>NC_035107.1:3305000-3931250 GCF_002204515.2 Aedes aegypti
TTAAAACCTGACAAAATCCTGCAGTTTGCTTTCCTCCACCAGTAAACTTTTTGAAAAGGTTATTTTGAACAGAATGATGGCCCACATTAACGAAAATTCATTTTTTCCAATGAACAGTTCGGATTCCGCCATGGACATTCGACCACTCATCAACTTTTACGTGTAACAAATTTGATCCGTTCCAACAAATCTGAAGGCTATTCTACTGGTCTTGCTCTTCTAGACATAGAAAAAGCATTCGACAGTGTTTGGCATGAAGGCTTGATTGTAAAATTAAAAAACTTTACCAACATACATGTTAGAATAATTCAAAGGTATCTGTCAAATCGTACAGGTTAATTATTAGAACTCCAGGTCTGAAAGACTTCCTGTAGCGGACTTTGGGGCAAGTGTGCCATAGGGGCAAGTGTGCCACCCCTGCTTTTTATTAAAACTACAGTATATATTTTCTCTTTGAGCTTAACAATACGTTACCTTATAGTTCACAATACAATGATCAAAATATGATGAAAATTGCTCCATTTTTCACGTAGCTATTTACATCGACTTGTGCAAAGACAACCAAATTTGAGAGGATTTTTATAAGATTTCGTTGTTTCTAAATAGCATGGTGAAAGGTAAATTATTAACAGAACTTTCTAACGTACTGTACATCGTGAAATTATTCCAATGTGTAAGTTATTGTGACATTTGAACGAAAAATGTATTTAGTTTTACATACGAAATCCAGTTTGGTTGAAATGTATACTTATTGGGGCAAGTGTGCCACCTATTTGGTAAATAAAAATTGTTTGAGTGAAATTTATAAAAATGTAAACATCATCAACAAAATCATCATAATAAACCAAAATAAGGTACCAGTAGTAGTAGGGGAATAACTGACATTTTTGCCCCCCAAAGTGATTTTTTCTCAAAATATTGAATAATAACATGTTTTTCGGCTTATTAAGTATCTTTTTACATATCTACATCCATATTTTACCGTTATTTAGTGCTGATCTAGTTTAATATTTTACATTTTCGTCGTTATATAAGGGTAATACATATATTGTATTGAATGGAGACAAAAATAACCATTTTAGTTATTCAAATTGAGTAATAGGGAGTTACACATGGTTTGAGCCTTGTTATAAAGCATCCCCTTATTACGGTAAACTTGAAATTATTTTTTAAATTATCGATTAACGTCTGCTTTGTAAATAATATTAATAGGAAATAGAGAAAATTTCATTAAAAGTAAAATTACATGCGATGTTCATTCGGTGGCCGTCTTGCCCCATATGGGTGGCACACTTGCCCCATAGTGTCGAAAAATAGGTTATTTTGGATGAAATTTGACAAGCTCCAAAACCAATACTTTTTGAAATTATTTTCTTTTTAAATGACACAGTGGTTATGAAAAGATGTGAAACTAAGATCATGAGGCTAAATTAGTGGATTTTATAAGCTTTAGGCAAAGTTAGAGAACAATTTGCTTAAGGTGGCACACTTGCCCCAAATTCCGCTAAAAGCTGGTGTTCCTCAAGGCAGCATTTTTTTTTACCAATATTATACAATATTTTCACATCTGACTTACCTGAGTTACCTCAGGGATGTCAAAAATCTTTGTTAGCGGATGACAGAGGCCTCTCCGCCAAAGGACCAAGTCTGCGTGTCATCTGTAGTCGATTGCAAACAAGTTTGGATATTTTTTCTTCATACTTGCAAAAATGAAAGATTTCTCCTAATGCTTCCAAAACTTCCCACATAAACCAAAAGCTCTTTATTTGAAACCTTCAAGTAGACATGTTGTCACGATGAGAGGGGTTCCAATAAATTGGTCAGATGAAGTAAAGTATCTAAGGCTCATGCTAGATAAGAATTTAACTTTCAAAAATCACATTGAGGGTATTCAAGCCAAATGTAATTAATATGTAAAATCTCTATCCCCTTATTAATAGAAAATCAAAACTTTGTCTTAAGAACAAGCTTTTGATATTTATTTTATTTTATTTTATTGATGTACAAGGGGGTCAGGGGCCAAGTCTCCAGTATAAGTTTGAAAACTCATACCGTCCATAATACACCGGGGGATTTGGAGTTTTGGAAGTAGGCAACGCAACATCTTTGACCAGAAGGTTCTTTAAGTTTTGCTTTTACTCTAGACTTCCCCTACACGTATGAATGATGCAAGGTCGAAAGAACATGGAATCAGTCATACATATAGCGGTAGTGAAGTGTTTTGCCTAAGGATTTGGTAAAGGAGGGATTATGTGTGGTGTTTTGTAAATAGCTCTGTGGAACAAATTTGTTATTAGTAAATAATTAGTTAATCTTATTTACCTCAATTAGCAGTAATGATTAGGGTTATCCTTTCTCTCCGATGACTTGTTCCTCTTTCTGTCGGCCAATACGCTGCCATGTCTTTCCTCTCCGATGATTTTTTTCTCGTTGTAATGGCGGGTTAGATATGAAAACAAGGATAAGGAGAGAAGAAATGTTAGTGATTGTTACATGCTTTATTGCTGTATTGGCCTACATTGAAGTCATACAAAATTCGCTCTTTGGATTCCCATGATAACAATCCCCATGCAGCTTTCGAGAAACTCCATGGCAATGATCACTGTACGCCATGTGCAGCATTCAGGACATCTCAACAAAACTGACGATAAACAACATCAAAATAATCCAAAAGAGCGAAAACCTTAATGTTTCAATGTAGGACAATTTAGCTTTACTGCATGTGAGAAGTTCTTGGTGATATTCTCACAACGGCCATTCAGAATGGTTCGAGGGATGTAGATAAAAGATCATTATGATAAAATTAACGACGACATGTTAGTAAGCTTAGAACGATTATTGTATTTGCAACTGTTAATTTAGATAGTTAAGCTAAGGGTCGATTATTGTACATAAATAACTTATTATAAAAGCAGAAGTAAGGGCCCTATTTTATAAGTCGAGTCGATCAAAAACGACTCGACTGGAGTCACTGTCGACCAAAAATTTCGCTCGACTCGGCTCTGTCACTCGAGTTTATTGATAGTTGTCACTCTATGTGACTAGATTACTATGGGAGTCGACGGGTGACATCTGAAATATGCATGCTTACTTTGATCGACAGTGACTCCAGATGAGTCACATGAAGCCCCTCGATTTACAAAATAGACCCCTAAAACGCGCACGCGAAGTAATGACCATCCATCCCATCTTCAAGTGCTCCCCACAAGCACAACACTTCATTCTGGCACTTTAGAACGTCCATGTTGTAACTTGCTCACACAAGAAATCTGCCTCGACCGAGTTGGCAGAACGCGCCCATACCCCTTTCTGAACCAAAGGACAGGGTCTTAAGAACAAGCTTTTGATCCAACAAATTCAACAGGCCAGCCATATTGGATGCTGTACCAATATGGGCTAGCTGTTGTAATACCAGGAAGAAAGCTCTACAGAGAATTCAAATAAAATTTTGAAAATGATTCTGAAGCTTCCTCCCTGGTATAGTACCAATGAGTTACATAGAATATCCAATGTTGGAACATTGGAACAAATGTCAAATGAAATAATTAATAATTTCAGGCAAAAATTGTAAAATTCTTATATTTCCACGATTAATGCGTTATATATTTCGATTAAGTTAGGAGAATCGTGTTTTTTCTCTTATAAGCAGGTGAAGTCAACTCACCTGTTAAAAATCTGAACTGCTACTGCAAATGAAATGTAATATGTTGTTAACAAAATGTTAATAAAATCTTAAATTCGTTTTACCAAATTAGGATGATAGTGTTGTCTAACACAGAACACCTAGATATAAGAAATTAATGTAATGTTTGGATTGATACTAATAAAGAGAAAAAAATCACTAAAATTAGGCAACGGACAACATGGAACACCCAGTAGCCCAGTGATTAATTTTTCATTTGACGAAAAGTTTCTACCGACTGGAACGGGAATAGAAACCGCATCCCGTAGCATAATACGCCTGAACGACTGACACCGCCAACCGCACGATGCCCACAAATGTTGATAATTAGTTTAAGTTTAAATCCTATGTTGCATGCGTGGTAGATAAAATCACTAAAAAGTATGAAAAAACCTTTGTAACCATCAATAAAACCAGTATGAATTTCATATAACTTTTTTGACGGTTACTCAACGGTTACTGACGCGATGGAACATTTCTCAAAACGATATGAATTCAGCAACCCGAAATTTATACATAAAGTTTGATCTTTGGGACACGCAAAAATGTTATTGTTGTAACGCAATGTAAACTATCAGGGATTGAATCCTGAGAAAATTGAGAGAATCTCTCACGTATCGCTCTCTGTAACTATCATAACATGCTGCACATTGTGAGAGACTGTTTATCGTATACTGCTACAAGTTTGATCAGATTGGGAGGATAGTAGTGCATGATAAAACCCCTCTAAACATGCTCCAAGCCTGGGGGACACTGTTGTTATTGGAAGTTCGTGGATTGTTTATCGTGCCAGTAAAGAAAAACACCTATCCCCAACGGTAAACAAGCGAGAAAAATGGATTTTATCATCGCTCTCTCGTTGGGGCTCTCGCTCGCTGCTTCCATTTATCAGACTTGTTACACCTTGCGATACAATGACGATCGTGGACCGCAACAGATGGGATGTTTTTCTTTGCTTGCTTTGATCGTGCTTCATTCTCAAATGAGAGCGAATTCTGCAACGCCTGTAAACTATACATTTACCATTTCAGCACACCATCGGCAATACTGGAAGCCATGACAAGCTTCTACGACGAAGCGCACACCGCTCTGCTGACCTCCCTCCGAGATCACGAACGGGACTTCTTCGCTATGATGAAGAACGACTGCCAGCTGTATACCCACATCGACAGCGTCAACGAGGCATTTTTTGGCTACCGAGAATCTCGCAACCTGCGCATACTTGAAGACATCAAAGCCTTCCCGGGGATGCTCCTGTTGGTGAATCGCGTCGTAGAATTCGTGCTTCGTTCGTTCAATTGTGCGAAATCAAAGGAAGAGCGGCAGATGATCGGTTCCACCTTCGAAATAATGGACAACAGTTTCCAGATGCTTCTGGACCGTTCGTCGCAACGTTCAACCAATCTGTCGATCGACAAGAAAACCATGCTCAAAGCTCTATGGAAAGCGCTGCACGCTTCGGCGGCTTTCCTGGAAAACTACGCCCTCTGGATATTGGACAATTATAAAACCCGGTTAGACACCGTGAAGCAGCTATCGATTTGTCTGCGAACTTTTGTGATGATCATGGTGAATTGCTGCCATCGGGGGGCTATCGAAGCGACTGGGGTTGCTTTTGGAAGGGTAGTCAAAAAGATATGCGCTTTGAAGGAACGGCTAGTGGTGCGGAATGATCACCGCAATCGTCAGGCCAAGTTGATCGTAGAACTAGCAGAAAGGACGTTCCGCACATTGATACGACTAGATCTGCAGGAGAACGATTTCAGACGTTGCCGAGGGTATCTCTATATGATCCACAATTTCATCAAAGCAGATTTGAACAACAATGCCGAGCGATCGTATCTGAAGATCTACATAGAAGTTAATCGTCTTCCACTGTGTCAACCGGGCATGACCACGGAAGCCATTGAAAAGATTACCGTCTTTCAACTGCATCAGTTGAATCTAATGGTGCGAGAGGCTACTTTGAACGAAAAAATCCTAGAATACATCGACGATCTTATGATTATTGCGTTGGAGCGATTCAAATCAACCGATTGGCCTATTCGCAACGCAGCCCTCCAACTGTACTCATCGATCGTTACCAAACTGGTCGGACAACGTCAGCTGTGCTCGGATTCGAACTGCGACTGGCTCCCCGTGTATGTATCGCTCAACGAACTGATCTTCAAGCTGGTCAAGGCAAACAAATACATCCTGAAGGAGCTTCGTTCCACTGAGCGGGTTTCGACTCCATTCCTAATACTTGTCCTGGAGTTCCTCTCCAAGGTAGAATACCGCATGTATAACGTTTTGGGCCAGAAGTCGATTATCGTAGAATATAGAACTCTGATGTGGCGTTATTTGAGACATGAGAATGATCAAGTTCGAACCCTGGCTGCCACATGTTTCACGCAGCTGCACGATTTCTACGAAGAGATACCCCGATTGATGGAAAACCTAATCATATGTTTTTTTACTGCCCGGAGGAACGAAAACTTTCGCTACGGCCTGCTGAAGGTGATACAGTTCATGGTGCGGAAGCGGGTGACCAACGCTCGATTGATGTTCGGGAAGGAGGTCGACCGCGAAGAGTACCTCGAACAGCTCCGGCAGATGATTGCCAAGTACTGCGTTTTGGACGATGGTCTCCGCGCCAGCTATCGACTGCGGTGCCATTTGCTAGATCTGCTGTTGTATCTGGGCTTCAAACGGATGGATGCTGTTGTGGTAGATCAGGTGTTCAACAGACTGGCACCGAACAACTTCGGGTTGAACGTGTATCTGATGAGAACGAATGCATTGTATAATAGGAATTTGGAGAGTAATGTGTTGAATACCCAGCAGCAAACAATGGAGTATGAAGTAGTCATCGAAGGGGACGAAAAAGAGGACGATTTGGAGGAAGACTAAAGTGCACATGATTGATTTAGATCAAGAAATAAATTTCCTTTTTTTATTGAACTATGTTTAATTTTCTTCCCTACATTTCCGTGACAAGTTCCTCACTTTGGCCGTACTGTATTTACTGTCTGCTGTTAACTGATTTTGCAGAAAAATCTACACGGCTAAACTGGATTTTTTGTCCAAAATTTTCTCTAATGTGTTTGTCTTGTAAAACTCCAGAGATTTATTTAGGAATTTATCCAAAGATACTTTCAGAACTTTTGCAAAAATATTTTTAGTGATTTTCCCTAAGATTACTACAAATTTTCCAAGTTAAAATTACACGAATCGCTGAAAACCCGTCTGTTGCTTGCCTTAAACTGGCGTGAATCGCAAGTCAGTCCCATCTGCATTTTTGCCAAAATTGAGTTGATATCAGGTATCATTATACCTTCCTATGATCTATAAGGTACACTAACGAAACAACTCTTTTTGTTCGATAAAATTAGGAAAAAAAAACACCAAGTCAGATTGTCCCATAATGAAAAGTAACCGCGAGTCAGTCCCACTACAGGAATCTGCGTCGTATAGCATAGCATAGCATAGCATAGACTGACTGTACATGTCAATGGTTGCTACTCCGTGATTGATCGTAACTGGTAAGAATTGCACTACGATCCAAATGAATAAGGGATGGGAGTTTCGCTTATTCTCGAAGTTCAATTTTAGCAGATCTAATATTATTGATCATAACGGCGCCGGCCAAGTCCTTGCAGTCAGTTGGGATGGGGAAGGAATGTTAGGGTGTAATGATTGTTGCTTCTAGAGACCGAGAATACCTCTGCATCTCCACAATCACCACGGGAAGGGTGTTTATTAGTGAGGGAGGAAAAGATCTGGGAGTCACCTCTGGTCGGTGATGCGATCCATGGACAAGGGGGAAATATACGACTTGTATTTAAAGCTAGTTTTGTATTTTTGTCTCGAGAAGTTTTTGGAAAAAAATACGTCAACATCTATAATGTCGAACAATTCAAAAGACGTTTTTATTAATGACGAAAACTGAAAATTGCATGTATATATTTCAACTTATATGAAACAGGAATAAAGCCGACACTTGTAGTGACGAACCATACATAGTTTGTTTGAAAATTACATATGAGTATTACTGTGCATTTTGTCTCGATATGGTAGAAGTTTTAGAAAATACGTCAACATTCACAATGTCGAACAATTCAAAAGATAATTTTTAATAATGTCAAAAAGAGAAATATATATATATGTATATTGAAATTGTATAAGAAAAAAGCATAATGCCGACAATTATAGTGACAAACCATACAAAGTTTGTTTTAATATTACATAAAAGTTGCGCTTTCAAGAAAAAATGTGTTATCATAAGCATGAAACGAACTCACCAGTTGGTAATCCATTCTCGACTGAACACAAAACGGACATTGACAGCAAAACTTCTTGGCATCCCGAAAACAAACCGTCTTGCTTGGGCCTTCCCAAATACCTACCCAGCAAGACGCTCCAAAACAGGGAAAAAAAAAACCTCCGGCGACGAAAACACGCGCGAAACCGTGAGCAAAATCTATCGGACGACGCAAAACCGAACTGCTTGGGCTTCACAAAGCACTACCCAGCAAGACGCTCCAAAACAGGGAAAAAAATTCTCCGGCAACGAAAACACGCGCGAATCCGTCAGCAAAATCAATCGGACGACGCTAAACCGAACTGTCCTGCTTGGGCTTCATGAAGCACTACCCAGCAAGACGCTCCAAAACAGGGGGAGAAAAAAAAAAGTCTTCGGCAACGAAAACACGCGCGAATCCGTCAGCAAAATCAATCGGACGACGCAAAACCGAACTGTCCTGCTTGGGCTTCACAAAGCACTACCCCCACTACAGGAATCTGCGTCGTATAACACAAAAATGAACCATGTTTTGGATTTGAACAACAAAATTCAAACCTGTTTCAATCTCCTAGAATTTTGTGAATATTCGTATGGAAAAAGAGTTTATAAACTACTCAGTCAGTTTTCTCAATCCCTACTTATTACAGATGTGACTGACTTGCGGTTCACGGCAGTAAAATTCTCAGAATAAATAAAACATTTTTGCTAAGTTTTGCTATGTTCACTTTATTAAAATTGCGATCCAAATCCAAATATAATTATTTTTTGCACAACATTAGGACAAGAGGGTAGTGTTTGGATTTTGATCGGAATTAGCTTCAGAGAGTGTAACAGTTCGTGAACAATGACAGTTCGCAACACATCGTATAGGGTAATTTGCCCATTATTGCGGTATTCCCTATTATTGCGGTATAAGAATTAAACCCTTATAATTATTCGAAAATCCTGTTTGATTCCAAAATTAACTTTTTTACTTCATTATACTCCAGATAAGGGATGAAATACTATTTAAATTTCAATACCGTGCTTAAGACCTCCATAATAGGACGGATACCCTACTGTTTGTTTGTTTGTGTACACTCAAAATAATCCAAACGTCATTGTTACGTGAAAACATACGTGATTTTTTTCCATCACACTTTCCACGTAGCTCTTACGTTAATCATAGGTAACCCAGAATGAACGCATGAACTTTTGAAGTTCGTCCATTCCACCGTCGCTAAACGTAAGAGCTACGTGGATTTTCCGGTAGCCTTCACGAAGCGTTTTAATAGGACCTAGATGGTTTTGCATTAAATTTAACTGTAATAAAGACCAATCTTATTTCTAATAGGCTTTGGAAGAAAACTAATTCCCAATGTGAACAAACTTAAAAGATTGTGATATTTTTATTGTCAGAGCATTTTGAATCCTGTTTCCCCAATTTTGTGAGTTTGGTCTGCCATGTTGAAGCCTTCGCGTGCTATAATTGATAGAAGTTATAAATCAAAATCACGTATAAAATATGAAGTAATGTATTCAAAGCATATTTACCTTGAAATCAATCTTACACAGTGTTTAAAGCAGCAGCAGCTTCTGAAGTTCTTCAAAAATCAAGCGGGCGCCATCTTAGGATTTGAGCTCAACAGCGAATGTACGTACACTATGCAAATGTCAAAATGAACTCAGGCACCTACGTGAATTCCACGTAAGCGCGAGAGGTAAGATTTTTTTTTATGAATTACACTATATTACAACATAAATCAAATTTAATTAACTTTACCATTTGACCTATTTTTTATGTAAAATTCCAAAAATGAGGTCCAACGTTTTTTAAGTAGAAATGCACTCGTATTTTGACAGAAATATTAAGTTTGATGATGATGATGATGATGATGATTAAGTACTACCATATATTGTAGCAAAGCATTTGCCTATAGCACTGGAATAATCTGAGAAGCAATTTGAACACGACTGTACTGTTGTTTGTGAGCAGTCAGTCTGCTGTATGAAGGGCCAAAAATGGATGTGCGGACCCGGAAGCATAAACACATGCACAAAACCCACGGCAGGGAAAAAGAATCTCCTTCCAGAAGAAAGTTTTTACGAACAGCAGTAAAATCAAGCCCTCGATTAACAGAATACTCACAATAGATGGGGTCGAAGAGCCCGCCCATAATCCACGGAATGTTAAGCTCCCTGTCCCTGTTGAATTTTCGAACACCATAAATCTCGAATTTCAATGTATTTACAAAAAGATCATAACTTCTACAATTTTAAACCGATTTCAACCATCAACGAATCAATTTCTTTCATGTTTTAACAACATTTTCGTGTAAGTAAATTATTTTAACAGTTTGTTTCTTACATAACATCTTATTTTTTTTTTTCAAGCGAAAAATAAAAAAATACTATTGCTGTGTGCGTTTGAGACGCAAATATCAAATGCGGGAACACCAAACGCGGTAAGATTTTTAACAAGGAAGGCGAAGTCATAAATTGGGTTTCTTTGCTGGGTTGGCGGTGATATGGATCATGGTTGCCAAGTATCCTAGGATTACTTTGTGTTACCGCATTTGAAGCTTAGTTAGACTGGATTTGCACGTCAAACGCAAACAGAAATATAAATTTATTCGAAAAAAAAATCATAAATGCCTAACTAAAAAGTGATTACTTCGATGTTTCCATCTAAAATAATGTTCTAGAGATCGAAAGCAATTTTAGGGGTTTACTTTGTAAATCAAGCAGATTCAGACTCGTCTGTAGTCACTGTCGATCAAAGTAAGCATGCATATTTCAGATGTCACCCGTAGACTGCCATAGTAATCCAGTCACATAGAATGACAACTGTCAAATAACTCGAGTTACAGAGCCGTGTCGATCAAATATTTTCATCGACAGTGGCTCCAGTCGAGTCATTTTGATCTACTCGACTTATGAAATAGACCCCTTAATTAGCTTTCATTTGAAGAGAAGAGATTATAAATCGGTGCACTCGATCCGGAGATATTAGCGTTAATATTAAGCATTCATTTTAAAAATCATAAAATTCAAAATTTGAATGTATTTTAAAAACGGGTTTACTTAGAATTTTTCGACCGCATTTTCGGATTCAGCTCACGATTTCACATGTAAAATGATGATCAGCTCATCGAGTAATATTGTGAACTAGTGTTATTGTAGAAATCTCTGTGCAAAAAAAAATTACTTCTTGAGGAATAGAGTATGAACTCTTGTAAAAATCTCTGAAGTAACTTCTGAACCATAAATTAGGTTTTGAAGAGTCGTCTAGATAAATTGCTGAAATAATAAGTGTAAAACGAAACCTTATACAATGATTTTCTGGACGAATCCCCCGAGAGAAAAAAACTGGAGGAATTTATACAAGAATAGCCGTATGGACCAACTGAAACAATTGCTGTAGTATTTTTTGGTGAAACCCTAAATGGAATGTTAAAAGAATCCATGGAAAACATACTGGATAATTTACTCGTGAAATCTTTGGAAGAATATGCTGGTGATCATTGAAAGATATCCGGAGAAAAATCCTGGAGAAATTTTATTGAAAACCCTTGAAAGAATGTCCTGGATTTTTTGTAGAAATGCCAGAAAGTTCTCCTTGAGAAATCCTTAGAGTAACTTCCGAAACAGAAAGAAAATCTCTGTTGAAAAATTACTGAAAAAGTCAGAGTAGCCAGCTTTTTGTGCAATTCTTGTAGGTAAAATTTACTGGAATTTTCCAAACCAATTTCTTAATAAATCTCAAAATGAACCTTTGTTCTTGTAAGATTTTCTATAGGAACCTTTGAATGATCTCCTGAAGATGCAGGAATTATCTGAAGAAACCCTTAAAGGCAAACATGAAACAAAACTTGTGAAATTTTTGGAAGAATTTGATGGAGTCCATAGAGAAATCTCCGCAGAAAATTCATGTAGGAACCTCATTAATGATCCTTGAACGAATGTATTGAGAATTCCTAGAAGAATTTCTATAAAATTATTAGAAACAGGGTGTCGACTCAATTTTGAAAATAAAATTCCCTGACTTTACCTGACCTTCCAGTCGTTTTCCAGAAAAATTCCAGGCCACTCAATTGGTTAATTTGAACCGAAATCAGTGCTATATGTACAATAAGATACATATCCGATAATTTTCATGATGTAAAGTTAAGGTGATTATAAAACGAAGCCAAACTTCGAATTTTCAAGTGCACAAGATGAGAAAATCTGACAACAGTTCGCTTTGAAAATTAATCAAAATGCTTGCTTGCTGGTGGTGACCAATGGGATAGATTTTCAACTGCGGAGCGCTGTTTGGTTCTCAACTCTTGTGTTCTTGAAAATTTGAGGTGTGGCTTCGTTCTATAATCACCTTAAAGGTCGTATGAATAAACTGAACAAAATCTATTACTTTACTGAAATATATTTGTCAGATACCTTTTTTTAGCGTTTATTCAAGTTGATATGATAAAACCGAGGAATTGAACAAAGATGTGCTCGGCTACTGAACTACCTCAAATATAATTTCACAAATTTCAGGCATAAACGACAATTCTGGACCCCTTCCTGATTATAACTTTTTTGTATAAGAAGTAACACTGTTACAATCATCCACGATGCTTTTTAAGTGTAAGAAATTTATACTGAAATTTGGCTATTACTTTTTCCAGGTAAAACTCTAGCCATTACTGAAGAACTTTTTTGAAGAATGGCTTCGAGAAATTCCACATAGATTTCCCCTAGAAGCTCCTTATCACCAGGGTCATTGTTAGAGTATTTCTTTCAATCTTGAATTTCCTCAAGAATAGAATTTGTTTTTTTAGTATTATTTGGCTTCGTTTCCCTTAACGGAATTTATTCAGGGATTGAATTATGCGCTAATAATAAGAATTCTGATGCTCCTTTTGAATTTGTGTCAAGAGCTAATTGAATAGATTATTTCAAACAATATTCCTGAAATTTCTGCTTTTTAATAATGTTCTGGATTGAAATAAATCCTGAAATTTTGAGAGGCATCCTAAGAAATTTTGGAGAATTTCCTGGGTATATTCTAAGAAAAAAAAACTGGTGATGTCTATAAGTAAGCTCTTGATAAAAATCCTGAAGAAAGGCGGTATTATCTGAACAATTTTTTTCAGAAACAACTTTAAAAAAAAAAACAGAAACATCCTGTCCATATCCTGATATCTGAAACATACGTATTTTCGACAAAATTTTAGTTTTTTTATTTACTTTCTCATGCTGTAATTTTACATCAAATATAATAAAGGTGAAACTGTCCAGAACATTAAACCGAAAAATTATCATCAGGAGAACAAATCTAGAAAGCCAAACAGTGTTAAGAGCTGAACAATTCTGGACAAACATTTCAAAAGGGCACATCGACATTGGTAAACAATGGCTTTGCAAGGCGCTGTGGGGCCCAATTCAACTCGATCACACTCACCAATACCGCTATCAGGAAGAGCTAACACTAATCTTCTTCGTAGTGGTGTTAGTTTGCGTGGGCGGGCTAAAATGGGCTCAACAGCAACGTTTCTAAAAATAGGCTCAAGACCTCTTGAGCCCTTTTCAAATGTTTGTCCAGAATTGATCGATTGATCACCACCAGCCAGAAAAATAAATTATTGTTTGATTCAACAGATTTATGCTCTTGAAATTTTGAGATTATAGGCTTTTATTCATCATCACTTAAACACGAGAATTCTTATTAGTTTTTCTCTATACTTAGTTTCAGTTGGATATTTTTAGCAAACTTGTAAGGATTGACATAATTTGATGGAGTTGACTCCATTTTATCAACATTTTGAGCAAAATGCGAGATCTAGGAAACTTAACAACAAAATATTTTTAAGTAATCCACGTCAATTTGGAAGACGTTGTTCGGAGAGTACTAATGATGCATATTAATTACAATAAATGAATTCTGAGGATAAATACAAGCAGTAAGGTACAGTTTACTTTATTATGCATAAGAGCATTTCCGCAATGGTTAACTGCTATTTCGAAAGATTGATTACCCTTTTTATTCCATATATCCGTATTCCATATATCGTATTGCTGACTTAGACTTAATTATAACTTTCCAGATAATCAACTTGTCTGATGATATTTTTTCCCTGATCTCAAGTGAAATTCCCTGACTTTCCAGGTAGTCGACACCCTGAGAAAGGTCTGCTGGAGGAACCACTAAAAAAATAAATGGGTTTATTCTACAAGTAGCGTAATGTGAGAATTATCGGTCTCGTATAGCGAGGTGAAAATTCTCGACTCGAGTGAAGCGACTAGCCGTGTAAATCAAATGGAGAGTCTCTTCACTCGAATAGAGTATTGTCACCTCGCTAACGGCTGGTAACGGCTTGAATGATTACTGGAAAAGTCGTAGTAGGATCTTCTGGAGCAATTTGTGGAACAATCACAATTTTTAAAGTAACTTTTGAAAGATCTCCTGAAGTAGCAACTCGAGCAAGTGATGCAAGAATTATCGTAAGAAATCCCTAGGGACAAACCTGGGTGTATCCCACTGCCAATTTCCAAAATGATCCCGGTGAAAATTACTGAAGCAATCAACATTGGACTACTGAAGGAAATCGCTGATGGAAGGTGAAGCTTTAGACGAATTTGTGGATGGATCTTTTAAGTCTATTTCTGAAAAATATCACTGGAAGAATTCATGAAGCTCATTTCTCGAGGAAGTAATTCCTACATAACTATGATTTAACCCAGGATTCCTCCAAGATTTCTCGCGTAACTTTTCAAAATGACGTAATGTAACAATGAGAGGTTCTTTTCTCTCTCGGTCTCTTTTGATTACAACAGTGCAATACTGAAGCTGTTGAAAAGTTTTTCACAAAACGCAACAGAAGACTCAGTTATTAATTAAACAAAAAGCAATCAAAAAGTGCCTCTCAATGTTAGATAGATCCTTTTGAAATGTTACGCGAGATTTTACTGAACTGATTTTTTTGATGATATTTTGACAATCTTCTCAGAAAAC
Source organism: Aedes aegypti (assembly GCF_002204515.2). Classification (NCBI taxonomy): domain Eukaryota; kingdom Metazoa; phylum Arthropoda; class Insecta; order Diptera; family Culicidae; genus Aedes; species Aedes aegypti. The sequence continues at coordinate 3,319,944 of NC_035107.1, forward strand.
TGCTGTCGGCCTAATTTTATTTCAGATATCTTTTTTAGGGGGCCTTCCTTAGCCGAGTGGTTAGAGTCCACGGCTACAGAGCAAATCCATGCTGAAGGTGTCTGAGTTCGATTCCCGGTCGGTCCAGGAGCTTTTCGTAATGGACATTTCCTTGACTTTCTTGGGCATGGAGTATAATCGTACCTGCCACACGATAAATGAATGCAAAAATGGCAACTTTGGCAAAGAAAGCTCTCGGTTAATAACTGTGGAAGTTCTCATAAGAACACTAAACTGAGAAGCAGGCTCTGTCCCAGTGAGGACGTTAATGTTAAGAAGAAGAAGAATATATCCTTTTTACTATATATTACGGAAGGTATTAACAGAATTTCTTAGTATATTTTCTTCAATGAAAATAAATCTTCGAGCTGTTTAGTAAAACACCTATACCTATACCTATACCTATACCATTTAATTACACTAGAGTTTGTATCCTTTGCCAAATATCTTCAATGATATCTAGACATTTTTCATTAAATAATAACACAGGGTATCGACTCTATTTTGAAAACAAAATTCCCTGACTTTCCCTGACCTTCCAGTCTTATTCCAGAAAAGTTCCAGACCACTGAGTTGATTAATTTGAACCGAAATAAGTAAGATTTTTACAAGAAGATACATATTCGTAATGTTATAGGTCGTATGAATAAACTGATCAAAGGCTTTTGCTTTATTGAGATATATGTACCTGCCAGATGACATTCTTGAACGTTTATTCAAGTTGATATGGTAAAACTGAACAATTGAGAATCTATTTAACCTTCCTAATGCATTAAGAAAAAGTTACACATTATGCATTAAGGGTCAAAAATGACCCATGACTTGAAAACGCTCTCAAAAATCCATTTCTCAACCGATTTTGGTTCTTTTAGCTTTATATGAAAGATATGGAACTCAAGAATAGAACCCTGAAATTTGTTTGTCAGTATGGCCATTCTGGGCACAAGGGCACCAGGGAACCTGGAACCTGTTCCAGATAGAACTAGCGTATATCATATTCAGCAGTTCATACACATGTATATAACGACGGTTCGAATTTCATGGTTTTTCATTCCGATTTACAAGAGCACCAAGAGGACCAACATTTAGATTTGGCCGGTATTTCGGAGTGTTCCGGAACCGGTTCCACTAGGGTGTGATGTGGACATTTTCAGACCATCATATAGTACCATCATGCGACGGCTCAAAATACATGATTTTTCATCCAGATGTAAATGGATACCATGCCATATACCTGGTGTTACGCACCTAGTGGAACAGAGCCTGCTTCTCAGCATTTATAAACGGAGAGGTTTTCCATCTGACTATTTTTGCCTATGTATATATGCCAAGGCATGATGATATTGTATACCTGGGAAATCGAAAAAATGTCCAACCCCAAAGGATCCTCGACCGGTGGGAATCAAACCCATGCCCATTAGTTTTATCTTACTGAAAAGCTGCGCGTTTACCGCAGAGGCTATATGGGTCTCTTAAACATAAAGTTATCATACTTGAATTTTATTTCCGTTATCACCAAATTAGTAAAAAAATGTAATATAAGGAATCGAAATCATTTGACATAATTCTAACTTGTAACTATTATAACTTTTGACATCAATCGCAATTTTGAGACCTGCTCGAATAGGGCACCAGACATCCTTTTAGGAAAACCTTCAGATATTCTTTCAAGAATCACTCTCTAAACATCTCCAGAGGTTCTTCCAGAGAATTCTCCAGGAATTATTTCTAAAACTCCTTCACGAATAATCTCTACCGTAATTCTTACAGCAATTTCCTCACCAGGGCTTTTGCCAGAGATTGCTCCAGGAAGAAATATTGTTTACCATGATACATTTTAGACCAGTTTTGATAGGGCTCTTGATAGGCTGAATATCTTAGCAATTCCTCCTGGAGTTTCTCCAGGGATTCGATAAGCAATTCGTCCTAGGATTCCTGCAAACAATATTTACGATCCTATAACATTTCCCCGAATACCATTACCCCGAAAACCATCACCCCGAAAGTCAATACCCCGAATGGTCAAGTACCCCGAAAACCAATACCCCGAAAACCATTACCCCGAATAGTCCGTTACCCCGAATACCATTTCCCCGAATGGACCACAACCCCGAATTTTCTTGGCACGAAAAATTCAAAATGAAGATCCGACAAATGAATCCAATATACCTATTTCATAGAATTTTGATTTTCATTTGAATTCATGTTCTTCATGTTATCAAAGATTTATTATTCTTTTAATCAACAGCTATTCTTCATGAGCCAAGTTAGAACCCAAATTTTACTCACAGGCGTGTACTTGATTTTGTAAGAATGATTATGTTCACAGCAATAAATCATTTTTCGAACTGATGTTAATGCTGACATGTTAATATTAAAGACCTTTCCCGCCCTCTTACAAAAGCGTTATATTATTTGGTAATGCCTAATTATATTTTTATATTGCGCGAGTTCAACATATTCTAAAATGTCATTAGACTATGGTTTGAAAAAGGTCAGATGAAAATGTTAACTATTATTAAACTGACCACTTTTTCAAAAGTACATCGCTAAAGAACAGCCTATGATAAAAGAAGAAAAAAACACTGTTGAAAGCGTCAATAATTATGATGCCAACAATCACTTTGCTAGAGCAACTTCCGAAAGAATAGCCGAAAAGAGGGACAAATCTCTTGTTAGAAATTGTAATACTGACAAGATGTAATACGGACAAGTAATGCAGGGGCTTATTTTCATTTATTTTTTGAAGTCACTGCCAACTTTGAATTTCGCTCAAGACAATTTTGTCAGTCGATTTTTTTTACCGCTTTCGCTCAAACTTCAACTCAAACGGTACAACTCGAAACAACAGCCTATAACTCAATGAAAAGAAAATCATTGATTAAAATATTTACACTGCCATTATACAACCTCGAAAGAACAGCCGATGATTGAAAGAATAAAAAATCACTAATAGGAATACTACTATTAAGCCGAAAACTTTCAGGCTCAAATTCGCGAGCTTCCTTGAAGAATTTCTTGAAGGCATCACTGATTTTCGGGGAAGTGTCGTGTTCGGGGAACTGGTTTTCGGGGTAATGGTTTTCGGGGTAATGTGTCATTCGGGGTAACGTTGCATTCGGGGTAATGGTTTTCGGGGTACTGGTTTTCGGGGAGATGGTTTTCGGGGTAATGGTATTCGGGGAAGTGTTATAGGACCATATTTACAGGCATTTAATTTGGTTACCGGCATATCGGTCTATTTTACTTGAAATAAGAGCGAGCATGAAGAAGAAAGCAATGAATACTAGATGGATAGGTACCGTAAGGGAACGGCGAGAGAAATTGGATTAGATGTTGAAGAGGGCATACCATATAGAACAGTTTAACTTGAAACGTCCTTCTTTTTGGCTAACGTCCCCTATGGGAACGGCTTGGCGTGTTGTTCGAATTACACTACCAAGACAGCCAAGACATTTACAGGGATTCCTTTAGAGATTTCGCAAGGAGTTTCTGCAAGAATGTCTCTAGTGATTACTAAAGTAATTTTTTTACTGGGATTCTTCCAGGAGTTTCTCCCAGAAATCCTCCAAGATCTGTTCCAGGAATTATTTCAGGAAAGCTGCGGAATTTCTCCAGATAATTTTAAGCGATTTTTTCTGGTATTCTTCCAGAGATTCCTCTAGAAAATAAAGGATTCTTGCAGAGAATCTTCAAGGCAACATTTTTTTTATGAAGGGATTGTTAGAGTATGTTAATCCCAACTAACAATTCAGAGCCACAAACAAGCATGCATGTTTAATTATTGTTCAATAATGGTAATGGCAGCTGAATAAAAAATTTGCTCTATAAAGAGCTGAGAAGGTGCTTTTTTAACACAAACTTAGATCAGTGTTCAACGTTATGCATTAGAATGAACAAAAATTGAATCGCCACTTATTAAACGATATAAAATATATATGTATAAAAGGATATTCAGAAGACGAACTAAAGTTTTACTTGCGTCACACTTCAGCTATTCTTATAAAATCCTAATTCAGCTTCAGTATATTATAAGAACAGTTGATCCAATAGAGGCCAAAATGACGATTAACAAACACATTGTTCAGCAATAAATAAGCCTTGTAAAAGCGATCACACTATAGCTAAATTTCATAAAATGGACAAAATATCCGAAATTCGTGTTGAGTTCCGAATGCATTTCAAAGCTCATAAATTATGCTTTCTTAAAATTTTTGAAATAGCTGTTTAGAAAATAAACATGGTCAGTCTCCAGAAATGCGGAATTATTGTGAAAAACAAAAATAAATATTTAAGCTAAGTATTCCGAGTAGGAGCAAAGTACTGACAAACAAAGCGTGACATTGACTTGATTGAGATAAGAGATAAAATATCTGAAGACTATATCAAAATTTTGTTCCTGGAACTTCTAAACCTATGAAAAATTTGATGTCCGTAGATGTAATGAATAGCTCGCAGCTATTGGTAAAATCTTGCAGAATCTAAATATGACATGCCAATTTTGTTCTAGTAGTTTATTTTAGATATCATTTCAAGATATTTTATATCATATATCTATCAAGTTAATATCACTTTTAGCTATCCATATTATATTTTCTATTGCTAAGCTTTTTTCGCCTACTCGGGATGTTTTTCCGTACAAGAGAAATGGAAATTTCTTTGACAGAATTGATTAAATAAATTTCTATAGCCAGCTACATTTGAAATGACATTTCTTCACAACTGAATAAATACTGCGCTCTAAGAAAAATGATTTACTTGGCCATTTTCGAAAATAAAAATCGCATCAAGATATTCGAATATTTTGCTATTCAGGTGGGTTCTGAGGACTAACCCTTCAAATGATTCAAATATATTCATACAGAGAACTTTTACTTCAATGCATATGTAATAGGTTTATGAAAAATAGAAATAAAAAAATAATCAAACTATAATTTATAAAATTATTTAAGTTAATTAATCAGTTTTTAACAAACTAAAACTTATTGTGAAATTAGATTAATCATTTCAGACTGTTTTTACTATGTGTAAATAAACATTATTTTGACCAACATCGACATAAATTTTCTCACTGTGCGCTAAAAATAGCCGACTGAACTCAGCTTGGATCAGCACTAAAAAGCAGCTGAATAATATGCTTGTTCGGTTGTACACTCAGGCAAATGGACTATCGATAAACATAGGAACCCCTTATGAAAATTCGCCACAAGAAATCGGGTTGAAATTCATAAATTTGCCTTATGAAACCAGAATTTGAAAACAAAAAACGTTTAACGCTGCAACCTGGAATCGAACCAAGAACCTTGTGATCGACAGGCCCGAGCGTGCACCACGCGGCAATCGACGCCCTTGATGTGGAGTGATGCTAAAACAATACATAAAGCGTTTGTATTGCAATAATCGTTCCACCTTTCATAAGGCAAAATGTATGAAATTCGATAGTCCAGTTCGCTGCGTGTAGATTAGCGTACCATGTGTTGATTAGACGTTGTCGAATAGAAGCTCGAACATGGTCAATATTCAGCTATGAGAAGTTTATATTTTGCACTGGACGGTAAAATCACCAATTCTAGGATGGTGCGGATGGCAAGGCAAACCGCTGACTATTGGAAGGTCTCGAGTTCGAATCCAGTATACAGGTGATTTTGAAATAAGATTGTTATACTATCATAATAATAGTGCACACTACATTTATAAAGTGCTTAGAATAGTATTTTTTTTGTTTTTATTAGTCTTTAATTATTTTTAGACCAGCCGTATAAAAGCTGAACTCAATGCTTGTAAAACGTTTTTAAAGCTGAAAAATAAAGTTGGTATTCAACGACATGCTTTAAAGTTTCTCCAAATTTGTGTGAACAATGCTTTAACGAAGGTTGGCCATGGAAATTATTAAAATGTTATAAAACATGATGCTGGATAAAACTGCCATAATGGTGTTTGTTAAATGAGTGAATGTTAGTTGAGATGTTCATATCTTCAAGGTTTCCCCCAGGAATTTCTCTAAGAGTTACACTAGGACATTTTGTTTCAATGGTTACTCAAGATATTTATCCAGTGATTTCTTCAGAATTTTCTCTGATGATTCCTCCACGGAAACATACAAAAATATCTCCAAGTAGTCCTCTATAGATGCTTCCAGGAATTATTCCGAAAATTTCTTCTTGGATTCCTCCCGAAATTACTCCAGAAATTCTACCAGGAATTTTTACAGGTGTTTCTCAACTAACAAATTCCTCAAGAATTTCTTGGAGGAATTCTCCCAGAGTTACCACAAGGAAAATCACGACATGAATTATTTTAATAATTTCTCCAGACTGACTGGGACTCGTTCTGAACCACCAACAGGGATTCCTCTAAGAGTTCTTCTTGAAATTTATTCAGTGATTCTCCTATGAATTCTTGCAGGAATTGAGTCATACATTATGCTAAGAACTACTTCAGGGATTATTTTACGAAAATCTCTACAAATATTCCTCCAGTAAATGCTTTACATTGATTTTTTTGTTAAATCTCTTCATTGAATCATGGATTTCTCTAGTAAAACCTCTACAGCGATTCCTGCAGGGATTTCTTCAGCTTTTTCATCAGGAATATCACAAAGGATTGCTTTAAAAAAAAATCTTAATGATTTCCTCTAGAAATTTTCCAAGGATGGGCTGGTAGACAATCAACTGCACATTTTAATGAAATATGCTTTTCGTCTACGCAGTATTTATTATAAAAAAGCCGGTAAAAAATGAACAGCGGAGCCAAAAAGCATATTTTATGTTTCAGGGATTTTTTCATGAATTCCTCTAAAGAATTCTTCTAAGAATCCCTCGATTGGCTTTTGTAAGAATTACTTCAGACATTTTTCCAGGAATTCAACCGGGGATTCTTCAAGGGATTACTCTATTTTTTTCTAGAATTACAACGCATTTATCCGCATCGACCAAGGAGTGTGGGTTCGATTCCCGCTTCAGTTAGGAAAACTTTTCGTCAGGAACGTGTTTCGATTGTGAAATTGGGCGTTGCATGTTAGTCCGTGGTCTGTTGTGGTGCTTCTTTCAAAGGACAAAAGGTCCACTGGAAGCATTTACGTGAAGGTGTTTTTTAAGGTTTCTCCAGGGATTGCTCTAGGAATCTTTTCAGGACCTCATCTATTTTCTTTCAAACTTCTTCTTGAGAAAAGGAGTTCCTAGAGGAATCTTTAAAAAAATCGCAGATGAAATTCAGGATGAATTATTATTAATTTTGATGAAATCTCTGAAGGAATTCATGGGTAAATCTATGTAGGAATTTATAGAGGATTCTCGTAGAATTGCCCGGAGGAGCTTTTGGAGGCCCAGAACGAGTCTCTAAAGAAATTTGAAGGGTAATTCCTGGAAGATTATCTGAAAAAATCCTTAGAAGAATTCATATAGCGATTTCCTGGATGCATGCCTGAGGGAATTCCTAAAGTAAACTTTTGAGGAATCCCTAAAGGAATTCAAGAAGCTATTTATTGTAGAATCCCTATATGAATTTCTCCAGGAGAATTTCGGGAGCGATCCCGGAGGAAGTCTCAGGAATAATTCGTAGAAGAATCTCAAGAAGACTACCCGAGAATATTTTGGAGAAACAAATGGAGAAATATCTGGAGTAATGCTTCAAGAAATCATTGTATTGTAACTTGGAGGAAGCCTTAAAGACATTACTGTATAAATCCTTGTACACATATTACTGGAGGAATGCTAAGAAGTGTCCCCGACCAGATAGAAGAAATATGATTATAACAGTTTTGCTCTTATATGATTTTATTATGAGACCAGTTGTTATAAAACATATACCGTTAGTAGTTGGAATAACAAATTTAACGCTAAATAAATCTAGAATATAACAAATCCTATTAAAATTATACCAATATGATTACAAAACGTGTTACCGACCTGTCACAACAAAACAACATTATTGAAATTTTATTATTGTTCATAACTTTAGATGTTATTTACAACCAACTTACACATGCAATGTAAGAAATATAACAAATGTCATGTAATTAATCTGATACAAAAAAATGTGACAAGTTGAGAACAAAGCCATCTTGACAAAGTTATATGAACTTCTGTTAATTTAACAGCTTTTGTTACAATATGTCATAATCTTGTTATGTGATTCTAGACGGGTGTCTAAGAAGCCTGAGTGGCCCAGAAGTAATATCTGAAAAAGTTCCCTGAGAGATCGTTCGAGAAATTCTAGTTAAAATTTTACTGGAGGAATCTATGGAGGTATCACTGGAGGAACTTCTGGCAATATTCCTGATGGAATTGCTGGTATTTATGGAGTTCTATCGGAGACGGTCTGGTAGCGAACAAAATTTGTTTCTTTGAGAAATCTCAGGGTAACCGATTGTGGAACCCATGGAAAAATCGATGTAAGGATTACAGTAGAGATTATCTTGGATCTTATGGCTCCTGCACATAAGGCTGCAGCACGTGCACAGAATGCAATCAGTGGATTTCAACAAAATTGTATCACAATTATATCATGATTTGTTACAAATATCAAATTTTATTTCATTTTTGTTCCTGCACGTTGAGTTGTAACAATGTCCTTACCTAATTAAAACAAAATAAGTTATAATAACAAAGGCTATTTCAAATTTGTTTAAATTTATAACATAATTATAAAACAAATCGTGATAAAAAATCGGAGGAAAGTTACATGTATAGCGCTTTTATTCATGTAAAAAACATAACAAATTTTGTTATAATTAAGTTATGAAAAATGACAAACTGAGTTATATATTTTTTTGATTTGAAACATAATAAGTTACATTTTTGATTAAATTATATTAAATTTTGTTTCAATTTTGTTTAGTATAGAGGAAAATGTATTGAATTTTTTATTAGTTTATCTACTACCGACCAGTGGATTACACCCGATTCTGTTTTTGCACGGGGGATGCGTACCGTGCAAAAAAAGTTTTCAGTTCAAAATTTCAAAAACCGTGCAAAAAAAGTAACACCATTTCTCGACGTTTCAAGCAAAAATAAGGTTTGGGCGGAAAAAAATGTATGGAAACTTTTTTTGCACGGCCGTGTAAAAAAAATCCGTGCAAAAACAGAATCGGGTGTACAACAATATTGTAGCACGATTATATCAAGATTTATTACAAATATAAAATTTTGTTTCATTTTTGCTAGAAGTACTTTGAATTCATGGAAGAAATTTAAACATAATTGAAACAAAACCATATTAACAAAAGCTGCATCAAATTTGTTACTAGTTAAAACATAATTATAACACATTTTTCATAAAATTTGTGAGAGCAATTGCTTACAAAAAATTGTACAAATAAATAATTGAAAATAACAAAATGAGTTATATTTGGGTTTGATTCGAAACATAATGAGTTACACTTTTGTTTGAATTATAACATATTTTGTTTCAGTTTAGTTTAGTTTAGAGTAAATTGTGTTATAATTTTTATTATTTTAACTACTAATCATTAAAAATTATAACATACTTCTTTAGAAAAAACGAGATAACGGAATAGCAAAATCTGTTTCAACTCTGTTGTAATTCATTGGTCAGGTTACTCTAGCTTTTACTGTATACCTCCCTTGTTCTCTGGTCCGTTCAAAATCCAGTTATGCTGAGTTGACTGTATAATCATTTTTTTCTAATTTGGCCGTAACGGATATGATATTCTAATTTAATATTTTTATGTTTGGAAAGCTCAGCGGTAAACACACAGCATCTCAGCTAGACTAAACTAAGGGGCATGGGTTCGAATCCCACCGGACGATGATCTTTCTGGGTTGGAAATTTTTTCGACTTCCCAAGCATACAATATCATCGTGCTTGCCAAGCGATATACATAGGCAAAAATAGTCAGATGGAAAACCTCTCCGTTTATAAATGCTGAGAAGCAGGCTCTGTGCCACTAGGTGCGTAACGCCAGGTATATGGCATGGTGTCCATTTACATCTGGATGAAAAATCATGTATTTTGAGCCGTCGCATGATGGTACTATATGATGGTCTAAAAATGTCCACATCACACCCTAGCGGAACCGGTTCCGGAACACTCCGAAATACCGGCCAGATATAAATGTTGGTCCTCTTGGTGCTCTTGTAAATCGGAATGAAAAACCATGAAATTCGAACCGTCGTTATATACATGTGTATGAACTGCTGAATATGATATACGCTAGTTCTATCTGGAACAGGTTCCAGGTTCCCTGGTGCCCTTGTGCCCAGAATGGCCATACTGACAAACAATTTCCAGGGTTCCATTCTTGAGTTCCATATCTTTCATGTGAAGCTAAAAGAACGAAAATCGGTTGAGAAATGGATTTTTGAGAGCGTTTTAAAGCCATGGGTCATTTTTGACCCTTAATGCATAATGTGTCACTTTTTTTGTAGCGCCGCTCCTAGAGGTCGCTGAAAGCTTCTTTTAGCACGAAAATGTTCGTTTTCAAAAGTTAGGAAAAGTCAGAAAATTTCAGATTTATATCTCTTTTCTCTACAAAGTTACAGCTTATTTACCGTGCCGATTGGCCAAAAATGACCCCAATGCACAAGGAAGGTTAATTTCAGGCATGAACGAAAATGTTGGTCCTCCTTCCTTTTTTATACAAGAGGCAACACTATTGCGATCATCCACCATACTTTTTTTAAAGGGAAGAAAGCTATCCAAAAATTTGGCTTCTTCCAGGCAAAATTCTAGCCATTGCCATAAAACTTTCTTGGAGAATTGCTTCAAGGAATTCCATATAGATTGCTCAGAAATTCTTCTTGAAATTCTTAAGATTTTTCTCCAGATATTCCTTCAATTCTTCTCAATGAACTCTTGAAAGATTTTCTCCAGAAGCTCCTCATCTCCAAGATTCTCTAAAAATGTTAGAGAAAGTCTTTCAGTCTTTAATATTTCTAAAAATAGCATTTTGATTTCCTAGAACTATTCCAGGAATGCTTATAAAAATATTTTTCAGGATAACATATTTTTTCCAAATTGTTTTTATTTATTTTTTCCTTAGAATATCTTTGATAATTCTTCACGATGATTAGGTCCAGTTAATATTTAAGGATTTCGATATGAATTACCCCTAGCTTTTCTCCACGAAAAATATATCTAAATATTCTTAACGGAATGCATTCAGGGCTTGAACAATGCGCTGATTAGAAGGTTTCTAATGTTTCTCTTGTACTGGTCGTACCTTCAGCAATGCTCCGAGGAACTCTTCTAAGAACTCATCTACGAGTATCTCTAAGTAATATCACAAATTGTCAATAGCAGGGCTGGGAAAAATTCTGAAATTCACTCTACAGTAGCCAAACAAAGCTAATCACAGTCAGCGAAGCCAGTGAAACTCACGTCCATCGCTGCTGTAGGCAAAAAGCCTTGAAAATTGCAAAACACCCATTGCAAGGAGCAACCCAAAATTACTGTAGAGAAATGTTCTATTTCCCGCTGCATTTCCCGCATTTAGAGCCTTCAATGACACTAACGTTTTAGAAAATTTATGCACCCAACATAGGCTACTTGATGAGATTCCCACTACTGTGCTGGGAGCCACGTGACTTTCGTGAAATTCAAGCCTACTACTATTACGATTCCCAGCACTGGTCAATAGATTATCAAGATTATTTCAAATGATATTCCTGAAATTTCAGCTTCTCAATGATTTTCAGGATTACTAAAAATAATCGAGAAACTTTGAGAATCATCCTCAGAATTTCTGGAGAATTTTCTGGGTCCTGGTTCCTTAGTCGAGTGGTTAAAGTCCACGGCTGCAAATCAAAGCCATGATGAAGGTGTATTGATTTAGCATAATCAATTACTTTGCAGATAATAAACTCGTTTGATGTTGTAGTATTGATATTTTTTCCCTGACCTCAAGTGAAATTCCCTGATTTTCCCTGACTTCCAGGTCAAAAATAAATTCCCTGACATTCCCTGACTTTCCAGGTTTTTCCAGATAGTCGACACCCTGTAACAGTAAAACCGACCAATGGATAACTCTATTCAGTCATTTAATCTAGATACCATGATAGAGTGCGAAGTAAGGGACGGGCTTGGGATTGAACTCATGGCCTTCTGCTTACAAAGCAGAAGCGATTGCTTCTATGTGTTTCAACCGGATCAGCACTTATACTATTCGTTAGATCTCTCCCTCCTTTTTTTCAATGGATTTCTCAACTCGTATTTCCGCAATTCAAACCCAGTTTAGGTCATTTTTAGTGTTTTCATATTTTTAAATAATAATTATCGATCGCGTGTTAGATGCCTTATGTGGATCTCGCATTAAATTCGCCACGACGTTTTTCGCTTGCGTTGTCAATTTTTGTTTCTTTTTTTTTGTTGTATTTTACTGATATACCTTATATGTTATACAGTGTTATTGTCGATCAATGTTTACCCTTAACATCCTAATTCTCAAACGTTCGTTCCATCATTTAGGAAGCAGAAAAGATCTTCGTTACAACTGTTTTCATTGAGAATCGAGAATCGGGAAACGGTTCACTTGTGAAGATGTTGCTTTTTAGTTTACTTCTCTCTCTCGGTTTGCTTTAAATAAGTTAAGACATATACATCAGTCTTTATAGTATTTCCCATAGATTCCGTGTAACGTTTTTCGTTTTAAGATATTTTCTTTATCAAATGTCCCATTTTTTGCCGTAAACAAATTAACAAATAACATAAAGTGAGTGTGTAAATGTTTGTTCGGTGTTGGTACATGTAAAAATAGAGACGGTGGCCGTGTGAGTGTTTTTTCTTCAGTGTATTCGAAATTATACTAATGTGAAATTGGTTTATCTGTTTCATTAAGTGTATGCCGTATAGCACTGTATAAGAGGGGCGCGAGCTTTAAAAGCTAAAATAAACAACATTCATCTTCATTATTCTTTCCTACCTAGTGGCCTGCATACTGGTAAAACTTTATACAAAAAAAAAGGAAGAAGCTAAAAACATGCTATTGTTCTTCATGGGCGGAACAGTTAATTTCAATAGTTTACGATTTTTATCGTTGAGATTTTTAGGTCGTTGTAAGAAAAATACGGTGTATATTTTAAATTTTTATAATAAGTTTCGTTAAAGGCAACGTCATGTAATTTTTATTTTGATTTCGTTTTCACATTTTAGTAAGGCTTGAAGCGTTTAATCTTCTGATGCTATCATAATATATGCAATGATGGGTGTTGTATGCGTGAGATGAGTGTAAGGTGTATAAATGAGTCGTACATTTACGCCGAAAGTTCTGTGACTTATTTAACAGTTGCCGATCACCAGAACCCCGGTAATTAACGAATTTTACTTACTTGCATAAAGATAATAATATATAAAGTAGGCTCTTTTTTGTTGAATATATAATAACTTTAAGCATACGTGTATATAAGGGGTGGAATGTTGGGTGCTTTCATGAGAATCGTCCCATTTCGCTGGGAAGAGATTGTGTTCTCATAAATAAATGTGTTACATAAATAAACTCAACTTATCAGTTGATAGGAACCAAATAATTTCTCCGTGTTTATTCTTTTTGAAATATTCCAAATAATACAAAAGTGTGATGGATTTTGATGGTGTTGGCTGATCAGAGATCTTTAAACATGTAATTTTTTAATGGGGAGTACATACCAAAAAGTGATATTTGAAGAGTGTTGAAAAGATATGACTTGTTTGACACAATTCGTCACCAGTTTCAAATTGATTACTTCAATTTCTGCAAACGTTCAATAATAAGTTTTCTTTAAAAAACATCGTTTCTTTGGGGTAGCTGGATGAGGCGCCCGCCAAGTACACGGGGAGTCATGGAATCGAATCCATCGATGTAGCCAGTGGTATTATTTTTTTTTTTAATTTGAGGACCAAACAAGCATTGAACATCTTTTTTGGGATAGCGAAAGTTTAATCATAATTCAGATTTTTTGAAACGAAAATTTTATCAGAATTGTCGTAAGTATCGACTAGAAACTTTTTTTTTCGAAATAAAGCTAATGAAAACTGTAAACATTCTTGACAGATTTTTGAGAAAATTCTTGGCGAAATTTAGAGGGAATCCTTATTGAATGTCCGAGAACATGAAACATGTATATCCGAGAACATGAAACATGTATATCCGACGAAATCTTTGACGGGGTTCTGAAACATCTTAGTCAGATTTTTGAGGGAAGTCGAGTTTCTGATGAAATAACTCAACAGGTTTTGGAGGGAATGCATAGAAAATTTACATAGAGGATTTCTGAGAAAATCAACGACGGATTTCTGAGGAAATCCTTAATGGAGATCTAAGAAAATCTCCGACGAATTTCTAAGAAACTCCTTGGCGGATTCCTGAGGAAACCCCTGACAGATTACTGAGGAAATCGCTGACAGACTTCTGAGAAAATCACTGACACAATGCCCGATGGATTTTTGCGCAATTTCTTGGCAAATTTGCAAGGATATTCTTAACGTACTTCTGAGAAAATCTTTAAAAGATTTCTAAAAATGTACTCAATGAATTTCTGAGAAAATCGTTGACATTATTTTAGAGGAAACCCTTAACAAATTCCTAGAGGAAACCCATTCAAGACTTCTACAGAAATTCTTCATGAATTTAATCGGAAATCTTCTACAGATTGCAGAGAATATCATTGAAGGACACCCAAAGATTTCTCAAGTACTGCTTGTCGAATTTGAAACGATGTTCTTGTCAGGTGATAGACGGATACTAATGATTTCCTCAACATCTTAGTTTTCAGTGAATTTTGGGAAAACTTTTGGCGAATCCCTGGCAATCACCCCCATTCCAACTTTCGGTCGAATCCTATTCGTTCAAATCCACTGACCATTTGATTTTGCTGGCGTTAACGTGAATATAAAATGGTTTTCGATTGGAAGGGCATTCGAACAGAAACAAGAATAGAGGTGAATATCTGAGCAGTTTCCTGACGAGATCTTAGAGTCGAACCTATCTCTGGCATTGCAGATCATTCAAAGTATCCCTATAGTATCAAATTGTCAAAAAAAACTTTAAGAATCTCATATGAAATCCCCCAAGAAAGCAGAAAACCCGCCAGGGATTTTGCAATAAGACCATAATAATCCCACGAAAAATTCTTGCTTTTTTAGTATAGCAGAGTTTTTATACTTGGCATACTCAATTGCTTAGATATTCCTGCCTGAGGCTTTTCAATCCTAGGCAACTAAATAGTTCGAGTTACTGAGTAAAATTAGTTATCTTACAACACTCCCAAAACAATTAGAACAAGTATAAGAAGGCAGATATGCAAGAATAATAAAGCATGTTGTTCAGAACCCCGTTGATCAAAGCCGAACATTCCATTACCTTCCAGTGGAAATTAACGATTTTAAAATGCCAACAATAAAAATAAATAGACGTTTGAAATCAAATCGCGTTCAAGGTTGATGTTATCAGTGTCGAACGATAATAACAACGATGAGATAAAATTATGCGTAAAGGAGAAAACTAATGTTTTCGATGTTTGTGGAGAAATAATGCTGGAGAGCGGTGCACAGGGGACTACGGGAGGGCTATTAGGAGAGCATTATGGAACAGCTGAATTGCAAAGACGATAATGATTGATGAGTGATGTATGGAGACTATGAATCACCCTTCGGTAAGTACTATAATACTGATTCGATATCGTTAATTGTGACGACCTATTCTCTAACCTGGGTCACTTCAACTAACGTGTGTATGTGTTGCGTGTTTGTGTGTATCATATCCTCATAACAGCTGAAATCTTCCGACAGAACGGAAAAAATCTGCTCCCAAGAGGATCTTGTTTTAAAACAGTACTATGCCTGCGGATGAGTGTGATGTGTGTATGATAATCCTTCGTGGAGTTGTTCGATGATCTCTTTATTCTATTCATAATGTGAGGAATACTATAATATAATATCTGTATTGCGCACAAGAAAAAAAAAACAAAAAATATAAGCTGCAACTTACCAATTCTAAAAGTACTAAAACGTACTCTTTGGCTCATTAGTTTGATGAGTGGAAAAAAAAATCTCCTACTGTAATTAACCTATTGTTTGTTCTGTGAGTTTGGCGGGAATGGACGTGTTGTTAACTATTGAATGGTACGTGGTTTGCGAATGAAATTTCAGCTTGGTTTGGTTTTGATCTGGTATTGGCTATTGTTTGTTGCTCTGGTCTATAGTCGTGTTTTCGTGATGATTTTGTTCTTATCAGTTAGCTAACTTATCATTTTAATCTTAATAAACGAACGATGCTTTTCCTTAAACGCTATTGCACTTAAGCAACTAATTTTTACACTTGGAGGGGGCGGGAATAATATCTGACGGAGCAAATAATCGAATAATCATCTGGTTCTCTCCTCAATCTGAGTTTCGCACTGATTCTAACCTTGTTGAGATTCTCAATCCGTAAAGTTTCGCGATTCGACATTCGTTGTGTATCCCTTCTTTCCAATCATTCCCATGCAATGCGCCTGCATGCAAAAAATCTAAACACTGGCCTGTATCGATATCACTTCGAACGACTCGAATAGAGCTGCTTTCAGATTGAATCAATCTTTGTCTGAGTAGGGGTGATGTCGTGTTCGAACGTTCCGCTTTAAACAGAACTATTTATACCGTAGCCCCTCACCTGGAGGGACTAATATAAATACATACAAAAGAAAGCTGTCTAAATTTGTTCGTAATTTACCGTCGTTTTCGGAATCAACTTTCCTACTTCTACTATCCTAACCAACATGAACATAACAACGAAACAATACGACCTGGCGCGGTGTACTTTCCACACAAATGGAGAGCGAGCGTGAATGCGTGAATTGCTTAGGAAGGGGGAACCATCTAAACAAAAAGCAGAGTAACCTATGACGCCCTTCGGGAAAAAGGCGAAAAAATAGCTAACTCACCACCTTTTTGCTCTTCTTTAGCAACTTACTGCCCCCCGTTGAGGATGATGACTGGAAACAATGCAGGAAGTATAGCAATACTAGCACCACTATCAGTGCCAAAAACGCGCCATAGTAGATGCTGGCCGTTTCGATGTGAATCTTGGACTTACGCATGCTTAGGTAAGTCCCATCTAAGTACTTTGACTCGCACCGTTCACCCATGAATCCGTCGGCACATTCGCACGTTGGCATCGTCGAGTTTGCGATCGTAAAGTTGTAACACTTACCACCGTTTAGGCAGTAGTTCTCCTCGAACAGCAATGAGCACTTGCCCATCCGCATCAGCTGGTCCTTGCTGTTGCCACCGTTGGTGTTTGTTCCGCCAGGGCTACCGGTGCCACCGCCCGGTCCGGGTCCACTCCGAGGATCCGTTACCGTGGAGGTGGTCTCTGACTGGGCTTCGCTGATCGTCGACGTTGTCTTGGTGGTTATCAGGGTGAATGTGGTCGAGTCGCCATTGCCATTGGTGGTCGTAATCTTCGCCGACGAGGTCGTGATGACACCACGGAAGTGCGACACGGGCCGCGGGCGCGATTTTGGCATGGATCTGCTCGAACAGCAGTCTGGAAAAGGCGAAGCAAATAAATTTCAATTAGTTAATGTGAAATTGCATAATGAAATGGGATTAAGCTTGATGACTGTAGAACAATACACACTTAAAAAATTTTACGGATTACGGTGAAATTTCACCGTAATCTCAACAGCTGAAGGTTCGGTGAAAAATCGTTGAACACAATCATAAAGAAAAACAAGAAAATGGTTCAACCGGGAATCGAACACCCGACCTGCCGATCAGGAAGCAGGCTTGCTACCACTAAGCCAGCTTACACTGCTTGTAAGTGGTGTGCAAAAACTGAAACAAAAGGAAGCTCATGCCTGCCAGAGCGGCTGTCACACGATTTCACGGAAGTTCGGTGAAAATAATGCTTTTACCGAACTGTTCGTTAGTATTTCACAGGGTTACAGTAAAATGGTTTGTTTCACAGATTTTTCCGGTAAAATAGTAGATTTCACCGATTTTCTCCGGTAAAATAGCTGATTTCACGGATTTTGTCGGTAGAATAGTAGATTTCACAGGAAAATCTGTATTTTTACTGTTTACAGTTCAATTTCGGTGATTTATTTCACAGGATACTGCGATTTATTTTAAGTGTGTAAGGCTACCGAAAACAGCAAATTTCGGATGATTGGACCTAGAAAGCTTCGGATTCATAGTTTAAAGACTGTGGATGTGATTATCACTAAAATCACAAGCGGACAAAAGAGTATCTTTCCAGCATCAAATATGATAGAAGCAGTATTAGTGAATAGAGAACTGTGAGAGGCTTTGTCAATCGATTAATCCATATTGAAGTCCTAGTAATTGAAACATCCTGGGTTTATGGAAAGCTGGTAATCATAGTAAGAATTGCAAACCAAAAATTTAATACTTTGAAAAAGTAAAGAAATGTCTGTAGCATATATGATAAATACTGGGGGAATCATTGTAGGACCTTTTGTATGTGTTTTGATTGTATGAACAATGGATAGCACACTTTGGAAAATTTCACGATCATTGACACACGAGCCATAATTTCATCCCATTCATACGCCTGTATTCATACAACACGCATGAAATTTATCGTTCGTGGAAGATAACGAGCCATGAACGTAAACGAGACAGACACACACCACCCACTGTTCGACGCCGATCACTGTGTGTCAACGCCTTGTAACATTCGCTGACTCACTCTCATTCTGATTAAGAAACAGAGGCGAATATTTTTTTATTTTCTGTGCTAAAAGTATTGTTAAAAGTATTTACTGGTCATAACGTTCATATATCCTTAAAGAAAAAAGTCACGTTCAACATATTCTCGAAACTAGCAAGTGTACCCTAATAATCGATCTCAGCGTCTTACTTTCCATAGTCATTATTGTAGTGAATATTTAAGAGTAAAGTTACCTTAGGCTTCTATTATTATTCGCAACGCCTACTTTCTACTTGTAAATTTTGCGAAAATGAAGCTGGAATTAGATTGTTTATACCATTGTTACAAAAGAGGTATTCCTTGTTATGGTAATGTAAAAACAATATTAAAATAAGATTGTCGCCACTTATTTCTACTCAGTGAATGTGCTAGTCATTTGCATCAGAGTAATGTTACCTACGTCGTATATGATAACGATGTATCTAGCTAGCTAATAGGTAAGAATGGCTACGAATCATTCTGGTTAGCAAAAGGCAAACTGATCGTCACCAATAGTATTAATGTCCACTTCGAATAGATTAATTATTTGAAATGGGCATCAATTCTATCAATAACGCAGAATGTCCGTTGGATCACATCCGAGATATTAGTGCGTCTATGCCATATGAATTATGACGCGGCTTTAAGCAAAAAAAAAGCCAAAATGTGATACCACCACTACAGGTTACGCCTTTGGTTTCCATCATATGGGCTAACGGATTATGCCCTCCCATCGCGCCAAGGTCGCATAACCAAGGGGAATATGGTTCGATCGGCTCATTCGGATCAAAACCCAAACACTGGTGGGTAGGCTGACGAAACAAAAAAAAAAATGACTTCATCCATTTTTTGAATTTTTGAGAGATAGTCTTCTGAACACATGTTTACGTAAAATTGCGTCATGATAAAATGTTTGAATGACTCTAGGAATCCGATCAAAATCAGACTTCTGCCGAAGATCTTACCAAACTTTATCTGAACGTTACATCAACAGTCCGCAATGAATCTTGCGGAGGTTTTTGCAGAACATCTGTTACAGCAGTATGCGGCGCCGCCATCTTTTCGAATCCAACATCCGTTGGATACTCAAATGCATTTCAATGCGGATGGACCAATGCATGAGTTCACTAGTTGACGTTTGAGCGGTACCGAATTCGCTCGTTGCCATGATCACATACACTCCCGTGCATAAGTTTGGGTGCACCCCACAAAAAAACATACAAAAGTGTTCAGTTCATATCTCTGGGATTTCACGTCCAACTGAAACTCTCTAAGCCGCATTCGAAAGGAAAAGACTTATTTTTACTTCGTATGTATTTTTCCAAAAAACATTTTTTGAATACTAAATTTTTACTCAAAGTTCTGACATTTTTCAAAAAACACACTGAAAAAACATAGCTAATTTTCTCAGTATTGGATCGCCCAAAATTTTAAAACAAGGTGTCATAAGAATCGTAATCTAAAATAAGAAAAAATAAATAAGATCCTGATAGCTCCTCGGGATTTTGCCTTCAATGACTCCATAAAGTCCAAAATTAATTTTCTCAGAAAATCCTTGATGAAATGCAACCTGCGACTAAATAAAAAAACAGTTCTGCGCAACCTGTAAGAACACCTTCAACAACTTATTTGGAAATCCTTCCATAAAATACATTTTCTTTCTGCAATTAATACAGAATTTACATAACACTAGGAATTCCGTTGGATGGGAGCATCTTGACGGACGGACGCGAGGTGATCGAAAGGTGGAAGCAGCACTACGATGAACACCTGAATGGCGCAGAGAACACAGGCACAGAAGGTCAGGACAATGAAGGCGATGGCTACATCAGCACAGCAGAAACCAACCAGCTCCCACGATGGGGGAAGTTAAGGATGCCATTCAACAGCTCAAGAACAACAAAGCCGCTGGCAAGGATGGTATCGGAGCCGAACTCATCAAGATGGGCCCGGACAGGTTGGCCGCTTGTCTGCATCGGCTGATAGTCAGAATCTGGGAAACGGAACAGCTACCGGAGGAGTGGAAGCAAGGCGTTATATGCCCTATCTACAAAAAGGGTGACAAACTGGAGTGTGAAAATTATCGTGCAATCACCATCCTAAACGCCGCCTATAAAGTGCTATCCCAGATTCTCTTCCGTCGTCTATCACCTATAGCAAACGAGTTCGTGGGAAGTTATCAAGCAGGTTTCATCGACGGCCGCTCGACACTGGACCAGGTCTTTTCCGTGCGGCAAATTCTCCAGAAATGCCGTGATTACCAGGTACCTACGCACCATTTGTTCATTGATTTCAAGGCGGCATACGATAGTATCGACCGCGTAGAGCTATGGAAAATCATGGACGAGAACAGCTTTCCCGGGAAGCTCACAAGATTGATCAGAGCAACGATGGACGGTGTGCAAAACTGCGTGAAGATCTCGGGCGAACACTCCAGTTCGTTCGAGTCTCGGCGGGACTACGACAGGACGATGGACTTTCGCGCCCGTTGTTCAATATTGCGCTTGAAGGTGTTATACGGAGAGCCGGACTTAACAGTCGAGGCACGATTTTCACGAGATCCGGATAATTTGTTTGCTTCGCGGACGACATGGATATTATAGGGAGAAAATTTGAAACGGTGGCAGATTTGTTCACTCGCCTAAAACGAGAAGCAACACGAGTCGGGCTAATGGTGAATGCGTCGAAAACAAAGTACATGCTGGTTGGCGGAACTGAGCGCGACAGGGCCCGCCTAGGAAGCAGTGTTACGATAGACGGGGATACCTTCGAGGTGGTGGACGAGTTCGTCTACCTCGGATCCTTGTTGACGGCTGACAACAATGTTAGTCGGGAAATACGAAGGCGCATCATCAGCGGAAGTCGTGCCTACTATGGGCTCCAGAAGAAACTGCGGTCAAGAAAGATTCACCCCCGCACCAAATGCACGATGTACAAAACGCTCATAAGACCGGTAGTCCTCTATGGGCATGAGGCGTGGACTATGCTCGAGGAGGACTTGCAAGCTCTTGGGGTTTTCGAACGCCGAGTGCTAAGGACGATCTTCGGCGGCGTGCAGGAGAACGGCGTGTGGCGGCGAAGGATGAACCACGAGCTCGCTCAACTCTACGGCGAACCCAGTATCGTGAAGGTAGCTAAAGCTGGAAGGATACGCTGGGCAGGGCATGTTGCAAGAATGCCGGACAACAACCCTGTAAAGATGGTGTTCGCCACGAATCCGGTCGGAACAAGAAGGCGTGGGGCGCAGCGAGCTAGGTGGATTGACCAGGTGCACCAGGACCTGGAAAGCGTGG
Organism: Aedes aegypti; assembly: GCF_002204515.2. Taxonomy (NCBI): domain Eukaryota; kingdom Metazoa; phylum Arthropoda; class Insecta; order Diptera; family Culicidae; genus Aedes; species Aedes aegypti. The sequence continues at coordinate 3,341,904 of NC_035107.1, forward strand.
GTCACAGTCGAGGATGGAGAGAAGCGGCCATGAACCGAAGGAATTGGCGAAATATTGTTGGCGAGGCTTTATCAAGATAATTGATGTAAAGCCAAATAAGTAAGTAAGTAAGTCTGCCTCTGATTTTAATTTTCTAACTGAACAATTGAATCTAATGATTGATGCAATGTTCAAAGCTACCACTATGACTGAAGCAGTCCAAGTAGGTGTAAAATTTACAAATCAAATTGTTATTGGATTACGTTTTTCTAATGGATCCAAATAATAATTTAAATATTTTAAATTGGAATGCTCGTTCTCTGAATGGTAAAGAGGACGAGCTGTTTAATTTTCTTACGGTTAATAACGTGCATATAGCAGTTATTACCGAAACGTATTTAAAACCTGGATCTAAACTCAAAAGAGATCCTAACTTTTTTGTTTATCGTAATGAACGACTTGATGGGGCATGTAGGGGAGTTGCAATCATCATTCATAGGCGTATAAAACAAAAACTGTTTTCGTCATTTGAAACTAAAGTTATATATATGAAACGTATGTTGACTCTAATCTTGATGTTAACATTTCTTTAGAAACTAAACTTGATATTGACAATGCTCTTGAAACTTTAACTAATTCCATTGTTGAAGCTAGGAGCATTGCAATTCCAAAATGTGAAGTAAAATTTGAATCCGTGATTATAGACGATGATCTTAAACTCTTGATCCGTCTTAAAAACGTGAGGAGAAGGCAATTTCAACGTACTCGTGATCCTGCTATGAAAATTATATGGCAGGATTTGCAGAAAGAAATCAAGAAACGTTTCTTCCAACTAAGAAACAAAAATTTTGAAAATAAGATTTCTCAATTGGACCCTGGCTCTAAGCCCTTTTGGAAATTATCTAAAATCTTGAAAAAACCTCAGAAGCCAATACCGGCATTGAAAGAGGAAAACAAATTATTACTAACTAATTGCGAAAAAGCTCAAAAACTTGCTATGCAGTTTGAAAGTGCGCACAATTTTAATTTAGGACTTACTAGTCCAATTGAAAATGAAGTTACTCAGGAGTTCGAAAATATTCTCAATCAAGAGAACGTTTTCGAAAAATCCTGGGAGACTGATTTGGAAGAAGTGAGAACTATTATTCAAAAATTCAAAAATATGAAAGCTCCTGGCGATGATGGAATTTTCTATATCCTCATCAAGAAACTTCCAGAAAGTAGCTTATCAGTTTTAGTTGATATATTTAACAAATGTTTTCAATTAGCATATTTTCCTGACAAATGGAAAAATGCTAAGGTTGTTCCAATTTTAAAACCAGACAAAAATCCTGCAGAAGCTTCTAGCTATCGTCCAATCAGTTTGCTTTCCTCCATCAGTAAACTTTTTGAAAAGGTTATTTTGAACAGAATGATGGCCCACATCAACGAAAATTCAATTTTTGCCAATGAACAGTTCGGATTCCGCCATGGACATTCGACCACTCATCAACTTTTACGTGTAACAAATTTGATCCGTTCCAACAAATCTGAAGGCTATTCTACTGGTCTTGCTCTTCTAGACATAGAAAAAGCATTCGACAGTGTTTGGCATGAAGGTTTGATTGTAAAATAAAAAAAAAAACTTTAATTTTCCAATGTATGTTAGAATAATTCAAAGTTATCTGTCAAATCGTACACTTCAGGTTAATTATCAGAACTCCAGATCTGAAAGACTTCCTGTAAGAGCTGGTGTTCCTCAAGGCAGCATTTTGGGACCAATATTATACAATATTTGCACATCTGACTTACCTGAGTTACCTCAGGGATGTCAAAAATCTTTGTTTGCGGATGACACAGGTCTCTCCGCCAAAGGTCGAAGCCTGCGTGTCATATGTAGTCGATAGCAAAAAAGTTTGGATATTTTTTCTTCATACTTGCAAAAATGGAAGATTTCTCCTAATGCTACCAAAACTCAACTAATAATATTCCCACATAAACCAAAAGCTCTTTATTTGAAACCTTCAAGTAGACATGTTGTCACGATGAGAGGGATTCCAATAAATTGGTCAGATGAAGTTAAGTATCTAGGGCTCATGCTTGATAAGAATTTAACTTTCAAAAATCACATTGAGGGCATTCAAGCCAAATGTAATAAATATGTAAAATGTCTTTATCCCCTTATTAATAGAAAATCAAAACTTTGTCTTAAGAACAAGCTTTTGATATTCAAACAAATTTTCAGGTTAGCCTGTACCAATATGGACTAGCTGTTGTAATACCAGGAAGAAAGCTCTGCAGAGAATTCAAAATAAAATTTTGAAAATGATTCTGAGGCTTCCTCCCTGGTATAGAACCAATGAGTTACATAGAATATCCAATGTTGAAACATTGGAACAAATGTCAAATAAAATAATAAATAATTTCAGGCAAAAATCGTTACAATCTTCTATTGCCACGATTAATGCGATATATGTTTAGGTTAAGTTAGGTTAAGTATATTCATAGCGTTTTTTTTTCTCTTATAAACAGGTGAAATCTACTCACCTGTAAAAAATCTGAACTGCTACGGCAAATGGAATGTTATATGTTGTTAACAAAATGTTAATAAAATCTTAAATTTGTTTTACCAAATTAGGATGATAGTGTTGTCTAATAACACAGAACACCTAGATATAAGAAATGAATGTAATGTTTGGAAAGATACTAATAAAGACATTAAAAAAAAAACGGCGCCGGCCAAGTCCTTACAGTCAGTTGGGATGGGGAAGGAATGTTAGGGTGTAATGATTGTTGCTTCTAGAGACCGAGAATACCTCTGCATCTCCAGAATCACCACGGGATAAAGTGTTTATTAGTGAGGGAGGAAAAGATCTGGCCCTGGGAGTCACCTCTGGTCGGTGATGCGATCCATGGACAAGGGGGAAATATACGACTTGTGTTTAAAGTTAGTTTTGTATTTTTGTCTCGAGAAGTTTTTGGAAAAAATACGTCAACATCTATAATGTCGAACAATTCAAAAGACGTTTTTATTAATGACGAAAACTGAAAATTGCATGTATATATTTTAACTTATATGAAACAGGAATAATGCCGACACTTGCAGTCAGTGGCGATTCCCTAACCTCAAATCTACCTGTTCCACGAATAGAAATTCTTGAATTTCAGCAACAAATTTGCATCTATTGAGAAGAGATTTGTTAGAAATCTAAATTTACCGAATTAAACATTTTTAGTTTCGTAGAACAGGTAAAAAGTGAGGTTACGAGTCGCCTCTGCTTGTAGTGAAGAACCATACATAGTTTGTTTGAAAATTACATATGAGTATTACTGTGCATTTTGTCTCGATATGGTAGAAGTTTTAGAAAATACGTCAACATTGTGAATGTCGAACAATTCAAAAGATAATTTTTAATAATGTCAAAAAGAGAAAAATATATGTATATTGAAATTGTATAAGAAAAAAGCATAATGCCGACACTTATAGTGACAAACCATACACATATACCACAGTTTGTTTTAATATTACATAAAAGTCACGCTTTCAAGAAAAAATGTGTTATCACAAGCATGAAACGAACTCACCAGTTGGTAATCCATTCTCGACTGAACACAAAACTGACACTGACAGCAAAACTTCTTGGCGTCCCGAAAACAAACCGTCTTGCTTGGGCCTTCCCAAATACGTACCCAGCAAGACGCTCCAAAACAGGGGAAAAAAAATCTCCGGCAACGAAAACACGCGCGAATTCGTCAGCAAAATCAATCGGACGACGCAAAACCGAACTGTCCTGCTTGGGCTTCACAAAGCACTACCCGTAACTAACATTCGGAAGGATTCGAGAAAAATGCAGTGCAATATATTGTTAAGCATTTTAAATCCTATTTAAAATGTTTTGCATTTTTTCTATTACTGTATCTACTATAAGTTGAAAAAAAACGTGCGTCACGTCATATACACCAGTATTGTTTTGTAGTTGCACATACACCGATTTGCAAATTCCCATAAAACTTAATAAAGTTAGTTTTTACGTTCAACTATACAACGAATATTGGTTTCCGAATGTTTCCAATTTCATCTTAACTAACAGGAGCACCTGACGGAGCCGTGAATAAGAAAAGTAGATGGAGAACAGTTCTTGTGAGAAATTTGGTAAGAAATATTGTCTAGAATCGAATATTGATGGTGTTCCACATCAGTTTGCCAACGCGTCAGCTAACTGCAGCTGTGGAAATCCGAATTTCTCGATTTCCAACATGTTTAGTGATTCCCAAACAGTATGACGTATCTGCTGATTAAAATTTTATGTATTGATTTTGCATATAGGTCGCTTTACTATGAGCATATGTACGGTGTATGTGCTAGAATGAAAAATGTTGACAGTTGAGTCGCTCTAGAAACGTAGGGTGTATGTAGCCAAATTAAAACACTGAGTAAAGTGTACATAGGGCAGAATTGAAATTTATTTAAAAAAAGCGAAAAATAGACTCAATATGTAGATTACGCGTTTGTCAAGCCCATGCAAAGCAAATCTCGATTTGTTTATTTTTGCAGATACGTCGGATTGAAGAATTATGCTTGATTTATTCGACCGCGCGAATCTTCTCTTGCCGTAGAGATTTTCATGTATCTTATACTTCAAACTTAATTCTTAAAACTCTTCTACAGTTCAATCTTCTTATTTAATCATTATTTTGATTGATTTTCAAAAGGCCACATCTGAAGATCATGAAAAAATAAGCCACAAATAGAAGGCCTCACCACATTTTAGAGTAAACAAAGGCGTCAACTCACTGGCCTCATCAGCGTCGGTCGGCGTCTATGGGCACAAATGAAAAGGGCTCAAAAGCTTTTGATGAAATAAAAGCCTTATGTCCTTTAACTCATTTTTAGTACGATTTTTGGCATAAATCATAGTAATGAATATTCATTGTTGTCAGTCTTCCCAAACGAACACCTAACACGTTGGTTCAGGCGGTTTCGTACTCTCCTTGTACTCTGTTTTCGTGTGCAAACCGAAACGCTCGAAACTGAACCTAAGCCCAAACGATTGCAATCGCGGTTCAAATTTTGGTGCAAATCTCGCGTAACAATTCAAAAGGGCCAATCCTCAGATCGTTGACTCTGAGAAAATTCGATTTGAATATTATTCACCACATTTTCAATTCCTATTTCTCAGTATTCAAATCAATCAATGTGATTTCTAGCTAGTTTAGTGACGATTTACTATTAATACACGCTTATAATCGATTTTACTCTGAAAACTGACAAAAATGTTGGAAAAAATGATGAGTTTAAATGCTTGACCCATTTTCAATTTTCAACAAGGCATGGGACTTTTTTATTGGTCAAAATAGAATTTTATTAGCGTGCTTGGCCCAAGGCTAGGCCTTTTCGGTTTTCAATGAATGAACAAGAGAGAGTCATTGGCCTCTCACCATGCTAAGGCCAATGACAGTTTGTGCAATTTTCCGATTGTAGGCCCTCTTGATAGAGCGAGAACCGATCATTGGCCGTTTCAAGCAGGGGGCCAATGAATGATTTGGAAAAAAGCGGTTATTGGCCGTTTTGAAAATCGAGTTTATAACGGTAAGTTTTATGATTATGTTGACAATGTTTGCATAGTTTGTGGGTGTTGGGAGAAGCTATCGAATGGTATAAAAACCCGATTTTGAAATTTGATCATTGGCCCTTTAGAATTGTTACGCGAGAAATCTTCGGTTGCATCCGAGGTTTAGAACGATGGCACAAACGGACAGACAGAAAATAGTTGATATACACGCTTATCAATTTCTACTTATCGTGTCTTGTTGCTTGATATAGTAAAATCCTTGGTTTTTTCATAAAGTTACCGCTAAATGCTATTTAAAGTATTGATCTTAGTTGATCTGCTTAAATGAAACATTTATTCAAGCCTAAAGGGTTTTGCGATTTGAACCAAGAAGTTCCATATATGATCATAGAAATTTATCCTCGTGGATTTCAACCGTTCCCTGTCTGCCTGCTTTGTGCCTCTATTTGAACACAAGTTTGAACCGAAGTACACATGTTCGGGTTCGGTTTGATACACTGGTACAGAGACGAAGGCGTATCAGTAGAATTTTTTGACAGCTATCGTTCAAACTTTAACTCAAACAGTATTACTCAAAAGAACAGCCTATAACTCAAAGAAGACAAATTTTATAGTTTCATTTTCAATCACTGATATTTGTAATTATCACGCCGACAACTATTTTAACACTACCAGAAAAAGCTCACATGTCGTACACAGTACGAGGATGAAGAATTTTTAGGCTCAAATTTTGCGAGCGTCCTTGAAGAATTTCTTGAAGTGCATCAGTGACCTTCAGGGAAGTGTCGCATTCGGGGAACTGGTTTTCGGGGTAATTTCCATTTAGGGTAATGTGTCATTCGGGGTAACGTTACATTCGGGGATGTGTTATAGGACCGGAAGATCAAGGCAGCAGGAGGAATGTCTTCATCATTACAGCGAATGAGCAGCAAAGAAATCCGAAGACTTATTATTGCCGGAAGTCAACAATCGGCCAAGAAAGCTCTCAGTTAATAACTGTGGAAGTGCTCATAAGAACACTAATCTGAGAAGCAGGCTTTGTCCCAGTTGGGACGTAACGCCAGAAAGAAGAGAAGAAGAAGAAGTGATAAAAAATATTTGATTTTCAAGGTGTTTTATTAGAGTTACAAAAATAACACATTTGTAATTTTTTGATATAATTTACAATTTTTTTTTGTCTTTTGAATGCCGTCAAAAGATATTTTTTATGTTTGCCCCAATCAAAAAAATTCACAATCAAAATAGGCATGTTTTTGAGAGAAAAACAACAATAACTCCCATACGGAAAGAGATAACGAGTTTCTTCACTCACCAAACTACGCATTTTTCCAAGATCTAAAAGTGTTTCATAGACTACTTTGATGAGAAATTTGAATTGAAAACTCTAGAGCCAGAAAACCAATTTTGTTCGGACCACCCTATGTCACCGTAGGAAAATAGCTCTAAATCGGTCAATTTAAGAGATATAAAAAAACTTTTTTTGGCAAAGTTGCTTGAAATTAAATGGTCTACAAGTTTGCTGAAGTATGTATAGTATAATTTCTACAAATAAGAAAATTAGTTACACAATTTCTATGAAAATGTGGTCCACCCTAATTTTCAATAACACCAAACAAAGGACCTTACTAATACAAACAACTTTGTAGAAGACCGTTTTTGTCTAATGTTTCATTCTAAAGCTCAAAATTCATCTTTCCGCGTAAAACTGATTCCTGGACCACTGTGCGCTGATTATACCGGTAGTCCTCTAAGAGCGTGAGACGTGTGTAAGCTTACCAGAAGAATATTTCAGAAAGGAGGACATTTCGCTTTACTGGTTTTGAAAAAGGAGGACATTTCAAAGCGTTGGCAAACCTGAATAAAATTTTAATTTTTGGAAAAAATATCTTATGTGTGCAAAAAAAAACGTTCATTAAAAAAGTTTCGAGAAACATGAAACAAGTTTGTAGAAACTGAAAAAAAAAGTTGATGATTCCCGTATGGAGAAAAATAAATTTAATACAAATAACAAGGATAATACCTAAATAAGCTTCAATTTCCTACTTTCTTCAATGCAATAGTTAAATTGGGGGCATCATCATAAAAATTAAGTTGTATTGCTTTTAGAAACGCAAAATATTTTTGATCTGTGATTCCTTAATCGAAAAATTTATATAATAAGGTCAATTTTTGATAATTTTTTAACTGGGTATTTTTAGATAAGGATCTCCTATTTTGCTTGATAAATTGACTCGTTTTCCGTCCGAGTCTTCAAATTCAATTGTTAAACTATAACGTTTTTAAAATGATGAAGAGGTTTTGTACCGCTTTTAGAAAGATTTCAATCATTATCTAGAAAAGATACCAAACAACTGTTTAAAAATAATAATTTAATAATTTACATCAAATATCTGAAAACAAGAATTAAAGTTAAAATTTCGCAACATATGGAAAAAATGGTGAAAATTCTCTAAACTTAAAATTGGGTTTTAAGTAGAAAATACTTCTTCCTTATTCAAGACTAATAAATAGTTAGAGACTCTTAAGTAATTGTAATTCCTCGATCCACACCCTGGCAGACATCCGTCCGCCTATCTAGACACGGGCTAGGTGAGGACCTACCAAGCCTCCCCCGTTAACATGTCCTATACCGTTTAGCACACCGGGATCTTCCACAAGCAGGCGCCGGTATTTAAAGCGGTCCCACAAGTTTCAGATACATTAAATAGATATAGTCCCTCTGGCACTAAACCGAATAGCGCCCTCCACATCATCACCAGCACTGCCCATCCCGCGCGCCAACAAAATGCCGGAAGTAGCGTGCCGTGTAGCACATCAGATGTTTTACACAGCACACCACCTCCGACACCATGCTCAACGTACAGCAAAGACAGCGCTGATAAAAAGCGGAATGCGTCATTCGATTCAGTACCAGAGGGACTATAAATGTAACGAAGAGGAAATGAAAAAGATAGTAGAGATGGTTTGGCTGTTGGATTGCTGAAACGAGAAGAAATAAATAAAGTTATTACGTTAAAACGTGGTTTTTATAGTTAAATAAATGTATCGATAGTTTCTCATCTGTTTCTTTTCCGTATCGTAGTTGCGTCGATTATATCCAACTCGAGTTTTATCGTCTCCGCTCGGGCAATGAGGACCGCGATGAAATGAAAATATAAAAATATGAGCATTACTGTTAATCTATTATTTAATGTGGTTCTCATTTGCTTTCCAATACCTAAGTAACATGTGAACTCTGCCTCTATCAGAAAATTCTAATAAATTATAATTTATCCTCCTACACTTCCCTAACACAAAGTATCTCTATTAAATAAAACATTTACAAGTGCAAAAGCGCAAATAATAACCAAAAAAATACCCCAAAATTCTTTCTCATTGTACGACAAACATTTCAAAACAATTACGAAATGCTAAAATTCAACAATAACTACCCTCAACAAAACTTTCATTCAATCACCCTTAAAATACCTACACAGTCATCAGTAGACCCTGCACTATAATAACCTCCTAATATAACGCAGAGCTAAAAATGCTCTCTTGCGTTACACAATCTAAACAAGAAGCCATTTTCAAATACTTCCCATAATTTGTGCGCGGCAAAACAGATTCCACTTTCTACATAATGTAACCCAGCATGAACAGCTGCCCAACTCTCCAGATCTGCGCCCTCCAAGTTCCAAGGTGCTGCTGCCTTACGTTGAAAACTTCTTTCCTCAAAGTCTGTCTATCAATTCCGAACTCTATTGCATTCTACCATACCAATCAGACCCTATCCCTGACTAGACACAAAGTCATAACCCCAATGTGATGGATTTACCCAGTAAATCCACAACCTTGTCATAACCCCTTTTACGTTAAGCAATCCTCGAGAGTCATCCATATTGATGCTTGGCAAAAAAATATAGGTGTCAGTATTCAATCCACAAATTCCAAATTACACCACATTACGTTGGTCCGTTTGGCGTCGCCGGTGGATACCTGTTCTGGCATTCGTTTCTTTCAAATTTTACTTCTGTCCTCCCACTTTATCAATACGAATGTTGACGAATCACGATAATCTGAAGATCGTGACCAGAACGGAGGTAGGATTTATCACTAGGGACCAACCACCACCAAGACTAATAAATAGTTAGAGACTCTTAAGTTATCACAAAACCGAAGGATATGCAATTTAAGATTCGATTGATTTGAAAAAGGAGGACATTTTCAGCCCATTGGAGGACGGGAGGACATGTCCTACCAAAGGATACTATCTGGTAAGCCTAGACGTGGGCAATGCTCCTGCAAGCGCTAGGAGTTCTTGAACGCCCTGTGCTAAGATTAGCTTTACGGTATTTCAAATTAGAATACACTGCGAGGAGAAGGAAAATAGTTACTTTAGAAACTATTTTGGATAAAAAAGAGGCCTTAGAGACATTCAATGAAAAAAATACTTTTTAGACATTTGCATTCCCTTATCCGAAAGGCTAGAGTTCACGGCTACAAAGCAAAACCATGCTGAAGGTGTCTGGGTTCGATTCTCGGTCGGTCCAGGATCTTTTCGTAATGGAAATTTCTCTGACTTCCCTGGGCATAGAGTATCATCGTACCTGCCACACGATATACGAATGCGAAAATGGCAACTTTGGCAAAGAAAGCTCTCAATTAATGTCAGAAAAGCTATTGTGAGAAATACTGAAAGCGCTCTGGGATGTCGGAATGTAAAGGGCATATAAAATTAATCATTTACTGGCTAATTTTATATGCGATAGTAGCATATGAATTATTTTTCTAATGCATTTGAAGGGTGAAGAGATCTTTGATTAAATTGCTACATGAAGCCTGGAAACAATTCTGAAGGTGACCAACAAAGTAATTCCTGTCACAATTTCTTGGAGGAAGGCCCCATACTCTGCGCACTTAAGGATTTTCAAATTTTAAACAGCTGTAATTAATTGAAAACAAAACACAATACTCTGAAATTTTGGGAGCAAATACTTATTGATCTTATGTGTAAGGAAAAAATATAAAAGCTGTCATACACACAGGTGGAATTCGAGGAGAAATCCTACTTGAACTTTTTTTAAAAAGAAAATCAATGGAGTAATCCTTGTAGGTTAGGGTACGACTAATTTTTAGAAATTTCTCAAAATCAGAAGTTTGTGTGCTCGTCTGATTTTAAAAATTAGAAAGAGAAACCCTATAATCTGAGGCAAATATATTAAAATTTGGAGGTAGCGTAAGCGACGAGGAAGTGAATTTTTAAATTATTAAATATGTCCTTCAGTGAAGTTTACATAACTTAATTTGACGACCAATTTCGAACCCATCAGCAAGAATCATAATTAAATGTATACACAGTTTGTAGAGCATCAAGCTAGTATTAGCAAAAAGTAGTTTTCTCAAAATTTCGCTTCAATTATGAAAAAGTGAACATTTTTTTGCCATAACTTCATGAATACTCAACCGATGTTACATACCGATTATAACAACAACATGTTTTTAAGGTTAATTTGATTGTTTTTCAAGCTGTGCGAATTAAACACATTGCTAAACATCGGTATGACTTGTTATTTAAGAAAAACTGTCGAAAACATGAATCCTGGTTCACCATTAAAAAGAACGAAGGTGGGTTCGACTCTTAACTCGGTCGAGAATCATTTCGGGTGGGAAATTTTCTTGACCTTATGGATATAATGCCAATCATTGCGCTTGCTATACAAAACAGGTACAAATCCATTCAATTGCAGGAAATACAAATCCCTCAAACAATAATTGAGAAAATGTTCAAGAACACGAATTTAGAGGAAGAAGGCCCAGAATTTTGTCATTCAGCAGTTATTTCCCACTCCTCGGGATCAAACCATTCAGATGCCACCACGTAAACGAAAATCACATCGGGTAGTTTAATAAGATAATCGTCAATCAAGCTGTCAACAAATGGGAAGCACAACGCGTGAGGTCGTGCGAACAGATGCATCCGATAAGCGCGGCCAAGGTCTATCGTTATACTGTGCGTTGGTTCACACCTTTGAAATGTAGTGAAGTGAACTGATCATTGATAAGCAACGACGACGACGACGACGATGCGGAAGGTTAAAGCTCAAATCGCTATCATTAAATAAAACACATAATAGATATGTTCGGGTATACAAACACACGTGGACAAAGTAAATACCGATTGCAGACAAAAACAAACCTCCCAAAATTGTAGACTAAAACAGAGGAGACCCACCTGTGATTAACACAACTGATGACAGCATGATGAATAGTATTGCATAGAATTTTACTATATTCCTATTCATTGCTTATGAATGAAGAGAGGTATGATTCTCGGCGTCGTCTTCTGCTTGTTTGTCTACTTCTGGTTCTTCTTCGTCTGCTTGTTCTTCGTTTTCCAGGGCTATCTCTGCCGTACGTCTCTTGCGCTTATATTTTGCTTCTGACACTTTGTTTCTCGTAACTTTTCACTTGGGGGTTTCTTCTTTCTTCCCTGTATTTCGCTTTCACGGTGGAGTCTTTCTCCTTCGTTTTCTTCTTCTTCTTCCGCTGCTGCTGCTGCTTCTGTTCGACGAGTCTTTTGCTCTCGTTCCAATGCACACAGTACGAGGGTAATAAACTATTTTGCTTTTCTTTTAATGAACATATACTCTCAAAAAAGAACTATACACAATATTTCGATGCACTTTTTTTTCTTTTCCTTACGATACAGCGTAAAGCAACGTAGCGCTGCTTTTGGGTGGTCAGTTTTTGCTTGTTGCTATAGGCTATAGTAATTTAACTGACCGAAGGTATTTCACTGAGGGTGGGTGGTTATGGTACACCTGCAGTAACTGCTGTGACGAGCGAAGATATTCCTTTTCGAACGCCTGATAGAATTGGCAGTGTTACTGTAGGGGTTCCTATCGGCCACACACCAATAGTAGTGGGGTTCGGATGGGCACTGGAGGGTGTTACTGCTGCAGGTGGTAATGCTGAGACCTGTCGACGTTGCGGCTATTACCGTGGATAATCGACGACACGCTTGATGATCCCTCGGGAACCAATTGCACTCGTTCTCTGAGTTGATGATAGTTGCTGTTTCGACAGCAATGCTGACAGTCTCGAATTTCTTCGGGGCAGAATTTATGACTCTGCCAACTGCAGCAGGAGGAACAGGAAGTTGCCTTAGACGGACCAGATGACAACCAACGTTCCTGGAGGGCAACAGCAGCATTCTCACTACGACAGGCTAGCAGCAGTTGATCGTTGCCGTCGTTGTCGTAGCAGCACAAGAAAAATCGATCTCGATACACTAGTTTCATTTTATTTCACACCTTTTCTCACTTGCTTTCGCTGATCGATTCCCCCTTCTCTTCTGATACTTCCGAAATTCTTCCCACACAGAAGAGGTCTTACCTCTCTTAACGCACTTCACACCGTAGCGAAAACAATTACATCTTCCCTTGTCTACTCCCTCGTTTCCCTCATCCTCACACTGTATCGCGACCTTTCCGAGCGGCAACTTTGTCCCATGAATGCCTTATTCTGATTCGGAAGTTGACCGAAGACGACGACGGGTCCAAATCTTCCGAGATGTATAGGCAATGCAGTCAAAAAGCAACGGGTTCGATTCGCCGCACACAGAAACACTCCACTGTATCCAGGGTCACTTGGTGTTAGTGCAAGGCAAGATCTTGAAAGTCCAGCAGCAGCAGTTCCTCCGGTGGTGGTCTCCCAGACACGGACGACTGTGACGAAGACGGCGTCGCCGACGATGATGATGATGACGATCCGGTGTCGGGGGGTACGTTTTCTGTAGGAAATACAAGAAAAAAGAATATGAAAATAAAAAGTACGAAAATAATGACGGCAGCAGAGCAATGGGTTTCCGAAGAGTTAAAGGAACCGAAAGAAGGTTTGGACACCAGGCGTGTAAGCAGTTGATTTTGATCCCTGAGAATAGTGGGACACATACAAGTTATGTGAACTATGTCAAGTTTAAGATTCATGTAGGTGTCTGTTCAACACCACAGATTTAAAGATTCCTTTTCTTTTTTCAAGATCATCCAAACATTCCTCCAAAATTGACTTGAAGAATTCCAAGAGATTTTTTCAGGGATTTATACAGGAAAACTCTCCAGTACCTCTTCAGTAAGGAAGCCTCTATGTTTTTTTAAAGGGATTTTCTTTAGAAATCGTCCGTGGATTTCTCCATTATTTTCTTCAATTTTCAAATAACCCTTGAATAATTCTACCAGAGGATTCATTACGTTTTTTTTTTTCAAAAGATTCCTCCATGGAATTCATCTAAAGTTTCTCCTTTTCCCTCCTTGAATTTCTCTACTGATACTTCTAATACTAAGGCAATAATTCTTCCAAAGGTATATCTATCACGCTATATGAATGTATCGAGACATTCGTACGAAAATACGTCAAAGGATTGCTCCAGGGATGTAATGAAAGAGCAACCGTCTCATTCAAACACAGGGAGAGAACTGATTTTATTGAATTCGAATATAATTACAAGCTTATTACGATCTACAATATCCATCAGAGTTTGCAACAACAACACTCCTCCTCAAACTCGGAAAACAAAATTAAGGTTCAGTAACATGTCTTAATGCTAGAAGGCCCGTTGCCATTCTTCACGGGCTCGATCTGTTATAAATAGCTTCTTGCACGCTCGTTCAGATCTACTCAAAAGTGAGTAGAATTCGACTCACTTCGGAACAAAGTGAAACTGCTCAAAAGTGAGTAACACCATTGTTACTCACTTTAGAGTAACATTGTCAATTGTCAATATTAGAATAACACTTACTCACTTAGTTTAATCTGAAATTTGCGAAAATGAGTAGATGTCACTCACTTCAGGACATAATATTTTTGGAAATAAATGTATTCTAAGGGGTGGCCACCGAATTTCGATTTTGAAATTCCCGCTTTTTCCCGGTATATTTTACAAAATTTTCCCGTTTTTAAACACTTCTTTACCACGACTTAAATCGACTATTTCTATATCAAATCGTTTCTATAAAAAGCACTGGAACATTTTTTTTAATCAGTTTAAATTTTCTCAGTTGTTTTTTTTTCAATAGTAATATAGTTGTATGTCAATAGTATCACTATTGTAACAATAAGTCGATAACTAAATTGTTCTAATCTTGTAGAAACTATTCTGACAACTATGAAATAGTATGCATCTTAAAAGTTTTGTCTCGCGTTCGTCGAAAATCAATGGAGCTCTGGAGCTACCATGCAAAAAGGTGGTTAATTGTGCTAATAAAACGGACCCTACTCTATTCACGACAGGGGTTTACTTTTATTGGTACTCAAACCATATTTATCAACATTATGCCCCCTAAAGTGATTATAAAACGCCAAACTTCATTTTTTTAAGTTCAAGTTCTAAGATCTAGAGAACCTGGTAGCCGATCGCGTTGAAAATTTGATGGATTGGCTACATTGATGATCAAACGATCAAAGTTTCAGCTAAGAGCGCTGTTTGGTTCTCTAGACTCGTGCTCTTGAAAATTCGAGGTTTGGCTTTAGTTTACAATCATCTTAAGTGGGTCTAACTGCTGAGTGTCAGATAATTTGGCAGACAAAAGCCCCAGATGTCTAAGTAAATCATGAAGATGCCCAAGTAGCTCTTTATCATAATCTAAAATATTTCATTTCTTAATCCTTTGAATTCACTCTATAAAACTGAAGAGTTCTCTAAAACAAACAATTTTAAGGTAGGAATGAAACAAGGCCATACATTTAAAAGCACTTAACCCGAAAATTATCATTTTTTGACACTCTTGTTATCATTTGTTACATCTAGCTTTTTAGCATTAGCATTAAGCATTTCGCACAAATTCGTAGGTGGTACAGTCCTAGATCATTGTATGAGGGTTGCCTCCTTCCCGTCCGTTACCAAAGTCAGAAATTTGGAACTAACCTCTAACTCTTAGACAAGATTGACGCATCCTCCAATAGTCGAGAGCTGTCCTGGCCACGTCCTTGCGAAAGCTGGGGAATGGAAGAGGAAGATTGATTGAACACCTACTTAAGAAAGATGCAGAGAACTCTACGACCTCTCATAGGCGTTACGGGATGTTGTGGAATGTTGATGGAAAGGGTAGTGCCATAGGATACGTTTGGTAAACGTTCTGGCCGACAAATGGTTAATCTTCACGCATTGTGATCATGCGCTGCTGATCAGAACAAACTCACCAAATTCCTTTTTCGAAACTGCAATCCGTCGCTCCTCTAACAATGAACAATAACGTGACCCGTAAACTTCTGCTTATGACATTGCACGCAACGCACGAAAAATCGACAAAAAACTGTAGTTTATAATCCAGCCCGAATCGAGCATCCACGAACCACATTCAATTTTTATACCAATACGTTTAACGCACACAGGAGAAACGAGTCGCGCGAAACGTATTCAATTGCTGGAGCTATCACAGAGCACTCTTGAGTAAAATGCAAGCAAATCGAATAAAATTAAGACAAAACTCCACAAATATCTGAAAAAAAAAATCACTTTTATCACTTTGAAAATCATGTTCCCACAGAACATCTGCACGTGGCTGAACAAAAAAAAAAAAACGCAGGACCATTTTTTACATCTAGCTTTTTGTATGGATATTCTACATATTTTATATGAGCTGTAACAGCTTGAGCGTTATGAAAATCTTAAATGAGCCCTTATTGAAAACTTTGTTGATTAGTCACAAATTGAAAGCTTTTAAAATTAAAAGCTTTTTGTTTCAAGATTTGTTGTGGTGCAACAACAGAAGTGCTCAAAACCAATCTGCAAAAAATAATTGAACATTAATTCGAAACGTCGAGTGAAAAAGTATCAAGAATTATGGTGTAGCATAGTAGACATTGAATTATCAATCTTTGAAAGATATTTGTTCATAATTACGGATTCCTCATGACAATATCATTAAACTTTCTACAACTTATTTCGGAGGTTGGTTTGTAGATAACAGCTTGAAGATGTTCGTTCAAAAAGATTTTCCCGATGATCTTCTCAAATTCCCGGTTCCCCAAGCTGTACTAGATGAATGCTTTAAAAATTAAACGATTTTGATCGTTGGAAGAACAGTTTTAAATGATGCATCAAGAAAAGCCTATATTTTTAACCAATCTCTCCATGTACGGGACGGGCGGGTTTTCATAAGCTTAAATTTTTAAGTTTAGAATCAAAACATATAATCGCTACATATAATAGCGGGTATATCAGTTCAGTATGGATGTAGTTACATGATAGATATTGAATTTTGAATAAAAGTTCTATATTTTTGAGAAAAAGCATATACCTCAATAATAGGACAATGAAAATAGCTTTTTGCCTATTATTGCGGTATCTGTAAATCTCATTCAAAAATTCGATATTTCAATAGTCATTTGAAATGTAATTGCTGGAAACATTAATTATATTATTAGGATACTAATTAGGGACATAAGTTTGAGTTATTCATACATTTATTTAGTCAAACAAAAGGTTTATGTTTATTTTTACCCTGTATTTCCTCTTATTTACACATATTTTGAAAATAAACATAATGTTTGACCAAAAAATCATGTAAACTGACTGAAAATCGAAACACATGCCAAAAATACGTTGAAAAACTGAGATATAAGATGATCGCAAGGAAGCAATCCTTTAAAATAGTGTTGCTTGTGGAAAATATTTTTAAAAACATCAAAATTGTAGGTTATACTTAAGTAAACAAATTCATCTCTTATATAGCGACTAGTGGTAGCAGATGGAAGAACCTTGTCTATTCACTTTAACATTGTCCACCTACGACGAAAGAGGAGACGTAACCGGCGGAAAATCATTCGATTTTGTTGATTTGTTTTCGAATCGTGTCATAGAGTAATGAATTAGTTTTCCTCATAGATATGTCCAAAGTCACACAAACTGACAGTACCGTGCAGTGTCATTAACATGGAGGGAGCATAATTTCAATGCTCGAATATTGTGTGGTATTGAATGTATATTGAATGTAATAAAATATATGATTTTTGGTATACCGCAATAATAGGACGGCACTACCGCAATAATAGGACAGAGGAAGAGCTTCAGATTTATGTCAAAAAAATGTATGTATGATTCCGAAAATTACTTTTTTACTTGAGTGATTCCAAGCAACAGCACCAAAATTTGGTAAATTTTTTAATTCATTTTTTTCTATTGAGCTGAAACTTTGCACAGTTTTCCAGTCTAAATCGTCATTTTCCGATATCAAATCTTCAAGTTGAGTCACGACTAACTTTTCAAAAGGGTGTATGTGAAAATGGTTCAAAAATATTCAAAAAGCTGCACAGCAAAAACGGTTCGTTCGATTGTTAGACAACTAAAGAAACAAAGTTAGACAACTAAATAAAGATTCCAAAGAAAATACACACAGTAAAAAAAATTTTTTTTTGCATTAAAAAACATAATTTTTGATGATGATGATGATGATATAGGCTGCCATCTATTGTAGCAAGGTATCCACCGGTAGCAATGGCCTATTCTAACAAAACAATTTGTTCAAGATTGTATGACTATTCGTATTCAATCATACTCCTGTCTGAAGGGCCAAAAACGAATGGCGGACCCGTAAGCAGAGACACTTACGCGAAACCCGCAAGGAAAAAGAATCTCCTTCCAAAAGTAAGTTCACACGAACAGTCGTACAATCAAGCCCTTGCTTGTCAGAAAGACCCAATAGATGGGAAGAAGAGCCCGCCCTTTTTCCACGAAATGTTAGCGATAGGAAGTTGACAGTTTCACTCTTCCTATCCATCTCGCTTCAATCGGGTGCCCTGATGGTCCCACCCAACCCAAAATGCATATAACATTGGAAATATAATCAAATAACACAAGTCATCATGGAAAGATCTCACCGGTTTTTTTTATCCTTGTTGTATTTTGAAGCTGGTCGTCGCAACGATGTCGTCGAACTATTTCACCGTTAGCTATAAAGTATCATTTATGCGAAACTGTTCAAAAACCGAGAAAAAAAAACAAACTTCCACTCTTCCGATAAAGCGATACGAAAATCAAATCCACTTGTTGGGCTTCTCAAACTGCACTGCCCGAAAACCGAAAAAAAAACTTTCATTCCGACGAACCGAAAGCCAAAAAAAAAAAAACACTTCTGCTATGCGAAAACTGTACCCGCTTGCTGGGCTTCTCCAAATGAAGATCAAACGGTAGAGTTGCCAAAAATCGAACGGGCACTGTATTAAATTTGCAACAATCCAATTGAACACCACTGTACATGCCCAGTTTTCTAATCGTATCGTCATCTTGCTCATACCCGCTTCTCCTTCCCGCTTCCGAAAGATCACTTTAATCAGTTGGTGTGGGTAAGACTCGCAAGCGAAAATTCTCCACACGTTCACCTCTTTCACCACACCACATCCACCCGTCCTACCTTTCACTACCACTACTACTGAGACCGCGTTCACTCATACACTAATCGCTTCCCCCGCGCATGCTGTCGCCAATCATTTTTTTTTTTTCACAGCAATTCCACTTTTTTGAATTCTAAATTATTAACTTTTAACCCATTTTCCAGCTGAAATCTAACTTGCACTCGCGACTTTGCTCTTTTCTGCTTTCGGATATGTATTTTTCGTCGATTTTACTTTGATATTTCCACATTTTTTTCACAATTTGAGTACCACGTTAAAAATGCACAACCTTCCCTCCAATGACAATTCCACATCTTGAGCATTAAAAAACATAATTTTTGACACAAAAACTCAAATATCTCAAAACCCTATCGGAATACCAACGTAATTTTTTGAGGGAAAACGGTCCATTATATTAGCTATCTACCATAAAAAATAAACAAAAAAGTTATGACATTTCAAACATGTCACAATTTTCACATTTAGTAGAAAAAAAAAATTTTTTCTTCGGTGTAAATTATTACGGGAACCGCAGTTTGTTGCTGATTTTATTGTTAAGGGCCTTGCGTGAATTAAACAAGTCATTTTCATGTATTATGTATATTATATGTATAAATATTATGTATATGTATAAATATTATATGTATATGTATATATGTATAAATTAAAATGAATTAACAGATTACACGAAAATAATTTTTTTTTTACCAGGATATTTTTTTTTAGAGTATGATCGATGAGTTTCTAAATGTTATATATAAACTTTAAAAGTTTTGGATTTGGGTATGCGTTATGAGATCATGAAAACATTTTATTAATACTTATTTATTTATTTATTGTTATTCATTTTTTTTACAATATCGAACACTTTTGCATCATTATCAGTACAGCTCGAGTATAGTTTTGCTTTAATTTTATTTTCTGACAATGGAATGAAACAGTGAAATTTTTGGGTTCCTTGGATCGTTTTCGCGTTATTATATTGCTCGCTGAGCTCTGATGCTGTTAATTCGTACTCTTCAGTAGTAGTAAAACAAAATGATAATTTTGTTAAATCTTCTTCTTTTCTGCGATTCGCCCAATCAAATAGTTCTTTTGCAGTTTCAATTGGATGCTCACGTTCTTTGGTTAAACTTGCTCTTGTGGCCATGCGCTTTATGGTTCCTCCAATAGCATCACAAGGACCTTTGCCATGTGACGTAGCAAAGAAATGCCATTCTGCATCAATTCCGTACTTTGATTTAAATTGACATAGGCTCGAAAAATTCTTACGGTTTTTGTACTGCGATGCTGCTCCATCAGACATGAAATATATCTTTCTGATTTCTTTATCCTTATCAACGCGTAAAAAGTTAATCATTTTGGCAATGAACAAATTTACAGATACTGAGTCGTGTCTTAAATCTTCGGAAATTACAATAAAACTAAAATGTTCAATTTGCGTACTTCCATTGAAATAAATAACGAATGGATGAATTGTAGCTTGTTGTACGTTCCAGTGATGGGACTGCACTTCATCTTGCAATACAAAGCTATAGTTTTCAGAAAAATTACAAATGACTAAAAATTCACCATCTTGTAATGTATTTTTCGTATTTTTTTAAAAGCGGGATTGCTCTGTTTTAATAAAGTCGTGAGGAATTAAACTTTCTAATTTCAAGCAAACAAATGACACAAACTCATCTACAGGTTTTACAATAGTTTCTAGGTCACACCTATCCGTGGTCACCCATTGCTCAAATGATAACTGATCAATATAATTTTCTTCAAACTCAGCGAATAAAGTATTTTCCAATGATGAAGAATCTGGACAATCCGAACAAGATCGTAGATAGCAATTTGATGTTGTATTTTCACACAAAAGACTACCAGTTAACATTTTAATATCCTTTGATAAATTGATTCTTTTCAAACTATGTAAGATTAGGTTAATATTTTCGTATGTTGTGCACACACAAACATTATGTGTTCCTGAATTGGATAGAAGCTTGCATTGCCTTGGACGAAGGCTTGCAAATGAGGAAAAACCTACCTTAATATTTTCGTTAATTTCCTTGAAGCGTGTATACGCTTCTTTCAAAGTAGTCATCATTAATCGTTTTTGGATTGCTTGACGCTTTCCATCTTTTTTTACAGATACATAATCTTTTTGGCCAGGCATAGCTCTACAGTGACCCACCGGAATAACTCCGACCATAGGAATAATTCCGCGTTCCTCTGTCCACTTGTAGAAACTAGATATGTGTGCTAGTATACTGACAAAAAATCATTTGAATCCGTTAAGAATTCGCTGAGCGGTGAGGGTTTTAGAATTATTGCTTTCACTCAGGCCTATACGGGTTAATGAATTGAATCGATTTTTTTTTTGTTGTCATCAAGATTGTCCAAGCCGATCAATATTCAAGTTGCCAAGAACGACTAGTCTCTCAAGAGCAAAGACAAAGGGTGTGATCGATGACCGTTGCAACAAAGCGGTGCTGGTAAATATAAAAGAAGGGTTGTACATCCCTGATTTAAAGGCCATTTCGGTACTACTCGATGGGCGTCAAGGGATACTGCGGAAGGAAACTCAAGTAAGTGCAACGGCGCATTTAAAGGACAGCCTATACGAGCTGGAAATCCGAGTGAACCCGCCAGTAGCGAACGCATGTCAAGCTGAGATGGGTGAATCGTGGCATCACTTCAACGAATAGGCGATGGCAAGGTAGCGCATCGCCTCAAGAATTGCTGAAGTACAGTGCATAGGCTGGTTTTAATGGGTCGTCGTTGGTGCGGCATCCCCACACTGCACTGTGTATTATTTTCTCGATTTCTTGCGCTTTTTGAATGGCGCCCAAACCGTTGATTTTAGCGATATAGTTTGTTCAGAGAAGTTTCTTGGGGTATTAAAGCGCAACTTTTGACGAAAAAAGTTTTGTGATCAATCCACCTAGCAGTGAGATAGAAAAACTATTTTTTCAAAACATTTAGATAGACATATGGTGTCTTCGGCAAAGTTATAGAATTGGCAATTTGAAACAACTTTGTCGAAGACACGATTTTTCTATCTCTTATACTTTTTGAGATATATGCCGTTGTATGTGAATAGCCCCTAAAAATCATACTTTTTATCATAACATTTTTCCAAGATTTTTAACATTTTTTGCGTTTTTTACAAAGTTGTTTTTCTTGAGAAAATCAGTGTTTTTGCTGAACATATCATCACTCTATCTTTTAAAGTAACAAAGTTATTCATGAATTACTCTTTTTTCAAGGGGTAGTTTAGGCCTCTATAACTGGCTTCGGCGCAAAATGGCGCAGACAACTCTTACAAATGATGAAAGTACCATATATTCGCTTTCGGCATTTGATAAAAACTTTTGTCTATAAGCGTCTTCGCTTGGGTTTTTACTATCAAACAAATAAGCTTTATTAAAACGAATTCGACTGATAATTCCTTTACTTTAAGAGATAGAGATGTGCGATGTTCAGCAAAAACACGCGTTTTAAGATGTTCAATAACTTTGTAGAAGACATGTAAAATGTTAAAAATCTTGTAAAAGAGTTACGAGTTTTTTAACACAAAGTACACAAATTTGTATGAAAAAACTCGTTAAAATCATTTTTTCTCATAACTTTTTACTTAAATTTTTAACATTTTTCATGTCTTCTACAAAGTTATTAAACATCTTAAAACGCGTGTTTTTGCTGAACATCGCACATCTCTATCTCTTAAAGTAAAAGAATTATCAGTCGAATTCGTTTTAATAAAGCTTATTTGTTTGATAGTAAAAACCCAAGCAAAGGCGCTTATAGACAAAAGTTTTTATCAAATGCCGAAAGGGAAGATATGGTACTTTCATCATTTGTATGAGTTGTCTGCGCCATTTTGCGCCGAAGCCAGTTATAGAGGCCTAAATTACCCCTTGAAAAAAGAGTAATTCATGAATAACTTTGTTACTTTAAAAGATAGAGTGATGATATGTTCAGCAAAAACACGGGTTTTTTCATGACAAATAACTTTGTATAAAACGCAAAAAATGTTAAAAATCTTGGAAAAATGTTATGATAAAAAGTATGATTTTTAGGGGCTATTCACATACAACGGCATATATCTCAAAAAGTATAAGAGATAGAAAAATCGTGTCTTCGACAAAGTTGTTTCAAATTTCCAATTCTACAACTTTGCCTAAGACACCATATGTCTATTTAAATGTTTTGAAAAAATAGTTTTTCTATCTCACTGCTAGGTGGATTGATCATAAAACTTTTTTCGTCAAAAGTTGCGCTTTAATACACCAAGAAACTTCTCTGAACAGACTATATCGCTAAAATCAACGGTTTGGGCGCTATTCAAAAAGCGCATGAAATTGCGAAAATAATACACAGTGCACTGCCTGAGTTATCTTCTCAGCCGTCTGTTTGCAGATTTCCCTCTTGTAAAAAAAGGTAGCGCAACATGGTTGAAGGAGTCAAGTTGAAGCCGAAACCCATCGGATTCTGCGAATCTTGTGTCCAAGGTAAGCAGTGTCGCAAACCATTCAGCGGAACCAGACAACGGACAACCCGGGTGTTGGAACGGATCCATTCGAATGTCTGTGGTACGATAGATCTGTCGGCGTAGGACGGATCCAGATACTTTTTCAACTCATTCATCGATGACTATACTTTCTTCGCGATCATATACTTGATGAGAAAGAAGTCCCAGATTTTCAAGAAGGTCCATGAATATTAAGCAATAATATAATTACAACGGCGACTGGCAAGGCATTATGAAGAATTACCATGAATCAAGGAAGAGAATATTGTTCCAACAAAACGGAGTGACTGAACGCTTCAATAGGACTCTAATAGAGTAGGTACGTGCAATGTTTCTGGCTTCCCAGGTTCCGAAGAATATGTGGTCCGAGGCAGCATACACCTGTGTGTACCTCCTAAATCGTAGTCTGACGATGAGTATTCGGTGCGGAGTGAAATGGACTCTCTCAAGGCGAACAATGTGTGACAATTGGGTCGGAAGGGTTGAAATTTAGCGTGACATAATTTGTGTACCATTCCTTAGTAACTAAATGGTATCTTCAAAAGCAAGGACGAGACTTCGAAGAAACCTACGCAACAGTGGCGTACTGCTTTCCTGCATGGCTGCCTGAAGGAGACTTTCTACATTGAAATTCCGACTGGTGTGCAACCAGCGAAACCTGGTCAGGTCTGTCACTTGATCAAGTCGCACTATGAACTCAAATAATCTCCTAGAGCGGAAAATAAGCGCTTCACTGAAGAACTTTTGAAGAAAGGTTATTCCAGATCGAAGCACAATTATTGCCTCTATACGAAGCTAACTCCCGGTGAAGAAGTGATCCTGATACTCTATGTGGACGATCTGTTAGTTGCGGGTCGGAAGCTCTCTTCGATCCAGAAGCTCAAGCGAGACCTGGCTAAACTATTCGAGATGTCCGACTGTGGTGAGTCGCATCTCTTCTTAGGAATCAAGATTGACTATATCCACGAAGCTGGTGTGATGCAATTGTCCCAAGATGCTGGGCATCGATCATCTGTCAACTGTCAGGATCCCTGATAGATCTTATGCTGTGCGTGTCACTAGATATTTTTTAGTTATATAGTTTCCAGTAAAACCCGACTGATCAACTTTGGCAAGCCCTGAAGCGTGTGATCCGGTATATCCAGGGAACCAGAGGAGCTACATATGAAAATAGAACCAATCAAGACTCGAGACCAGCTGACCATTGGAATTCTCCCGTTTCAAGGGTCTGACGATAAACCTAGGATCAACTGTTTGACGGGAATATACTGTAATACTATAGCTTACTAGTAGCTTACACAACTGCGCCAGGAGCTCTGAGAAGATGAAGTTACTTTACGCAGTTTACTCAATGTAGAAAAAAACTAATGCGAAAATGGTTTCACCAAGATGCTTTCATACGCCTTTGCAATGTTAAACTTAACAAAAAATCGAAACCCCTTTCTACAGCACCGTACCAGCTATAGAATACCCCCGCCAAAGCAAAAACTAGAAGAACAGACGGACTGATGAAGGATGAGAATGGTCTTCACCAACCAACCACCGTCGACGTCGATCTGTGTGCTTTTGGTCAAATACCTACACAACAAACTGCACGCGGCTGGCTGGCTGACTCTGGCCGAATCTCAGTGGTCTAGGTCGCCAAAAAAATGTGAATCATTCAAATCAATTAAAATATTTTTACTGGGTTTCAATGACAATTATTTTCGCGCATACTAAGACGGTATCTATCATGGAATACTTCAAATTTTCACAGACATCGAAGGCTTCTACAGGGAGAGCTGGTGTCAAATTTTAGACCACTGTGCGACCGGAGCCTATGGGTATGCGTATACTCCATCAGCCAGGCGACTACCGAACCCAACAACAATAATACCGACAAAAACAACAACTATGGCAGCAGAAAATGAAATGGATATAAAACGCAGAGGAACAACGAAAAAAGCAGAAAGAAGACAATTATAGTGGATCGAAATTGGGCGCCGTGTCGGTGTGTTGTGGTGGAGGATTTTGCCTGCCATTGGGAAGGCATTGGGTAATTTTTATGGCCACCTTCTTGTTTCGAATAATATCGGATCGGCACAGCCACAGCCGCTCCGACCGATGGACAGTTGCTTTTCCAGCCATACTGCAGCCGACTCGGCGCATATTTCTTCACGACTGAAAACTGCCCCGACTCGAGGCTCTTTATTTGGAGTCTCGATCGAATGCCTGGCCTAAGCGATTCAAAAACTCAATGGCTTGCTTGCATGCCGATAAATCCAATCTGATTATAATGATGTACAGTTAGATATAAACTATAATAAAACGTACATTTGAAAAACTTGTTTCTGCTCTCTATTTCAACTCGCAGTTTAGTCAATCATATTCGAAATCATAGTTTTGCTTATATTTTTTATAATTAGATCCTAAGTATTTGGAGAAGATTTAAGTGTGGGTGTTATAGAGGGTTCATAGCTCAGCCAGAAATATCTCTTCACATTTGCCACTAAAAACTCTTAAACATACAAGCCAAGTTTCAATTTACTACAAACAATTATAGGAAAAAATAAATTTCAATTAAATATATACATTTTAAATTTAAACACATTAATCACATTGAGTTCAGTGTACAAATAAACTGTCACCAAGGAATGCCAACAAAATGTCTAGAATACGCTAAAAATAGCAAGAATCTCTTTGTATCGCCGAGACATGTATCTATGTATCAGATAATTGTAGGCAAAAACAGCTCATTCGATGATATTACTAAGTTTGTGACACATTGTATAAGATGGAGTAGTTTTCCGATTTGATAAGCATTGTTCAGAAGAATTCAAATGTGATAAATAAGAACAACTTTTAAAATTGCACGAGAACTTCTAAGGCTCTAATATCGCGAAGGAAGCATCGAACAACAGTGTACTTTTTATTTTTGCTTTGTACACTAGCAGAAAGCTTAAAATAAGAAAAACAAGAACGTTTGTCTACTATTTCTTCAGTTTAGTGCATTTGAAAACGTGAGTAGAGACACAAGTCGACCATTGTGACGGCCATCTTTGGATGCCGAGATATTTCACCTTAAATGCATTTTTGTAAAGGCTTCGTACTGCGAGACAAAATGTGTAGAAATAATGACGGAGATGAGATTGAAAGGTGGGAGCAGCACTGTGACGAACAACTGAATAGCGTGGCGGCAGAACACCTAGCAGGAAGCCAAGTTGACTACATATTCAGGGCTGGTAGCGGTCAGACAGTAAAATAATAGTGACTTTAGTGACCAAAACGTGGCCCAAAAGTGACTTCAAAACTACAAGTATTAGTAATAAAAATGACTATGAAAATACATTCTATGTGTGTATTAACCAATATACATATTGGGTGAATTTAGAATGTAGAGAACTTCAGCGATGTCAAATATTTCTTACCAATTATCTGTGCAGGATAAGACTTGATTGTCAAAAAGATGGCGCTTTAGAGCTTTCACTTATCATTTTTTATGAAACAAACAATAACTTGATAGAGGTGTATATTTTGAATGTCTGATATCAGCCAAAAAAAATAAATACAAGAACTCCGGTAAACAAACTCTTGATAAATTATTAGCCAAATTCCTGTTCATGAGGGATTTATTGAAAAAAAATCATTGAAGTTTTTGAAGTAGAGGTGCAAAACGAATTAATTGAAGCATTTCTTAACAAATCTTTGGAATAAATCAAGGGAAAAAGTCTGGTTGTAGACAAAATTGTAGCGGAAATCGTGAGAAAAATTTCAGAACATTCTGGAAGAAAACAGAATTTAAAGTTCAAAAACAAACGAAAACAAGAAACTCAGACTAAATTTGTAGCAGAATTTCTGTAAAATTAAGCCCTTTCTTCCAAATAAACAATAACTCCAGAACACAACTGATTATTGACGAATTCAAGACAAACTGAATTAGATGAATATCTATCTATACAAATAAAAATGGAATGGTGTTTGTATGTCACGAAATAACTAACGAGCGGGTTAACGGATTTGAATGATTCTTTCTCCGTTTCGTTCGTCAAGGGTTCCGACGTGTTTATGTGTATAAAAATACCAGGATATTCACCGGGAAAGTTGGAAAAACGTGCGTAAACGAAACTGTCGTTTTGTATGGGATGATCCTTGCCGTTTTTCAACAGCCTACTCGATGGCAAGACAAAGTTTGCCGGGTTCACTAGTTAAGAATAAAGAATTAGAAAATGATTCCATACGGGGCCCAGATAGCCGTAGCGGTAAACGCGCAGCTATCCAGCATGACCATGCTGAGAGTTGTGGGTTCGAATCCCGCTGGTCGAGGATCTTTTCGTGTTGGAAATTTTCTCGATTTCCAGGGCATAGAGTATCTTCGTACCTGCCACACGATATACACATGCAAAAATGGTCGATCGGCAAAGAAAGCTCTCAGTTAATAACTGTGGAAGTGCTCATAAGAACACTAATCTGGGAAGCAGGCTTTGTCCCAGTTGGGACGTAATGCCAGAAAGAAGAAGAAGCGTACCTAAAATATATGTATTTTAACTAAATGTTTCAATAAATGAATTATTGAAAACAATGATATCACTCATTGGCGACTCCTAACCTAATGTTTTATCTAATCTTCGACTCTGAAAATGACTAATTTTGCATACTTAGATTGTAAACAGTAAACGATAAAAAACGCACATTTGTTGCTGAAATTCATGAACAGGTGGATTTGACGTTAGGGAATAGCCACTGATATCACTATTGATTAATTATAATCGTCAAACAATTGAAGCATTTATTATACTGTGCTGATTCGAATAGCCGAACAGTGGCAATATCGTCTACATTTTCCATGCATAAAAGTTGCCCAATTTATAAATTTTAAGTGAATTACGCCCGGTGTCCGAAATTTGAAAAGTTCGGACATTTCGACTGAACACGGTAAAACATATTTTTTTGTATAGAAATAGTTGACCAAAGAACATGTATAGTTTATTTGTTGGAACTTCTATTGTTATTTTTGAAATGATTTGCAGCAAAATTAGTACTCGGTTTCGAAGTCCTCAACGAGTTTCTGACAAACTTTTTGAATTCTTGTGGTTGCTATTTATAACATTTCTCTGGTTATCTTCCGGAGAAGTTTTGATGAGGTTCTTTCAAGTTTACGATTGCTTCTATATCTGCAGATTACTGCAGTAAATTCACTAGTATTTTATTCAGTATGTTTAGCAGATATTGTTCCTGATTTGGCCAAAATTTATTGAAATAACTCAGACAAAGAAGTTATTCCAAAGTCGCCTTCCAAGTTATGCCAGAATCTTCTCCAAAACTTATCTTAGAAATTTGTTATATTTCGTCTTGGTATTGTCTATATATTCACGCTATATTCACCTGAATCATTCCTGAAAGTTAGCCAGGAGTCTCTATTTTTTGAATCAAGAATCTTGACGCTTTATCTGTATAATAACAAATATCTATTTCTTTCTGTTTGTGTTTGAAAAGCTAACCCAGCCTAAATTTCTATTTCATCAGATCACGACAAAAGTGACTTTTGTGACCATTTTTCTGAAAAAAGTGACTTCAGTGACTTTTTGTTGGAAATAGTGACTTTTTAGTGACCAGGTCGAAATAAGTGACCAAGTCACTAAAAAGTGACTTGATACCAGCCCTGCATATTTGCGTCGATTGATAGATACCAGAAAAGTGGAAAGAAGGTTTTATTTGCTCAATTTACAGGAAGGGTGGCAAGCGAGAATGAGGAAAATATCGAAGATTTTTTGTGCGATTTTTCAACCCTGCTCTTCTCATGGTAATCTCTTTGTATGAAAATTAAAAATAATTTGTATGGCGTGAATGAAATAGGCGAACGACAGCGGACCAAATTTCTTAAAACGGTCGCGAATATCAAATTGCAAGTGCACCGTCTATTCATTCATCATGCACTGCACTTCAACCGATCTTATGATCTTCACACACGGACGCCTGAATAAATTCTGCCAAATCTTCTATTTTAGAAGATGGCAGCGCCCAGCAAATTTAATCTTAGTATGCTTTACCGGCTTTCGCGCTAGCACCATTTTTGTGCGAGATTTGAGATTTTCCTTCAGGAACGACAGTGGATTTATTTGCAGCGGTACGGATTCTCGCTATAATGTAGCCTTCTGAATTTTATATTTAAAAACGTGAATTTTCACAAAAACATAATAGCTTAGCTTAGCTTAGACTGACTACACATATCAATGGTTGCTATTCCGTGATTGACCAAAGTCAGTGAAGATGCACAAAGAATCAACCAGAAGTTCGGCTGGGATTGGCCACAATCTTCTTCAGTGTGCATAATTCAGTGCCTCTATTTATACATGGTCAATAAAAGGCGCCAGCCACGTCCTTGCAGTAAGGTGGGATTAAGGGAAGGAATGTTAGTGTGTAACCTTTGCTATTTGGAGACCGTGTTTTCCTCTGCATCTCCACAAAGGTTATTGGGAGGGATGGTTGTTAATGGGAAGGATCGTTGGGTCACAGGATTCATTTTGATAAGCGATTAGACCATGATAAACGATTATTTGTTAACATGCTTAGGAATATAATATATTCAATTGACATGGAAAATTTCCAAATAGGAGTAAATAATGTCGTTACTTGAAGTGACGAACCATTCAAAAGTTGTTGAACAAATAGCTAAAAGCAACATTCCTACAGCTGTTAGAACGAAAGCGTGTAACAATATTTTACTCAAATTGAAAAAATACCTCGATTGGCTGGACCATCACATAATATTCTTATGCCGACACTTACAGTGGCGAACCATTAAAAGTGTTTTGAATAAAATGAACGTTTTCTAAGTCTATATTTCTAGCACAGACAAACAGACCGAACCATTCAAAGCTTTTTTTTTATAAAAATAAAGGTAAAAGGCAAGGGATTCTATATATACAAAAAAATGAATTCTCGAAAACTTATTCAAACCGACTCAAGTCAAAAAAGTATACAAACTTACTTTATCGATTCTACGTGTTTCGCAGACAAAATTCTACACATTTCGCTCTAAACCAACTCGATTTTTCACTTTTAGAGCGTTTACTTTCCGGATTTACAAAACGACGAAAGTAAGATTTTCAACTTTCGCTACCTAACCACTACTTTCGCCGCTCTGCTGTATGGAGAGACAAAGTGACTTATCCACGATTCAAAACAAAACACTACTTGAGCCGATTTTACACTGATACAAAAACGTAGAAAGTAACTAAATAATTCGGCTCATCATTTTGTAATAAAATTGTTGTGGGAAATAACAGGAACTCCCTAGTTTTTTATCGCGAGCTTATTATATGGAAAATTTAAGCAATGTACACGGCGAAAAAATGTTAAAAAGGTGATTCATTTTAAAACAGTTTTAGAAGACAGGTTGTGATTCTTCTGAATTAATTTTCTCAAAACCGTATGGAAGTTACTTACGTCGATTTGAAAAAGTAATCGAGAATTAGAGTTTTTGCCGACACTTACAGTGACGAACCATTCATAGTTTGTTGAATAATCATATTTATGTCCCACCGTTGCACAGTGAGAAAATCGGGCTCCAAAACGCGACTAAATGCAATATCTCAGCTGGGTAACGGTTCCAGGAAATGATTTTGGCCATTCTAGATCGGAAAAAGTCTGCTGAATCGATTGGTGGCGGTCCCATTGACCGGAGACTTCGCCCTGGCCACCTAGAGCCCTTGAATCATCCTGAGTTCTTTACAGCAAGTAGAATTATTGGAACTCAAATAAACTGTCATGATTACGTTTTGCTGCGAAGCCGCACACGAAAATATCCTTACATTGGGTGATTTATGGTTCCGGAGCAAACCCGGAACATCCGTAAAATTGGCAATATTAAAAAATATATTCTGATAGTTCCTTTGTCTCTTGTTTGTTAGAAACAAGTATTCTTACAATTCGTATTTAATAATCTGAATGTTTCCCATATCGGCCATTTTATGGTTCCGGAACTAACCCGAAACATCCGAAAAAATTGAAATACTGAAAAAAAAAAATGTTTCTGACAGTTCCTTTGTCTCTTGTTTGTTAGAAAGAAGTACTCTGACAATTCGTATTTAGTAATCTGAATGTTTGACCATTAAGGCCATTTTATGGTTCCGGTACTAACCCGGAACATCAGTGAAATTTTCCATATTAAAAAAAAAGATTATTCATATGTTCCTTGTTGATTAAAATTAAGTATTCTAACATATTGCATTTAGTAATATGAATGTTTGATCACTTTGACCATCTTATGGTTCCGTAATTAACCCGGAACATCCGTAAAATTGAAAAAAATTCTGATAGTTTCTATGTTCCATGTTAGTTTTAATTAAGTATTCATAAATTTCGAATTAAGTTATATGAATGTTTGACCATTATGGTCATATTATGATTCCTAAACTAACCCGAAACAACCGTAAGTATTCCATATTGGAAAAAAAACTGATAGTTCAGGAAGAATGCTAAGAGAAATCTTTGAAAGAACTCCTGCAATAATTCCTGAAGAAACTTCAGGAGAATCCCTGAAGGAACTCCTAGAAAAACAACTGGAGAAATCCATAAAGTAAAATCTCTGGAGGAACTTGAAGAAATCCTTTAAGGGATTCAAGGAAGAATTCCTGGAAGAACTTCTAAGGGATCTCTAGCGGAACTCCTTTAAGAATCTCTCGTGAAACGCTTGGAGGAATCGCTTGAGAAGGAGGAATTTTTTAAGAGACTCCTGGAGTAATTCCCGAAGTAAATCCTGAAGGAAAATAACTCTGAAGAAATTCCCGAAGGAACTCCTGGAGGAATATTTGGAGTAATATTTAGAAGAATACTTGGAAGAACTCCTAGAGAAATTCTTGAAAGAAGTGCAGTCTCATGAGTGCGAAAGTGTAAATAAAAGTGCGGGGTTGCATTGAATGCTGTTGGTGTCTTCAGAGCACTTATTCTTTGATTTGCGAAGAATAAGTCCCCCGAGGACACCTATCCGTTTTGATGCAATTGCGCACTTTTATTAGCGTTTCCGCACTAGTAAAAACTTCTGAGATAGTCCAGCTATGGAAGAAATTCGCAATATAGTATAAGTAAGTAGGGTAGAAGTTCCTATTATCGCTATAGTATCAATTATGGCAATAGTGGGGAGAAAAAGTGATTTATGTTTCACTAGAATATAGCACCTAATATTCGCAGGAATGATGAAAATATTTGTTTCTGATGATAATTAGGCCTTGATATGAACATAAGAGTGGTCCAAAAAATCGTTTTTGCTCCACACCGCTCATTTGATTCAAGATCAAATTCTGAGTGTCCTCCCAAAATGTACCCCATTCTGAAGAAAACTGAGGCTGCACAAGCCCTTCAAAGTTTATATGGGAATTACTATGGGAAAAGCAAGCAATTCATACAATCAGCGTCTCAGTTATTAGTTATTGATTTATATAGCATAGCATAGCATAGACTGACTGTACATGTCAATGGTTGCTACTCCGTGATTGATCGGAACTGGTAAGAATTGCACTACGATCCAAATGAATAAGGGATGGGAGTTTCCGCTTACTCTCGAAGTGCAATTTTAGCAGATCTAATATTATTGATCAATAACGGCGCCGGCCAAGTCCTTACAGTCAGTTGGGATGGGGAAGGAATGTTAGGGTGTAATGATTGTTGCTTCTAGAGACCGAGAATACCTCTGCATCTCCACAATCACCACGGGAAGGGTGTTTATTAGTGAGGGAGGAAAAGATCTGGGAGTCACCTCTGGTCGGTGATGCGATCCATGGACAAGGGGGAAATATACGACTTGTATTTAAAGCTAGTTTTGTATTTTTGTCTCGAGAAGTTTTTGGAAAAATACGTCAACATCTATAATATCGAACAATTCAAAAGACGTTTTTATTAATGACGAAAACTGAAAATTACATGTATATATTTTAACTTATATGAAACAGGAATAATGCCGACACTTGTAGTGACGAACCATACATAGTTTGTTTGAAAATTACATATGAGTATTACTGTGCATTTTGTCTCGATATGGTAGAAGTTTTAGAAAATACGTCAACATTCACAATGTCGAACAATTCAAAAGATTTTTTTAATAAATAATTTTTAATAATGTCAAAAAGAGAAAAATATGTGTATATTCAAATTGTATAAGAAAAAAGCATAATGCCGACACATATAGTGACGAACCATACAAAGTTTGTTTTAATATTACATAAAAGTTACGCTTTCAAGAAAATATGTGTTATCATAAGCATGAAACGAACTCACCAGTTGGTAATCCACACAAAACTGACACTGACAGCAAAACTTCTTGGCGTCCCGAAAATAAACCGTCTTGCTTGGGCCTTCCCAAATACGTACCCAGCAAGACGCTCCAAAACAGGTGAAAAAAAAAAAATCTCCGGCGACGAAAACACGCGCGAACCCGTCAGCAAAATCAATCGGACGACGCAAAACCGAACTGTCCTGCATGGGCTTCACGAAGCACTACCCAGCAAGACGCTCCAAAACGGGGAAAAAAATTCTACGGCAACAAAAACGCGCGAATCCGTCACCAAAATCAATCGGACGACGCAAAACCGAACTGTCCTGCTTGGGCTTCACAAAGCACTACCCAGCAAGACGCTCCAAAACAGGGGGAAAAAAAATTCTCCGGCAACAAAAACGCGCGAATCCGTCACCAAAATCAATCGGACGACGCAAAACCGAACTCTCGCGTAACAGTTCTAAAGGGCCAATGATCAAATTGTAAACAAATCGGGTTTTGATACCATTCGATAGCATCTCCCAACACCCACAAACTATGCAAACATTGTCAACATAATCATAAAACTTACCGTTATAAACTCGGTTTTCAAAACGGCCAATAATAGCTTTTTTTCCATATCATTCATTGGCCCCCACTCGAAAAGGCCAATGATTGGTTCTCGCTCCATCAAGAGGGCCTACAATCCGAAAATTTCGCAAACTGTCATTGGCCTTATCATGGTGAGAGGCCAATGACTCTCTCTTGCTCATTCATTGAAAACCGAAAAGGCCTAGCCTTGGGCCAAGCACGCTAATAAAATTCTATTTTGGCCAATAAAAAAGGCCCATGCCTTGATGAAAATCGAAAATAGGCCAAGCATTTAAACTTATCATTTTTTCCACATTTCTCGCGTAACAATTCAAAAGGGCCAATCCTCAGATCGTTGACTCTGAGAAAATTCGATTTGAATATTATTCACCACATTTTCAATTCCTATTTTTCAGTATTCAATACAATCAATGTGATTTCTTGCTAGTTGAGTGACGAATTACTATTACTACACGCTAATAATTGATTTTATTCTGAAAACTGACAAAAATTTGGAAAAAATGATAAGTTTAAATGCTTGGCCCATTTTCGATTTTCATCAAGGCATGGGCCTTTTTTATTGGCCAAAATAGAATTTTATTAGCGTGCTTGGCCCAAGGCTAGGCCTTTTCGGTTGTCAATGAATGAGCAAGAGAGAGTCATTGGCCTCTCACCATGCTAAGGCCAATGACAGTTTGCGAAATTTTCCGATTGTAGGCCCTCTTGATGGAGCGAGAACCAATCATTGGCCTTTTCGAGTGGGGGCCAATGAATGATTTGGAAAAAAAGCGGTTATTGGCCGTTTTGAAAACCGAGTTTATAACGGTAAGTTTTATGATTATGTTGACAATGTTTGCATAGTTTGTGGGTGTTGGGAGATGCTATCGAATGGTATCAAAACCCGATTTGTTTACAATTTGATCATTGGCCCTTTAGAACTGTTACGCGAGATTTTTGTCAGTTTTCAGAATAAAATCAATTATTGGCGTGTAGTAATAGTAAATCGTCACTCAACTAGCAAGAAATCACATTGATTGAATTGAATACTGAAAAATAGGAACTGAAAATGTGGTGAATAATATTCAAATCGAATTTTCTCAGAGTCAACGATCTGAGGATTGGCCCTTTTGAATTGTTACGCGAGAACTGTCCTGCTTGGGCTTCACAAAGCACTACCCAGCAAGACGCTCCAAAACAGGGGAAAAAAATTCTCCAGCAACAAAAACGCGCGAATCCGTCACCAAAATCAATCGGACGACGCAAAACCGAACTGTCCTGCTTGGGCTTCACGAAGCACTACCCAGCAAGACGCTCCAAAACAGGGAAAAAAAAAAAAAAAAAATTCTCCGGCAACGAAAACGCGCGAATCCGCCAGCAAAATCAATCGGACGACGCAAAACCGAACTGTCCTGCTTGGGCTTCACGAAGCACTACCCAGCAAGACGCTCCAAAACAGGGGGAAAAAAAATTCTCCGGCAACAAAAACGCGCGAATCCGTCACCAAAATCAATCGGACGACGCAAAACCGAACTGTCCTGCATGGGCTTCACGAAGCACTACCCAGCAAGACGCTCCAAAACGGGGAAAAAAAAAAAATTCTCCGGCAACAAAAACGCGCGAATCCGTCACCAAAATCAATCGGACGACGCAAAACCGAACTGTCCTGCTTGGGCTTCACAAAGCACTACCCAGCAAGACGCTCCAAAACGGGGAAAAAAATTCTCCAGCAACAAAAACGCGCGAATCCGTCACCAAAATCAATCGGACGACGCAAAACCGAACTGTCCTGCTTGGGCTTCACGAAGCACTCTCAGTTATTAGTTATTGATTTATATCCAGTCACAAATTCTTCAACAGTGCTTATTCAACTTATGAACAGGCAACATTGCTGCATCTGGCGCGAAAGATAGCATGCACAAATCATGGCTTCTATGTTTTACTGCATATATCCAATTGTGCCTGCAGTACAGCCCAATTATTATAACCAAAGTTATACAACTCATACACAAATCAATAACTAATTACTCAGTAGTCCGATTTAAAAACGATCTTCGACAAAATTGCAGCTGATTATTGTATCTCACAGTATCAACGTAGCTCTAATTACTGAGAGCACATGGGCAAACACTATGACCGATTGAATGAATTGCTTGCTTTATCCATAGTAATTCCCATATAAAGTTTGAATGGCTTGTGCAGTCTCAGTTTTCATCCGAATGAGCTCAAATTTTGGGAGGACACTCAGAATTCCAGAATTCGATCTTGAATCGAATGAGCGGTGTGGAACCAAAACGATTTTTTAAATCACTCCAATATATACCCATCTAAATTAACACAAATAATTCGTAAAACTTTTGGATCCCAGATCCATGTTTTTTTTTAATAGAAACACGGATTATTAAGCCCCTGGGTAATCACGTTCGACCGTATAACATTTAACTCTCGCCGTCTCGCATGATCTGGGATAACGCCCTAGAAGCCGCATTGGTGACCACATGTGTAGCTCGTTGTTTCTGAGCAAATTATTAAGCATCCAAACCAACACTACTGGCAGGTATGGAATGATCCTTTCTTCACCATATCGTTGTTACATAACGTGAAACTCCATCCAAATTCTTAGAAAACAACGAGCTACACACATGGTTACCAATGGCTTTTAGGGCTAGATCATAAGTTATGCGAGAACTGTGGGAATATAAATAAATAATAAATTTTTGCATTTCATTCGATTAAGTTCTGAATTAATCATGACTGTTCGAATTTGAAGTTGTTTAAATTCCAGTTTACTTCTCGAAAATCGTTTTTTTTCTGAA
Organism: Aedes aegypti; assembly: GCF_002204515.2. NCBI lineage: Eukaryota > Metazoa > Arthropoda > Insecta > Diptera > Culicidae > Aedes > Aedes aegypti. The sequence continues at coordinate 3,378,957 of NC_035107.1, forward strand.
ACTAAATATTTTCCGATAATTTTAAAAATTGTGCATGGTAAATAAGTTTCTTGAAAATATGAAATTCAGAAATCTCTTCCCAGAAAAAAAGAGACTAAAAAGTAACCAAAAAGAGACCGAAAAGAATTTTTATAAGATTTTGACTACAAATTTCTCTGAGGATACCTTCAGGAATTACTTCAGAGATTGCTCCTAGGATTTCTTCGGAAATTCCTCTATTAATTATAATAGTTTTTTCAAGCAAGTTTTCAAAACTTTTTTCTTAAGCATTCTTTCATGTGTTTTATCCAAGCAAATTTTAATGGAATTTCGAAGAAAGATAACAAATTGTTGAGAAAATTCGTGACGCATTCCTAAGGCAAACTTACGGGTATATTTTGTTACAGTTACTTATGTCATTTCTTAGGTCACCATTGATGAAAGAGGATTTTCAGGAAGACTTACTCTTGAAGAACTTTTAGAAGATTCCAAGATTATTGCTAAGATAATAAAAAATGGAAAAATCAAAATATCTCGCAGGATATTGCAAAGGATCTCCTGGAACACAGGACGAAATTATTGGAAAATTGTGTAGGAATAATCATTCCTACAATCGAAGGATTTCATAGAAAAAAATCGTTGTGGTATTAAATTGTGCGGAACCCTTAAATGAACTTTTCAATATTCCATGGGGATTTTTTAAGGATTTCATTGAAACATGTTTGGATGAACTCCAGTAATCCTTGGATACAAGCAAGAAATGCTGGAGTAAATCCTAGGAAAAAAATCTAAAGAAACTTAATAATGAACCACAGGTCGAATTGAGGGAATTATTTGAAATTTTCTTATTATATTCACTCGAGGAGCTTTTGGATCTATTCTTTGGAATAACCATAGATGAAATGACGTTGAAATTCTTGTCGGGTTTTCTTGGGAAAAATTTGAATAACTAGTGAAAAATATCTGGAGGAAGTCCCAGGATAATCTTTGTTCAAAGTACTCCCTGAGAAAATTACTAGAGGTAGGAACGTTGAAATGTTCAAGGATTTCCTGAAGCAAATTATGGAGGAACTCCTGTAAGCATCCTATAAAAAAAAAATGCTGATGGAATTTCTTGAAGAATTCTCGATAAAATATCTGGAGAAACCACAAGGATATTTCCTGAAGCTGTTCTCGAGAAATACGAGAAGAAATTTTGCATCTCAGTTATTTGCAAGCAAGTTATGGAAAAAAGAGACTTTGAGACTATTTTGGTCAAAATAGAGACTTCAGGCACCATTTATCAAAAATAGAAACTTTTTAGAGACTTGCATAAAAATTGTATCTAAAAAGAAACCTGCTACTAGCCTCAGATATGTTAATCCTTTACTGAATAAATTTAAATCATGTTTTGATAAGCTGATGAAATTTCATACTCGAATGGATCCTCACTGAACAGCTAATATAGTATTTTGAGAGCGTCGCAGCCGAATTTTTTTTCGAATGAAGAGTTTTCTGGCAATTAAATTCTGGCTCTGGGTTATGACGCAAAAATACTTAGACGTGAAAATATTCTCTCATGAATTACTGCCTTAACATAATTTCCCTAGTTGTGATCGAAATTCCCTGAGAATTCCAGTTTTTTTCCAGGTTGAATAAAATTCCCTGATAATTCCAGATTTTCCAGGTTTTTCCATGTAGTAGACACCCTGTTTCTGCAGGAATTTCTCTAGGAGTTACGCTAGGACAATCTCTTCGAGGATTGCTCAAAACATGTATCTAGTGATATCTCCAGAATTTCCTACGAGGATTCCTTCACGGATACATACAAACATATTCTCAAGCAATCCTCTCGAGATTCATCCAGGAATCCGGGGATTCTACCAGAAATTCCTTCATGTATTCTACAACTCACATATTTCTCAAGGGATTCCCCAAGAATTTCCCCCAGGAATTCTCCCAGAGTTAACACCAAGATAATCGCTACATGACTTACTCTGAGGATTTCTCCAGATAATCCTCGAGGAATTCGTTCTGGCTCCCAAACAATCATCCAGGGATTCCTCCAAGCGTTAGTCATGAAATTCACCCATGTATTTCTGCAGGCTTTCATCAGAATTATCCTAAGAATTTCTAAATAGGATTACAATAAGCAAATCTACAAAAAAAAATCCTGTAGTAAAATCTTTACATACCTACATTTATTTTAGAAAAAAAAAAAAATCATGGACTCCTCCAGAGACTTCTCCCGGAATTTCTTCAGAATTTACTTCATAGATTCCCCCAAGATTTATTCCAGGGATTTCTCGAGTAATTTATCCTGGGATACCTCCAAGGGTTCTCCACGTAGAGATGGATTGCAGTAGTCTTTCAGCAATTAATTAGATAATCCTTCAAATATTCCTACAGAAGTTTCTGCAGAAACTTCTCCAGGGATTCCTACAGAGATTTCGCCAGCTTGTACTTCAAGAATTTCTCCAAGGATTGCTCTAAAAAACTCTCTACATGATTTCGTCTAATAATATTTCCAATGATGAGAAGGTTGAGAATCGACCGTATATTTTAATGAAAAATACTTTTCGTCTATGTAGTCTTTATTATGAGAAAAGCCGTTGGAAAAATAAAGTGTAGCTAATAAACATATTTGATGTTTCAGGGATTTCTTCAGGAATTCCTCTAGCTGTTTTCTAAGGAATCCTTCCAATAGCTCCTGCAAGAATTTACCCAGGGATACTACCAGGAGTTTAACCGTGGATACATCTATGGATTGGGGCCTTCCTTAGCCGAGTGGTTAAAGTTCGCGGCTACAAAGCATAGCCATGCTGAAAGTGTCTGGGTTCAATTTCCGGTCGGTCAAGGATCTTTTCTTTTTGATTTCTCTGGGCATGAAGTATCTTCGTACCTGCCACACGATATACGAATGCTAAAATAGCAACTTTGGCAAAGAAAGCTCTCAGTTAATAACTGCTTATAAATCTAGGAAAACTTGAATACATTACATTATATTTAACATTTTGAACTAATTACATATCCTGTGACTCCTTTGTTTTCCGGACATTCCGCAGAAATATTGTCTAGCCTCAAATTTCATTAAGGGTTTATTTATTTAAACACAACCTGCTACGTGCTACCTCAGTACAACTGATCAGGTACAACCGAAACCACATTAACTTGACGCCACACTACAAACATCAATGGTAACAGTACCTATTCGTCGAAATGAAGTAAAAAAACGGGCTCCGCGAGACATTTTCTCACTCAGCCGTAGAGAGCCCATCAAAAGTTCGATTTGGTCGCAGTCATTACCATCCTCTGTCACACGATGATGTGCATCGGCGCGCATGATGAAGGAAAATAAGCGGTACTCATCATCTTTTTTTACAGCCATTCATCAAACAGCCAACTTGCCAACCGACCTCGGAACCGTTTGCTGATCCGGGGAGGAAGGCCTCTGCTCCTCTGCGTTCGGTTCCCGGCTGCCACATCGTTGTGGAAAAGGCCAGGAGTCGGAACATGAACCAGACCCCGAAGTCGAGGAAAGGCTTCTTTAATTTATCCACAAAAATAAGCGTGAAAGAGATTCCGATATTCTTTCGCTTCATTCGCCGTTTGCCTCCCCCGCAGCGCATACCTACCGCACCCACCGCCTTGCTACGTGTCCGTTCCGTATTAGGGGCCGAAGAGCTAGGCGGCGGCACACAGTGGTTTCTTTTGTTCTACGGAGCGGTCCTAAGACATTTAAACGATTCAAAAATTATATGTTTCGACTGTCAAAACTCTTGAGATTGTTTTCATTGATAACAATTTAAACAATTTAACTTGAAATTTCTTAAAATAATGCAAACTCAGTGTTATTTAAAAGATTATACGAGATAAAAAGCGACAATATTCCTAATTTGTGTACTTTTATAAACTGTTTTACTTCGGTTTTTTGGGCTATTAAGGGTACCACTGTGCGACGGTGGCACAGCTTCGGTTCGGTTTGCCATGGTGGCTCTCTGTGTGTCGACAACAGCGCGCAGCAGTCAGTGGCTTTGGCTGACCGTTTCATACCACCTGTGAGATGATGGTTTGTCTTGCCTCTGCGTTATGTACACGTAGAGAACAGTGCACGGTCACCGCCCAAAAAAAGGTGCATCGAGCATGGGAAAGCATAGTTTGGAACAGCACGAGAGGCCATGAGAATCGGGGGTAGGCACGTACATTGGCAGCGATGACCATACTCGTGCATTGGAATACGATGATAAAACACTTCTCGAGACCTAAATCCAAATCCAAAGAATTTATTTTACTTTTTCCATTCTACAAAAGGGATCGAAAATTTGAATGGAATGGCAACTGCGAACTGCAAACACAACTATGGGAATTTCTATGTATATTTCAAGACCACAGCACTGACCTAACTCCACGCATTTTTGGTAATTACAAGAATCAATATATATAGATAATATTTTTGTTTTACACAACCATGATGTAGATATACTTATTTTATGATTCTATAACAATCCCCAGAATTTCATTTCCCTCCCCAGAACACTATATACCTATTTAAAATTAAAAAAAAAAATCTAGTTTAAAATATTTATTTGAACCTTCATACAAATTTCCAAAGTCGATTTCTTGTACAAGAAAGTCATTCGTAGTATCATGTTATAACATCTCCGAACTGATTTGCTATACTATGTAAAATCGACAAAATAAAAAAAAAAGTATTCATCACTATTCTGCACGTTTAAATGGTACACCCTTCTTTACGTCAAAAAGAGTTAGTCTTATTTCGTATGTATTTTTCCAAAAACATTTTCTGAGTTTTGTATACTACATTTTTACTTAAGGTTGTCACATTAAAAAAAAAACACACTGAAAAAACATAGTTAATTTCCTCAGCATTGGATCGACCAAAATTTCAAAACAAGGTGTCATTGGAATCGTAATCTTATATTCTTTGAAGAGCATTCAAAATCTGAAAACTATTCAAAATCAATTAAACAGTCATTCATGTCATCGTGCAAAAATTTGGGTTCACTCCTTAGTATGATGTATGTATAGTGCAAAAGTGTGACGGGGTTGGTGGTCTAATGGCTATCGCTTCTGCTTTGCAAGCAGAAGGTCGTGGGTTCAATCCCAGGCCCGTCCCTTTCACATATCTGTAACACTCTTCCTAATAGCTGTCTTCCTCTATCTCTCTGCGTCATTATGGCGCAAACATCATCAGTTCTAGCTATCGCTAGAATTGAAATATACCACAGTGGTATCCATATGGTCGAATACTTCATCCATCACGAACAAAACACTCCAACTTCCAAGGTAGCTGTGGAAAATGCAGGAGATTCTCCGGTTTCATAGTGACAACGGCTAACTACTTAACATTCCTTCCTCTTCCCGATAGACATAAGGACGTGGCCGGCGCCGTTATCAATCGAGAAATATCAAGGGTAGTGTGATTGTACGTACATTGAAGATGGAGAAAAAGCTAAAACCCAAGCTTCATCTGAGTGGTTCTCTGTGCAATATCACTATCCTGATTGATCACGGAGTAGCAACTACAAAGTGTATGTTCCATCAGTAGATCGTTTTTGATCGTGTATGTATAGTGTGCAAATGCAAATAATGGCACATACATGATTGATTTGAGATTTCACACATTTTTCATGTTTTGAGTGAGTTCAGGTGCACCAAAAATTTTGCACGATGACTTAAAAGACTTTTTTAATTATTTTGAATAGTTTTCAGATTCTTCCGCAAAAAAATCCTGAGTGCTCTTCAAAGAATATACAATTACGATTCTAATGACACCTTGTTTTGAAATTTTGGTCGATCCAATGCTGAGGAAATTAGCTATGTTTTTCCAGGGTGGTTTTTGAAAAATGTCACAACTTTAAGTAAAAATTTTGTATACAAAACTCAAAAAATGTTTTTGGAAAAATACATACGAAGCAAGACTAACTCTTTGTCTTTCGAATGCGGCTTAGAGAGCTTCAATTGAACGTGTAATTACAGAGATATGGACACAACACTTTTGTATGTTTTTACGGGGTGAACTCAAACTCATGCACGGGAGTGTAAATGGTCATATCTCAAAACACGGATGCACAACGTTACTTATTTTTTCACAACAGCCTTCCACTAAAGTATTGTTTTGAAATCTGTATAACCGAACACGAGAAAAAAAAAACTGTAGTCTGAGATATTGAAGTGGTTATGACGATTATACCCCGTTTGGCATAAAGCCGTTTGGCATAATGATTGACTTAGAATGAATATCGGCATTTTTGAAGCTTTTACCGAGATCAACACCACCGAGCCCATCGCAATAATTTTTGGTAGGTTCTAAACAAGCGTGATGTTCGTTCAGAAATTTTCCATGCTATCAATGTTAAAAATTGTTGTGACATTTGAGAGCCCTACTAAATAAAACTCGTGACGGGTCTGGTGGAAGATCTTTTTGGAATAATATTTTTTTCTACATCCCAGAACATAGAGTATATCTTTGAGCTTGTTGTGATGTTGGCAAAAAAGCTAAGGACGGTGAAACTCGAAAGAACCGCCAATTAAATAAAGAAGGATGCATATTAGATGGCCAGTTCGTTCACCACCCTGACATGTATAAAGTTACGACAGTTATGAGTGCTAAAAACTTTTCGATGAAATGGGCTAATTGAGAAAATGGGATATTCGGGGACTGGCATTCGAGGAACTGGCGTTCGGGGAAACGACATTCGGGGAACCGACATTCGATGAAAAGTAGGACAACCCATCGAAGTAACTGCAGTAATCGATGCCTCTTTTCGCTGATAACTTGAGCAGATCAATGTTATTGAATGCCGCTCTTTTGTCAGTTAGGAATACAGCTCCAAAGAACAACCTATGTATAAAAGAAGGTGAAAGTTATTTAAATTTTGAATCAACAGTTTCTATACCTATAATTATGATTATATCATATTTAGAAAAAAAATATAACGTTTGAAAGAAGGGTAAATTTGTGCTAAATATATCAAAATCTTCAGTGCATAAATTTATTCCAACAGCGAAAGTCAAAAGAAGAATTAATATTTGAAAGCAGGGTGATTTCTGGATAAATAATAAAATACTATTGGCAATAACTTTCCTAATATGCTTTAGTTTATTCAAGAGCATATGATTATTGAACAAAGTGTCATTTTATGTCAATTGACTCCAAAACAAGCCTGATGTCATCAGATATATTCAATAGAAACAAACGTAAAAACGGACATCTCAAAATATTCTTGGTTCAGACTCATTATGCCAAACGACCGTTATGCCAAACGACTTTATGCCAAATGACCTACCACCGGTTATGACTACGCGTCGATCCTCCAAGGAATTTTGGAATATATCCGGATCCAGATGACCAATGATCAAAACTATGCACAGAGCAAAAACAAATTGAAAAACAATTCTCGCGGAATATTACTAAAGGACCTATGTACAAATGAGAGATTCTCTCCTCTCTCGTTCTCTTTCGATTATAACAGTGGAACACTAAAAATTTTGGAAAGTTTTTCATCATAGATCGAAACTCAATTTCCTTGACTAGCGTTTCATACAAAAAACGCAACAGAAGAGATTAATGTGACTCAGTTATTAATGAAAGAGAAAGTAAACAAAGAGAGCCTCTCAATGTTAGATAGGTCCTTTAGTAATGTTCCGCGAGAATTCAACAAAATGATTTTTTAATTATGTATCACAAAATTCCATAGAGACGAACCAGCCTCGGGCTGAAAGTCGTTTTTTTTCTATCTTTATTAACGAGATTTTTAGCCCTGGGCTAGTTCATCTCGGGACTAACGGATTTACTTCCCTTCCGAAGGAAGTCGTCACTGAAATTTTAGTGACTATCACGGGGATGGGCTGAAAGTCTCTCTAATAAAGAAAAATAATAATAATAAGAATAATAATAAAAACCGACACAGATTCTTATAGAAGAAAAAAAAAGTGCAAAAATGTTAAAAATTAAAAAAAAGTTTATGCGGTAAGGTTTTTTTTTGTAAAAAAATTAAGCCCAGAAAATGTTTAGCAAATGTTTTTTTCTGGATTTTTGACCTCAAGGATTTTGAATTTCTCCAACAGTTTCTCAATCTCTGAATTCTGCTATGCCTTTGATAAAGAACTTCAACAAGTAATTTGTCCAGGATTCTAAAAGAATTTGACTATGCATTCTTCAATTGATTATGCCTACGACACCTTTAAATTGTTTCCTGAGTTCATGTAGGGATTTGTGTAGAGACTCCTTCGTAAATTATATCAGCTATTTTTCATGATTTTTCCAGCGACCCTTTTTAGGAGCACTCTAATAATTATTTGTGAAATGCTCTAGGAATTATTCCAAAAAATCGTGCAAATATTTATTCAAAAACAAGAAAAACAATCCTCTCGGAATATCTATAGCAATTTCATTATAAACTTCTGCAGAAGTTTCTCCAAGGGTTTATTCAAGAGCCACGTACTACTTGAATTTCTTCAAGATTTTTTTTCTCTGGACGAATACAGATTATTTTTTATAACCAAAATGTATTCTAGGATTTCTACAAAAACTGATAAAGTTCCCCGAATATCCCATAGAATGCTCTCGAAATACTGCTATCAGCTATTTCAGGAACTTTTCCATTGGAAATCTATCGAGAATATTTATTGTATTTTGATTGAATTGTCTTATGATTTTTTCATACATTTTTAAAGAATTCTTACAAAATGTATCCTCCAGGAAACTTCAAATGAGTATGTGTTAAGTTTTTAACTATGAATTCCGCAAAATAAAATACTTGAATTTCCGTTGTTGTCACCTTCATTATTGTTTCCAGGATTCTCGCAGCATTAATCCAGAGAATCCATCAATACATTTGGTCGAAATTGACCAGAATGCTTTAGAAATGTTCATGAACTGCTGAACATTCACTTTTTTTAGATTCCTGAAAAAAAAACGCTTTAGAGTTTTTCCGAGTCTTCAAAGATTCCTCTAAAACTCCCTGGATTTTAATCTCTACTTAGCTTTGAAATATAAACAATAAAATAAAAGAAATAAAACAAGGGAAAACATTGAGAAAACATGTAGGAAAGTCTGAAAATGCGTGCTATGTGAATAACATAAATTTTAGATTTATTTACTCATCAACAAATACCCGTTGAACAAAATTAAGAAACAAAAAATACTTTGCTTTGATATAACGTAACTACGATATAACGTAACGAAAACAAAAATCAAGTTTCGTTATATCGAGGTATTACTGTATTAGAGTTTGTGACAATATTTTAAAATAAACATCACGTTTAGTACTGATTTCGATCGCTATAATTACAATCAAATAGGTATGACCTGCAACAGAGTAAATTTATTTAAAATATCTTAGCTTGATTGAATCGTGTCAATGGTAGTCACGGAAGCCATTTGCTATATATTTTAATAAAAATTTCACCGATGGAATATTTTAAAACTTTCCGATTATGAAAATATAACCCAATTACAGAACTCTAGCGAAAAAAAATCCGAGGTACATACAAACTCTTAGAGTCTATTAAACAATCAGGCTTTTTAAAAACATCTTGCCGGAAATTGGTCTAAGGTTTTATCAACAGTGGACAAACGAATTTCATAAGATCTCGAGTATCAATAAATCGTGCTTCGTTGTTTAGTAACCTGACAATTATTGGTTTAAATTGAAAAAACTGAAAAACAGCCGTGTTCACAAAAAAAATAGATGTGTAGGTTCATTCATGAATTCCTCCAAGAATTTTTTCTCAATACTACTCCAACAATTATTCTATGGAACCCTGATGAAATTTTTTCCAAGAATATTCATGTAATAGGTTTATAAATTGTTCCAGAAACATACTGGGTACATGAAAGAGATTGTTTATTCGTTCAAGATTAAATTTCTTCAAGCGTTGCCTCTTAAACTCGTCCAGAAACTACACCCGGAATTCCTATGAATTAATTTTAATTTTTAAGGAATGACTTTAATTACTTTTTGTTACATTCTTTCGGGGTTTTTCTTCAGTAATACATCGAAATATTCATTTAAAATTTGCTCCTAATGTTTTATTGGGATTCTTCCATGAATAACTCCATAAGCTCTTGAAAGTATCCCTTCAAAATTACATTTTGTTGAAACTTTCTAAGAGTATTCTTAATGCAGTTTAGCTTAGCACTCATAAAAAAAAAAATTCTAAATTCCTCTCAAAACTGTTTAAGAGATTCCTTCAAAAATTCCTCTTATTTCCCTTCTGAGTTTTTTTTTGCAAAATTGCTAAAATTATTGAAGGACTCTTACAGAAATCATCTCACGAGATATTTCAATTATTCGACCAGGGATTTCACTAAGATCTTTTTCAAGCATTTAAGCATCCCATAGGGATAAGAATAATTTCAAATATTTACCGATGACTTTATCGAATGTTATTTATGGATACCTCTAAGAACACCAAACATACGGAAACTAAAGTTTCTGAAAATATTACTTTTTGGTCTTACAGTATGAAATGTAAGATTTTTTTACAATTCCAGGTCGAATTCTTGATGAAATGCCTATAAAACTTCTGAAATAATTCTATAAAATTCTTCATAACACTTCTGGATGAAATTCAAATAATTTTAGGGAAATTTATATAGAAATCTCCAGTTCAAATAGAAGAAGCAAAAACCTGGCTACGACCATGTCCCTTGCCTCCTCAAAAGTCTCTGTAGGTCAAAATTTGAAAACAGAAACAAAAAATATGTCCCGATTTTGTCAGGTTCCCCATTTTGTCACCCTAAAATTCATCGAGGGGCTGACAAAATCGGGTAAGCAAGGCGGTGGAAGAAAGGGAAGAATCTAATTATTGAGCATAGTGTCAAGCCCAGAGAGTGTGATTTAGGAGGAGTCCTTTCAAATATCAATTTTCGATAAATTCCACGAAAGTGTTTATTTTGCCCAGATACCTTTTTACTAGCCTTGATTTCGACCCAATTTTCTATTTCGTTCTGACATTTGACATGATTTTTATCACCATCACTGGATACCGCACATCATATTTATATAAAACATGGCTATGCCCATGCTAGCCGAGGATAACTGATACGTGTTGGATTTTTTTTATCTTGAAATAAGCATTTGCTTATAAGGAAAGGATTTCTGAGGATTTCTTTAAATTTGAACGAAAAAGCTGGTTTTTCATTTTTGATGATTGCTGATGATTGAATGATGGATTCTTGAGCCTTAAGCCCATTCAAATTAAACCAAATAATCCACAAGATTTTTGAATCCCAGTATGATCGATCATTTTTTTTTCGGATAACCGAGCCCCCGGTTAATCAAATACCTGTATAATCGAGACTGACCTGTGCAACATTGAAATTTGGTATTTATTGTATTTACTAAATTATTGATAGTTGTTTCGAATTTTAAATTGAAAATTGTTTCATTCCAGATTACTTTTCCAAATCAATTTATTGAAATCGAATAATTTTCATTATTTTGAAAAATACGTGCATAAAGTTATGTGAATCCTGATCAATTTTGCATTTTGATAGCGGCGCAGACGAATTTTTTCGATTGCATAGAGTTTTATATCACTAAATGGTTAACTCTGGGGGGTTTTGACGAAAATCCTTTGTCGTGAACACATCCTACCTTAAATTACAACTTCAAAATAATTTCTGACATCTGAATAAAATTACATGATAATTCCAGGTTTTCCATATATTAGACACCATGTTTCAGCATTGCAGTCAAGATACGGATGAGGATTTGAGAATTTTAACTACCACACGATATAAGAATGCGAAATAGCAACTTAAAAAAAAGCTTTCAGTTGAGCTGAGAAACACCTCCAAGAATAAGAAGATCTGTGGTTAAAAGCTTTGGAATAATTCAAGAGAAATCCCTTTTGTAGTTGGTAGATGAATTCCTAAAAGCTTTTGTGGACAAATTGTGGAGAGTTAAAAACTACCCGAAACAGTTTATAAGTTAATCTTTTTCTAGAGATAAATACTTGCAGATAAAGCAAAATATATATTGCAAAAGTATGAAAAAACTAATTTTGTTTGGTCAAGTTTCCAGTTTCTCGAGTGGCAAGCATGGATAAATAAGAGTTTGTCGGATGTTTGATCATCTTGTAGGTACTGATCTTTGGCAAACATTGGCCGAACGTCTGAAACGTCAAATAGCCAAATATATGCACACTAAGGGCCCATTCACAAATTTCATAACGCTGAAGGGGGTGGGTGGGTGTCCTAACGATGTTACGGCCCATACAAAAACTGAAAAATATATATTTTTTTTTTTGTCGATAGCTACTACCCCTTACTGGCACTCTTAATCTGCCCTAAGCTCCTTCCCAGCATTTGCTTTTATAAGCCTCTATTGCGTTCATCACACAGACGTTCCTAAGCAATGTTGCTCAAATGGTCACTGTGTACGCTAGCAGCAATCAGCCCTTGCCGTAGTTTTGCAGTCTAATAGTTCAGACTACTATCAAACTATGATAAGGCCTGAACTGCTACTAGAGTGGTTAAAGTGAAGAACGAAATAGTTTTATTAAAAGGTCCTCATTCCCCATTTCATTTCATCACTCACTATCGTCACTTTCATTTTCGACACTTGCACGTATATCATCGATTATCACTCATCAACTTTCGTACTACACTTCAGGTATACTTTCCATTATATCACTTTTCACATAACACCATTTTCATATAAATTCATTGTTATTACCATTTACCATCTGTTAGCATTACTAAGTAATTAAAAGATATTCTATTTAAATTTTTCATTATTTTTGTTGCTGTAGAGTCATTACTATTCCAACTACGATTTAGCACTATGATCAAGAAAGTTACAGTAAAAAAATCACTTCGATCCATTCTTCTGCACTCGCTGTTATTATTAACACTTTTATCATGCAAATTTGAAGAACTAGGCAATAAAGTTTATATTCAGAGAAATGATTGCACAATGTATTATGGTCATTATTAAATTAGTAGGGTTCACATCATCATTATTATTTTTTAACAAAACTATCAGAATCACTTCTAATTTCATTTTCAAATTTTCATCACCATAGATTTCATTATAAAGTAACTATTAGCACCCTCACAATCACTAAATTTAATAACGACGAGTGTAACGCACAGTTCCACCAAACACCCATTCTTATGTTGCATTATAAAACGATTGATCACACGTTGGCTTCGAAACTTAACCACCATTACTGATTAGTACAAAGGATGCTACAGCTCGTGTAAACGAACTAAAACATCAACAACCAGCACTGGTTTATAAGCAACTAATGAGCCCTGGCGGTCCCTCCGTTCGAAGAGAACCTGATAATATGGCGAAACATATTAACAGATCCTCTGCCTGAATGCAGCCGTTTCATGAAAATCATGAACCGTTAGAGGTGTGCCAAAGTATTGGGAAGGTGATATGTTTCACAGACGGGTATTATTATGGTGCACCTTCTACTTTGGCACCGTCAACCCCTGTGATCGTGGCCAGAAAAAAAAAAAAAAAAAAAAAAAAAAAAAAAAAAAAAAAAAAAAAAAAAAAGAGCTGAAAAATATTCATACAAAAATGTGGGTGGGTGTCCGAAATGGTCAATTTAAGTGTTATGAAATAAATCTCGCGTAACAATTCAAAAGGGCCAATCCTCAGATCGTTGACTCTGAGAAAATTCGATTTGAATATTATTCACCACATTTTCAATTCCTATTTTTCAGTATTCAATACAATCAATGTGATTTCTTGCTAGTTGAGTGACGAATTACTATTACTACACGCTAATAATTGATTTTATTCTGAAAACTGACAAAAATTTGGAAAAAATGATAAGTTTAAATGCTTGGCCCATTTTCGATTTTCATCAAGGCATGGGCCTTTTTTATTGGCCAAAATAGAATTTTATTAGCGTGCTTGGCCCAAGGCTAGGCCTTTTCGGTTGTCAATGAATGAGCAAGAGAGAGTCATTGGCCTCTCACCATGCTAAGGCCAATGACAGTTTGCGAAATTTTCCGATTGTAGGCCCTCTTGATGGAGCGAGAACCAATCATTGGCCTTTTCGAGTGGGGGCCAATGAATGATTTGGAAAAAAGCGGTTATTGGCCGTTTTGAAAACCGAGTTTATAACGGTAAGTTTTATGATTATGTTGACAATGTTTGCATAGTTTGTGGGTGTTGGGAGATGCTATCGAATGGTATCAAAACCCGATTTGTTTACAATTTGATCATTGGCCCTTTAGAACTGTTACGCGAGAAATGAATGAGACCTAAGGCAAAGTGTGTACTGATAGCAAGAGGAAAATAACCATCATCGTTTTACAAATTTTCAAAACCATTTTTTTGCTCGAAACTGAAACAATGCTCAAAAAAATCTATCATTGCATTGCACTTGCTATCTAAAATACGATGATAGATTTTCATTAGAATTGATTGAAATTTAAACGAAAAAACTGGTTTTCAATTTTTGATGATTGGTGATGATTGAATGATGGATTCTTGAGCCTTAACGCCCATGGTGTCTGTAGAGCTCCATCACTTTTCGACGAATTCAACGTAAACCAATTAAGTTAAACATTGTAAACTTGTTATTGGAATAATGTTATAAGCCCATTAGAGTACTCATATATTATACTTTTCGGTTTAACAGTGTAACCTAGTGTAACTATCGATAAAATCGCTATAGCAAATCACTATTGATTCACTACCAAAAACTTTCGTTACGATTTCGTTAAATTGAAACAAAAGATCAAATTAGTATTTGTATGTTTATTTTTGACGATCACCTATTAGTTTTAAACTTTTTACAGGGTCAAGGAAGGTGATTTTGAAATTTACATGTAGAAATTTACATTAGTACCAAAAATTGTTACGAGTTAGGAATATTGTTTAAATAATTACATGCATTCAGAGGCAAATAACCTAGGGTAAAACTCTGTATAATAAGAAGTATTACTTATTTATTCTACATTGTTTAAATGCTATTACACCAGATACGACGATACCACAATACCTAATTATTTTACAGTTTGTTTTAGCCATATGTCGTGCAAAATCCACCCCAAATGCAGTTCAAGAAAACGGGGGCTACCTCGAAGCATCTTTATGACCATAAATCGTTGCCCTCCCGAAAAACTAAGCAGTGTAAAAATATTGTCCAAGAACACCTGGCATCCATTTCGATACACAAGAGGAAAATAAAGAGAAGAAACAAAAAAATGCCACAACTTACCCGTCCCGATCTCGAAACACACCTTCCGTCGTCGATTCCGTCCGCCGGTGCTTCACTGCTTATTGCAGTCTAGCTCTAAGCTCCTCCAAGCTGCTGCTGCTCTGTAGGCTTCAGTAAAGTTGGTTCACTTTTCCACTGGCACTACTGCGACTCTTGTTGTTATTCCCAAACAGTGTTTGTTCCGATCCGATACTGATGCAATGATGATGACGATGACGATTCGGAGAGTGGCGTGAGAGACAACACTACCTTTCAATGACGGGTGAGCGTTGTGTGAAACACTCCACTTTTTTTTCTTTCTTCTCTTCTTCAGATATTCGTAAGACGAAGGGGGGCACAAGGAAAAACTTCGAGGCACTTTTCCACTTTGCTTCCACGCATAATTTCACCCGAAAGCGATCAAGATTCGCACCAATATTCGTTGGAAAACGCTTTCCAATCGACTACCATGACTTTACTAGCACATGCGAGGCACTTTTATCCACTTTTCACGATGCCATTTGGAGAATAATCACTCTTTTAGCACACGAAATTCCGCTTCTACACGACTCAATGGCAGGGAATATGTACAATGTACATGTACAAAGGTGCGATCGACGAGGGTCATGAAAAAATCGCTTCATCAGTGCTGCCAGAGCCAGTACGATTTGCTCTGATGATGGCATGCATTTTTGACGCAAGCAATTTCGCCCGGTCATGGTGTGCGGGGCTGACTGTCCTCTAGCTGAAAATACAGAGCTGAACTTTTTTATGCGCCGAGAGATCCTTTGCGATTAGGGCTTATTCACACATTTCATAACGCTGAAGGGGGTGGGTGGGTGTTCTCATGATGTTACGGCTCATACAAAATTTGTAGAATGTTCATACAAAAAGCGTTACAAAGGGGTGGGTTGGTGGGTGTCAAAAATGGTCATTTGCAGCGTTATGTAATAAATGAATGTGCCCTTAAGCGAAGTATGCACTTCAACAGAAAAGTAATCGCCTATCTAGATGCATGGGAAATTTCTTCCAAGAAATGCTCAAGAAAAGCATTTTTCTTTGATCGCAGTACGCAGTTGAAAAGAAATGTCAATTCAAATGGAGCTCACTGTAGGAAATTTCTTGACCATTTCTTGGGCAGAAATTTTTACTTTTCTTGAGCGGAACAGCATACCTAGCTTTATCCACAATAGTACACCCCCGTTAAGGGGGCAGGATCCGTCATTCATTTCGGAATTTTCAAAAGCAGTTTTTTCGTTCAAAATCAAGAATGTTTACAGGAAAATGTGTTTACTGTATTCTATTCTCCAACCGAAACACAGTGAACACATTTTCATCGAATAATTTTCAGTTTTAAACAGAAAAACTGCTTTGGGTTTATTCACAAATTTCATAACGCCAAAAATTGCCATTTTCGACACCCACCCACCCCCTCGTAACGCTTTTTGTATGAATATTTTACAAATTTTGTACGAGCCGTAACACCGCGAGGACACCCACCCACCCCCTTTAGCGTTATGAAATTTGTGAATGGGCCCTTTTGAAGTTTCGATGATGACGATGATTACGATGACGGAGCGTTGATCGTTAATTTGAACGATACCTCATGCAAACCATCGGGGTTCATTTTTAATTTGAACTTCTAGTCACCCTAGAAACGTGTTTCTGGTCACCTGCTTCACTGTTTTATTTTTATTCTGCGTTCCGTTCCACAGCGTTCCATTCCACCTTACTCCGTTCCATGAGCTAAATGACGTTTGAATCATTTTTAATCTGAACGATGTGCAAATTAGCGGGGTACGAATTAAAAAGTGTTCAGATTAAAGCTAAGTATGCTGTTCCGCTCAAGAAAAGTAAAGAAATTCCTTGACTGAATGGGTCAAGAAATTTCCTACAGAGAGCTCCATTTGAAATGACATTTCTTCTCAACTGCGTACTGCAATCAGAAAAATGTGATTTTCTGGACCATTTTTGGGAAGAAATTTTCCACGCATCGAGATAGGCGATTACTTTTCTTGTCAGTAGCAAACCTGCCTTAAATGTGGTCAAACCAACGGGGGTACCCGTAAGTCCATTTTACGAGACGTTTTTAAACAGCTGATCACTTATTTTATGAATGAAATTTTGACAGGAGCCGGTGTCGTAATGGGATGGTACACAAATTATGTCACGCTAAATTTCCACTTTTTCGACCCCTCCCCCCCCTTTGTCACACTTTTTGTATGAGTTCTCCGAAAATTTTGTAAGGCTTGTCACGCTTGGCTCGACCACCTCCCCCCCGCCCCCTTGGAGCGTGACGTAATTTGTGCATGACCCCGTGAAAGTAACAGTAATATCACAGAGAACAGACATGGAGGCTCGAACAAAATTTCATCTGAACCATGTGTAAAGGTTCGAATCAACCATCAGCGCCGCCAACGCAGACAGCCCGACATACTAACTCGTTTCGACAACACGAGGCCCATTCACAAATTTCATAACGCTGAAGGGGGTGGGTGGGTGTCCTCGTGCTGTTACGGCTCATGCAAAATTTATAAAATGTTCATACAAAAAGCGTTACGAGGGGGTGGGTGGGTGTCGAAAATGGCCATTTTTAGCGTTATGAAATTTGTGAATAAACCCCACGATGTCACTAGTCAACGTCAAAATGCATTAGCACAAAAGGAACGCTAGCGACAAGTGGCAATTTTTGATATCGACACTAGCGCCAGAGTGTGGGGCTCAGATAGCCGTAGCGGTAAACGCGCAGCTATTCAGCATGACCATGCTGAGGGTCGTGGGTTCGAGTCCCGCTGGTCGAGGATCTTTTCAGGTTGGAAATTTTCTCGATTCCCAGGGCATAGAGTATCTTCGTACCTGCCACACGATATACACATGCAAAAATGGTCAATCGGCAAAGAAAGTTCTCAGTTAATAACTGTGGAAGTGCTCATAAGAACACTTATCTGAGAAGCAGGCTTTGTCCCAGTGGGGACGTAACGCCAGAGAGAAGAAGAACTAGCGCCAGAGTGTAAAAAGCGGCAAATTTGTAGCATTCTCAATCTGACGACAGCGCAAGGGGGAGGTCACTCTACGCACTTCATTCGGCACAGTTGTGCCGTCAGAGCACCAAGGTGTGCCAAGCGTGCTATAATACTACATGCAATAAAAAACAATGAACTGAAATTATGGAAAAACGGTCTCAGCAAGCATTGACATGTTTAATTTTCTTCTGGTTTGCCTTCCAAGTTTTTCATGGGCGGTGGTTATCCGGGATACATTTTACTAACATTAAACACCATCCATAAATGACATAGTAGTTTAGGGGGAAGGGAGAAGTCTACAATTTTGTGACGAACCATGTATTAGGTATAGAAAATATGGGCTACGACGGGGGAGAGGGTGTCAAAAATCTGTCAAAAAATACTACGTCATTTATGGACGTGCCCTTATCGCAGGAGAAATCGAGAAAGCCATTCATATTCTTGATGTAAGACTTCAATGGGAAGGTGTAGAAAAAGGCCCATATGAATTCCGAGACAACATGGAAACTGTTGCACGGAGCACCAACGATAATGTATAGAATCGTGGGGCCAGGGAGAGGGTGCGAAAAGTTGGGAGATCATTACGGTGAAATCATGGGGATGCAGTATGTGTGGATTACTGTAATCCTCTGAACACTCGACGACGATTATGTCTCCGAAGATCCTTATACGTTTTACCCATTTCTCCGTCTTTGGAAGTGAACCCGAAGCCAACGCGAAAGTTTTATGAATTTCTTGTTTGACAAATAACAAAGAACTCAGAAATTTCAATGGTTGCTGGGACGAAAATTTCAGTTCACTGTGATTTTTATAGCAACCCACTTTGATCAGGTGTTCCAGTCATTGCGCCGAAATGTGCCACAGCTGCGCGAGGCACAGTGCGTAGAGTGACCACCCCCTTGCGACAGCGCCACGTAACAGGAGCATAACGACATACTTTGAAATGACCAGTACAAGCTTTACACACGCTGACGAGAAAAGATGAACGTCTGTTCTCTGTGGTAATATCATCAGTGTTGTCGTTTCGTATAATGGACTATGGACCTGTTCACAAATTTTATCTCGCTGAAGGGGGTGGGTGGGTGTCCTTAAAACGTGACAGCGCATACAAGATTCGTAGAACATTCATTAAAAAAGCCTTACAAGGGGGTGCGTGGGTGTTAAAAATGGCCTATAACGGCGTTATGAAATTTGGGAATGAAGCCTAGAGTTCATTTGCATATTTTATAACGCCAAAAATGGTCATTTTTGGCACCCACCCATCCAGGCCATAATACAATAAATTATCTGAATACCTACATGAAGGCGCTCTCATTCTTTCCAAAAACGTTTCAAAATATTTCGAGCACATGGTGGTTCTGTGTCTTCGGTTTTGACAGATGCACTTTGCCGAAATTCAGTAAAAATATTTGTTTGCTGATTGTTTTGGTAAAATGAATTACCGAGTCTCAGTCATTTATGAAAACTACCGATTTTCGTCAATTTGTATCTGTCAATATCGCCCTGATATCGCTCATCTGTCAAAATTGAACGAGATTTCAGTAAAAATATGTTTTACCGGCTGAATTCGTCATTTAAGTTTACCGAAATTAAATTCTACGATTAAGTGTGTTTAGCGTTGTGAAATTTGTGAATGGGCCCTGATTGAATAAAAACAAAAATTCACCAAACTTTCTATGACCCAAATGGATCACTGCATAAAAATCTTCTTTTCTCTTTCATTCTTACATAAAACTTGTAAACAACAAGGCCAGTAAACGTCAAAATCTCATACAAAATCAAAACAGTGCGGAGCCTTAATGGGTGATATGAATAAAAAACTTTGAACTACTACTAGCATCTACTGAAAAACAAAATCCACAAAGTTTACTACACTTTTGGTATGAATAAAAAACTTTTCGAACATGTAGTACCGTGCACCCCCGCTAATTTAAACGGTACCTCATGCAAACCATCGGGGTTCATTTTTAATTTGAACATCTGGTCACCCTAGAAACGTGTTTCTGGTTATCTTTTTCACTGTTTTGTTTTGATTCTGCTTTCCGTTCCACAGCGTTCCATCTCACTTCATTCCGTTCCATGAGCTAAATGACGATTGAACCATTTTTAATTTGAACGATGTGCAAATTAGCGGGGTACAGATTAAAAAGTGTTCAGATTAAATGTGGTCGAACCAACGGGGGTACCCGGTACTTACTACTTTCGAACATGAGCAGTGACTGAAGCTGCACGTTAAGAAATTTCCATTCAGAGTGCAGAGTGATTCTGCACGTAAAGAACAATCTATTCAGAGTGACGCCTAAAATCAATACAATCATGCATATGAAGAAAATGCATGGAATATAATCGATTACGCGACTATTTGCACAAATCATGAAGGTGCTGTTATTTGACAAAATTTGTAGTGTAATTTTGCGATTAGTCTGGTATTCTCTTTATGTCTATGATTTTATGATGATGGTACATCAAAGAATTTTCTGGGTGGTTTTCGGCCTTCGCCAACGCCAGTGATTGATGATGTTTTAAATACTAGCTTAACATCTGTGAAGAGATCTTGAGATTACAGCTATCAAATTTGGAACCACATATTTTCTAGCACCAGTACTGAGATTCTGGTGAAATTGAGGTAGAATTTTGATGCTCCCCGTGTGTTTTCTTAACAGCATGTTGAATAGGGTCCTAAAGCCCTGTCCAAATTTTAGTGCCAAACGCTTAAGTTTAGGCCAATAACACATGTTTACTCAATTTTCTAATGTTTTCCGTTGGTTTGAGTCCAAAAAACATTTTTTTAGATTTTGTCACACTCCTTGGCTTAAACTCAAATTTTGGGTGTATTTTGTTTTCCGTGTCCCTTCCGAAATGTCAGATAGGAACAACCCCAGTGGTAAAACTAAAACCCCTGTGGTGTTTTTGTCAACTAAGCGAACGTCAAACATGATCTTAAGTGTCAAGGTTCATTTATGGACCCAATTTTTAAATTAAAGTTTAAACAAGATATAGCCGTTATTTGAGCGGGAAATATTGCTAAAGTAGTTGCAGTAAAATGCTCTTTCGTGTTATTGAATAAAAACAAGATTTCATTAAAAATTTTAGGACCCAATTCCGGAAGTTCTAAGTGTTTCTGCGATATTCTCGTTATTTTGGTGGGGTTTCTGATAGTATCCTTGGAATGTCTAGAACTTAGAATGTCGAGATTTTTATGGGAATTGTAGTGATTCCATTGGTAGTCGTTAGAATTCAATGAGGATCTCCCCTAAAACACCAGGGTTCCCTTTGAAATTATCAAAATTCTTGTCGATTTTACAAAAAATCCCATTGAAATCTATAAAATATTTACCGACATTCAAAAGGTTTATATTAAAGCTTTGCTTTGAAATTCCAACGGAACTGGAGATCAACGGAATCTTAAAGGTTTTTACAATAATTACGAAGATTGATTTTCAGAATTACAAATATTCACACAATAATTCGCAGGAATCCCACCGCAATCTCATATATTCTTACAGAAATACCGTCTCAAAGATACCCACAAAATTCCAAGAGATTAATATTCGGAATCCCATTCCCACCCCAATTCTAGAGTTTTCACCAGATTCCTAATATTTTCGCAATATTCCTAGAATGGTATTTAAACTTCCAGAATTATCATAAAAAATCCGACATCCCTATCGGAATCCCAAATTTCCTACAGGAATTCTGAGATGTCAGAGTTTACAAGTAAAATTCCAAATTACATTATAATTATCTGAATTCCTACCGACATCCTAAAATTCCTAGAAAATAACATAATTATTGTAATGCCAGAATTCACACGGATATTACAAATTGCTACTGCCGGTAATCTTACCGGAATCTCAGCATTGGCGGGGCGAATGTTTTCGTAATCTCAGAATTCCTAAGCAAAACTCAAAATACCTTCCGAAATATCAAAACTCATATCGTTTTCCCATGATTTTTACTCAAAAGTAAATTATTCCATTCAATTCCGCAATCTCAAAGCATGTATAGCAACCTCTGAAGCTAACTACCAGTAGCTTTGTAGTAAATGCTACCTTTATTCATAGCAATGCGTTGTTTGTAGTATGTTCGAAATGTGTAGAAAGGAAAATGACACAAACATGTTCCACTCGTGTTCCACATATAGCGTTTACTACCGAGAATGTAGTAAACTCAACTTTACTCCTGACTTTACTACATTTTATTCATACGGCCCAATGGGCGTTGGCGAAGACCGAAAACCACTCAGAAAATTCTTTGATGTACCATCATCATAAAATCATAGACATAAAGAGAATACCAGACTAATCGCAAAATTACACTACAAATCTTGTCAAATTACAGCACCTTCATGATTTTGTGCAAATTGTCGCGTAATCGATTAGATTCCATACATTTCCGCCATATGCATGATTGTATTAATTTTAAGCGTCACTCTGAATAGATTGTTCTTTACGTGCAGAATCACTCTGCACCCTGAATGGAAATTTCTTAACGTGCAGCTTCAGTCACTGCTCATGTTCGAATGTAGTAAGTACTACATGTTCGAAAAGTTTTTTATTCATACCAAAAGTGTAGTAAACTTTGTGGATTTTGTTTTTCAGTAGATGCTACATGTAGTAAAGTTCAACGTTTTTTATTCATACCACCCAATATCTAGTGGTTCAGCCCCCTACACAAGTAACAAATTCACCTACCTACTTTGTAAAACGACTTTGATCTAATTTTTCGCCCGCCCTGTTCGAATTCGCCCTCCTCATTTCTTCTCGTGTCCTTTGTTTTCTTTTCGCGAGTGTGTTTGACTGACGGTCGTGTCGTCGCGTCGCTGAAAAGGATTTTCTAGTTTCCGAATGTGATATTTTTTTCTCGCCGCAAGAAAATCCTTGAACAAAACAACGGGAATGTTTTGCGTGTATTCTTGGAAGAACTAATGCGGTGGACGTGATACCAGACAATATTGAATATCGGAAAGAATAATGCGTACGGGCCTATCGAAAATTTGTGACCCCAGACGAACTGAAGAAGTACTCTAGGCAGGAAGAAAAAAATCTGCGTGGAAAATTTGACTTACCCGAAAATTGGACCAGCTTTGGAGGCAACAAACCGGAGGTAAGTTGCACTGATACGTCTAGCGCTCGATCGAGACGGTTTTCAGTATGTGCGTCACTGCACGCCGTGAATTCGTGACACAATAAAGAAGCTGCTGACAACGAGCCGGGAAAACTGCACGATTGGAAGACGAAACGCAGAAGATTTCCGTCACTGACCAATGAGACGTCGTGACACTTTTTCTACGCTTTTTCTTTCTTCGTGCAGCGGTCAGATCACACTTACAGGGCTGGTAGCAGGTCTCTTTTTAGGGACTTGATCTCTATTTAGATGCTAGTCTCTAAGAAGTCTGTTTAAATGGAAGATATCTTAAAGTGCCTTTATTATTAACAAAAATGGTATCTATAGTCTTTGTTTTCCTCTTGCTTCTTCCTCTCCTTATTCTTGGCATTACGTCCTACCTGGGACAAAGCCTGCTTCTCAGCGAGTGTTCAATGAGCACTTCCACAGTTATTAACTGAGAGCTTTCTTTGCCAAAGTTGCCATTTTTGCATTCGTATATCGTGTGACAGATACGACGATACTCTATGTCCATGGAACTCAAGAAAAATTCCATTGCGAAAAGATCCTGGACCGATCGGGAATCGAATCCAGACACCGCTAGCACGGCTTTGCTTAGTAGTCGCGGACTCTAACCACTCGGCTTGGGAAGCCCCTCTTGCTCTTTTCAGTGAATAATGGTGTATAGTAAGGGCTCCGGCGAAATCTTCAGAGACTCTTATTAGGATCATTCTCCCGGAATTTCTTTATAGACTATTCAAGGAAAAGCAAACTCTGCTAGTAATTTCTCTAAAGATTTCTATTTTAATTCCTTCATGAGCTCCTTCAGGTATAATCTCCAGGAAATCATCAGTTCTCACAAAAAAAATCTTCAATGATTCGTGCCAGGGTGTCGATTCCTAATCGATTTCTAAAAGGGATCTTGAAGATAAAGCACTCGTTCTGATTTCCCTGTGTTCAATTTGTCCGTCTGTTCCATCGCCAAGATCCTTTCCAGTTGCTGTTAGTCGTCTGAAGTCCGATCAATTCTGTTGTTGTGGTGATTTATTAGTGTTGTGAAACTGGCAACACTGAACTGAGAGCACCTGAGAGCGTATATATGAGTTTTGTATGAAAAGAAGAAAATCAGTTCTCGCGGAACATTACTAAAGGACCTATGTACAAATGAGAGATTCTCTCCTCTCTCGTTCTATTTCGATTATAACAGTGGAATACTAAAGATTAATATGACTCAGTTATTAATGAAAGAGAAAGTAAACAAAGAGAGCCTCTCAATGTTAGATAGGTCCTTTAGTAATGTTCCGCGAGAGTTGGAAGTTGGAGAGTTTGAAAATCATTCTTTCCGAATTATTGAGGGTCCGCAAGTTCGACATCGTAGCGCTGCAGGAGGTTTGCTGGAAAGGGTCGACGGTACATACGTATAGGGATGGTTATACCATCTACCAGAGCTGCGACAACAGACATGAGCTGGGCACAGCTTGTATCGTGATGGACGAAATGCAGAGGCGCGTGATTGGGTGGTGGCCAATCGACAACAGAAAGTGCAAGTTGAGGATCAAAGGCCGTTTGTTCAATATCAGCACAATCAACGTGCACAGCCCTCACCTAGCAAGTGACGATGACGATAAGGACGCTTTCTACGCGCAGCTGGAACGTGAATACGACGGCTGCCCAAGCCATGATGTCAAAATCGTTATCGGAGATCTCAACGCCCAGGTTGGCCAGGAGGAGGAATTTAGACCGACTATAGGGAAGTTCAGCGCTCACCAGCTTACGAACGAAAACGGCCTTAGACTGATTGATTTCGCCGCCTCCAGAAACATGGCCATACGTAGTACCTACTTCCAGCACAACCTCCCGTATCGGTACACCTGGAGATCACCCCAACAAACTGAATCGCAAATCGACCACGTTTTGATTGATGAAAGACACTTCTCGGCCATTATCGACGTCAGAACCAAGGGTGGAATTGGCGGCTCTTTATTGCTACCCCAACGTGTAGCTGGTTCTAAAATGTAAACAACCATACAAAATTACGACCAAACAATGGTGGAGGCGTAATCAATTTTGTCGAAAACATCTATTTTGTAAATTCAGCGGAATTTTCTGATTTAATTGCTAACAGTGCACTGTAGTAGCACGTAGCAAATAATTGCTTGCAAACAATATTCTTCAAGCGCATTTATTACCTGAAATCTTGTGAATAATATTTTTTACTATTCCGCGTTAAGCCTTAAAACTGGTTCTGGACTTAGGTTAGCGGCTTTTCAATTTTACTCCCATTTGACAGCCGCCCTCCACCCTTGGTCAGAACTTATCGCGGCGCAAACATCGATTCGGACCACAACCTAGTGACGGTTAAAGTGCGCCAACGACTCTCCGTTGTGAACAACATTCGGTACCGACGCCCGCCACGGTACAATCTGGAACGACTCAAGCTACCCGAAGTCGCAACTGATTACGCGCAAAGCCTTGAAGCAGCGTTGCCTGAAGAGGGAGAGCTCACCGAAGCCCCTCTTGAGGACTGCTGGAGTAGTCGCAAAGCAGCCATAAACAACGCAGCGGAAGGTACCATTGGGTTCGTGGAAGCATATCGACGGAACGGTTGGTTCGACGAGGAGTGTCAGACGGTTTTGGACGAGAAGAATGCAGCGCGGGTGATGATGCTGCAGCAAGGCACCCGTCAAAACGTGGAACGATACAAACAGAAGCGAAGACAGTAAACCCATCTATTCCGGGATAAAAAGCGCCGCCTGGAAGAGTTGGAGTGCGAAGAGATGGAGCAGCTGTATCGTTCTCAAGAAACACGAAAGTTCTACAAGAAGCTAAATGCATCCCGCAAAGGCTTTGTGCCGCGAGCCGAAATGTGCCGGGATAAGGATGGAGGTATCTTGACGGACGAACGTGAGGTGATTGAAAGGTGGAAGCAGCACTACGATGAACACCTAAATGGCGCAGAGGAGGAAGATCAAGACAGCAGGAGGAATGGCTTCATAAGTACGGCAGATGAGGGAGACGTGCTAACTCCCACAATAGGTGAAGTTAAGGATGCTATCAAACAGCTCAAGAACAACAAAACAGCTGGAAAGGATGGTATTGGAGCGGAACTTATTAAAATGGGCCCGGACAGGTTGGCCACTTGTCTGCACCGATTGATAGCCAGGATCTGGGATACAGAACAGCTACCGGAGGAGTGGAAGGAAGGAATAATATACCCAATATATAAAAAGGGTGATAAGTTAGAATATGAGAACTATCGAGCGATCACCATTCTTAATGCAGCCTATAAAGTGCTTTCCCAGATCATCTTCCGTCGTCTATCGCCACTGGCAAGCAGATTTGTGGGAAGTTATCAATCCGGTTTTGTGGATGGGCGATCGACGACAGACCAAATCTTTATGTTGCGGCAGATCCTCCAAAAGTGTCGCGAATATCAAGTCCCTACGCACCACCTATTCATCGATTTCAAAGCGGCCTATGATACCATCGACCGCGAAGAGCTATGGAAGATTATGGACGAGAATGGTTTTCCCGGGAAACTGACTAGACTGATCAAAGCAACGATGGATAGTGTACAGTGTTGTGTGAAGATATGGGGTGCATTATCGGACCCGTTTGAAACACGCAAAGGACTTCGACAAGGCGATGGTCTTTCCTGCCTCCTGTTCAATATTGTGCTAGAAGGTGTTATGAAACGGGCGGGCTTCAACATGCGGGGCACGATCTTCAATAAATCCAGCCAGTTCATTTGTTTCGCTGACGACGTGGACATTGTCGGAAGAACGTTCCAGGTGGTTGCTGAACAGTATACCAAGCTGAAACGTGAAGCAGATCGGGTTTGGATTGAAGGTAAATACGTCGAAGACGAAATATCTGCTGGCTGGAGGAACCGAGCGCGATAGAGCTCGCATAGGCAGACGCGTGACGATCGACGGGGATGAGTTCGAGGTGGTGGACGAATTTGTCTACCTCGGATCATTGATAACGTTGGATAACAACTGCAGCAGAGAAGTTCAAAGACGTATCATTGCCGGAAGTCGTGCTTACTATGGACTCCACAAGACCTTGCGGTCTGGTAAACTTCACTTCCGTAGTATGTGTACCATGTACAAGACGCTAATAAGACCGGTAGTCCTCTACGGGCATGAGACGTGGACAATGCTCGAAGAGGACCTGCAAGCGCTAGGAGTTTTTGAACGACGTGTGCTTAGGACGATCTTTGGCGGAGTATGTGAGAACGGCGTATGGAGGAGAAGAATGAACCACGAGCTACGGTGAACCCAGTATCACGAAAGTCGCCAAAGCTGGAAGGGTACGATGGGCGGGACATGTTGTGAGAATGCCGGACAACAATCCCGCAAAAAATGGTGTTCAACTCAAATCCGGCCGGTACAAGACGAAGGGGAGCGCAACGAGCTAGGTGGTTTGACCAAGTGGAGCAGGATCTTGGAAGTGTGGGGCGATCGAGGAATTGGAGGTTAGCAGCCATGGACCGAGTTAGTTGGCGTAACATTGTGGCGCAGGTGATGTCTTGAAGGACGTAGAGCCAGCAAAAGTAAGTAAGTCTAAGTTATCAACCTAAAACAAACTGTTGGTGTTTAAATATGTACTTCGACCTATAATGACAAACTGTTTCCCAGTATGGGGAAAGTTTGCCAAATCGCATCGGAACGCCTACAAGTGAAGCAGAATAAGTTATTTAAAATGGTTCTTATTTTGGACCCCTTCTTCTCGACACAAGAACTGCATCGTCTATCCAAAAGGAAATCCATCGACGAAATTCATCGAACGAGCAACAAGGGCCTCCATGATCTCATGTCAGATGTCAGCGAACCCACTCAAAGAAGCTCTAGCAACTTAACCACTGTGATGATTAAACTCAAATTAATTTCATGGTTTTCAAGAATTGCTCAAAAACTTTTGAACAGATATTAACTTTTATTATCGGCTTTACATGAAAGCATATATCGTGTAGTATGGTACAAGTTACTTGCATTTAAACGATAGTTTTTGAAAATTTTCCATGCATTCCTCAACATTTTCCTTAGGTGGCTCATTTTGTCCCGAGCACCCCTAGTCGAGTCAAATACATAGGTAGATAACGATAGGTGTGCGATCTTTTGAAACTATCTAGGTAAATTTATCTATAGGTACTTAGCTCATGTTAGTATTTAAAGTAGTCAATTTCTTCGGTGGATGCGAGTGAATGCAGGCTCAAGTAAGAATTCAATTGAATTCGATTCAAATTTAAAATTGCACACACATTGTAGATTGGTTCATATCTATAATTATTGGGAACGTATTTTCAAATCTTTATTTTTGGACTAATTGATATACTATTTTGAGAAGTCAATATTATTTTGCCGTCAGTCCGCTACCAGCCCTGCGTCACTGTGTCGTGACACTTTTTCTACGTTTCCTTTCTTCGTGAGGCGGTCAGCTCATCACACTATCGGACGACCAGAAGAAAACATCTTTCAATTTCGTTTCGTTGTTTTGTTTTCTAGGCTGCACACATTTCTCGGCGAGGCGCACCGCGAGAAAGCAGGACAGGAACTCCCGGATATAAATAGTTCGTGGGTGAGTATGATTTAATTGGCTTCGATGCGAGTTTCCGAATCGATTTCAGTCATTCGTTCGGTAGACAACAGTTCGAACAGCATCCAAATCACATAATCTGGTCAGAAATCGAACGATGGATAATTTGAGAAAAATCATTCACCTTTCCAGGAGTCAGCCGGATATCCCGGCGAGTCAGCAGACATCGAGTGCCGTCCGTCACATCGACGATAACAGCACCAGACTCAGGCGCCATCGGTCTCCGGGTGGTGGTATCGTTGGCTTCAGGGACACACGCAGGATGTCCGGAACGACGGGAAAGCGCAAGGAGATCTACAAGTACCTGGCGCCATGGCCACTGTACTCGATGAACTGGTCGGTCCGGCCGGACAAGCGCTTCCGATTGGCTCTGGGCAGCTTCGTCGAGGAGTACAACAACAAAGTGCAGATCATCAGTCTCGATGAGGATACGAGCGAGTTCAGCGCGAAAAGGTTAGTGCATTTTCTTTTAGAGTACGGCGCATCTAGATGCGAACAGTGAAATGATGTCGCATTACATGATTCTATCATTGTTTGATGTAGGCATCGGTAGTCGGTAATCTAATTGATTCTAGGCCCAATTCGCTAATAGTTTCAATCCATGCCTATCGGTTTTTGGGATGTAGCCAAATGTGGACATTTCCTCACGTATGCTTTTTGCAATAGCTCCTCAAGCATAGTGTCGATAATCGCATGTCGGTTCGATCTCTGCTGGACTTACTATTCGCGTGGGATGATTTAAGACTATTGCCTAATATTTTTATAGAACATCTTCTTTGATGAGCAAACATTTAATATGAATAGAAGATCTTGTTTAACATTCAACTGACATTGTACATTTATTAGGAATCACCCAAGTTCATGTTTTGTTTCACATAAACTGAAATAGTTGTTGGATAGATAGGTAATTATCAAGGCGGCTACAGCTCCTCCTAAGGTGATACATTATGCTCACTTCGTCTTCGAAAATAGCCCCTATTCGTTTTGCTGGTCTGCTCGATAGGTAGACGGTTTGACAGTTCGATAGGTAGATTTCTAGCGTAACATTTGAAAAGGGCCTATCTGCAAAACGTAAACATTGAGAAATTCTCAATTGAAGATTCCGTACCATATTTATAATTCCTATTTTAAACACATTCGCATTTTTACTAGTTTCATACCTGTGTTCGACACCCATTAAAGTCTGTTGCGTAGCCCATTATGTTTCTAATCTCAAATAACACAACAACTCGTAAAAATTGTTGAATTCAAACATCATCGGCAGATAGGCCCTTTTATGAATCTTCAAACCAGTTAGGCCCTTTCAGTTAGGCCCTTTGATTGAACATGGTTTCAGTTAGGCCCTTTTATAATTTGCTAATTTTATTGATTTTTGAATTGGTTTGCATAAATCTTGAACAAAATTTAGCGATTATGTGAAAAAAACACTATAAAATAGCTAAATATTGGAAATTTTCGGTTGAAGATTCAGTACCATATTGATTATTCCTATTTCAAACCCATTCGCTTTTTACTAGTTTCATACTTGGGGAAGATCCAAAAATCGTTTTTCGGGATTTCTAGAACCCTTCTACCCCCTCTGTCACGCTTTTTCCAATACCCAATCCATGCACTGTCACATTTTAGTACATCCCCCCATTGGAGGAGGCCCCAATTGATGGACGTCATTTTCGGATAACCCCTTGTGTTCGACACTTATAATGGTCTATTACGTGGCTCACAACGATTTGAATTTCAAATAGCACAATAACTTGTAAAAATAGTTCAATTCAAACATCATCCGCAGATAGGCCCTTTTACGAATTTTCAAACCAGTTAGGCCCTTTTTGAATTTGCTAATTTTATTGATTATTGAAGTGATTTGCATAATTCTTCGACAACATTTAATGATTATGTGAGAAAACAACACAATATCATACAAGCTATATATTGGAAACTATTCTATACAAAATCAGCAACATTGATTATTGATATTTCAAACCCATTAACTTTTTTTTACTAGTTTTATACTTGTGTTAGACACTCATTATGGTTTATTACGTGGCCCAGAACGTTAGTAATCTCAAATAGCATAACGACTCGTGAAAATGGTGGCATTCAAATATCATCAGCAGTTAGGCCCTTTAATGAATCTTCAAACCAGTTAGGCCCTTTCAGTTAGGCCCTTCGATTCGACATGGTTTCAGTTAGGCCCTTTTATTAAACATAGTTCCAGTTAGGCCCTTTTGAAATTTGTTGATTTTATTGCGTATTGAAGTGAATTTCATAGTTCTTAAATAAAATAAAGCGAGAGAAAAACAATGTAATAGCTAAATGTTGGATATTCTCGGTTGAAGGTTCAGTACCTTATTGATTATATCTATTTCAAACCCATTCACTTTTTTACTTGTTTTATACTTGAGAGCCTTCCTTAGCCGAGCAGTTTAGGTCCGCGGCTACAAAGCAAAGCCATTCTGAAGGTATCTGAGTTCCATTCCCGGTCGGTCCAGGTTTTTTCGTAATGGAAATTTCTTTTACTTTCCTGAATATAGAGTACCTTCGTACTTGTCACACGATATACGAATGCGAAAATGGCAATTTGTCAAAGAAAGCTCTCAGTTTATAACTGTGGAAGTACTCATTGAACACAAAGCTTAGAAGCAGGCTCTGTCCCAGTGAGGACGTAATGCTAAGAAGAAGCATAAGAAGAATTCTTGCAGGGCTGTTAAAAGAAACAAACGAATTTGTTTTTGTGAAAATCGCGACTTTTGGAACTCGATCCACAACTAGAGGCAACAAATAAAAACTATTCAAAATTTGTAATGTATAATTGATTTTTTTTTCAGGATAAAAAAACAGTTTTTCAACTAACTTCGCATTAAGATTATGATAAAACTAGTAAAAAAGAGAATGGTTGAAATAGGAAATAGGAATCAATATAGTACTGAATCTTCAATAAAGAATTTTTATCAATCAATGTTGATTTTCTCACATATCTAATCGATTGATTTTGTTCTAAAACTTTGAAAATCACTTCGATAATCAATAAAATTAACAAATTTTAAAAGGGCCTAACTGGAACTAAGTTTAATAAAAGGGCCTAACTGGAGGGGCCTAACTGAAACCATGTTCAATTAAAGGGCCTAACTGGTTTGCAGACTCGTAAAAGGGCCTATCTGCCGATGATGTTTGAATTAAACCATTTTCACGAATTGTTCTGTTATTTAAGATTTAAGACGTTATGGGCCACCTAGTAGACTATTATGAGTGTCGAACACAAGTATAAAACTAGTAAATAGGAGAAAGGGTTTGAATTATGAATAATCAATATAGTACTGAATCTTCAATAAAGGATTTTCAATATTCAATGTTGATTTTCTCACATAATCGATTGATTTTGTTCCAAAACCTCGAAAATCTATTCAATAATCAATAAAATTAACAAATTTTAAAAGGGCCTAACTGGAACTATGATAAATAAAAGGGCCTAACTGGAGGGGCCTAATTGAAACCTTGTTCAATTAAAGGGCCTAATTGAAAGGGCCTAACTGGTTTGAAGACTCGTAAAAGGGCCTATCTGCCGATGATGTTTGAAATAAACATTTTTTACTTTTTTTATGTTATGTTAGATTTAAAACGTTACGTGGCCCAGTAATAGACTATGAGTGTCGAACAAAAGTTTAAAACTATTAGATAGCAATGAGTTTAAAATAGTAACAATCAATATGTTACAGAATCTTCAATCGAGCATTTCTGAATTTTTACGTTATGCTGATAGACCCTTTTCAAATATTTCACTAGGTTCCATTATGTGAGAAAAACACTATACAATGGCTAAATATTGAAAAATATGGAGGAAAATTAAAAATGCACGGAAGGGCCAATCTGATTTTGATGGAAATTTTCAGTTAGGCCCTTTTATGACCAGTTAGGCCCTCTTAGTTTTATCATTTTCAGATAGGCCCTTTTAAATTTGAATAAAATTACCATTAATAATGCATTTTGCATGCCCGTAAGAGTATGTAGGAGTAATTTACGTAAAAAATGATGCGAATAATGAATAATCAAGTTTGTTTACATTTTGCAGTTAGGCCCTTTTCAAATGTTACGCTAGTATTTCGTTCGCACTATTGGCAGCACGGTTAGTTTCAGTTTGAGCGTTATCCAGGCCAGGCAGTAATGTTTGTAAACTGTAAGTAAAATCCACACATCTTGGTAATTACCGTGAAGGCCCCATACTCTGCGCACTTAAGGATTTTTAAATTTCAAACAGCTGTAATTAATTGAAAACAAAACACAATCCTCTGAAATTTTAGGAGCAAATACTTATTGATTTCATGTATAAGGAAAAAATATAAAAGCTTCACTAAGTAATGATTTTTATTGCAAATTTTTAATTTTTCTCAAGGGTGTCCGTGTTCCTAACTCTGCGCACTCATTTTTGCAATGCTCCTTATTCTGCGCATTCAGGTTCCTAACTCTGCGCACTCGATACATTATTTATAACAGTTGAAGTATTTTGCTAAAAGCATTACTAGCATTCAAATTCTGAATTAATCTTAATTTTCTTGCTTTATACGGCTTTACGTCCCCAGTGGAGCGTGGAATGTCTCTAACATAGAAGTTTATTAAGTGAAGTGAATTTTATCTTTAATTCAATCCATGATAATTACTGTTACTGAATGCCATTAAGTGGAACTCTCAAAATAATCGAAATCATCATATGATTTCCAAAACATGTAATTAACTTAGTTTTCTAAAATCCAAAGCAACATACAAAAAGGGTACAAACTACATCTTTTTTGCATTCTTTCTTGGCGTGTAAAGGAAAATTAGCTTTGACTGTTTATGAATTTTCACTAGAAAATATAAAAACCAAATTTTCTTTTATTCGGTTCGGGTCCGAGTTTGAATAAAATTAATAAGAACCTGGTTCTGATTTGTTATATGTGAAACCCGAACATTCCTACTAAATACGAAGAATAGTTTAAGCGAAAGGGTATATCCATGCTTAATGTATTTTTCATCACTCAATCGACAAGTATCGCCGCCCTGTATAAGCATGACGTTATTAATGAACGATTCATATTTCAGATCAATAACAGTACTTTATTGGCGTTTCTATATAGCAAATACGATTAAACCTCGATGTTCCATTACACGATATTGACTCATGAAACTATACAAAAAATCAAAATTATTCTATTGCATGGTTAGGGAGCATTCAAAAATTACGTCCATCGTTCAGGGAAGGAGGAGTCTACGAAAATGTGACAATGCATCCATTAGGTACTGTTAAAATCGCGACAGGGAATTGAGGGGACGGAGTGTAGAAATCCTTAAAATATGTTGGACGTCATTTTTTAATCTTCCCTTACTATGATGATCCCCTTAAACAATTTACCAAAACATTTCCATTCCATATCTCGATGGTGTCGACAAGTCGATGGTTCCCTTCAATATCGACCTCTGGAGGGTTGATTGTATGTTGAAAATAACGTTTTATAGCTGCTGCGCATAGTAAGGGACATAGTTGAAAAATGGTTCCTTACTATGCGCACTTAAGAAGAATAAGAAAATGAAGAGAAAATAAGGTGCACTTTACCAGTGATAATTGCTCGATAAATAAACCAGTGCCTACATACTAAAAATCTGAAATATATTCTCTTTAACTTGATTCAAATGACTTAAGTGATGAGGTACTCCCTTAGCATTTTTGCTAACGGGCAGTCAATTTGGACGTTTTTCAATATTTTTAAAGCTATTTTATTTTTTATTAAAGTAATAAACGAAAATTTGTCAAGAAAATTCTTCACGTACTTTTTTATTACTATTGTATCAATATATGGATAACAAATTTTAAACAAAAATTTAAATGATTTACCAGATTTTGGTGGATTTTGGTAAAAGTGCGCAGAGTTAGGAGCTGCGCAGAGTTAGGGGCCCTCACGGTATGTTTGCAATTATTAGCGGATTTCCTATAAGATCATTGTCAGATTCTGGATCAGATCTTCGAAGTAGGATTGCTTGGAGATGCTTGTCCACATCATTGACAAATTATTTGCGAGGTCATAGACAAATCGCTTAGGAGAGGCCATTGACTCTCTCTTGCTCATTCGTTATAAACAAAAAAGGCCGAGCCTTGGGCCAATGCCTGGATGAAAATCGAAATTGGACCATTTAACATCATTTAACCCTCTCTTTCCCATGGTAACTTCAGAGCTCCATTGGTTTTCGACATTTTTGGCAGTTTTCTTTATTCTGTGTTTATTATTATTATAGTAAATTGTCACTCAACGAGCAAGGAATCACACACGCAGAGGAAAATATTGTAAAGGCTAAACGATTCCCTATAGAGTCTTCAAATTTTAACGGCTTACCAGCAACTTTTGTCAATGCAATAAATTTGCTTATTTATTTTAGTAGTAGTTGTTTTGAAACAAAAATAAAACAAAACAAAATAATTCTGTAACATTCTAAAGAATGAATCATTTTCCTTTTTTCTCATTGTCAAATTAACATAATATAGCTTATTAGTTCAGAGACGTATAAAGTATCTTGATCCGTTTTCAGAGACCAAGTGGTATTATGACAAACGACTTTATGCTATTTGGGGTAACCTCGGTTATTCGGCAACACAAAAACGATATTCATCACTACTCTGTGCAACTTTTTTTTCTGAACTTTTCAATCAACGTCTTCCTTTCAATCGGCTTCCGAAGTAGACACATTAATATTGTAATATTTGGTAACCTTTGGAAGTTCCATGATTTCTATAAGCTTTAAACGTTTTAAGTAAAGTGTTTCCTGAGTTATCAGCACGTTCTGTTTCACTATGCTAATTGCGAACCTAGTTTACTAATAGCTACACGGTGCCCCGACAGACCGTTATTATGAAATAAACAATTGTCTATCCAATCCGAGCACAGGGTTCGATTCCTGAGGTCAATCTGTACTTCTGGACCAATTTATAAAAAAAAACCCCAGGGATTAATTTCAAGAAATTTCGATTTGAAGTTTTTAACTACAAATTTGAATATAATCCGTATTAAAATTTTGCAATAACACTGAAAAAAACCTACAAAAACGCTCAAAAAGTTGGCCAAACTGTTATCGTTGTTATAATAAGACATATTTATAACTGACTTGACTTACCAGAGTGGCTTAAGTGTGTTTTTACATGGCTTAATCTGCTTAATGGCTTACATCTAAGAAATATATTTAATATACAATCGATATTACGTTCGATAAACGTGAAACATTCAATGCTGGATATTATTAATTAACAGCTTATTTTTAGATTTTCACACTAAGTGGCCAGCCCACCAAAGACTGCCGTATTTATTTTGCTTAACAAAATCTGCTTCTCTGTACATCTGGTACTACCCTTGATGTTTAGGTCTAGTTTTGCACCGAGTAATGCCCTCAGCACTTCACGTGAAAAATATCCTTAATTCTACATTCTACATCCCACATTCTTAGCCACAACAGGATTATAACTAGACGGGAAACATGATTGTCATATGTCACAGGTGTTCGAAGATTAACAAAGTCTTCAACAACTTCAAACAAATCCCCAATAAGTACTACTTAAGTATCAACAATACTAGGACTTCCACTCTATATACCTGCAACTATTTACTTCTTTTTTTTATTTTTTTTCGGGATTCATTGTCAATCTGTTTATGGATTTCTAGGTCGCGTTCGACTTAGTAACGAAAATCTAGCTGTTGCAGGTAATATCAAAGACTCTAAGATAAGACTTAAAGCTGATTAAGTTAACAAATATAATCACTTTCCCATGGTAAAACCACGTGTTGTGGCTGCGAATATCTTCTTTTACGGATTACTTAACCAGCTTGGGGACCTGCAACTTGCATAGGAAAACGACATTTCTACACGGTTGCTTGATATAGGCTTATCCGATTTCATACATCCTGAAGAAGCTCAACTTAGTAGCAGTTGATCTACATTAAGAAAGCTTACATCGTAGTAGCAGTTGATTTGTTCTGACAACCTATATAAGCTTAGTTCAATTGTAAAATGCTCATTCCTCAATAAACCTTCCTAGAAGCTAGACATAACTTTAGGTTATGGGCCCAGTCTCACTTTAACCCCTGAAGACCGAAGATAGGAAAATTGTTAGAATCTGAAGCCCTCTTGGAAATCGGAATCGTTATTTAGAAGCAGCCGTTTACTTTGTGAAGAATCTGGGAACGATGGCAAGCAGCGCGAAGAAAGCTGGCATTGTGCAGTTCGCTGGTGATGGGTTCGATACTTGGAAGTTCCGGGTCGAGACCCAGCTTTCGGCCCATGGAGTACGGGATGTACTCGATGAAGATGCCCCGGCAGAAACGGCTACTGAAGCGATCAAGAAGGCGTTCAAAGAGAAGGACGAAAAAGCAAAGGCCTTATTGGTGGCATTCATAGCGGACAGCCACCTGGAATACGTACGGGACAAAGCCACGGCCAAAGCCATGTGGATGTCTTTAGAGTCGACGTTTGCGAAGAAGGTATTTGCGGCCCAAACATACATCCGGAGGTCGCTTGCCATGCTGCGGATGGAAGAAGGATGTGCCCTGAAGGACCACTTCCGGGACTTCGACGAATTGGTGAGGCAGTTGGAAGATGCCGGCGCAAATCTGACGGAGTTGGACCAGGTGAGCCAACTGTTTATCTCGTTGCCAGCCTCGTACGACGTCGTCACCACGGCAATTGAAAATTTGGAAGAAAAACAGCTCACCCTGGCAACAGTGAAAAGTCGTTTGTTGGCTGAAGAACAGAAGGGAAACGGTCGTGATACATGCAGCGGGCTATCAAATCGATCCGACGGAACGGTACTGGCAGCAAGGACCGAGAAGCAAAAGAAAGGCATCCGTGAAGGTAAACCGAAATTTGCTGGAAAGTGCTACGGTTGCGGAGCCTTTGGCCACAAGCGGTCAACGTGTCCGAAATCTAGAGACCAACGGGTACGAGCGCAAGCTGCAGAAATTCCCAGGGATCGTGAAGTCGCGTTGATTGGTTCCGTACCGACTGTAAGTTCAAGTGCAAAGAGCAAGATAGTGTGGATTCTTGATTCGGGTGCCAGCCGGCACATGGCCAAAGATCCTGGAGTGTTCTATGGAATGGAGACACTTGCTGAACCTGTCACGATTGAGAGTGCGATGGACAATGGCAGTATGAAGGGCGCACAGCAAGGAACCATCAAAGGTATCGTATCGACACGAAGCGGCCAGGTTCGTTTGGCCATAAGCAAGGTTTTGTTCGTTCCAAATTTGAAATTCAACCTGATCTCGTTGGGAGCGCTGATGAACGTTGGAGTTGATGTCGAATTTATGAAGGATCGTGCCATCCTGACCAAAGACGGGGAGATCATCGGTGAGGCCACCAAGCAAGGTAATCTCTTTTATTTGACCATGGATGTGGAAATCGTTGGCACTGCCTTGACAACCGATGATGGAGTCAGCAAGCAGGATTTGTGGCACAAGCGCTACGGACATTTAAGCTATCGAAATCTATTGGAGCTCCAAAAAGCGGAAATGGTGACTGGAATGGGTAAGTTGAAAACGGAGGAAGCCTTCTGTGAAACTTGCGCCGAAGCAAAACTGATGCGGCTACCATTCAATGGATCAAGACCTCCTACCAGCAGGCCGCTGGAGAGAGTTCACACGGACGTTTGTGGAAAAATTACACCGGCTACATTTGATGGTTACCAATACTTCGTGACGTTCCTGGACGATTACACTCATTTTGCAGTGGTATACCTTATGAAGCGAAAGGACCAGGTGTTTGAATATTTCAAGATCTATCAAGCAATGGCAACCGCTAAATTCGGTACCCAGATAGCAGCCTTGAGATGTGACCTAGGACGTGAATACTTTAGCAGCTCCTAGTTGGCTTATTATGAGCAACATGGCATCCAGGTGGAGTCAACGGTAGGTTATACACCACAGCACAATGGGGTCGCTGAACGTTTCAATCGGACCATTTCTGAGAAGATGCGAACGTTGCTGCTTGAGTCTGGGGCTCCAAAGTACCTTTGGGGTGAAGCACTGTATGACGCAGTATACGTCACGAACCGAAGCCCAACGGAAGCACTGGAAGTTGAGAAAACACCAGCTGAGATGTGGCATGGCGAAAAACCGAACGTTGAGAAGTTGCGAGTCTTTGGTAGCTTGGCGTTTTCGTGGATACCAAAGCAAAAGCGAAGCAAGCTCGATCCAACCGGTAAGCGATGCGTGTTTCTTGGATATGCACCATGCGGCTATCGATTGTGGGATCCGAAGGCCAGAAAGCAATTTGTGGCACGTGATATAAGATGTAACGAAGTCGAGTTTCCGTTCAAGATTACACCAGCGGCGCAAATGAGTGGGTGTTTGACAGAACAGTCGATCCCACTTGTAGTTCCGGAATTCACTGAGTCAGAGGGGGACGGTGTGGAGGTACCGGAAATCGATCCTGCCAACGAAGTCGAAGTTGCTCCGGACAATATTACGATTGCTGACCCGCAAGATGACGAGTCGGAGCAAGAGGGGGAAGAAGCCGAAGGCGTGGTGTTAGAACCGTTGGCACTTCCACCACAAGCGGTAGGTAAGAGTTCCTCCCAGGACGGGACAACTCCGAGGACCAGTGGTCGGGAGTGCAAGAGACCAGGTTGGTTCCGAGATTTTATGTCTTCTTATAGTGCAAATACTGCTGTAAATATTTCCACTCAGATTCCTATGTGCTACGACGACATCGAAGGCCATCCAGAAGCAACACGGTGGTATGTATCAGGCTGTAAATGACGAGCTTCGTGCGTTGAACCACAACCAAACCTGGACATTGGTGAAGCGACCGGCGACTGTCGTTCTAGTTCCATGCAAGTGGGTGTTCGCTGTGAAGACCGACGCTGATGGCAAACCTGTTCGCTACAAGGCTCGCTTGGTAGCCAAAGGGTTTATGCAAAGGAAGCACATCGACTACGAAGAAACATTCGCACCCGTCGCCAAGTTAACTACAATCCGGACCATTCTGGCGGTGGCAAACACTCGGGACCTCGAAATACATCAGATGGATGTTCGTACAGCGTTCTTAAATGGGAAGGTAATCGAAACGGTATACATGGAGGTACCTGAAGGCGTAAAATCTAAACCGGACGAGATATGCTTGCTAGAACGTTCACTCTATGGCTTGAAGCAATCGCCAAGGTGTTGGAACAACCGTTTCAACAATTTTCTCCAGGATCAAGGCTTCGTTCGGTCAAATCATGATTATTGCCTCTAAGTGCGTCAACAGTATCATAGTATATGTAGATGACTTGTTGATCGTGGCGAAGACCAGAGCGACGGTGGAAGAAATCAAACGAATACTCAAGAGCGAATTCGAGATGGCTGACATGGGTCCACTTCATCACTTTTTAGGGATCAAGGTGGAGAGAGACCGCGCAAGAGGCGTCATGAAGCTTTCCCAAACCGGACTTATTGACAAGATGCTGCAACGATTCGAGATGCAAGATTGCAAAGCGTGAAAAACACCTGCTGAAGTGCGACTACAGCTGACACGAGCAAATGGAGATTGCCAATACCCGTACAGAGAGCTGATTGGAAGCTTGATGTACATTATGATGGGGAAACGACCAGACCTGTGCTATTTCGTTGGCTATTTATCAAGATTCCAAGATGAAGCTGGACCTGATCATTGGCAACAAGCGAAGCGAGTACTTCGGTACTTACAAGGGACAAAGCATCATCAACTGGTTTACAAGAGAAATCCACATAAATCACCGACAGAGGGATTCGTTGATGCTGACTATGCAGGAGATGAATCAGATAGAAAGTGCGTCTCTGGTTATCTACTAAAAGTATTTGGCTGTACCGTGGCTTGGTCTTCAAAGAAACAAGGAACCGTTGCGATGTCATCAACAGAGGCCGAATACGTAGCGATGAGTAGCTGCATCAGCGAGGTAATTTGGATGACCGGTCTAATGACTGATCTGTCTGAAGCCTAGAATCTGGGGCCTGTTCCGGTATTTGAAGACAACCAGGGTGCCATTGCCATGGCCAAAAAAGGAGGAAACCAAACGGGTGAAACACGTCGACGTTAAATTCCACTTCATTCGGGATGCTGTGGCTGACGGACGAATTCAACTGGTATACATCCAATCCAAACATCAAGAGGCGGATATTTTAACAAAATCGCTAGCTGCACCACTATTTCAAGAGCTGCGGCAGAAGATTGGACTATACGTAATCAACTGAGAGGGGGTGAAGAAGCTCAACTTAGCAGCAGTTGATCTACATTAAGAAAGCTTACATCGTAGTAGCAGTTGATTTGTTCTGACAACCTATATAAGCTTAGTTCAATTGTAAAATGTTCATTCCTCAATAAACCTTCCTAGAAGCTAGACATAACTTTATATTCATTCTTTCGATAACAACTTCGCCAAAACACCTCGCGATCGTTTATCGTACAACACTGAAAAGTGTTTCGAATACTAAATCAGTTTTCAATAATAATGAAAAGAACAACGATGAATGCAAGCATGAATAAATGAAACATCATTGTCAATTTGCTCTGTATAGAACGCTCATGATTTCGTTACGCTAAAAATTGTTATACAAAATGATTGAAGTTCAATGAGCTCAGCATACACAAAACTTCAGGTTATTTTTAGTTCGTCATCCAAATTTCAACCAATTCGGCCTACCAGAAGCTGAGATACAGATCTCCAAGTTTGGGAATTTTGTATGGAAAATAGCATTTGATTACTAACTTTTGTCACCGACTGTAAATTGTAAAAAGTTGTTACTGTTGATGATATTGCCAATGAGCAACTGTTATTTTGGCTACACTATACTTTTATATATATAGAGGAAGCTGGTCCAATTCGGACCATGTTCTAATTAGGACCATCAAGCATTTCTCAATACTGGAGCTACTGTAAAGATCGTGTTTACCGTTTTTCTACCCACCGTCTGGCTAGGATCTAACACAATACATTTGACGTTTTTCAGTTAATTCGTTTGGTTTTTATATTAGTTTGTTGTATTGAAGTGCTGTAGTTTGCTATCCGTTAGCATAATTTCCAAGCTTCTGTTATTGACAATAAATCTCCAATCTTTCTGTGTTATTTTATAATCGAATCCCCTAGCCTAAGCTTTCATCTGACCATATGGTTTTGATATGTTTATGCACTGTTTGTGCTCAACTAGTTTGAAAATCTCAAAATATGTATTGGTCCAATCCGGACCTTTTGATGTGGTTCAATACGGACCTCTTGATTTTCAACGAGCAGTCAGTCTATTTCATAAGTTCCAACCCATGAAAGTCTTTTCTATTTGCAAGAAAATCACAGAAGTTGTAATATGATGGTGCCTTTGTTTCTGTTGCGGTCAAGAAACAGTCATCGAAAAAAATTTAAGAAATTCGGTAGACCTATAAAAAAATGTATCAATAAACTAGGTACTTGACAAGCATCTATATTAATACCACAGCCTATTTTAGATACAGCTTTCCAAATTTGTTTGACAATACGATACTAAAAAAAGTTTATGAGTGCTTAGAACAAAACAATCAACTTTCCCTTACCCGATATAATGTGTTTTGAACATGAAAATATGAAGTTTGGCTTCATTTTTTAATCTTTTTAATATAGCGTACTTTGACCCAAAAATGTATGTCGATATATCTCCAACTTGATTTCCCGAAACTCGATGCTTTTTTTCCAGTTTCCCGAACAAGTTCACCTTTTTAACCCCATATTTTCGTGCCAAGATTCAATATTTTGAAATTTTACTAATTCCAATGTTTGTCAAAATAACAAAGGCTCCAAAATTTAAAAAAAATATTTGTTCTTTATCTCGATATTTCCCATACACGATGGTTAGTTTAATATCGAGTTAGGGAATGTTCACTGTACTAAATATTGAACCAGGCTTCACACATGTTATTTTTTTTATTAAAATTCAAATTTTACTTGAGCTAGTTCTGACTCGAACTTAATTGAAATTTTTCACGCATTGAGTTATTTTGTTATGATTGCGTTTATTGAAGAAGTTCAACACGAACTTTGGTATCAAACAAATCGGAGTTA
Source organism: Aedes aegypti (assembly GCF_002204515.2). NCBI lineage: Eukaryota > Metazoa > Arthropoda > Insecta > Diptera > Culicidae > Aedes > Aedes aegypti. The sequence goes on from NC_035107.1 coordinate 3,421,896, forward strand.
TATTTATAACTATCATAGCAAAAAGTGCTCGCGCTAAATCAGGCTTTCAAGAAATAATAAAACTTTTCATGCCGCCCATTGTGCTGAAAAGATATGGTTAAAAAACTGTTACTAGGTCCGAATTGGACCATGTTCCACTACTATATTTCGAAAAATTTTATGATTTTTTTCCTCACTTACCTCCTTACCTTAATTCATTTGCTTTTGCAAACGTTTGCAGAAAAAAAAACGAAGATTAGGAATTGGAATATTTTCAATTGGGATTGTTAATTGCACAAAAGAGGCATATTGTTGGTAGATATTAGCTTGGTAGTTTTTACAACAATCCCCTGTCGAAGTGAATCAAAAGTGCCAAGAATAAAAAACCGTCCACTTAGCACAATTGAGGGGGTTAGAAGCAAAGGTAAGTGACAAAATCTTATACCGCTGCAAAGCTTGAAAACAGTAAATATGTTTAGTATATTCAACTCAAAAATTGACCAAAATGTCAGTCCTTTACGTTTGGATCCCTCAATTTAAAACCGGGAGACCTTTGAAAATTATACTGGGAAAAAAGCTGAGTCAGGGGATTCTTCACGTTAGATCACTTTTTAAAAAGCACAAACTTTAAATACAAAAGTGTCTATTGATATAAGTAACCTTACTTGTACACCTAACTAGCAAGAACAAGAGACCGAGCCACGCTGCTGGCTCGCTTTTATTAATAATTAGTGCACACCTTGCACATTCCTATGCCTAACACCTGATTGGTGCACCGCGTGGCGTGATACCGCCGCGTTGCGCGCCAATCGTTCCTATTGGCTAATCCACCTACCAGAGTTTCCTGACTACTCCCCGTCTACTTGAAAGCCGCCCTCGGCTTTCGCGATCTTCGGCAGCTACGGTCCTCCGTTGCTCCGGGCGTTCGTCGTTGTGCAGGGTCTTCATTGTTGCGGGATTAACCTCGGTTTTCTAGGCTCAGGAATGGTACTAAGTTCCTCTCTCGATTCTTATGGCACCATCTCTTTCTTGTTGACGTCACTAATGCGTAGGATAATACCTCGGAATAGCCAAATGAAAAAGACTCCAATGCATATGATCATCGTAGTAGAGATTGACCCGAAAGAAAGCCATTTGAAGATGTTGAGCCTTAACTGAATGCTTTCCGTGGTAAGGTTCAACTTCCTAAGGGTTTCTCGATGCTCCAGGTGAAATGTCTGTAAATACTCTAGGGGTATACGGTCTATAATTTTGGTAGCATTTACCTTTAGTCCGGTCGTTGGTAAGAATGATTTGGTTGGTATGATGGTGTCCAGGTTGACGTACTCCTCTCCGTCTATGTATACTGAGCAATTTGACATTTGGATTAGAAAGGATCCAACTAAACTTCTCGGTTCATCCAAACAGTTTGATGATATGGTGGTGTTTCCGTTGTTGATGATGACATTGACTTCATCAATTCTCTTGATGTGGTTTTTGCTGTATGCCTTTTCTATGGGACAATCGGCTGAGCTTCCACTAGTTAATTTCGTAAGGCATTCATCTGTCGGTTTGAGGTCGGAGTTGGAACAAATGTAAAGGTTTTTCAACTTTGGACATGGTGATTGAACTGTGTATGATTTGATGCCTTTAAGGAGATAATTTGACTGGATGTGGATTTTCGAACCATTATTGATGATGGGCTCTATGTAGTATAACTCGTAGTTGATGGCTTTTATCTTGGGAATCTTAAGAACGTAGATGATTTGTAGAGCATTGTGTAGGATATAAGCGCCTGCGATGTCGAGAATATCATTGGGTGAGTCTAAGCCAAGGTCCGAGATAAAATTCCTGGCTAGCTGCAGCTCCTGTGCGGTGATGAGACGGCTGCTGGGGATATTTGCCCTAGCCAATGCAATGGCCTCTTCTATTGTTTCTAAGTGTTTTGTTAATTCATCTATGTTGAAAAGCAAGTTGACTGAACTCATCCGATCAATAATTTCGTTAGAGACATTTGAAATGAACATTGATAAAGATGTAGACATATTTTGAAATCTATTCTCAAAGTACCGGTTAATTTTTGACTTGTTCGTTATTCTGGTCTATCAATAAATTTGTGGTTCTATTAATGATTCTCAAGTCTTCCGCGTCAGGGCTACCGGAGATGTATTTCCAAGCTGAACCTAAGGTTTCCCATCTCTTTCTACGTCTCGACGTAACTGGCCTTAGTTTGGTGTAAGTTTCGGTTAGTTTATTTAATTTTAGATTAATCAATGGCCCTAATATATCATCTTTCCAAACCCTATTTTCGACTACTAGTTTAATCTGCTCGATCGCTTCCTCTATGCCCTCTAGGTTTATTCTGTGTAGAATCCTAAGGCTACTGCTGCTGATTCTAGCGTCACCCATCATTACTACTGCAAGGGGGTTCTGCCCAAGGTCGTGGACATGTAAGAATTTTGAAGCCACCGTCGCCAAAAAACATAGTCTGAAAGTAAAATAGTTGGGTGTTAGAGAAGTTTGATGTCAGTCTTGTGTGTCTTTATGTTATGTCCGTCGGTGACAGTCTTGTCCGTCTGTTTTGTTACGTCTATCAGTCTGTATCGGTTGCCAGAAGGGTGTGGCTTAGCCTTTCCTTTGACCAATACTTGTTTTTCACTTAAAATTTTGTATTTGTTTTCATCTGCTTTTGTTTTGTCGTTCTCTTTTGTGGCCATTGCCTTGATATTGTCCCGAGCGGTTTGAATATTCCTTTGCCTCGCGAGATTAATTTCTGCAGGGATCAAGGATGAACTAAATCCTGTTGCCTGGTCACAAGTAATCATTTTCGGCAATCCGAAGATTTTGAAATACTCGATAAGTGCTTCTGTTAGCTCTTCAGTGCTTTCGCTGGAGATTTGATATAATTGCGCAAATTTGGAGAAGGAATCTACGACGGTTAGAAATTTCTGAGTCTCTTTAACGTATACGTCAATAAAGACGTTTCCAAAAGGCTCGTCGTATATTCTTCTCGAAATTGGAATTTTGAATGGTCTTCTTTCGTACTTTGCGAATTTGCACTCTTCGCAATTTTTTACGAAGGTTTTGACTTTACCTAACATACCAGGAAAGTAAGCAGATTTTCTCACTTCCTCGTACGTTAGTTTGTAATTCCTATGGTTGAAATTATGCGATTTGCGTATAAAATCCTGTTGGTCCGTGGCTGAAATGAGATCAGGTAATAGAATGTTAGAATAATGTATCTTTAAATTTTTATTAAAATCTGTTTCGATGATTTCCTTACAAATCTTAATTATCTCTAACGGTCCAAAAATGCCGTTACTTGCGGCTGGATCTAAATATTTTTTGATTATAGCCGCCAATTCATCTCTTGAATAATTTGACTTGTGAAAGATATGCCTTCTTTGGCCGGGGAAGACCTTCCACATCACATGCGGGCTTTTCCGGTCATTGCTATCTAATCGAATAATCAATTGGTTTTGAAACTTATTGATTATTTCAGGACCATAGATAGCGTCATTTGGGTAGCATTCGCTGAAGAGTTCCTGTAAGTTTAACTCGACTGGTGGGATTCGCGATAATCCATCAGCTACCACATTTTGCTTACCCTTCTTGTAAACGATTTTGAAATCATACTGCTTCAAGTAAAGCCTCTGTCGAGTGACTCGTCCAGTGGCATCGGTAAGCTTGAGCTCTTTGGTCAGAGGCTCATGATCAGTGTAAATCGTAAAAGGTTTGCCATAGAGGTATGGTCGAAATCTTTTAGCAGCAAAATAGATAGCTAGCAGTTCTTTGGCTGTTGCGGAGTAATTCTCCTCTGCCTTGGACAGCGTGCGTGAAAGGTATGCTATCGGCCTCTCCTTTCCGTATTCTAATTGCGACAGTACTGCTCCAATGGCAATGTTGGAGGCGTCTGTCGTAAGAATGAATGGCTTATTGAAGTCCGGATAAGCTAGCAACAAATCTGTAGACATGATTTGCTTTAGCTTTTTGAAGGAATGTTCAAAGTCTTTGGTGTCATAGTTTATGACTTTGCTTTTACCTCTCAACTGGCTGGTGAGTGGTTTGGCAATGTTAGCATATCCCGGTATGAAGCGGCGATAATAGCTAACGGTTCCAAGGAAAGACTTAAGTTGTTTTGGGGTTTTTGGTAGTGGCCAATTTAGAATAGCCTCTATCTTATTGGGGTTTGGTTTCACCCCTTCTGTGGTAACAACGTGACCGAGGAACTCGACCTCCTTGCGGAGAAATTCCGACTTGTCGCATTGCACCTTGAGGTTTGCATCGCGTAATGTCTCTAGGACTTTCGCGATGTCCTTAACATGCTCCTTCAGAGAGGATGAGAATATTATGATGTCGTCCATATAGACAAAACATCTTATTCCCAGGTGTTTCCGAAGGACAGAGTCCATAAGCCTCTGGAATGTTGCAGGGGCATTCTTTAGGCCAAATGGCATTCGAACGAATTCGAATTTGCCGTGGTCTATATTAAATGCAGTTTTTGGGATGTCTTTAGGATCTATTTCGATCTGGTGAAATCCACTGGCCAGATCTAATACTGTGAAATATTGGGCCTTTCCGAGCCGGTCTAGTATTTCACTGATTTCTGGGATAGGGTATCGATCTGCAGGAGTTTTCTCATTTAACTTCCTGTAGTCTACTACTATCCGGTATTTCTTTTTTCCGGAGTTATCCATCTTTTTGGGTACCACCCAGATGGGTGATGTCCAAGGAGACGACGACTCTCTAATTATACCCGAATCAAGCATCTTTCGAACTTGATCGGATACTTCATCCCTTAGATGATAAGGGTATTTATAGGTTTTTTGGTGCACTGGCTTATCATCGCTAGTTTCAATTCGATGCTTAACCTCGTGCGTGAACGTCAGTTTTTGGCCTTCACTAAAGAAAACGTCCTTGAAAGGTTTGAGCGTTTTTACTAGCTCACGTTTTTCTTCCTCGTTCATGTGACTTGCCTTGAAGTTAATTTTGCAACAAGTTTCATTCTGATTCAAAAGAAACTTTTCGTTTGCAAATGGTTTCATATTGGCTTTCACACCTGGTTTAACAGTGGATAAGTGGACAGAAGCTTGGTGTCCCTTGGCGGAATATAAGCCAGGTTTCAGCGAAATGCTTGGGGTGAGGTTTATTTCGTCCTCGATTAGAAATGTGCCATCTGCCGTAGTGCAAATGGTTACCATCTGATCGGTCTGTTCATGAAAGTTCATCGAAGAGGGATAGTATCGTGCGAGTTGATACTTTTTATCACCTACTACAAGCTGGTGGTTTTTGGAGTCAATCAAGGCTTTCATCGATGCTATGTTTTCATACCCGATTAGGCCGTCGAAAAAATGATGAAATTTGAAGACATGATAGGGGAGCTTTGTGCTGAATGCCTCCGAAAAGAGGTTAGCGTGAACTACCTTGTCAATAAGGAATTTCCCATTTTTATTTGAAACAATTGAAGGAGACTTCGCTTTGGAAGATTTTTTAACTTGTTCGGGGTTAATATATGATTTATTAGCCCCAGTGTCGATTAAAAAGTTGAGGTACCCTTTTGTGGTAGGAAACCTCAGGTATGGTATAAAGTTTAAATCGGTCGTTCCTTGTTCTTGACCTTCTGAAAATTTAGCTCATCGCATTCTGCGTCACTGTCCAATGTATCGTATTCTTCCTTCTGTTCCTCTTCTTCAGGTTCACTTATGATATCATTCTCCTCCGTGTGATTAGTTTCGGCCCTCGGCTTACTGTAGAACGGTTTTTTATGTTTATGAAAGGTGTTGGGTTGCGAAGCGCTAGCTTGTGGGGGACGAGAATCGTTTGCCTGTGCATTCTGTGATTTGTATGGAGTAAATTTGCTTGAATACGTTTGCTTCTGAATGGGTTTCCTAGTTTCGGCGTTTTGATTGATAACGACGGATTGATAAGCGTCGTCAAGGGATTTTGGTTTAGAATTGCGGATAATTGAAGCTAATGGTTCACTGATCCCATCTAAAAATTTGGTCACTGTAAGGATCTCCAGCAGTTCGGTTGTGCTTAATGGGTGGAGCTGTAGGTTTGACTTCAGCTTCGTATTTAATTCTTTTATCTCATTAAAATACTTGCTGTTGCTTCTATCACCCTTGCGTATATGAAACAATTGGTTAAGATTTGTTACGAAATCTCTTTGATCGCCAAAATTGTCCCGAAGAATTTGTTTCAACTCTTGTTTTGTGTCTGGATTGCCGTTTGCACAAACAACTGTACGGGCTTCCCCTCTTAATTTATTTTTTATAGCCCTTAAGTAGTGGGTGTTTATAGAATCTGGAGCACCGTTCTCTCCTTTAATTTTGAACTCTTCGAAAAGTTCATCTACTTCCTGGAGCCAGGCATTTAATTCCTTTTTATTGCCTGTGTAGTCGGACAATTGTTTAATTGGGTCGGGAATATGGTAAGCATTTCCCGTCCCTTGAACGAGGGCTTGAAGCTGTGCGATCTGATCCCTCAACTGCTCAAGTTCACTGCTGTTGTCACGATCGCGTGGCATTTTTACGGATAGAAAGTAAGGCTGGTATAGGCGGGAATTATTACTTACGATAAAATCCGTAGCATCTATTCCGGTTCTGTGAGCGGCTTAAATGTTGTCGTCCATCCGGTCGATGTCGCTGCGGTGCTCGAAGGATGGTTCCTCGTGCTGATGCGGAGCGTGATGCGATTCCTCTGGAGCTGTTACACTAAGCACTTTAACAACACTCACTTTATAAATATCCCACTTCTGACACCAGTCAGGGGATTCTTCACGTTAGATCACTTTTTAAAAAGCACAAACTTTAAATACAAAAGTGTCTATTGATATAAGTAACCTTACTTGTACACCTAACTAGCAAGAACAAGAGACCGAGCCACGCTGCTGGCTCGCTTTTATTAATAATTAGTGCACACCTTGCACATTCCTATGCCTAACACCTGATTGGTGCACCGCGTGGCGTGATACCGCCGCGTTGCGCGCCAATCGTTCCTATTGGCTAATCCACCTACCAGAGTTTCCTGACTCTGGAATTTCAAAAGTGATATTTGGTGACCACCCTGATTATCCTAATGCTTATGATGTCAAAAGTAACTCTTTTGAAATCTTCGAAATTGTCTTCAGTGATTTGACAGACAAAACAAATTCAAATGCATTTTTACAAATTTCGCCAAACCAAAACTATTTTTTTAAACTTGTTAACAGCGTTATATGATAACCTGAATTAAAAACCTAATAATATGGATGATGTCTCCTATTTTTGCTCAATGAACTAACTCAAGTCCACAGCGGTACAACTTCAAATACCTACGAGGATACTCCCTGGGAAGTCAATAAAAGTTTTCAAACCGAAAAGATTCTCGACCGGCGGGAAGAGTCCTTGCAGATTTCTCGAGGAAAGGTTCATTTTTTTTTCGATGCTTCTTCCATAGATTTCTCCAGTGACGGGGTTGGTAGTAACTAATCGTTATCGTTTCTGCATCCCAACAGAAGGTCGTGGGTTCAATCCCAGACCCGTCCCTTTCTCATATTGTCAACATTCCTTTTAATAGCTATCGTTCTATATATTTCTCTGCGTCCTGCTTAATAATGACATCAAACATCGTCAATTCTATCTATCGCTCGAATTGAATGAAAATCGACTCAACCGCTTACCACAGTGGGATCCTTACGGTCGAATCATCCATCACTAACAAAGCAACTCCTACTTCCAAGGTAGCTGTGGAAAATGCAGGAGTTTCTCCGGTGTTCCTGATGTTCCATCAGTTGATCGTTTGATCGCTTCTTCCAGAAATTCCTTTAATGATATTACCAATACTAGTTAGAATTCTGGTGTATAAGACGGGAGGGGGTAAGTCCAGGTTATTCAATGAACCACATAATGAATGTTTAGTATCAACATGTAACGCTACAATGACCCAGCATGAACTGATAATAATCCTTGTTCCTTTTGTTTCTTCCACAGCACATTCGATCACCCATATCCCACAACGAAAATCATGTGGATTCCGGACTCGAAAGGAGTCTTCCCGGACCTGTTGGCCACCAGTGGGGACTACCTGCGCGTTTGGCGTGCCGGAGAGCCGGACACTCGGTTGGAGTGTGTCCTGAACAACAACAAAAACAGCGACTTTTGCGCTCCGTTGACATCGTTCGACTGGAACGAGGTCGATCCCAATTTGGTAGGAACGTCTTCCATCGATACTACATGCACAATTTGGGGTTTGGAAACGGGTCAACCGCTGGGTCGAATCAACCTGGTATCGGGACACGTAAAAACTCAGCTGATCGCTCACGACAAGGAGGTATACGACATAGCATTTTCGAGGGCTGGCGGCGGTCGGGACATGTTCGCCTCGGTCGGTGCCGATGGAAGTGTGCGAATGTTCGACCTGCGTCACCTGGAACACTCGACAATCATCTACGAAGATCCGGCCCACACGCCACTGTTGCGGTTGGCTTGGAACAAACAGGATCCGAACTATCTGGCCACGGTGGCGATGGATTCGTGCGAAGTGATCATCCTGGATGTCCGGGTACCGTGCACTCCGGTGGCCAGGCTGAGTAATCACCGGGCGTGTGTGAATGGCATCGCTTGGGCTCCGCACAGCTCGTGTCACATTTGCACGGCTGGCGATGATCACCAGGCGCTGATCTGGGACATCCAGCAGATGCCGCGACCGATCGAGGATCCCATCCTCGCGTACACGGCAGCCGAGGGCGAGGTCAATCAGATTCAGTGGGGGGCAACGCAACCGGATTGGATTGCCATTTGCTACAAAACGGCTTGCGAGATTTTGAGGGTTTAAGAAAGTGTGGGGGAATGGGTTGGTACTGTTTATCGCTCTTTGGGTTTTATGTTAGCATTCTTTTCTTTTTCTATGCAGTTTGGCCTAATCGTTGGACGTTGGGGCTGTTCCATTTAAATCTATGATGATTTGTTTTAGATTGATAGGTTTGAAAGTACCGAAAAATTACATGATTAAAGTTCTGCTAGATGCTGATCTTAATTTTGATGTTACTTTGAATTAAGTTTTCATTTGGTTGAGATACTACAATATTTTTTTTTTGTTCATGAAGGGTAGAAGCAACGGTTTTGGTCAGCCTAAGAGAAAATACTTGAAAAGCCCTATACTGCCCATATTCTGTTAGACAACCCCATATCATTTCCGTGACAACTGTGGAAATGCAGAGGTGTATTCGGTCTCTAGTAGCAATGGTTGTCTAATTAACATTCCTTCCCTTCCCCGATGACTGGATGGACGTGGCCGGCGCCTTAATTGACTTAACACTCTCTTTTCCATGGTAGCTCAAGAGCTCAATTGATTTGCGACAATTGGGATTAAAATCTTCTTCTACTTCTCTTTTTCAGGCGTTACGTTCCCAATCAACCTGCTTCTCAGCTTAGTGTTCTTACGAGCACTTCCACAGTTATTCAATGAGAGCTTTCGTTGTAATTTATTTTTGGAAAGTCTGACAGGTACGAAGATACTCTACCCCCTGAGAAGTCGGACCCGAAAAGGTCCTTTACCGAATACGAATTCACGACCCTCAGCTTTGTCTTGCTGAATAGACGGATTTCACGCCAACTCGACAAAGGGATTGGCAGCACCTTTTCAGAATTCAATGAAACTTTCTGGGTGTGAAGACTATGTGAAACTAAGATACTTTGCATACTTTGTTTTTTCAAAATCGATCTAGTCTAACATTTGGAAAGGGTCAAAGTTTTTTTTTACTTTTTTTATAAACCCGTATAACTCGAAAGCGGTAAGACCTACAAAAAAGTGTTGTATGGGGGACTGTCGCGAAATTTCCTGAAATTTCAGAAAAAAATATTGAAAAAATAAAAACACATTTTCTACACTGAAAAAAATAATATTCAAAACATTAAAGTCGAATTAAAAAAAACGGCCATTTCAGATTTTGATCATCCTTAAGCAAAAAGTTTCGTAATTAAATTTACTAAAAGTCGTCCATACATTGCAAATTGGGCATATTTTAGAGAAAAAAGTTTTTCTAACATCGAAATTTTTAAGTCCCAAAGTTTTTTTTTTACTTTTTTTATAAACCCGTATAACTCGAAAACGGCAAGACTTACAAAAAAGTGTTGTATGGGGGACTGTCGTGAAATTTTCTGACGTTTTAGAAAAAAATAAAAAAAAAAAAATAAAAACACATTTTCTACACTGAAAAAAAAAAATATTCAAAACTTTAAAGTCGATTTAAAAAAAACGACCATTTCAGATTTTGATCATCCTTCAGCAAAAAGTTTCGTAATTAAATTTACTAAAAGTCGTCCATACATTGCAAATTGGGCATATTTCAAAGAAAAAAGTTTTTCTAACATCGAATATATTATGTCCAAAATGAATTTTTTATTTAATTTTTATTTCGCTTTAAATAGTCTAGTATGATCATATTTACAAGTGATAAATGAGTTTTAATCACAAAATAGATTATATTTGTTTTATTGGGAGAAGTTAAAAGAAATAAAACGGAATTATACAGTTTTTTTTTATAATGTTAAAATGTCAGAGGAATTGGTAGAAATGTTTGATAAGGTTAAAACTGTCCCTGGTACCCAAAAATATCATTGTTTTATGCCTATTAGTGATACACAAATTGCAGCCAAACGGTATACAAATTCAGAGGATGAACCAAAAATATTCAATTTATTCAGTAAAGCCCAAAAATAATGTAAATATTCATGTGCAGATACTACGTTTCAGGATATATAGCAATAATAAAAATAAAAACAAACCACGACTTTCTTCATAAGCATAATATTGACCCTTTCCAGACACCTGTTAAGATTGGCTTTGACCAAATGAGAAATTAAATATTATTGTGATATCTTTCCAACCATAAAAAAACCCATCGGATTGTCAGAAGGAGTTGATTTTCTCATAAGCGGTATGGTGCGAGATCAATTGAATTTAATTAAAAAAAACTGTTTTAATTCCGTTTTATTTCTTTTAACTACTTCCAATAAAACAAATATAATCTATTTTGTGATTAAAACTCATTTATCACTTGAAAATATGATCATACTAGACTATTTAAAACGAAATAAAAATTAAATTAAAAAATCAGTTTTGGACTTTAAAAATTCGAAGTTAGAAAAACTATTTTCCCTAAAATATGCCCAATTTGCCATGTATGGACTACTTTTAGTAAATTCAATTACGAAACTTTTTGCTTAAGGATGATCAAAATCTGAAGCGGCCGTTTTTTTTAAATCGACTTTAAAGTTTTGAATATTTTTTTTTTCAGTGTAGAAAATGTGTTTTTATTTTTTCAATATTTTTCTCTAAAACGTCAGGAAATTTCACGACAGTCCCCCATACAACACTTTTTTGTAGGTCTTACCGTTTTTGAGTTATATGGGTTTATAAAAAAAAGTAAAAATAACTTTGACCCTTTCCAAATGTTAGTCTAGATCGATTTTGAAAAAACAAAGTATGCAAAGTATCTTAGTTTCACATACTTTTGACATCCAGAAAGTTTCATTGAGTTCTGAAGGGGTGCTGGCAATCGCGTGTCGAGTTGGCGTGAAATCCGTCAATAGCTGTGCGTGATTTGGCTATCTGGGCCCCAGATTGTAACAATATGGCCAAAATCGGTATTTGTACCCTCGTATCAGTTAACTTGATTGGCGTAGTAAACCTTCTGTGAATATTGAGCTAGCCCCATGTTCCATCGATTAGTAGTTGCTGCTAGAATTGTATATACGAAGACTGACTTGGTTTCTTTTTCATTGTACTCATGCTTTACCTTTTATTTTTGCGCTATCATCGCTATCATTCTGGTAAACTGTTTATTGCTATCTATAAATTCTCGAATTGTTATGGTGAGTTTGAAGGTATGCACTTAATTTGTAAATTGTGCTTGGTGTGAGATGAGTTTCGTTTGTTTCAACGACTTGATAGTGAGGTTCAACGGGAAAGGTATGTAATTTGACAAAAATTTACCCATTAGGTTCCGAACTTCATACATTCTATGCAGGGGCTATTGATTGATGCATCTCTCATCTCAATCTTCAATCTCACAATCCCCTTCGCGTACTGTAAAAGGTTTATTTTCATTTGTACATACCATACACACATCTTCCCCATTCATTTGCATCATTGCAACCGCGATAAAAATTGCAAACAAACTGTATGCCACAAATCACGATAACGAGAGTAGCTCGACAAACCGCAATCTCTGTCCGGCTGAACTCGGTCGTCGTAACAAGTATCCATCCCGTGCGTATGGATCTTGAACGGTGGTTCTCAACCGCAATCAGCGAGAGACGACAGAGCACACCATGGCTGAAGCATTTCGACAAGCGGCCTAGCCCCATAGTCACAAAGATAAGTCCCTCTCAGAAAATGATTTCCTATCGCGTCCATCGAGAAACGGTCTAACGACAGAGATGGTGATTAGAAACATAGAGAAGTGAGTTCTCGCCGGCTCGGATCGGCTTCATCCAAAAACTCGCTTCTGATCAACCGTGGAATTACATTTAGTAGGCACGAAACCATCATTAATAAATACAATTTAGTTTGATTGAGTGGATAATGAGTAACATTCTAGCGAGTAAGGAACATGCAAACAGTGGTAATCTTAAAAGCAAATAGCGAGTAGTAGATGTAATAACATGTGGAATCTAAAAAAAAGTAATCATTAACATTAGAAGAATAGTGCAAAACTTGGGAAACCTAATTTATCTATACATTCGACTAAATGAAGGACACAATTCAAATAATATTGTGATTCTAGAACACATTTACTGACTATATAATGTAACATTTGTAAGGATAATGCGGAACAAAATAAAAGAAGGTTTAACCGAGTTCAGAGTGGTCGATGTTTGTCCGAACAATCCTGAAAGCGCGCACGATTAGCGAACAGGAAGTCGTGGGTACTAACTTCCGCCAGTATCGAATGATGACTGAGACTTATTAGTTTCTCTTTGAAAACATATTTTGAAAGTAAATGATCACTGCTGAAGTATTTAAATTCCAATAACTAATTACTGATAGATCTTTGAAGAAGTTGATAAACTGATATTTACATAATAAAATACTAATAATCAAGAGCACAGCACATGGGCAAAACCCATGACCGATTAAATGAAGATCTTGTGAAGTCTCTCAGTTTTCATCATTTGACCACAAATTTTGAGAGGAAACTTAAACAAATTTGACATAGGATTGGCTGATTGGCATGGTGTTTAATGCACCCCACAGACGCTCAGACGGTTTGACCAACATTGACTCCTCCCCCAAGTTAGTCAAACCGATTTATGTTGCTGCAACCGTTTGACCAACTGTCAAAGTTTGTTGCAGCAACACCATATTTCTTCGCATGTTTTGAATGCTCTCGGCAAGCCTAGTGAATATGTGATTGTTATTTTCTTCGATTCCTGTGGCTGTGGGGGTGAATATTTCTATGGCAATAATCGTTGTGAGAAAGAGCAGAACTTTCAGAATTTAAATACCGGAAGAAATGGATATTGAGGAGGAATTACAATTACAATTCGCACGAAGTATTCCGGCAGAACTCTAAAATTATGAGGGATCTCTATCGGGGATTATTCTGAGCAGTCATCGATATGAGAATGGCTAGAGTAATTTCTTTAAAGTTTGTATACGGAGTCTTTAGCGGTTTCCTCTAGTTATTCTACTTTGAAGTCTTTCCAGAACCATTGATTATACTAGGGATTCCACCAGAAAGTCTTCCTGGGATTCTACCAGGAATTTCATCAACAATTCTAGAAATTTATCCACAGATTTACCCAGAAAATCCTTCGAGGAAAATTCTTTGGGCTGGCTTTCTTCCAGAGGTTCCTTCAAAGATTCCTCTGTTAATTATTCAGGGTTTCCTCTACTGATTCCTTCAAAGATCAAAAAATCCTCAAGTGATTTCTTCAGTAATTTTTCAGAGTTTACTTCAAGGCTGACTTCAAGAATTCTTCCGGAGATTGCTATCACAATTTTTCAAAGATTCCTTTATTTCCTCTAAAAGTTATATCATTATTCAGGAATCACATAACGAATTATTTCAAATGCTTCTCAATAAATTTATCACCAGAACTTTTTTCAGGGCTTCTCCTAGGACTCCTCCTTAAATTCAACCAAAAGGAATTTCTTTAGTGATTCTTTCTTGTAATTTTCTCTACTGAGTCCTCCAGAGATTTACACAAAAACATCCGAGGGATTTATTCATTCAATGCTTCCTTCAAGAATTCCTCCAAAATATCTTCCACAGATGTATTTAGGAATTCCTCCATCGAAACTTCAAGAAATTCTATACAGATTATATAATTCCTCTAGAAATTTTTATAGAGATTGCTCAAGAAATTATTACAGGAACTCCATCAATAATTCCACCAGGAATTTCTCCTATGCATTAAAAACCTTTCCCTAGGAATACCTCCAAAAAATCCTTCAGTGATTAACCCAAAAATTCTCCAGAGATTCCTAAGCGATTTTTGCTAGAAATTCTTCAAAAACTCCTACAGAAATACATGTAGAGATTCACTTCAGGAACTCTTACAGTGATTCCACCCACAATTTCTCCAAGGATTCATTAAGGAATTCATCTTGAGATTCCACCAGGAAGCTTTGGGAATTCAGCAAGAAATACTGCAAAAGAATTCAAAACAAATTTCACACACGGGATTTCACCAGGAATTCCGCTTGCAATTTTTCGAGAGGTTCCCCCAGGTTACTTTCAGGGGATTCTTCTAGGGATACCGGATATTTCTCCGAGGATTCCTAAAGGAATTTATCCATCAATTCCTTCCAGTATATCTTGGAGGATTTTTTCCAAGGAATCCACCAGGAATTGCCTTAGAGAATCCTGTAGAAACTCCTTCAGGGATTGCTTTAAAAGTTCTTACGGAGATATATTAAGGAATTTCTCCAGTGTTTTCTTTGGTGATTCCTCCAACGATTTCAGTATAAATTATTCCGTGATTTTTTCCAGAAATTTTCCAAAAAATCCTTCAAGGAATTCAACTTGAAGTTCAACCCTTCGTGGAATTGCTGGTCGATTCTCTCGCGGTTTTCTAGAAAAAAAAGTCATTTGAACTTGTGTTTTTTTATTGATACCCTGGAGGAATTTCTGATAATCCTGAAAAATTCGAAGAAGGAAAATCCTAGTCAAATCATTGAAGTATTTTCTGGTAGAACTTCTGGCGAAGCTGTATTAGATTTTTCTGGTAAAGAATTTCTAGCGAAACTCTATTGATATTCTCAACCCTGGAAGAACTCATGGCGAAATTTCTTAAAAAAACACCATTCTGGAAGAAATAGTTAGATAAAATACTGGGAAAATATCTGATGGAACCGAAGGATTTTTTCCAGAATGTTTTGGCAGAACTTTCAGAAGATTTTCTAGAATTTCCGGTGAAATCAACGGAAAAATATTGGTGATGCTTCTAAAAGAATTTCTAGTGGAACCTCTATGGGAATTTCAGCTCATTCCTTGAAGATTTTCCTGATGGAAATCATGGAGAATTATCTGGGCGAATTTCTGATCCAATCCATAGATGAACCTCTGGTGGAATCCTTAGAGAAATTCCTGGAGGGCTTTTAGTTGGAATGCCTAGAGGAAATCCTAGCGAAATTTTCGAAGCAATTCCTGTTGGATTCAATGAACGAATTCTCAGAGGAATCGCTGAAGGAATTCCTTTTTAGAATCCTAGGAGGAACTCCTCACAGAGTCACTTGAGGATATACTGATGGATTCCCTAATTACTTGTGAAATCTTTATTAGAAATCTTTGGTAAAGTTGCTGAATTAATTTCTGAAAATCCCCAAGAATCTCTGAAGATATTTTGTGAGAAATTCCTTGAGAAATTTCCGATGGAATCTGTAGAGTTATTCCGGTGATAAAATCCTGAAACATTTCCGGAAAAATCTTAGGAGGAATTCCTGATAACCTTTGAGTATTCTTGGAGATATTTATTCCTTGAAGAATTTTTGGAGGCATCCCATTCGAGTGATTAGAGTCCGCGGCTACAAAGCAATGCCATGCTGAAGGTGTCTGGGTTCGATTCCCGGATCCAGGATCTTTTCATAGAGAAAATTTCCTTGACTTCTTTGGGCATAGAGTATAATCATAATCGTACCTGCCACACGATATACGAATGCGAAAATGGCAACTTTGGCAAAGAAAGCTCTTAGTTAATAACTGTGGAAGTGCTCATAAGAACACTAAGCTGAAAAGCCGGCTATGTCCCAGTGGGGACGTTAATGCCAAGAAGACTCAGTCACTGGCACCTGAGCCCGAGCAGTCGTCAGTTGTTTTCCCTCTCGGGTCGCGCGCCTATTTTCTCTGAGTGCTTTTATATAGCCGAGCAAAAGAGTGAAGCTGAAAGTGGATTGTTGCTGCTCAGTCAAGGATGACGGATCAATTGGTGAGCTCGTTTCATGCTACTATTTATAATCTATAACATATGTATGTATGACTACACATTTAATCGTTACAACGGTGGGACGCTTACAAGCTGAGAAGCCGGCTCTGTCCCAGTGGGAACGTAACGCCAGAAAGAAGAAGAACGGTGGGACGTAAATATGATTTTTCAACAAACTATGAATGGTTCATCACTGTGAGTGTCGACATAAACTCTGATTCATAAACTATTTATGTTTAACATTTTTTTTTCAAAACATTCCTTTTTTTTACCTTTATTTTTGTATTTAAATAAAAAAAAAACTTTGAATGAATCGACACTACAAGTGTAGACTTGCGAAAGGTTCATTTTATTCAACAAACTTTGGATGGTCCGCCACTGTAAGTGTCGGCATAAGAATAAGAGTGTTCAATGAATGTTCCAGCCAATCGAGTTTTTTGTTTCTTTTCAAATAAGTAAAATATAATAACACATGCTTTCGTCCTGACAGCTGAAGGAATGTTACATTTAGGTATTTGTTCAACAAACTTTGAATGGTTCGCCACCTGAAGTGTCGGCATAATTTTCCTGTACATAAAAATTGTTCACATCAAATGAAAATATTATATTTATATTTAAGCATGTTCATATCTCACACATGATTATTTATCATGGTCTAATCACTTCATTTTCATTTATTTAGTTAACATCTACACAGATAACACTGAATCAACAATTTCACGCCACAATACTCGGTTCGTGGCCGCATCTCTCCATCCTCGGTTCAGCCCCACGCTCGTCAAATCGATACGCACTTGATCCGCCCACCTAGCTCGCTGCGCTCCACGCCTTCTTGTACCAACCGGATCCGAAGCAAATACCATCTTTGCAGGGTTGCTGTCCGGCATTCTTGCAACATGCCCTGCCCATCGTATCATTCCAGCTTTGGCCACCTTCTGGATACTGGGTTCGCCGTAGAGTTGAGCGAGCTCGTGGTTCATCCTTCGCCGCCACACACCGTTCTCCTGCACACCGCCGAAGATCGTCCTAAGCACCCGACGTTCGAAGACTCCAAGTGCTTGCAAGTCCTCCTCGAGCATCGTCCACGTTTCATGCCCGTAGAGGACTACCGGCCTTATGAGCGTTTTGTACATGGTACATTTGGTGCGGGTGTGAATCTTTTTTGACCGCAGCTTCTTCTGGAGGCCATAGTAGGCCCGACTTCCACTGATGATGCGCCTCCGTATTTCACGGCTAACGTTATTGTCAGCCGTCAGCAAGGATCCAAGGTAGACGAACTCGTCGACCACCTCGAACGTATCCCCGTCTATCGTAACACTGCTACCTAGGCGAGCCCTGTCGCGCTCGGCCCCACCAGCTAGCATGTACTTTGTCTTGGCCGCATTCACCACCAGTCCAACTTTTGCTGCCTCGCGTTTCAGGCGGGTGTACAGGTCTGCCACCTTTTCAAATGTTCGGCCGACGATGTCCATATCATCCGCGAAACAAACAAATTGACTGGATCTCGTAAAAATCGTACCCCAGCTGTTAAGCCCGGCTCTCCGCATAACACCTTCTAGCGCAATATTGAACAACAGGCACGAAATTCCATCACCTTGTCGTAGTCCCCGGTGGGATCCAAACGAGCTGGAGTGTTCGCCTGAAACCTTCACACAATTTTGCACACCTTCCATCGTCGCTCTTATCAGTCTCGTGAGCTTCCCGGGAAAGCTGTTCTCGTCCATGATTTTCCATAGCTCTACGCGGTCGATACTGTCGTATGCCGCCTTGAAATCGATGAAAAGGTGATGCATTGGTACCTGGTATTCACGACATTTTTGGAGGATTTGCCGTACAGTAAAGATCTGGTCCGTTGTCGATCGGCCGTCAACGAAGCCGGCTTGATAACTTCCCACGAACTCGTTTACTACAGGTGACAGACGACGGAAGATGATCTGGGATAATACTTTGTAGGCCGCATTTAGAATGGTGATCGCTCGAAAGTTCTCACAATCTAACTTGTCGCCTTTCTTGTAGATAGGGCAGATTACCCCTTCCTTCCACTCCTCTGGTTGCTGTTCTGTTTCCGAGATTGTGCCTATCAGCCGGTGCAGACAAATGGCCAGCCTTTCCGGACCCATCTTTATGAGTTCAGCTCCGATACCATCCTTACCAGCAGCTTTATTGTTCTTGAGCTGGTGAATGGCATCCTTAACCTCCCTCAAAGTGGGGGCTGGTTGGTTTCCATCTTCCGCAGTACTGACGAAGGCATTTCCTCCGTTGTCCCGTCCTTCATTGCCTGTGCTCTCAGCACCATTCAGGTGCTCATCTAAGTGCTGCTTCCACCTTTCGATCACCTCACGCTCGTCCGTCAGAATGGTCCCATCCTTATCCCAGCACATCTCGGCTCGCGGCACGAAGCCGTTGCGGGATGCGTTGAGCTTCTGATAGAACCTACGCGTTTCCTGAGACCGGCACAGCTGTTCCATCTCCTCGCACTCCGTCTCCTCCAGGCGGCGTTTTTTCTCCCGAAAAAGGCGGGTCTGCTGTTTCCGTTTATAGCGTTCCACGTTCTGCCGGGTCCCTTGCTGCAGCATGACCGCCCGTGCTGCATTCTTCTCCTTCAAAACCTCCTGGCACTCCTCGTCGAACCAATCGTTCCGTCGACTCCGTCCTACGCTGAGTTGTTAACGACGGAGAGTTTTGGGCGCAGTTTGACCATCACCAGATAGTGGTCAGAGTCGATGTTAGCGCCACGATAGGTCCTGACGTCGATAATGTCGGAGAAGTGCCGACCGTCAATCAGAATGTGGTCGATTTGCGATTCTGTCTGCTGTGGTGATCTCCAGGTGTATCGGTACGGAAGGCTGTGCTGGAAGTAGGTGCTACGAATGGCCATATTTTTGGAGGCGGCAAAATCAATTAGTCGTAGGCCGTTTTCGTTCGTCAGCCGGTGGGCGCTGAACTTTCCAATCGTCGGTCTGAATTCCTCCTCCTGGCCAACCTGAGCGTTTAGATCTCCTATGATGATTTTAACGTCGTGGCTTGGGCAGCTGTCGTACTCGCGTTCGAGCTGCGCGTAAAAAGCGTCTTTATCATCATCAGTGCTTCCGGAGTGAGGGCTGTGCACGTTTATTATGCTGAAGTTGAAGAACCGGCCTTTGATCCTCAACTTGCACATTCTCTCATTGATCGGCCACCACCCGATCACGCGCCTTTGCATATCACCCATCACTATAAAAGCTGTTCCCAGCTCATGTGTATTGCCGCAGCTCTGGTAGATGGTATGGTTACCTCTAAACGTTCGCACCATTGATCCCTTCCAACACACTTCCTGCAACGCTACGATGCCGAATCCACGGTCCTTCAGCACGTCGGCGAGTATGCGTGTGCTCCCGATGAAGTTGAGAGACTTACAGTTCCACGTACCGAGCTTCCAATCGCTAGTCCCTTTACGTCGCTGTGGTCTTCGTCGATTGTCCCGGTTCGTATTCTCTCGTTGATTTTTCGTTGCTTGATTTTTTTACGGCTGGCTTGCAGGGCCTGACACCAACCCCCTAGATTTCCGGAGGACCATTCCCCCTAAATGTTCGGAGGACCATAGTGCGCAGTTTAGCTTAGAGTCCTTCTCTGGCACTCGGACGATGATCAGCCGCCCCTGACATGGGGAACAGACGCTGTTATGAGCCGCTCCTAACATGGAGTACAGACGCTCAAGGTTTTCAGAAGCAAAAGCAAAAGCAAACCCCCCCTTCCCTGTCAGCATACGACCAAAGTTCCTCGTACCCCGGCCAGTACCGCGAGGAGGTAGGGATAGGAGTTGCTGGGCAAGAGGCTAAGGACCGCACAAAGGGGTTTATTTTATTCCTTCAGGTACGCGAGGTACCAATGGTACGCCATGCCCAGCCATTTACCTACCAGGTCTAATCGCTTATCAAAGTGAATCCTGTGACCCAACAAACCTTTGACCCAAATCCTCCCCAATAACAAACATTCCTCCCAGTAACCTTTGTGGAGATGCAGAGGCAAACACGGTCTCCAAATAGCAAAGGTTACACACTAACATTCCTTCCCCCAATCCCACCTGACTGCAAGGACGTGGCCGGCACCGTTATTGACCCTGTATAAATAGAAGCACAGAATTATGCACACTGAAGAAGATTATGGCCAATCCCAGCCGAACTTCTATTTGATTCTTTGTGCATTTTCACTGACTTCGGTCAATCGCGGAATAGCAACCATTGATATGTGTAGTCAGTCTAAGCTAAGCTAGCTAGCTAGAATCCCTTTAGCATTCTCATTATCTCACATCTTTGATACTCCGAAATGAGAATGTGGAACTTTGTTACTAAACATGAGTTCCGGTTTAATGTTTGAGCGTATCCTAAATACTCTTATTTATCTTCCGATAGATTTACATTCACGGAACAGTTGTATTTCATGTTTCTCATAATGCGAATATCCTTCAAATTTGCATGTTTGTGCTACAATTGGGTTTATTCTACGACTGGCGTGAGGTGACAATTGTCGGTCTCGTATAGCGAAGTGACAATTCTCGACTCGAGTGAAGTGACTCTCCATTTGATTTGCACGGCGAGTCACTTCACTCGGGTCGAGAATCGTCACCTCGCTATACGACACCGACAATTCTCACCTCACGCCAGTCGTAGAATAAACCCGAATATAATTCTTTAAGTTCAGAATGTTCCAACTTTATAAGTTCCGATTTTCTGAAACAGTGTTATTTTGTTTCGCATGGTGGGTATTTTTAATGATACAAATCTGTCTTTTGGAACTAAAAACGTGGTTTTGAAACTGGACTAATATGGGTCCCCTAAGACTTTCAGTATCCTATATCTGAACATATCAAATGGCCAAATGATTAATGTAATTCAAAAATGTTCCACATGAGCTCGCAAGAATTGATACATACTGTATCCATATCTTTCCACCTAAATACATTCGGAACGTATTGAATTATTAAGAATCACTGGTATCGAAATATTTGTGAATGCATTTGGTGTTGCAACTAATTCCCTACAAAAAATGTTGAAATTTTAAGAATTGAACAATCGAGTCAAAAAATATGAGCAAAAGAGTGCAAATTAGTGGTTCACACTTTTCAAGGATTAAACACGTTAACGAATAGACACCCTGATTGAATGGACACTGTGAAACAATAGTAGTTTACGGAACAAGTTGCAGACTGATGATTTTTACAGCACGAGTTGTAAATTTATCCTACGAGGCTTGCCGAGTAGGATAATTACTACGAGTGCTGTAAAAATCGAGTTCTGCAACGAGTTACGTACAACATTTTTTGCAATTTCGTAGAAGACCACTTAAGGATATCAGAAATTATGTCGGAATGCATTCACCATTATTTTTAAATTTCTGAAAAATTGTTGTGTTATGATTTATTACGCAACTCAAAATAGTTGCGTAATGAGAAAGCGTTGCGTAATGAATCATTACAGCACTCTTTTCAATTGCGTAATGACTATTCCCGCACTGCATGCTTCAGTGTAGGACAGTATGCCTTTTCATGACAGATTGGCGTGATGAAAAACAGCCTATGGGGCTCTGCACAAAAATCTTTCTCTCTCTTTCACCCCTTCACAAAATTTGTAAACAACAAGGCCAGTAAACGTCAAAATCCTATGCAAAATCAAAACAGTGCAGAGCCCCATTACGATGAGAAATTGCAAAAACGTTTTTTCACCACCTTACTATTCACCTATTCATTGCATTATAGGTATTAACGAAAGTCTTCTACAGACTCCGTTTACCTTTGAGTCGCACGTCCGATATAGCCATAACAAGAAGCAATGTGTTGATAAGCACAAAACGTTTGTTTCCAGATGATTAAATCAGAAAAACAGAAATTTTCTGTTCTTATTTTCCATGAATGTCACCTATACTTACATATGAAATAAATGCACAAATGGTTGACGCCACAGACTACAAGTACAAACTATTAGAAATTGAGAGCAAATCATTTCATGATCAAGATCGTAATTTCCCAGGTCACAGTGATCATTTTTGCGAACGATTATTGATGAACCAAAAGATGAACGATATCTCAGAGCCATTGTTGAGTATGACTTCGACCAAATTGCAGTCCTTGCGCCTAAGCTCCACAGCTGCAACTATAAGATCACTGTAGACCAGTGCACTGCAATCAGTGTGCAGCGTTTTATCCGTATTCGCCTAATAGTCCCATATTCTATAGGATTTCCTATATATATTAGACCTGTTCACTTTTTCTAAGGTACCCTTGCCACATCAAATTCTGAACTTATTTATCAAAACAAGTTTTGTGTCCAAAAATGAGCTAATTTGGTAAGGTTTTAGAGGTGTATCAAATCAAATTTGTGGTTTTTTGGACTTTTTCCTCGAAATGCGTTCCTTAAACCCAGAAATATCATTGAAAATGATTCGAAAATACCACTAGCCTTTGGCTAACAAAATAATCTATCACTTTGCCTAAGACACTAGGGTGTTTTGACCGCTTCTTCATTGTGCTTTTAACTTAATTAGTTAAAAAATCTCTAAAAAAAGCAATATTTTTCCAGTTTGCCATATAAATTTCGATAAAAATCTTGTTATATTTTTTATCCAATTCAACTAACTATTTGATCTGAGTGTTACGAACATATCGTTCATACATAATTTTCATGTGAGAATTGAATTTCACTTCGAAATAATTGAAAGTGTATCACTCTACACCCTAAAATCTCATAGGGTTGCCAACACCAATACACTCTATGAAAACCACAGTTACCCATGATTTAGATGTCATGTCTTTGAACCCTACTGTCCATCAACATCGGCTCGAAATGATTCGAGTTGATGGTAAGGTTTGGGTCTAAGGATCAGAAGATCCACGGTTCAAGTGCAAGGAATAATCTTTTTTTTTATAATCAACAGTAATTGTAGCTCATCATCACAATTTTCGGTTAACAACAGCCCCCATCGTAAAGATTTTTGTATGAATATTCTACAAGTTTTGTATGAGCCGTAATATCATGAAGTCACCCACGACCCCTTTTCAGTGTCATGGAATTTGTGATGCGATGCTTGATAGATTATAACTATTAGCCTAATTTAGGTTTTCAGTACGATGTTGGTTTAGTCTTCAAAGACTGGAAGACTCATTAGAGCTCTAGTTCTCGAGGCTGTTGATACGCTGATTTAACTTGAGTCATCACTTGTAGTTGCCTTTATATATTGAAAGGTAGATCTTCCTGTAACGTGCTTTTTAAGAATGGTGCCGTATTAAGGAACAAAAGATTTCATCCCGTGTGAGTTATCATGAAAATGTTTCCGTGTGATTAGATCATGAAAATGTTCCAAATTAGGTCAAATAGTTACGAATCTTAGCTTGGTGTAAAAAAGTGAAAAAAAAGATTATCTCTTGTACTTGAACCTTGAACCTTCTGATCCTCAGGCCCAAACTTTACCATCGACTCTATTTTGAGCCGATGGTGATGGACTGTAGAGTTCAAAGACATGACATCTAAATCATGTAACTGTGGTTTTCATAGAGTGTATTTGTGTTGGCAACCCTATGAGATTTTAGGGTATAGAGTGATACACTTTCAATTATTTCGTAGTGAAAATCAATTCTCACATGAAAATGATGTATGAACGATATGTTCGTACCACTCAGATCAAATAGATAGTTGAATTGTATACAAAATATAATAAGACTTTTATCGGAATTTATAAGGCAAACTGGAAAAAAATATTGCTTTTTTCGAGATTTTTTGACTAACTACGTTAAAAGCATAATGAAGAAGCGGTCAAAACACCCTAGTGTCTTCGGCAAAGTGATAGAATATTGCGTTAGCAAAAGGCTAGTGGTATTTTCGAATCATTTCCAATGATATTTCTGGGTTTCAGGAACGCATTTTGGGGAAAAAGTCCAAAAAACCACAAAATTGATTTGATACACCTCTAAAACTTTACCAAATTAGCTCATTTTTGGACAGACAACTTGTTTTGATAAATTAGTTCAGAATTTGATGTGGCACAGAGAGTCGGATAAATTTTTTCAAAAAGTGAACAGGTTCAATATATATGGGAATGTTATGCGAGTATGGGCAACGTAGCAATCATTCGACGGAATGGTAAACTTGTGAGACGACAGTCTAAAAGGCATAACTCAAACTCTGCCACTGAAACGTCCAGAAGAAACGATTAGCTGACTGTCATTGATTATCATCTAACTTTGTTTTCCAATTCACAGACTGGTTCATCTCATTTTTGCTGATTTTATAGGGCCACATGTTTCGACATTGCACTATTCCTGAATGGCGACATAGAGCAGCATGCAGCATGCTTCCATGCATATACCACTTGTGTGGGAGTAGTGACTTGCAAGACGATCCAAGTAGACACAGTGTGAACGTTATACATCGCTCTTCAATATATTTACATGGAATTAGTATATTAAGCTATGCACTCCGTCGTAGAAAGATCCCACTGTCGATAGCTACCGGTTTTTCGTGTGTGTTTGGGCGACTTTCTCACGCTGCGCGCACGATCAGTGCGGTTTGGGAAGTGTATTGCTCCTCCAAAAGCTGAGCAGAAGCATGCTTGCTCTCGTTGCGCTGCGCATAACAGCCTACTATGCCACTAGGAGTGTATCCCAACCAGTCGGTGCAAGCAAACAAAACCCTGAAAGAGAAAGAGAGCATCACGCGCCTACTCAGAGTTGATATAAAGACCACTGATAGTGGCCAGAGTTATCATAGTCTAGTACTGATTGTCGAAGGTGACCGACCCAGTCCAATTTCTGTGAACAGACCAACAATTGTGGCAATTAATCTTGCAGCTTTAGGGAAATACCGGCAATATGTGCGAACGCGGATCCGAGTGCTACAAAAAGTATCAAGAGTGGGAGAACAATGAGGAGATCAAAATTTTTCGTGAATATCTGCGTATTCCGACGGTGCATCCCGATGTGAACTACGGTAGGTTTTGTTGGTGCGCAAATCACTGCAGTCGCAGTCTTTATTGGTTTAAGCGTGGGATGCTGGCCAGTGTAAATTGCAATCTCTTGATCAATTACCGCTAATCCGCGCTGATTGAGGTGCAAAACGACTACATCCGGTGGGGCTTGACCGCTTGAAGGTCACAAACAAGTGCAACGGTGTCGTTATTGAAATTTTCAATTTCGTTATACAGTCAACTCTCCTTTATTCGATATTCCGTATCTCGATATCGAGTTAGATAACCATACTAAAAGTTGGTTTTCATGGCTACCTCGCTACCTTTATTATTCGATGGTCGTTTCAATGGAATTGTAAAGGGTTGACTGTAATTTCAATTATAGTAATCTAACTTGCACATTTATCCCAGAGGAAAAATAATGTACGTGCTTGTTCATTTCTTCGGGCTCTTAAGCCTCTGTCTAACAAATAGATAAGACATCATTGCTAAGAATATTCAAACTTCAGAGATAGATAAGACAGTCTAACCGTCTGCAAGTCATTATCGTTTCTTTGCTTGTTCAAATCAAACAGATGATTGTGTGGAGTTCCTGCGGCGTCAGGCAGAGGCCCTGGAGCTCCCGGTAGAGGTGATCGAGGTGAACCCGCGGAAGCCGATCGTGATCATTACCTGGGAGGGCACGGATCCCACCGAAAAGTCCATCATCCTAAACTCTCACATGGACGTAGTGCCGGTGTACCCGGAACTGTGGAGCCATCCGCCGTTCGCGGCCGACATGGACTACGAGGGAAAGATCTTCGCCCGCGGATCCCAGGACATGAAGTGCGTGGGAATGCAATTTCTGGGCGCGATCAGGGCATTGAAGCGGGATGGAATCAAACTGAAGAGAACGATCCACGCCACTTTTGTACCCGACGAGGAAATTGGCGGCAAACTGGGGATGAAGGAGTTTGTTCATAAGGAGGGCTTTCGCAAGTTGAACTGCGGGTTCGCGATTGACGAGGGAATCGCTGGTCCTGGCGAGGAGTATCCGCTATTCTATGGCGAACGAAGCGTGTGGCGTAGGTTTAACTTTAGAATGCATATTCAATAAAGGTGAATTTCACGAAATTGTTATTCGCAGATGTTATGTTCCACATTTCCGGTACGCCTGGACACGGATCGTTACTGCTGAAGAACACGGCCGGCCAGAAGGCACGCTACATTATCGATAAGCTGATGGATATGCGCGAACAGGAAGTTATGAAGCTGGAGAACAACCCGGAATTCACGATCGGAGACGTCACGACCGTCAACGTTACTATGATGACGGTAAGTGGGTGATATTGAAATCGTATATGATTCCTATGCGAAAGATTACCTATACTAGTTCAACCAAAGCTCCTACAACGCTACCGGTGAATTGGAGCAAATTGTATTCCCAACAATTGAAGATTGTTTTCTAAGGAAAAATACAAGAAATTGTAAGACCACTTTTACAATTGCTTGTAACTTTCATTAGAGAACATTATCCCGCAAGTTAACTTCTGGAATGCAAAGCAGGTACTAGTGTATAATCTCGTGAGCGAAGGATGTATCAGTTTTACTCAATTGATAGACACTGTACCGTTTCTTAGGAATACACTGGAATTATTTTTTTTCAGAAAATACTGATTCCATAGTTAAACTAAAAACTGCACCAACGATTTTCAACCGACTACAATAATCTGTTAACTCTACCAACACATAGGCAACATCATTACACATGAATATAAAATCGGTTTATTTAACCAGAGGTGACTCTGAAATATCTCGCTAGGTATCTGTAGGATGTCACATAGAATTATCATTTCTCCTAGGAATTGATATCTGCCCAAGAGCTCCCTGTGGATATTACTTGAAACCTAAAATTCCGCTAAGATATTAGGTACTCCAAATTCTCCGTAAATTTTCAAAAGTCTATTAGCACTTTCCAAAATACTCAAAATATCGCTAAAAATCCACAAATTAACATCTCAAACAAATCTTAATCATCAAAATCTTAAATTTATATTATTGCGAAAAGAGAATAGTTTGAACTTTGCTCGCATTTGTTGCACAAGCCACCTTCGGACTATCGCGCTATTGTACTTTATACAACAGTTGTGATTAATATGCTATCATTTTACAACAATGATGTCTATCGACATCAAACCAAAATGTATTCCCCAAGAATCTTCTTAAGAACAATACCCAACATTTTTGTTTACAGTATGGCCCTTTATAATGCGGTTAAAAATCAACAAATGTGCATAGAAGTCGCATAATAATGAACACACTATGTAAGGTTCGAGTAACCTACAATTTGAAATCGATATATCTCAAAATCCAAATAACTTCGAAACATGGGGTCTTCAGTAAAGATGTTCTTGAGATGGAGAGGAACCCAATTGTGCCTCATTTTATTCAGAATTTGTCCGCTAGGTGGCACAATTGTGGATGACAGGAATGTGTTTCCGAAAGCCCAAGCAAGGGAGTTCAATTTGTGCGTCGCTGGAATGATTTTTTTTTTATCGGGCAGTGAATTGGAAAGCCCAAGAAAGACGGATCGTTTTCGGACGCCGATAAGTTTTGCTGTTTGCGCTGTGTCAGTGCGAAAATATATTCGTGTTCAGTCGAGGACGGATTACCAACTGATGAGCCCGTTTCATGCTTATGATAACACATTTTTTTAAGAAAGCATTACTTTTATGTAATATTCTAACAAACTTTGTATGGTTCGTCATTACAAGTGTCGGCATCAAGATACATATATTTTTCTCTTTGACATTATGAATGTTGAAGTATTTAAAAAAAAACTTCTACCTTCTACCAAACACTTTTCATC
This sequence comes from Aedes aegypti, assembly GCF_002204515.2. NCBI lineage: Eukaryota > Metazoa > Arthropoda > Insecta > Diptera > Culicidae > Aedes > Aedes aegypti. The sequence goes on from NC_035107.1 coordinate 3,450,048, forward strand.
TCAAGACAAAAATGCACAGTAATACTCATGTGTAATTTTCAAACAAAATGTGTATGGTTCGTCACTACAAGTGTCGGCATAATTCCTTTTTCAAATAATTTAAAAAATATACATATATTTTTCTGATTTCGCCATTAATAAAAAAATTTTTTGAATGGTTGGACACTGCAGATGTTGACGTATTTTTTAAATCTTCTACCAAAAACTTCTCGAGACAAAAATACAAAACTAGCTTTAAGTATAAGTCGTATTTTTCCTCCTTGTCCGTGGATCGCATCACCGACCAAAGGTGACTCCCAGATCTTTTCCCCCCTCACTAATAAACACCTTTCCCGTTGTGATTGTGGAGATGCAGAGGTATTCTCGGTCTCTAGAAGCAACAATCATTACACCCTAACATTCCTTCCCCATTCCAACTGACTGTAAGGACTTGGCCGGCGCCGTTATTGATCAATAATATTAGATCTGCTAAAATTGCACTTCGAGAGTAAGGGGAAACACCCATCCCTTATTCATTTGGATCCTAGTGCAATTCTTACCAGTTCCGATCAATCACGGAGTAGCAACCATTGACATGTACAGTCAGTCTATGCTATGCTATGCTATGCTTGCTTGTTGATGAACAAAGAAGCTCTCAGTTAATCACTCTGGAAGTATTCAAAATAACACTAACCTCTGAAGCAGCTTTGTTCCAGTTGGTACGTAACGCCAGAAACAATAGAATAGAAAGATAAGAATAGAAAGTATCCATATCTAGCTCTGAACTTCTCAGATTCCTAACAAGAATAAAGATCTTTGGTAGACTCCTAACATAATCCGTATAATCTCCATAAGGAGTTATTCTCAAGATGAATATATTTATTTCGTCAATTAAAAGTATACTTTTGACTAGAGTCTACATGTTAACACTTAAATCAATATAATATTATATCTTACTGAGTTAAAGTATATTCTTAGATTATACGCGTCAATTAGAAGAGAAAATGTTACATAATTAGTTCGACGATGATCAATAGAAAATAATTTACGTTTCCTCAATTGCTATGAAGGAGTGGAACTATATAATAGGTTAGGAGAATTAATACGATGCGAAACAATAACGTCCATGAATGAAACCATAGCAAATTCTCGTCGGAAGGAAGTCCTAACCAATTTACGAAGAGCATATATGCTTTTGAACTGATTCAAGACATTCTTCATGCATCTTCATAAGAGGAGCCCATAATACTACAATACTCTAATGTAGACCTCACGAAAGCAACGTAACCTAATTGCTGTTCAAATACTGGTTCAATGATTGATGAAAAACGGAAGTCACCTTTATATTCGTTGGGTAGCGAAGTTGACGTGAAGAATTTGGAGACTTCGTTCCGATATAATCTTTAAATTTGTGTGTTTTTCATCGCTAACAGGAATCGTTTAATTTTAAGTTATTTCTCTTTTTCTTTGCATATTCGGAGAGTCTTTATCTCTTTCCAGAGAGCGAGGAATGGCACTTAAGCCAAGGCTCTTGAGCCGGGGGACAATGAAGAAATACCGGTTGGTATGGTTGTCCCCGTTTATTCCATTAAAAATTCAAATATTTGCGTTTTCACACGTGGATAAACTGATTGCCGTATTTTTTTTTTTTTTTTTGATTATCTTCAAACCCAAGGCTACACGTGGGCCTGCCTATTTTTATGTTTGTGTTATATCATTTAAAATACTGGATTGAAGTTCCGGTATTTCCAGGATGTCTTTCAATATTGGCTGTGTAAGCAATAGAATATATGGATCGTTGAAGTTAAAACCTAAGTGTTGGATCGTTGAACAGGGTTTCGGATCCGCCTCGTAAAAGACGTTTTTTGGCCTTTTCAAGCTGTGGAAGAGCATCTTTTTATTTGAAGGTTTTCATTTTACAATCAATTAAAGTTACTTACGTTAAGGTATCCAACTAATTCAATTTTCCCTCGAATCCAACAAATAGTTTTTTTTTATATTAGAGAAATCGTATTACAAACGTGGTTATTGAAATATGAATGTTCTTAATGAAGCCCTCTCGATGACAGTCTTGTCATCGTTCCGGCCTTTTTCGTTGTTCGTTCGTAGCTGTCAAACATCGGCGTTAGAAAAGGGCGAATGAGGGGTGTCCGTGGCAGTGCTGCTAGTTCCCGCAACACTCCCCGACCCGTAACGCTGCAGGTTTGTCTCCGGCGCAGCTTTACTAGTTGGTTGTACGTCCAGCACTGCGATCTTACTCATTGGACGACGAAGGATTCCGTTGGCTGTCTGTACGACGGCTTGTCGCACACGACCATCACGCCCTGCTATCATCGAAACTATGCGGCCCCTTGTCCAGCCGTTGCGTACGTTCTTCTCGATCAACACCACCAAGTCACCTACTTCCGGTGTCTTCACCTCTTCGAACCATTTCGTTCGCCTTGAGATACTGGGCAAATACTCGCGTGTCCATCTCTTCCAAAAATGTTCAACCATTTGCCTTGCCATGTCCCAATTCGTCCGACCCACGTCCTCCGACTCCATCAACGGTTTTTTGGATCGGACAACGCCATCAGAACTGAGATGGATAAAATGGTTTGGCGTTAATGCCTCTTGTTCCATGGACTGGAGAGGGATAAAAGTCAATGGACGAGAATTGACAATAGCGCTTGCTTCAGCAATGACCGTGAGCAACGTTTCATCATCCGGGTTGTTCAAGCTGGTTAAAGATGCTAGGGCGACCTTTACCGTTCGTACAAGCCGTTCCCATACTCCTCCAAAGTGTGGGGCGGCCGGCGGGTTGAAGAACCATTTCGTATTGGCATCAGTGAAGGTATCTGCTAATCCGTTGTTGATTTCGTGGAGCTCCTGATGCAGCTCACGGCTAGCACCCTGAAAGTTAGTTCCATTGTCCGTATAAATCTCGCTGGGTGCCCCACGCATTGCACAAAGCGACGGATTGCCATCTTGCATGACTCCGTCGATAGCGAATGTACAACCTCGAGATGTATGGCTCTTACCGATAAGCAAGTGAACAAGGCTATCCACCTCTTCACCAGCGAACGACCACGCTTCACAGGTATTGGTCCAAAATAATCGAGGCCAATGTATGTAAACGGTCGACCGCATTGTTCCAAACGCGACGGTGGTAACGGGGCCATTTTTGGTGTGACAGGTGAAGCGATGCGGTGATACCAATCAACCAAGAGTTCAGTGAGTCGGTGGTACCGTGGGAGTATGATGGGAAATTTGCAGTCATAAGGTAAATCTGGGGCAGCTCCAATTCGGCTGTCTACCCGCAGGACGTTCAGCTCATCCGCAAATGGCGAAAGTTTATAGATGGCGCTTGATTTGTCAATTTGGTTCACCGTTGAATCCTTGTTGAGTAGCACAGCGACTTCCGTAGCCTACCCTACGGCTTGCACCATGCGCCATAGAGCTACTTCAGATTTGTGGATTTCTTCCTGCAACAGGCGACCCGTCGTCCTCGGCTGTTCCAATCTGCACCGTTGGCTATTATGCAAAAAACGAATCACGTACGCAAAGGTCCGTACTAAACGTTCCCATTTTGAGTATCGGCTGAAGTCTACCAACTGTTCCATCACGACTTCTCGATGCACCAAACAAGCACGCAGCTCTTCGGCAGTTTCCAAGTCCTGTTCTGTAACCTTCTGCGGCCATTCTGCTTCTGAACGTCGTAAAAAGTCTGGTCCTTCAATCCATCTGGAGTCGGAACTCAAACAGGGTCCCTTTCCCCACTTGGTCGCCTCGTCAGCCACATTTAGTTTCGACGGAATCCAACGCCAATCTTCTGCATTTGTCTTGGACAATATCTCACCTACTCGGCAGGCTACAAACTGGCGGTAGCGTCTGTGATCGGATCGTATTCAGGCAAGTACTGTTTCCGAATCTGTCCACAGCACTTGACGAACTATAGGGAGTGTATGCGAATCCACAATAGTCCGCAGCATCCTAGTGCCCAGGAGGGCTCCTTGTAGCTCCAGTCTCGGGATAGAGAGAGCCTTAAGCGGTTCTACCTTCGCCTTGGCCATCACGAGAGCACAGTAAACTTCGTTGTCAATCTCCGCTCGAAGATAAGCAACACAGGCATACGCGTCCTCACTTGCATCGGTAAATATGTGGAGTTGAAATTCCCTAATCTCCGTTGACAAAAACCCAGGGAAATACGAACGGCTGATTCGCACTCTTGAGAGCTCCGCAAATCCCGCTGTCCTACGTCGCCATTTTTCCTGGATTTCTGCAGAAACCACTTCGTCCCAGCCAGTATGCGTCCTCCAAACATCCTGAATAATGACTCGACCGTGTATCAGAAAGTGGGACATCAGTCCCAGAGGGTCGAAGATGCTCATGACGCATCGTAGCAAGTTGCGCTTCGTTGGTACCACTATTCCTACATCCGTATCTACTTCGAAGGTGAATTGATCGTCACTTGGAATCCATGACATTCCCAGAACTCGCTCCGTTGTCTTCTCTTTGTTTGCTTCGATCTGCTTCGATTCCTGGTTCCCAGAGTCCCCGACCCGTCGAAGAACGGTCGTAGAATTAGAAAGCCAGTTCCTGATGGTAAAACCTCCATTAGCGTGAACTTGCTTTACCTCCAGCGCCACGTCGATTGCTTCCTCCTCGGTGTCGAAACTGTCCAAGTAGTCATCAACGTAATGCTTGAACACTATTGCTGAGGCTGCTCTCGGGAAGGTATCCTTGTGCTCTTCGGCGTTTAGGTTTTTTATATATTGGGCCTGACATGGTGAGCATGTCGACCCAAAGGTCCCCACATCCATTGTGTATACCTGAATGGGCTGAGTTGGGTCTTTACGGTAAAGAAATCTCTGCGACTGTGTATCATTGGCCAAGATGCGAAACTGATGAAACATTTGTTTCAAATCCCCACAGATCGCTACCTTCCGCTCACGGAATCCGAAAAGGACTGTTAACAATGGAGTTAGAAGATCAGGCCCCTTTAAGATCATACTGTTGAAAGAGATTCCTTTGACCTTCGCTGCAGCGTCCCACACAAGGCGTATTTTTCCCGGCTTTCTGGCATTTCGCACTGCTCCCAAAGGTAGGTACCAAATCCTTTCCGGGTCCGCTGACTCCAGCTCCTCTGGAGTAGCTTGGTGTATGTAGCCGCACTCGAGATACTCGCTGATTTGTCGATGTACACTGTCATGAAGTCTGGGTCTGCTTTCATCCGCCATTCGAAACACTCTAGTCGCCTCTTGGCCATACCGAAACTGTCTGGAAACTTGAAGTGATCATAACGCCACAGAAGTCCCGTTTCGAACCCCGTTGTGATGCGGCGGGTCGTCTGCGCCAGTATTGATCGGGCACGCTTGTCATCATCACTCTCAAGACGTGTGAAATCGGCTACTCCCAAGCTTTCAACGGTAAAGAATTCCTTTACCATATCGTGCAAGTCAAGATCTTTCGTACATTCGCAGATGTGGAAGCTGTGGGATTACTTTCTGCCGCCATTCCCGATATTGTCCAACCCAACCGAGTTCTGCTCGCGATGGGGTCGCCTAGTTGACCCTCTCGTATCTTCAACGCTGCTATCAGACTGGCGTTATTGGAGCCGATGAGGATTCCAGCTGTCACTGATTCAAAACTCGTGATGGGGAGTCCTTGCAGGTGAGTGTACTGCCGTGCCAACTTCTCGTAGTTCAAAGATTGCTGCGGCAGACTGAGGTTCTTCACTGTGCGCGTATCGTTCAGTGTGTATCTTGCAGACTGCTTGGCGTCGCTGATCTCGATCAGAATCTGCTGAGATTTTGGTTCGTGTCGTGTTACATTGCTCGTCCATGTTAGACAAAGCGGAAGATCTTCTCCGTCGTCAATTCCGAGCTCTTTCGCCACCGTATTTTCTACCAGAGTCATGGATGATCCGTCGTCTAAATACGCAAATGTTTCCACCGATCTACCTTTCCAGTACAAGCGTACAGGTAGATATTTGAAAAGAACAGAGTGCTTCTGAGTGTGATGTGCGTTTACCCGTTCACTTGTTTCTCCTGTTACCGCTGAGTCCTTCGTTTCATCTTTCGCCGGCTTGTTTGGCTTGTGGAGAGCAGAATGTAGAAGTTGATGATGACGCATTGAACATCCCTCTATGCCACAGGTGGATTGTATCTTACAGGGTCGACGACCGTGCTTACCCAAGCACGTCCGGCACAGATGGTGATCTTGGACGACCTTCCAACGACTTTCTGGATCCATTTTCTTGAAAATTGCACAACAATTGCACACTTTGTGCTGCGGATCTTCACACGCTAGACACCGTACTAATGGAGAGGACTCGGGCTTCGATGACGGGGATCTCTTCGCTGATTCCTCAACCCCATGAGCGTTAAGGAAGTTTCTTTCTTTCCCCTTCTCGTTCCTAGTCGGCTTTGAGGGCTTGCTATCCGAAATGATCGTAACGTCCGAAGCCGCTACGACAAGTGTAGACAAATAAGCCGAGAACGTACGAAGATCAACTGCTGGAAACTGCCGCTTGTACAACGCCCAATCTAGGCGCAACTGCCCCGGAACTTTCTCGACTAACTCTTGGAGTAACACTGGGTTGCACAAATGTGCCACTTGACCCGCAGCCTCAAGATGGTCGCAGAGATTCTGCACAGCCATCCCAAATGAGATTAATGTCTCTAACCTATCTGGCTATTCGGCTGCCCAGCGTATAACGGCTGACCTGAGAGAGGTTGCTGACCCGACACAGATGGCTGATTAAAGAGAGGCAGTTGTCCAGGCGGCAGACTCTGAATCGGTGGATGCCCGGTTACCGGTGGTTGATATATCGATGAAAGGAAAGGCGCCGCAGCGCCGGTTGACACCTCACCAATCGTTGCTCCGGAATAAATTCGTGGATATGTCGCGACTGGGACCGTACTGCATACTGGAGTTGCTGTTGCCGGTATACACATTGCTGGCAGTGGAAGTGAAGCCATTACACGACTCCTCGGAATAGCTCCTTGGTTCATGTATTGCTCAAACCGTGGTGCCTGGAACGGGAGTGATGGCAAGGTACTGTACGGCACGGCTGCTGGCAAAAACGTTGATGATCCGGAAGGCATTGTTGACATCGGTGCCGAGGTCATATTGGGTTGCACGGAAACCGAGATGGGAGCATACGATGAACTGGCCAGGTTATCTTTCATCGTTCCAGATATTGGCGTGGACGTTGAATTAAACGGAGCTACCACTGATGCAGGAACTTCTGTCACAACTGGATGTATGAGTGACAGGTTCGTCAGCTGATTTTCCACCCTTTTCATCCATTCTTCCACTCGTCCTACTCCGGATTCCTCGACTATCGTAGTCATCGTCGGTAATTCCAGTTCTCCACTTTGCAGAATCTGACCTCTGACCTTCGAAATCGCTGACTCTAAATGTTGCTTCTTCCTTGCCAGCTCCAGCATGTGCTGAGATTCCATCTCCTGTTCTAGAAGCGCTTGTTGCTCCTGTAGTTGGCGAAGAGTAGCCTTTGTCTTTTCAGAGAACTGGGAGGAACAGCTCCCGATTGGGCTGATAACACTATCGCCTACAACTACAGCCGCAGCACCAGACGACATCGGAGTATTTGACACGTTCTCTAGCCCAGCAGTCACAATTGACAGTGTCGACGTTGAAGGGATCACCAGGGTTGTCGTTAGAGGTAGGTTTGACGGTGGAGGGCGATAGGCAATCGATGACCTGCATGTCTCGCATCGCCAATTTCTGACCTTCCGGACGCTGCCATCCACTCCCGCACATCCGTAATGGATCCACTCCTCACATGCCGAACATTGGACCATGTTGTCCAGACTGTTGGACTGCCTACAGACTTTGCAGTCATTACGCTCCGTCTCTGGCATCGCGGATGGTTAATCCGATCGTGGACTTAACCTTGAATTTTGTTGGATCGTTGAACAGGGTTTCGGATCCGCCTCGTAAAAGACGTTTTTTGGCCTTTTCAAGCTGTGGAAGAGCATCTTTTTATTTGAAGGTTTTCATTTTACAATCAATTAAAGTTACTTACGTTAAGGTATCCAACTAATTCAATTTTCCCTCGAATCCAACAAAAAGTTTTTTTTTATATTAGAGAAATCGTATTACAAACGTGGTTATTGAAATATGAATGTTCTTAATGAAGCCCTCTCGATGACAGTCTTGTCATCGTTCCGGCCTTTTTTCGTTGTTCGTTCGTCGCTGTCAAACATCGGCATTAGAAAAGGGCGAATGAGGGGTGTCCGTGGCAGTGCTGCTAGTTCCCGCAACACCTAAGCGTTTGATAAAACCGAGCATATTTAGTGTTATGGTGTTCTAATGATCGATACAAGTGAGTTTCGTCGATGTATTCATGAATTCCTCCCAATATCCTGGATTAATTTCTCCTGAGGCTGAGACAGAAAGTCTAGGCATATTTACCCTTAAAACATTATTGTGCGATCTTAATTCCTGGTGGGATCTACAAGGAACTTTCTACTCCTTGCAATCTTTTTACCTGTTGTGTTTTCAATAATTCAAACACTACTTTAATAGTAACAATAATGATTTTTAACAGAACCTTTATTTTACTTTCTCGGTGTACAGCAGGCCTGCCCAACCTTTTTGAACCGCGGGCCAAATCTAAGAAACAATATTGTACGGCAGGCCAAACTTTTTTCAATGCAGCAATTTCAAAAATTTTGGTAGGATGAAAAAAAAATATAAAAAATTTTTTTTGGAGAAATTTGAATTGATATTTGCTTATGTGAGAATCTCGATGATTCTGTGGGAATTGTGATATTCTGCTTTAAAAATGGGCTCTAAAGTTTTAATATCAGCCTTGGAATGTTCAAACATCTAGTTCTAGAGTTTCTAGAGGAGTGAAGGGGCCAGATATAAGAAGAATCTGGAAGCTCTTCGCGGGCCGAACAAAATGAAGCGGCGGGTCGTACTTTGGGCAGGCCTGGTGTACAGTCATTCAACTCAAGACAAAAATACTACCTTACCTCTCAACGGGGTTCTAGTTCGATTTATGATGAACTTCTGCTAAGATCTTAACAGCTTACTACTTTTTTTTTCTCATAAATTGTTATTGTCATTATAGCTTTTCGCCCTTGACAAATTCGCCACTATTTTTTCATAAATTTACATAGGTAGCAATAGCCATATATCTAGGAATCCGCTATGATACTTGCTAAGAAAGCGTCGATGATTATGTGTAGATTCGTGTTCAAATCGTCCAGAATCTATAAAGAAATCTATCGATAATTTATTCGGAAGTTTGGAGGATCGTTACAAACGTTTCCGATAAGGACTTAGGCAGGAGTTCGCTATCGATTCAGAATTGTATCAGATTCTAAGATATGTTTTCGTTTGATTTTTTTGTATAAATAAAACAAGACTTTACACAACATCTGTAGTGACACTACCCGCAAACAGTATGTAATCGCTTCACTGAGTATTACAACACCAGTTTTGAATTACAATTCAACAGCATGTTACCTCATTCAATCCTCATATTACATTCTCCAACAGGGAGGCGTCCAAAGCAACGTGGTTCCACCGGAATTGATGGTGTGCTTCGACATCCGTCTGGCCGTCGACGTGAAGCATTTGGAGTTCGAGAACCAGCTGCTGGACTGGTGCCGCGAAGCTGGCGGCGGCATTGAGCTCGAGTACGACCAAAAGTGTCCCTTCGTCAAGCCCACCACCCTGGATGGATCGAACCGGTACTGGGTGGCTTTTAAGGATGCTCTGGATGAGCTGGGCCTGAAGGTAAAACCTCAGATCTTCCCCGGGGGTACCGATAGCCGGTATATCCGTGGCATCGGAATTCCGGCGATCGGCTTTTCGCCGATGAATAACACCCCTGTGCTGCTGCACGATCACGATGAGTTCCTTCAGGCCGACACCTACCTCAAGGGAATTGACATCTACAAGAAAATTATTGCCAACGTTGCGAACGCCTAGGACGGGTGACATGAATAAATTTCAACGGATTACCAAATCAGAAGTTTATTTATTTATTTATTTATTTATTTATTTATTTATTTATTTATTTTATTTCCTTCATCTGACTTTTGTCTTAATGAATATTGAGGTGGTGGGGAAAAGTCCCTTGGAGTTGACACTAGGAGAAATTGTGGCCAGTCTCCAAAAGACGTAAAAACCCCGCATCTTTTCAAATATCTTTCTACATAAAATAACATGACTTATAAAAATACACTAAACACATTAAGTAAGCAGGACATACAATTTAAAAATGAGTCAAGTATTGCAAATATACAGAAGTATTCTCCATCAGCATCTGAAAAAAAAAACAAAAAGAGACATGTAGCTAAATTTTTCTAACGTTAAGTTATTGGACATATTCTCGCCTGAAAGTCTGTTTGTTGAATCTAATGCTGCATTCATGCTCAATGGGTACCCCTTTGCAGTACTCTTCTTTGGAATGTAGCTGCAGTCATGTTGAAGTCGAACAATTCATATGCTTCATTGAATACCGTCTGTACGGCATTGATCGGGTTGTGTTGCCCATAAACCGTATTACTGCCTCCAGCCATGAAAAAGTTTCGCTGTCGCAGGATTCGTTCCGGTGCATAAAAATTTAACTGAGACAGGATTTCTGGTGCGTCTATTTCTCCAAGTATCACCTTCGCTGCAAATCCAGCCTGCTGTGCGGATCTTCTGCTGACCAGTGTATCAAGTCCAAGGAGACGGCATCGATGCTCGTACGGAGGCAAGTTCACCGGATCACGCCAGGGCAGAAAGCGAAGTGCACGTCTTATAAATTTCTTTTGGACAGCTTCAATTCTGTTTATCCAAGTCAACTGATATGGGCACCAGGCAACAACATTGGATTCCAACAGTGATCGTACAAGTGCGCAGTATAGTGAACGGAGACACAGAGGATCTTTAAATTCGTCACAGATTTTAAAAATAAATCCTAACTGTCGATTAGCTCTGGAAATAATGTCTTCAAAATGGATGCGAAAAGTGAGAGCAGTATCCAAAATAACGCCCAAGTCCCGTACGTGGTCAATACGCTCCAAGTTACGATTGCCGATGGTATAATTGTAGATCATGGGCTTAAGTTTGCGATGAAATGATATAACACTGCACTTGTGTAAACTCAAGGTAAGCTTGTTGATTGAGCTCCACTCAACAAAGATATTTAACAATTTTTGTAATCTAATGCAATCGTCGAAACTTTTGATTGTTAAGTATATTTTAACGTCATCGGCAAAAAATAATTTGCATCCTGTAGGTAGTAGACGAGACAAATCGTTGATGAAGAGCGAGAATAGTAAGGGTCCGAGATTGCTTCCTTGTGGTACGCCAGATAAATTGTTGAATGCAACTGATTTTTTAGAGCCAATCATTACACGTAGTTTCCGATTTGTTAAATACGATTTAAGCCAGCAAATAGTATTGAAAGATACGCCAAGCAGCTCGAGTCGCTTCAACAAGATGTTGTGATCTACACGATCGAATGCAGATTTGAAATCAGTATATACCACATCTGTTTGTAGCCCATCGTCCATGTTCCGTATACAATGTGAAGCGAAAATCACCAGGTTTGTAGAAACAGATCTCTTTGGGTAGAATCCATGTTGACTGGTACAAATATAATCTTTACTGGCAGCGAATAACATATCATAAACGACGATTTCGAAGACTTTTGAGCTGGCACATAGGGATGTAATTCCACGGTAATTCTCAACGTCTCTCTTGTCACCTTTCTTGTATACGGGGAACATGATAGAGAGTTTCCAACTGGACGGAAAACGACATTGCTGTAGCGACATATTGAACAGAGAAGCTAACACTGGGCTTAAGGCATTGCAGCTTCTTTTCAATACACAGGACGGGATTCCATCAGGACTTGAAGCAGTGGAGTACTTCATTTTGCTTATTGCAGCAGTGACCTGTTGACTTGTGATACTACTAATCGAAAGCTCACATACATTTATAGGAGTGTTTCTACAGGCAATGTCAATCTGCGAATCGTCGGCTTTAGTTTCATTAAATGCGCCTTGGAAGTGCCTAGCAAAAAGATTGCATTTTTCCGGAGTAGAGGAGGCATGCGACGAGCCCAAGAAAATTTCTGATGGCAGACCAGTCTCATTGCGCTTCGATTTTACAAAATTCCAAAATTGTTTAGGATTTCTGCGTAAATTATTTTGCGTTCGTATAGCATAACGTTTGTAAAGAAGCCGATTATACAGTCGATATTTATTACTTGCTCTGGTTAAGGCCTGCTTGGCAACAATACAACGAGTTCTACAGTATTTCCGAAGCGCTTTGGATCTCTTCCGTTTCAAGTTTTTAAGACGAAAGTTACTCCACGGAGGTATTGCGGGTGGCCTGCGTAACGGAACATGATCGGGTAAGATAGTTTGCATCATTCTTGTATAGCTGTCAACAGCAGCATCTATATTACCCGCAGCATTTAAAAATCGCCAATCGCATCGAAGTAGTGCTTCGCTTAAGCCGTGAAAATCAGCTTTGCGAAAGTCAAAACCAGATTCATACGAAACATTGTCAAACTTTATAGGTCTAGGCAGATAACAATCCAACTCTAAAGCAGGATGATCATTATCAAGAGCGCAGAGTGGCTCAATGGCCTCGGAAAGTGCACAGTTTCCAAAGGCTGCTTCGTTAACAAGAACCAAATCCAAAAGACGTTCATTCTGATTGAGTACGTGGTTGATTTGAATCAGACCGTGAAGAGAGAAACCATCAAGGAGGCTACTGCACGCTGTAGACATAGAAGACCGCATAACATCTATGGTTGGACTTGTCCTAGGCGTTGTGTTCCAGCGTAAATTTGATTGGTTGTAGTCACCGAAGAGATAAGCAAGATCGATTGGTCGTAAGTTGGAAAAAACAGATTCCACGGAATCGATATGGTTGTTTATGCTTGTTAAATCTGCCTTTCTATCGGGAGGGAGGTATAATACACCAACGCTAATACTGAGTCCGGGTATATTCAGCTTTACCCAGATTTGTTCCAATGAGTCATGCATGGGAGAAGGATCTAAGCTGCAGCTTATTCTTGTTGAAATTGCGATAAGAACACCTCCACCGCGTGATTTTCTGCTATTGCGTCGACTTCGATCGTTTCTGAAGACGGTGTAGGAGTTTCCGAAGAGTTGAGGTGACATGATTTGATCGTCGAGCCATGTCTCCGTAAGAACAATAACATCGTAGCAGCAAGTTGATACAGCAAGAAAGAAATCATCTATCTTTGTGCGTAGTCCACGTACATTTTGGTAGAAAAAGGTTAACTTATTCCGTGCATCTTCTTCGTCCACACTGAAACAACAGCGAGAATTTGATTCAGGTGGTGCAGTATCATTCTCCGCTTCGGCAGGACATATACTGCCACCATTACCTGGGACACCTGGACCATCAGCATCGTTCCATCCATTGCGGTGAATAGAAGTGACGGGAGACTGTAAAACCAAATGGCTATTAAAACGAGCAGCATCCGTCCTGACTTCGGCACGACATATACGTTCATTAAATTTACCTGAGCAAGCAGGATTGTCTACTAGACAATCTTGGTGACATGAAGAACCACATATTGTCCTGGAGTTGTAGGTGGCGTCAGTTCCAATAGCCATCTGGTATGAAATATCCAATTGAATTGGTGCAGCATCAAGGAGTGCCTCGGCAGGACATATACCAGTGTTTAAATTACCTGAACAGTCAGGATTGCCCACAAGAGAATCGTTAAAATTAGGTGATTGATAACACGTCGTTCTAGATTTTCCGAAGTCAGTCAAACAAGTGTCGGTTGTGGCAATCGGCTGTGGTGAAATATCCATTTGAATTGGTGCAGTATCTATAAGTGCTCCGGCAGGACATATACCGGTGTTTAATTTACCCATAGAAACAGTAATACCCCTATCAGCAACTGATTGCTAGGCTGAATAATCCACCATGAGCCTAACATTCTTCAGACGCTTCTGATAGACTGGACACGCTGAACTCCAGGCTGAGTGATTGACATCCAGTTGTTCATCATACGGAGACTTCCTCAGCTTATTTCGCAGTTCGCAATTAATACATTTTTCAAAGGCAGCATCACAATCGGTAGCTTCATGATCACCAGTGCATATTGGACAGCATAACGGGTTGTTACATGAGGAAGCTTTGTGTCCATATTTGGAGCACTTAAAGCAGCGGAGAACATTTACATCTTCAGCAACCCGGCAACGATCCCAACGAACATGGACACGTTCACGTTGTATGAGTGTTTCGAAGGTTTGACAATCGGTCTCAATAATAGCAATGAATGGAAATTGTTTCCACTTCTCTATTTTTCGCATTCGGATCAATGTTATTTCCGCCGAGGTAGGTAGTTCGTTTTGTTTCTTCAAAACCGATACAAATTCAGAAGCATCAAGATCCTCGGACAAACCAATGATTTTTATTCTGGGCTTAAGAGGCTTTTGTACAGAAATTTCATAGCAATCGGAAAGAACGTCAACCGCAGCATCAACTAGCTTTTGAGCTTGCTCGCTTGTTTCACATCGTACAACAACATCACCGTTCTCTCTGGTTCGTATGCCTTTTACAGAGAAATTAACTGGATCAATTTTGTCTCGGACCTGTTTCAGAGTAACATCAGCCTGTAGAACTGACTTTGGTTTGATGATGACAGTCTGCTCAATTTTTTTCACAGCAGTAGATTGTACGTTACTTGATCGTTTTCTCCTATTCTGACTGTTATCGGAATTTTTGTTCTCTGCAGAAGTTTTCGTACTTGTAACCGATTTAGTGACACCACGACGTTTGCCCGATCGTAGTATCCATCCTTTGTCCAAGCTCTCACGACCATCAGAACCATTAGGTACCGGACTCACTGTGACGGCAGATGCGCAGACTGCAGTAGTTGTTGCATCACGTGTGACAGTTGCATAAGAGAGCCGATTGTCGTTTACTTTCCGAGTAGAAATCATGCTTTCGATCTTGCTAACAAGCGCCGGCATTAGAACAGACTCAATCCTGGTCAGAAGCCTGTTTTCCAGCTGGCTGAAGCTAGTTTCATGTTTAGTGACAGTCGCACCAATTTCATTTATTCTTTCCAATAACTCGGTACATTTAGCTTGCAGATCGTTTAAACATACCTGTTTCTTACGGCACGCAAAGCACATATATTTGAGAGCGACATTGTTTCGCAAAGCATTGGAATCAGATTGACGAAGCTCAGAGCACCGAATATGCAGAATTTGTTCGCACCCGCCAAAACAATAGACTCTATCGCTTTCGGTGGTGATTATCTGAGTACATGCGCTACACGTAACCGACGTCATGGGAGCGACGCAGGGCACGCATGCCCCTCTTCAATGGAACAGAAGAACGCTTTGTGATTCTGTCGATTCTGTTGTTGTTGCTGCACCGATGTAATTTTTGATAGTTAAAAAAGACACTACACGTTAATGCTTCCAGTGGGCTATTTGCCCTTTGAAGGAAGCACCACACTAGACAACGGACTAGCATGCAACGCCCAGTGGCACAGTCAGAAAACATTCCTCTCGAAAAGTTTTCGGCCTGAGGCGGGAATCGAACCCACACTCCTTAGCACGATGCGGCTAAATGCCTCGGTGACACTAACCGCACGGCTACGAAGCCCACTAGTTATTTATCTTTAAATTTTGTTAACACACTTGCACTGCACAATAATCATCCACTATGCGTGGCAAAGTTCAGCAATCTGATGCAATTTAGATCACATGTATTGCAGTTTTTGCAAGGATAAACAGAAATTAAACGTAAGCACAATACACAATGCACACTTGCTGCACAGTTAGTTTTATTTCAACAATTTATCCATATAAGCTCCCTGGATCAGATCCTTTTCTTCAATTTCGAACTGCTTCATCATCTCGTTGGCAATCGTGGTGCCCTCGTCTATGCTTTGCTCCGGCCTCAGTACGACTTCGAATTTCAAAAGTGCCCCAGCCCTTCCACATTGTGGTATATTTTATACGTTTCTTGGCGTATGAGATCATCCAACCAGCCGCTTCCATACTTAAGAAGCTCGTCCGTTCTAGCAGCCTTACAGTTCTTCAGCTCGCTGACAGCTTTTTTGGGTCCACAGCTAGATCGCCATCATCAATGTTCACTACTGAGAACAGCGTTGCGGTTGAAAATACTAGGGGGAGATCCCCCAGTACCGGACACTTAAGCCACTAAATTCATAATTCGAAAAATATTGATTTGATGGGCTCGTGTTACCCATTTATGATAAATATTATCATTTTTATAGTTAGCTTAGCTTAGCTTAGACTGACTACACATATCAATGGTTGCTATTCTGTGATTGACCGAAGTCAGTGAAGATGCACAAAGCATCAACTAGAAGTTCTGCTGGGATTGGCCATAATCTTCTTCAATGTGCATAATTCAGTGCCTCTATTTATACAGGGTCAATAACGGCGCCGGCCACGTCCTTGCAGTCAGGTGGGATTGGGGGAAGGAATGTTAGTGTGTAACCTTTGCTATTTGGAGACCGTGTTTGCCTCTGCATCTCCACAAAGGTTACTGGGAGGGATGTTTGTTGATGGGAAGGATCGTTGGGTCACAGGATTCACTTTGATAAGCGATTAGACCATGATAAATAATGATTTGTGAGATATATACATGCTTCTATGTAAATATAATATTTTCATTTGATATGAATAATTTATATGTAGAGGAAAATTATGCCGACACTTGAGTTTGTTGAACAAATACCTAAATGTAACATTCCTACAGCTGTCAGGACGAAAGCATGTGTTATTATATTTTACTTATTTGAAAAGAAACAAAAAACTGGATTGGTTGGAACATCATAGAACACTCTTATTCTTATGCCAACCATCCAAAGTTTGTTGAATAAAGTGGCGAACCATCCAAAGTTTGTTGAATAAAGTGAACCTTTCGCAAGTCTACACTTGTAGTGTCGAACCATTCAAAGTTGTTTTTTAATTACAAAAATAAAGGTAAAAAGGGGTGTTCTGGAAATAAAAAAAAAAATAAACATAAATAATTCATGAACCAGAGTTTGTGTCGACATTCACAGTGACGAACCATTCATAGTTTGTTGAAAATTCATATTTACGTCCCACCATTGTAACGATTAAATGTGCAGTCATACATATTTTATAGATTAGAAATAGTAGCATGAAACGGGCTCACCAATTGATCCTTGACTGAGCAGCCACAGTCCACTCTCAGCTTCACTCGTTTGCTCGGCTATATAAAAGCACTCAGAAAAAAAAATAGGCGCGCGACCGATCGCGGCACTTTTTACTTACTCTAACCCAGTGATTCCCAAAGTAGGCGAATTCGCCCCCCTGGGGGCGATTTTCAGGCTCAAGGGGGCGAAAATTTGTAAAACAGAATTTGGGGGGCGAAAAATCCAGAAAGGGGGCGAAAAAGCTAACACGAGACTATTTGAAAATAATTACTGATAACCTTTGGATGACACATATCTAATGGTTAATCAGTTCCAAACTTATCTATTTCCAGCTTTATTTACCTTAAACCGTTATATCTCTAATCATGGTTAATTTCTAAATCATTTGATTTGTGTCAAACACAAAATGTTTGTTTTATGCATTCAGGTTTTCAAATATCATGTGAGTTTTTAGAATGCAGCATTTGAGATTTTCACAAAATTTTGCAGATGCCAGCTTTTCAAAAAAAATCGTTGTACCCGTTTTGATGTTCCAGTTGCTCTCTTTCTCATTAATTATTATGGTACAAATAATTTAAGAAACAAAATTTGAAAAATTTAGCAGACAAAAATCGGGTTGTGACAATGCCAAAAACATAATTTCTTCAAATGTATTTTTAAATATACATTTCAAAATACAGGGTGGCCACCGAACCGGGAAAAACGGGAAAAAGACGGGAATTTGAATCCACCGGGAAAAAGACGGGAAAAACCGGGAATTTGAGACGATCACCGGGAAAATCGTTTTGAACGAACATCTTCAAGCTGTAATCTACAAACCAACCTCAAAAATAAGTTATATAAAGTAGTTATGTTTTTTATATCCTGAAAATAAAGAATAAAATTATATATTAATCAGTCCACAGTCCGGGAAGTCTCCCTTCTGCACTTACGGCAGCCAGTATTTATACCTCAGAAATCCCGTAGGTACGAACAATTAAAAGGTACCAGAGTCATAAGGAATATCGCTTGAGATAGGTAGACATGACAGTCCTTTCCCCTTTAGAAACTTTCCAATAACTCGTTAAAAAGCCACGTTATAAAAACTCATACAATGAACAATCGAAAATTGTAATTGTAATTTATTGGCAAAACGAGAACATGTGAGTATTTACAACTTTAAGCCATGTCAAGGAACAAATTATTTCAACAACAACAACAAATTATTTCAAATATACCTAAACAATTCCACAAGTGTATGTTCATAATACTTATTTCATGACTACAACAAAATATTCAAATCATTGGATTTATATTGCTGAACATTACATTTGACAACTTCGTCAACACTAAAGAACAATTTCGTTCATCTCAATATAATATATCACTTCACAAAAGAACAACTTTGTTCACAATATACGACAATTTCGTCAGCTCTAAAGAACAATTTAGTTCAACTCAAATTGGCAATTTCACCATACTCAAATAAATAAAATTGGCAAACTCGCCACCTCAAAGAAAAACGATAATCTCCAACACACGTTTCTATGATCCTCGTCGCCACTTTTATATCCTGAAAATAAAGAATAAAATTATATATTAATCAGTCCACAGTCCGGGAAGTCTCCCTTCTGCACTTACGGCAGCCAGTATTTATACCTCAGAAATCCCGTAGGTACGAACAATTAAAAGGTACCAGAGTCATAAGGAATATCGCTTGAGATAGGTAGACATGACAATGTTTAATGATATTTCCATGTAGCATCCGCAATTTTAAATCAATTTGCTTCAAACATAAATGATTTAATTTCTACTATGCTACACCATATTCCTTAAAAATGTTTCACTCTTTTCTATCTTAGCAATGTTTCGAAACTTTTTTTTTATGTTTGTCCTGGCACTGTCAGACGTAATATTCTTTGAACTTTTCTCTAACTTTGTTTACTCACGTTATGAATCGAAGTTTAATTACTTATTGCAGATTGGTTTAGCATTCTTCTGTAATTGCTCAATACCACAACTTATCTGGAAAACAAACCTATTTATAAATGCTTTTAATATGTCACTAGTGATCTAATCGACAAAGTTATGAAGAAGGGCTCATTTACGATTTTAATAACGATCAAGCTGTTACAGCTTGTATAAAATGTGTAGAATATTCATACAAAAAGCATTACGAGAGAGTGTGGATGTCAAAAATGACAATTTTCGGTGTTATTACGGTGTTATTAAAATTGTGAGTGAGCCCTAAGTAAGTGCTTCTACATGTGTGGCCTTGTTGTTTCATCCATACTGTACGAAAACGACACTTTCCGCACGCGAAGAAAGCACTAGGCAAGTTATACTGATTCAAAACACTTCACTTTATTGCACTACTTTAAACTTACACTTTACACTTTTCACTTTACTTATCACTTGCACTTCACTTTTCGAATTTGAAAATATAATTGATTTTCAGCCGCGCACATCACGCGTATTTATATCCCGCACCACATGTTCTAGAAACGCGTAGAACATTTCCGCTGTTTCCAGGCGCAAATGATGACGACGATGACGGCGATGATGATTGATGATGCATGTGTATGCTGGACTGGCGACGGTCACTCACTGCGATGCGCTCGGTCACTCACTGGAAGGCGCTCAGTGAGTGTAGAGCTTGACAGATGTGCGATGCTGCTGCTGTTGTTGTTATTGCTTCCAACCGTGTGTGAGGGGGACTTTATACCCTTTGCGCAGTCTATCCGTGTGTTATGTGGGGTGATGGTGATTTCTAGGGGAATGCCGTTCAAACTGCTTCTTCTTTCTAAACATACCGCCGGCCTTGAAGGCTCGCCTTCAACAATCTGAGTCTGGATCGGGCAAGGGGCATATCTTCGAAACTGATCGTGTATATTCTCCAGTTGATGTTTTAACTGTGACAACTCTTATGCGTTGATCAGCTCCTGGGTGTACCTTGATGATGCGCGCTAAAGCCCATCCTTCCGGTGGTAAATTGTCCTCCTTTAAGAGCACAAGCATTCCAGTGCTTAAATCTGCCGATGAAGATTTCCATTTTGTTCGTTGCTGAAGATGATGAAGGTATTCATTTGACCACCGCTTCCAAAATTTTTGCTTGAGCTGCTGAATTCTCGCGTAACAATTCAAAAGGGCCAATCCTCAGATCGTTGACTCTGAGAAAATTCGATTTGAATATTATTCACCACATTTTCAATTCCTATTTTTCAGTATTCAATTCAATCAATGTGATTTCTTGCTAGTTGAGTGACGAATTACTATTACTACACGCTAATAATTGATTTTATTCTGAAAACTGACAAAAATGTGGAAAAAATGATAAGTTTAAATGCTTGGCCCATTTTCGATTTTCATCAAGGCATGAGCCTTTTTTATTGGCCAAAATAGAATTTTATTAGCGTGCTTGGCCCAAGGCTAGGCCTTTTCGGTTGTCAATGAATGAGCAAGAGAGAGTCATTGGCCTCTCACCATGCTAAGGCCAATGACAGTTTGCGAAATTTTCCGATTGTAGGCCCTCTTGATGGAGCGAGAACCAATCATTGGCCTTTTCGAGTGGGGGCCAATGAATGATTTGGAAAAAAGCGGTTATTGGCCGTTTTGAAAACCGAGTTTATAACGGTAAGTTTTATGATTATGTTGACAATGTTTGCATAGTTTGTGGGTGTTGGGAGATGCTATCGAATGGTATCAAAACCCGATTTGTTTACAATTTGATCATTGGCCCTTTAGAACTGTTACGCGAGAATTGTTTGCCATCGTGTCAAACGGTTCATTGATAATGAAGTCAAATTGGGTTCTACATTGGATGTAAGCCGGTCTCCGATCAAAAAATGCGCTGGGGTTAGTGGCATTAAGTCCTCAATGTCGTCAGAGACAGGAGCTAATGGTCTTGAATTTAGGATTGATTCAATTTGTACTAGAAGTGTGTTGAGTTCCTCATAGGTAAACACCATTGCTCCACATGTCTTCTTGAGCAAATTTTTGACCGATTTGACTCCTGCTTCCCAAAGACCCCCAAAATTTGGTGACCGAGGGGGTATGAAGTGCCAAATAATTCCTGCTTCGGCTAGTTTCTTGGAAAAATGTTCACCGTTCGACTCGAACATTCGTTTCAACTCTCTCAGCTCAGAATTTGCTCCGACGAAATTTGTAGCATTATCACTGAAGAATTCTGCCACCATTCCACGGCGTCCCACAAATCGACGAAGTGCTGCCAGAAACGATTGCGTAGTCAAGTCACCAACAAGTTCAAGATGAATGGCCTTCGTGGACATACATACAAACACAGCTATGTACGCCTTAAGTTTCGGTGCCTTGCGCAACAAACTGGAACGGATCGTGATGGGTCCAGCGAAATCAACTCCGGTTTTGATGAATGGTCTTGCTGGCTGCACTCGGCTGGCTGGTAAATCTCCCATGATTTGTTTCGCTGTCCTGGCCTTAAAGCGAGCACACACAGTACAGCTTGAACATACCTTTTTGACGAGATTTCTAGCTTGTATAGGCCAGTACTGCGATCGTATTTCGTTCAGTAAAGCAGATGGTCCTATATGGCAATTTTCCCGATGTAACTGCAATGCTATGCGTTTTGCCAAAAAGTTATGTGCAGGGAGTATAACTGGGTGCTGCGAACTGTATGGCAATTCAGCATTCTTCAGTCTTCCACCAACTCGAAGAAGTCCGTCAGAATCGATGAATGGATTTAAAGCGATTAACTTGCTTTTATCCTTTACGCTGTTGTTCCTTTGAAGTTCAGTATACTCATTCTCAAAGGAGGTCTGTTGTACACAACGAATTATTCTTTTCAAAGCGTTGTTCAACTCAGAAGCAGAAAGCGTTCCAGTTCGTCGTGTCTCCTTGTTCGATGGTTTCGAGTTATGAATGAAACGCAATACATACCCGACGACGCCCTTCATTTTCGTCAAGGACGAGTACTTCTCGAAGAATATCGGTTCGGTTATAACAACAGCACAAACCTTACGCGCCTCTGGAATATCCTCATTTCGAAGCTCGGGCTGTTCAGGCCAAAGTGATCGGTTCACAAGCCATGCTGGGCCATTCCACCAGAGCGTTGAATCCATAAGTTCTTCTGCTGCAAGTCCGCGTGATACTATGTCGGCTGGGTTGTCTTTTCCACTGATGTATCTCCAGTGACATCCAATAGTGGAGTTCTGAATCCTCTCGACTCTATTTGCCACAAACTCTTTCCAGCGGTTTGAAGGTGCGGTGATCCATTGAAGCGTTATCATGGAGTCCGTCCACAAAAAACAGCTGTCGACGCTCAATTCCACTGAATCTAGAACCTTTGTTAAGAGTTCAGACAATAAAACTGCTGCGCATAATTCCAACCGTGGCAGTGTAACCTTCTTCAATGGTGCTACGCGTGATTTGGCACACAGCAGACGAACGTATGCATTTCCAGAAACGTCGACGGTTTTGACATAAATGCAGGCTCCATATGCGACCATGGAAGCGTCTGAGAACCCATGTATTTCTACGGCGATTGGCTGTAGACATCCAAACGTCCATCGGTCGATTCGCAGGTTTTGAAGATGCCGCAGACTATCGTAGAATTATTGCCACTTCTGCACGATATGTTCTGGGAGTGGGTCATCCCAGGAGACATTTAAGAGCCAAAGCTGCTGCATCAAAGTTTTAGCTGCTACGATGATCGGTGCTATCAATCCCACGGGGTCATACAGAGATGCAATCGCAGAAAGGATGGTACGTCGAGAGTAAACCTGGAACTGTTTTAGATGGATACGGTATGTCAACTGATCATTCCTGGTGTCCCAGCTCAATCCCAGAGACTTGACGATTTCGCCGTCGTCAATCTCACACATTGTGCCTTTTTCCATTAAGCTTTCCGGTAAATCCTTCAGCAATTCTGGATCATTACTACTCCACTTCCTCAGCTCAAAACCGCCCTTATGCAGCACTGCGAGCAACTCATCTCTCGTTTTCAGTAAAGCCTGTTTGCTGTTTGATCCATCTAACAAGTCGTCCACGTAGAATCGTTTGCAAAGAGAACGACAGGCATTCGGATAGGTGTCTTTCTCGTCTGCGGCTAGCTGGTGCAGCGTACGAACAGCAAGAAATGGAGCAGCGCGTGTACCGTATGTCACTGTGTTCAGCTGATACACCTTCAGTGGTTGTGATGGTGTTTCTCTCCACAGTATTCGCTGTAAATTCGATGATTGCTGGTCTACTCGAATCTGCCGATACATCTTGGCAATGTCAGCTGTGACAACATATCTCCAACATCTGAATCCCAACAAAAGCGAGAACTGATCTGCTTGGATGTTCGGCCCAGTCATCATAATATCGTTGAGTGAAAAACCTGATGATGTTTTGCTGGATGCGTCGAAAACAGTCCTTAGCTTAGTTGTAGTACTCGTTGGCTTAAGGACTGCATGATGAGGGAGGTAATTTACTAACAAACCCACCTCTTCCAAGCCGTCAGGAACAACACTCATGTGCCCAGAAGATTCGTACTCTCTCATGAAATCTGTATACATTTCTCGAAGTTGGTCGTTTCCATGTAGCCTGCGCTCTAAAGCATGGAATCTTCGTAGGGCTTGTTCCTTAGAATCACCGAGCATTGAAGGAGGCTGAGACAATGGGATCTTCACCTCGTACCTTCCGTCTGATAAGCGTCTGACGTGTTCGAGATAGTGTTTTTCTGCTGGATCCAATTTGGCCTCACCATTTACTCCAACTTGCAGCTCCTCTACTTTCCAGAACTTTTCCAATTGTTGCAGCAGATCAGCATCAGTCATCGAAGTAACCACATTCGATTGCACGTGATCCCGCGAATACTGCTTGCAGCTTCCGGAAACTACCCAGCCTAGCTCAGTGTTCCACAGAATGAAGTCACCAACTTCAATCTTTTCCGGAAGTAAAAGCTTGAAGAAAAGCTTGGCTCCCAGTAGAACATCGATTCTTCCTGGTCTGCTGAATGTCGGATCTGCCAACTCTTCTCTTCTAGTGGAAAAACTATCGCATTGAATGTTGTCAGATGGTAACACATTCGTGATCTTGTTCATCACCAGCAGTGGAACGTTAAACTGCTTTCCGTTCACACGAGACTCGATAGTAGCCGTCACCTGCCTTCCAACTTGAGCTTCTACTCCACTTACTCCGTGGACGGTGATCGATGTATTGCATTCCTTCAACCGAAGTTTCCGAGCAAAAGCTTGCGTTATGAAATTCGGTTGTGATCCGGAATCCAACAGCACGCGACACGGTAATTTGCTCCCAGCTCGATCGTAGATGCAGACCATAGCAGTAGCCAAAATATCACTCGATGCTTGCATGGTGTGATTTGCCTGACTCGCCATACTCGCATTAACGATGCGCTGATCCTGAGGAACAGATTCTGACAACGATGACACGTGGCTAGATGGCCGTTGTTCCTGCTGATGATGTTGCTGTCCATGTAGTAAGGTGTTGTGCTTTTCGCTGCAGGACTTACAACCTCTGGATTCACATTTACTTACTACATGCTTGGACGAGAAACAGTTGTAGCACAGCTTCCACTTTCTCACCTCGTCGAATCTAGCTTCTGGACTCATGGCTATGAACTTCTTGCAATTCCACAGTGGATGGTTTTGACCATTCTCACAGATTTTACAGCCAGTAGAACTCGTAGAAGCATGAGATAGCTGTGGCTTGAAACGACTGGATTTGCGAAGCTCTTCTTTGTCCGTTGCCAACGCCTCTAGTGTGTGACATCTACCGTTGATGAATTTGACGATGTCTTCGTATTTTGGTGACTCCTCTTGTTGGGTTTGGGTTTCCCAATCACGACGTGATGTGCTATCGAGTTTGCTGGAGATCAGGTACACCAAAATCGTGCTCCATTGATCGGTTGGCTCACCAAGTTGCTTCAGTGCATTGATGTTTCGCTGGCACTCAGTCAACAAGCGACGCAACTCCTTCGGCGAATCTTGTGACACTTGCTTCGTGGTGAACAATGCCTTCAGATGTTTCTGCTTGATTACCCGGCGATTCTCGAACCTCTCAATCAGCAAATCCCAGGCCACTCGGTAATTGGCATCGGTGATGTCCATCGCATCCAACATGCACGCTGCTTCCTCTTTGAGGCTCGACTTTAAGTATAACAACTTCTGAACGTCAGACAGTTGCGTGTTTCTGTCGATAAGCGCCTCAAAAGCATCGCGAAACGCTGGCCAACCGAGATAATCACCGCTGAACGTTGGCAATTCCAATGTAGGCAATCGTACAGCTACTGGTTGTTGCACCATGGGGAATTGCTGGTGGTGAATAGGCATCAAGGCCTGGCCTCTGTGCACGTTTGCAGCCGCGATTGCTGGACCCTGCATCCTCTCGATGATGGAACGCAATGCAGCTCTTGCGTTCATGCACCTTTCCTCAAAGGTGGCACGCTTTTCTTCTTCCTCTTCAACGTTTACTCCTTCCTCCGCGTCGATGGCAGTTTGTACGGTGTCGTACTCATCCCAGCACTGATTGACGACATCCAGTCGTGCCTGAACCAACTCTGCTGTGATTCCGGGCTTGGATTCGATGTCTCGGATGAACACTTCGATCCGTGTCAGGCGTCCGAGAATGACTCCACGCTGTCGTTTAAGCTCCGTCATGCCGAAAGCTGTTGCGATACGTCGTTCCAAACTGTTCCTAAATGCAAATGTACCGCCGGCCGGTGACGCCGTTGAAATCCTCAGCTGCTTGTGTCTGACTGGATTAACAACCGACGACTGACGCGCGCCGAAGCACTAAAATCGGGCACTGTAGCTGTCTTGCTACCAAGTAAACCGACGAACGACGAACTAGTCGACTGGTCGAGACCCACAGTTCCGCTGACTGCGACGGACACTGTCACGACGGTCCCGCGACTATCACACTTTCGCGCACACTAAGGGCGCTGCCATAGTAAACGCGTCGAGCGACGCGTCCGCGTGTGCGAGCCCGCAAAGCAGAATATCAACAACAGGAAATCCTTTGATCGCATCGCGTTCGCGGACGCAGACGCGTTACTATGGCCGCACCGTAAAACGACTCGCGACGCGACTACTTACACTACGACCGAACGCGACTGACGCGAAACTTGCCTTGCCTTCTGACTTACTAGATCCGCGCGATCCGGTTCGAAGGACCAAATGTACGAAAACGACACTTTCCGCACGCGAAGAAAGCACTAGGCAAGTTATACTGATTCAAAACACTTCACTTTATTGCACTACTTTAAACTTACACTTTACACTTTTCACTTTACTTATCACTTGCACTTCACTTTTCGAATTTGAAAATATAATTGATTTTCAGCCGCGCACATCACGCGTATTTATATCCCGCACCACATGTTCTAGAAACGCGTAGAACATTTCCGCTGTTTCCAGGCGCAAATGATGACGACGATGACGGCGATGATGATTGATGATGCATGTGTATGCTGGACTGGCGACGGTCACTCACTGCGATGCGCTCGGTCACTCACTGGAAGGCGCTCAGTGAGTGTAGAGCTTGACAGATGTGCGATGCTGCTGCTGTTGTTGTTATTGCTTCCAACCGTGTGTGAGGGGGACTTTATACCCTTTGCGCAGTCTATCCGTGTGTTATGTGGGGTGATGGTGATTTCTAGGGGAATGCCGTTCAAACTGCTTCTTCTTTCTAAACACATACCTTAAACTTATTTGCTTTAGAGAGCTCTTTATTTTTATGAAGAAAATTCAGAAGATTAAGAATTGAAATAGGCCTCTTTCAGAACTAATTGGACATCTTGATGATTTACTTAGGCACCTGGGGCTTTTGTCGGCCAAATATCTGAAATTCAGCATTAAGATGCACTTAGGATGATTGTAAGCCAAAGCCAAACCTCGAAATTTCAAGAGCACGAGTCTTTAAAACCAAACAGAGCTCCGAGCTGAAATTGTGATCGTTTTATCATAACCAGAATGCAACCAATCCACCAAATCTTCACCGAGAACGGTTGTTTGATTATGATCTTAATACATGATCTTGTCAATTCGAAGTTTGGCTTAAAGGGCATATTGTTGGTAAATATGGTTCAAATAGCATTCAAATTAAATCCCTGTCATGTCAAGAGTAGGATCTGTTTTATTAGCACAATTAACCATCTCTTTCCCATGATAGATAGCTCCAGAGCTCCATCGATTTTCGATGATTGCAAGACAAATCGATTCACATGAATACTATAGCCATAGTTTTCAAAATAAGATTCCATATTGGTTAGAACAATCTAATAGTCAATTTATTGTTCCAATAGTGAAACTATTGATAAATAATCAAATTACTGTGAAAAATAAACAAGTGGAAAATCTTGAACCAATTTAAAAAAATGCTGCAGTACTTATCATAGAAACGATTTTTGATGTAGAAAAAGTCAATACCCAACCCAGCCTTTAGACGGGATACACTTTGGAATTTTCTGTATTTTTTCGTAGCTCGGAATGATTCTATTTTTGGCTTAAACCTTGACTCATAACACGCATATAAGAAAAGTTTTTATGACTTTTGAAACTTTTTTGTATTTTTGAAAATTGTTTGAAAAAATGTATTTCTTATATAACCTACAAATGCCCGGGGTTAATTTAACGTGTAGAATAAAAAATCGTTCCTTTTATATTTTTCTATGACAAAAGAAGAGCTTGGTGGTATTAAAAAAAATTCAAACCTGTTTTTCCGTGAATTGCACGGAAAATAAAAATATTTCCAGAAAAATATTAAAAATTTATTATTTTTAAAAGTTTTGTAAAAATTTGAATTTTTATTATAGCCAAAAATGAGTAACTAGAAGAGGCTTCGAGAAAAAATAAAAAAGGTTAGAGATGCTCAAAAAAAAAAAAATAAAAAAAAAATAAAACAAAATTTATAGATTTGCAAAAATGAGTAACTAGAAGAGGCTTCAAGAAAAAATGAAAAAGGGTAGGGATGTTCAAAAATAAAAATTAAAAAAAAAACAAAATTCATAGATTTGCGATTAAAAATAAATCATTGCCCAAAACGTGTTCAGAACGATTTTAGATAACTAAAAATGCTATAATGATCGAAAATAAAAATTTGGGTATTAGAGGGTTAAAGTCGTTGGAAAGAATGAATTAAAACCGGGAAAATTATGTAAAATATATCGGGTAAAAAGCGGGAATTTCAAAATCGAAATTCGGTGGCCACCCTGAAATACATTGGAAGAAATTTCAGAGATGCGTCAGATTTGTACTTTCAGAATGTCCGAAAAAATCGAGGTTTTCTTGGTGTTAGAAAAAATACCTTCTAATAAATTTCATTGAAAAATGAGTTGAAAAACATTCTAGATTTTCATATATGTTTCGGGGTTTTTGGATTGGATAAAAATGCCTTCCGAGAAACATCAAACATTTATAACAATTTCTGAAAATTATTGCAGAAATTTTGGAAATGACAGATAAATTAGTATGAAATCAAAATTCACGGACGTTTGCTCGGAAAATACTGCATTTGGTTTAGTTTTGGGGAACTTCGCCCCCAACTACGTCATAAGGCCTCTATGCTCACTAGAGTGATGCAAATTTTGAAATTTTAGCTCCCCTATGCTTAAACGATTTTTATTATGGTAAGTAGCATCCTTCCAAAGTTTGAAGTGATTCGGAAGAAATTTGACTGTACACACGCCATTTGAAGTTTATATGGAGATAACATTTTATGGAAAAGTGAATACACTCACCTCATGTGAAAACTTCCCAGCTACAACTTTGCCGAAGGCCACTTTTTGATTGGACGTCAGGATAAATTGTTATTCATCATCATAAACTTGGTTTGCATGTAGCATGCTTCACCAACTGTTCGGCAGGCAACAGTGGTACTCCTGGCGGGAAGAATAGATCAAAGTAATCCAGGCTACTATGTTCTACAGCAAAAAAGCAGTGTTGCTCTGAAAGTAGTTGAATGATCATCTCAGCATGATATAGACTTTGTTATCAATAATAACAAATTATCCTTACGTCCCATCAAAATGTGATCTTCGGCAAAGTTGTAGCTGGGAAGTTTTCACATGAGGTGAGTGTATTCACTTTTCTATAAAATGTTATGACGAAGAGATAGAGGGCTGAACCCAAAAGATTGGCGTTTTCCATAGTAATCTCCATATAAACTTCAAATGGCGTGTGCACAGTCAAATATCTTCCAAATCACTTCAAATTTTGGGAGGATCATTTTCATCATAATTGACATCGTTTAAGCACAGACAAACAGACGTAACACTGACGAAATTTCCATCGACCACTCATTTAACGATCATTTCAAATTCGTTATGTTACAAATCTCACAACTAGCGGCGCGCGCATCGTTTTTCTTCGTGTTTGACGTTTCACACTACCGCCATCTGCCGGTCTTGTTGCACGAAACACCTTTTTGTGCAACATGCTCACCAGATGATGACGGTGTAAACTGGGCGATGGATTTTGAAGAAATTTGTTCTAAGTGTTACGTCTGTTTGTCTGTGGTTTAAGCATAGGGGAGCAAAAACTTCAAAATTTGCATCAGTCTAATGCTCACATTACATTTGATAAGTTCAAATAGGAATGAATTTTTATCGACTATTTCAATAGCCTGTAATGCACGCAAGATATTGTTAAAATTGATATAATAAATTACAGTGCAATAAATCATTCATAACACTTACTATAATGGGTTATCGATATTTAAAAAAATATTTTCAAATGTACATAAAAGTTATTGTATTATGATTCTATGGATATGCGAGTCGAGGACATTTTTTTTGGCGTACAGCGCTTAATTAAAATATTTGAATCACATATCAGGGGGGCGATTCCAAATAAATATTGGCATCAAGGGGGCGAAAGTTGAAAAAGTTTGGGAAGCACTGCTCTAACCGAACTAACCGATAAATATTATCATTTTTATAGTGTACAAAAATAAATTTGAAAATATAAATATGAATTTTGACATTGAGTTTTGATGATGTATTTTAGTATCAAATTGATCGATCTTGAAAGGTGGCACCCAATACCGGACACGGTCTGGAAATGCCTCGAATTCTGTAAATCTGAACATCATTGAATGTGTACACCATAGAAATAGTTTATAATTACCAATTCAATGCAATTGCAACATTTACAAAAATAATTTGAGTTTTTCTTAGTTTGCAAGATGATGATACTATCAAATTAGGATTATGTTCGATCATGCTTGCGGGATCCAAAGTATTTTTTCATTTTCAAAATAATTACTAAATAGGCTCCAAATTAAGAAGATACGTCAATTTTTTAAAGATTTCCAAACTTTTCTACTTTTTTAAAAAGGGATGCATGTTTCAAGGATGTGTTATTCTACGCAAACATTAGTCTTCATTATAGCTTTCTTTTCTACTAATACACCATCTTGATTGGACCATGATTTCTCAATGTTTCGACTTTGTCCGGTATTGGGTGCTGTCCGGCACTGGGGGATCTCCCCCTATATCAGAGGGTTAACTAAAATACACAGCACCACATACAAACTAAATTCGCATTAATTTCAAATATTTTGTGCTCTCAATTTTACCATGGCACCATTTTGACAGTAAACGTTACTACATCTCGATATCTCTCCTTATGTCGATGATTTCTTCGGTCCCTTCATTCAGCATATAAATTTTCTCTCCATATCTCGATATCCTCCTTATCTCGATGTGGTGTTGTTGATTTTTCGTTCCCGTTTTTCTCTCCGTATGTCGATAAGCACTTTATCAAAGGATACCTATGTTATATTCGGACAAATAGCCAAGACCATCTCAGAGAGAAAGGAATGTAAACGATTATTGAGAGATGAGAGATAAAACGATAAAATACGATGTACCGGTTATTACAATAAACGCAGGCCTCTGTCGGTCTCTTGTACTTTGAACGTTAAACCTAGTGGTTGTGTTTTATAAATTAGTGCTACGAGAAAACCCCAAAATTTGAACATTATAAGTGGACGACGAGTAGAAAACTTTTTTGATTTTTGTTTCAAAGTTTCATTACAGAAAGCATTGAAGCTTTTTTTTTTCCGTATCGGTCAGTGAAAGCAGGAAGCGTGCATTAGTGGAACGTGCAGCGAAGATAATTGTCGTTTACAACCATAGTATCAGGCAGTATGGAAAGTCAGTGAGCTGGGTGGAATTGTAGTTAAAGCAGCTGGCATAAGGAAAAGTTAAAAAAAACTGTTGCGAAAAAAAAAGTGTAAAGAAAAATTGGACGGAAGCTGTGCCACATGGTCTATATTCAGCAAAATAGCCATTGCAATTTTTCATTGTCCCGCTTGGTCCGCCATTTCAAGGTGTAGAAGTGGAGTTGAGCTTTAATTGAATTGCTTTAAGAGAGAGTGAGCGAAGGAACTCAAAGGTACTGTATAAGAAACATAAGTGATATTGAGTGGTTGAAATCAGACGGCGGTTTTAGCTGAGTGTAGCGACTGTCGAAACAACACAGATTTGTTCTGGCAGTTGTGAGCATAGTCAATCGAGAGATCATCAGTGATATAGTGTGGTTGAGAGATCTACAGCAAAGTGATAGAAGAGAGTGAGAACACCAAAATAACATAAAGAGCTTGCAGGCAGCTGAATTAGTGAGAAAAAAGAGCGAATTGGGAAGTCAACGGCTGAGAGGACTGCCGGCGAGACCAACATTGGTTAGGACGAGCATCGGTGAGACGAGAGTCATTTGAATAACATTGGTGAGACGAGCTTCGTGAGACGATTCGATTGTGGTGAGCAGAAAAGAGTATTAAGCTGTGTATCAAGTAAGTCATTTTAGACCATTTCATCTCATTCAGGTGTGTTTATCGAAGTCGTCAGCATGTCTGCGTTAATCGGAAGCATTGATCACTATGTGCGGGGCTCAAGCTTTGCTAGTTATATGAAACGAATGAATATCCTTTACCAGTTGAACAATGTTACAGATAATAACAAGAAAAACCTATTCTTGGCGCTAAGTGGGTCAGTTATTTTCGATGAAATAGAACTTATTTACCCGGGAATAGACATTGCGGATATTGATTATGGTGACATGATCAGTAAACTGAAAGAAAGATTGGACAAAGTTCAGCCTAATATGATGCACAGGCACAAATTCCATGCACGTGTGCAGGGTGTTGATGAGCCTGCTGAAAACTATGTATTAGCTTTGAAATTACTCGCTAGTCATTGTGGTTTTGGTGCACACAGAGAAGAAGCAATCAAGGACAAAATTGTTTTTGGTTTAAGGGATCAGGATCTGAAGCACAAGCTTTTAATGAAAGATGATATGACTTTAGAAGAGGTAGAGCAGATGGTAATTCGAACTGAATTAGCTAAGTGCCGTGCAAAAGAACTAGAAGAAAAGAATGAGGATCCAAGAGAGGTGAACTCAGTGAAGTACCGTTTAGGAAGTCAGTCGAATTTCAATGACATGAATAGAGATGGAAGGCAAGGTTCAAGTAACTACAGTAGGCGTTTTAGCAATAGAAGTAGAAGTACTAGCAGGGATCGTGAGCGTACGAGATTCAATCATAATCGCTATGATTACTACAAACGGCAACGCGAAGAATACCAACCAAGAAACAGCTATTCAGATTATCGTGGTCAAGGAGACGGAAATCCACATCAAAATGTAATTTGCAATTTTTGTAAAATGAGAGGTCATATAAAACGTAATTGTTATAAATTGAAAAATCGCAAAAATGTAAATTTTGTGGAAGCTGATCCGGTTGAGATCAATAGCTACGATTTCAAGCGGTTACAGATAAGAGATTCAGAAAATGAAGATGATGATTATCCTTGTATGATGATAGCAAGCAATCGTTTTAGCGAGCCGTGTCTTGTGAAGGTTATAGTAGAAGGGATTGAGCTAAGCATGGAAATAGATTGCGGTGCGGCAGTCACAGTTGTTAGTCTATCAGTATATAGAATGTATTTCAGCCACATTAAGGTTTCTAAATGCAGTAGTCGTTTGGTCGTAGTAGACGGGCAGCAGTTATCAATTTTTGGCGAAATTTCGGTTAAGGTGATGGTTAATGAGATTCAGCATCAGATGACTTTAATAATACTTGATTGCACAAGACGTTTTGTCCCGTTATTCGGCAGAAATTGGATGGACGTTTTTTATCCTAGCTGGAGGAAAACTTTTGGAAATACCATGAGAATCAATGCTATGAACAAGGATGCTGACAATAGTTTGAAGCTAGACATGGGTAATATTGAATCGGACATAAAATCTCGCTTTCCAAAAGTTTTTGACGGTGATTTTTCAAACCCTATCACAGGATATGAAGCTGACCTTGTTCTGAGAGAGGATAGACCCATATTTAGAAAAGCTTACGACGTGCCGTTCAAATTGAGAGAAAAGGTTGTTGGTCATCTGGATTCGTTAGAAAAGCAGAACGTAATCACACCATTGCAGGTTAGTGAGTGGGCGTCTCCTGTTGTTATTGTTCCAAAAAAGATAATGACATAAGAATGGTAATTGATTGTAAAGTGTCCAAAAACAAACAGATCATTCCCAATACATACCCGCTACCTTTAGCACAAGACATATTTGCGTCATTAGCAGGGTGCAAATGGTTTTGCTGCCTTGATTTAGCAGGCGCGTACACTCAACTCAAGCTATCGGAAAGATCAAAGCAATTTGTTGTTATAAACACAATTAAGGGATTATACACTTATAACCGGTTGCCACAGGGTGCATCTTCTAGTGCTGCCATATTTCAAAGGGTTATGGACCAAATTTTAATAGGATTGAAACATGTTCGCTGTTACTTAGATGATGTACTGATTGCGGGAGAAACTAAAGAAGAATGTTTATCAAATTTGTATTTGGTACTTGAGAGATTACAAAAAGCTAATCTAAAGGTGAATTTTAAGAAATGTAATTTTTTTTTGAATTCTCTAACGTATCTCGGACATTTGGTTACTGAAAAAGGGCTTCTTCCATCGCCAGAAAAATTATTGACAATTGAAAAAGCTAAAGTTCCTGCAGATACCACTGAGCTCAAAGCATTTTTAGGGTTAATAAATTTTTACGGAAAATTTGTTCCTCACTTATCTGCCAAATTGAATTGTTTATATGCTTTATTACGAAAAGATACTAAGTTTGTTTGGAACGAGAAGTGTCAGCAAACTTTTGAAGATAGTAAGAAAGCTCTATTAACTGCAAATTTTCTCGAATTTTACGACCCGGCAAAACCAATTATTGTTGTATCTGATGCATGTAGCTATGGATTAGGAGGAGTGATAGCTCATATGGTTGATGGTAAAGAAAAACCTATAAGTTTTGCATCATTCTCTTTAAACCCTGCTCAAAAAACATACCCAATCTTGCATTTAGAGGCATTAGCTCTAGTATGCACTGTTAAAAAATTCCACAAATTTCTTTTTGGACAAAAGTTAACAATTTATACAGACCACAAGCCGCTTTTGGGAATTTTTGGCAAAAATGGCAAACATTCGCTTTGTGTTACAAGATTGCAAAGATATGTCATGGAAATGTCTATTTGTGAGTTCGACATTTGTTACAGGCCTTCTGCCAATATGGGAAATGCAGATTTCTGCTCAAGATTTCCTCTAGAGCAAGGTGTTCCCAAGAAACTGGATAGTGGTTGCATCAAGAGTATAAACTATTTTGGAGATTTTCCTTTGGATTATTCTTTGATTGCAAAAGAAACTAAAACAGATAATTTTCTTTCAAGAGTGGCAATTTGTATTGAAAATGGGTGGCCTAATAAAACAGACAATGATTTGCGAGCAATAAATATTTTCTTTGCGATTCGATCTAGAGGTAGTGGAAGGTTGTGTCATATACCAGGATCGAGTTTTCATACCCGTTCCTCTTAGGAATGATATTTTGAAGCTGCTTCATTCCAATCACAATGGGATTGTTAAAATGAAACAAACAGCTCGCCGATCTTTGTTTTGGTTCGATTTGAATAAACACATAGAATTATTTGTAAAACACTGCGAACCATGTATAAAAATGTCAGTGGTACCTAAACCGGTTTGTAGCACTTCATGGACTCCAACAAATCGGCCATTCAGTCGTATTCATGCTGATTTCTTTTTCTTTGAATCAAAAACATATTTTTTAGTTGTGGATAGTTATACAAAATGGCTTGAAGTGGATATAATGAGATATGGAACAGATGCAAACAAAGTTATTAAGAAGTTCACAGCTATTTTTGCTAGATTTGGACTACCAGACGTTCTAGTGACAGATGGAGGGCCACCATTCAATTCTAGTCATTTTGTTAAATTTATGGAACGTCAGGGTATACGGGTCATGAAAAGTCCTCCGTATAATCCTAGTAGCAACGGACAAGCAGAGAGAATGGTTAGATTAGTTAAAGATGTATTAAAGAAATTCCTTCTGGATCCTTTGATAAAATCACTTGATGATGATGATAGATTAACTTATTTTTTAGCGAACTATAGAAACACTTGTTCTTCGTCAGATGAAAGATTTCCAACGGAGAAACTTTTGAGCTACAGACCTAAGACTTTAGTTGACATTTTGAACCCCAGACATAGTTATAAAGATTTTCTGGTACGAAAAGATTTGTCCCCATCAAGTAAATAAAAAAATAAAGACATTTTAGCTTCAAATAAAGAGACAAAATATGACATCCCGTTGTCCGAAGATCCATTTCTCAATTTAGTGCTAGGGGATAGGGTTTGGTATAAAAATAATGACAAACATGCAATTGAGAAATGGGTCGAGGCAAAATACGTCAAAAGAGTATCACCTAATGTGTTTGAAATCTCTTTCGGCAGGCACAATTGCAATGCACATCGGAATCAACTAAAGATTGTGAGTCCGCGACAATCTAGGTCGACAATACGACTACCAATACAGCGACAGAAACGACGTAGGGAGTCTATTGACTCTGAGGATGACTTCTTAGGGTTTTCGGACGAGACGAACGCAGCTAGGAAGGATCTTGACAATACGAAACAAAAGCATGCAAGGACAAGCCCCATTAGAACGCGAAGTTTTTCGCGATCGAAAAGAAAGAAGGATGAAGAAGAAAATCGAAATAATTGAAAGCCCCAGTAGCAATGAATTGATATTGAGTCCTGGGATTTGTATTCAGAAATTACAACTTCTAGCATGCCAACAAGAAAAAAAAAAGATGTATTTCATTGTCAGACATTTGGCGCTCAAAGTTATAGGATATTAAGTTAAGAGCATGTTTGTTATGAATTCGAATAAGATTGGTTGTCATCAATTTATTATAAAGTAATTATGAATTAAGGTCAGTTCTTAAGGGGAAAGAATTGTTATATTCGGACAAATAGCCAAGACCATCTCAGAGAGAAAGGAATGTAAACGATTATTGAGAGATGAGAGATAAAACGATAAAATACGATGTACCGGTTATTACAATAAACGCAGGCCTCTGTCGGTCTCTTGTACTTTGAACGTTAAACCTAGTGGTTGTGTTTTATAAATTAGTGCTACGAGAAAACCCCAAAATTTGAACATTATAACCTACTAGATCAGATTTTCGTAATTTAAAAAAATCGAGGAGCATGAAATGACGTCTGCTTATTTATTATTATTCCTGTTTTCCTAACAACGGATCGGGTATCAATCTAGTATGCATTAAAAACATGTTCTATGTCTCGATCTCTCCCTATCTCAATGGTCCCTTCGATATCGAGATGTGGAGAGGCGACTTTATATCATGGTTAAAAAGTTGCAGCAAGCCAGAATCGAACCGAGGATCTGGTGATTGTCAAGCGCGAACGTATATAATGCGGATAATAACCATATTCCATTTGGAATTCCACAATATGTAACTTCATTTAAACCTCAATCCACACTCACTTACAGGGCGGCGTCCAAAGCAACGTGGTTCCACCGGAATTGATGGTGTGCTTCGACATCCGTCTGGCCGTCGACGTGAAGCATTTGGAGTTCGAGAACCAGCTGCTGGACTGGTGCCGCGAAGCTGGCGGCGGCATTGAGCTCGAGTACGACCAAAAGTGTCCCTTCGTCAAGCCCACCACCCTGGATGGATCGAACCGGTACTGGGTGGCTTTTAAGGATGCTCTGGATGAGCTGGGCCTGAAGGTAAAACCTCAGATCTTCCCCGGGGGTACCGATAGCCGGTATATCCGTGGCATCGGAATTCCGGCGATCGGCTTTTCGCCGATGAATAACACCCCTGTGCTGCTGCACGATCACGATGAGTTCCTTCAGGCCGATACCTATCTCAAGGGAATTGAGATCTACAAGAAAATCATTGCCAACGTTGCGAACGCCTAGGACTGGTGACATAAATGAATTTGTACGGATTACCTAATCATAAGATGGTTTTATTTCAACAATTTATCCATATAAGCTCCCTGGATCAGAGCCTTCTCTTCAATTTCGAACAGTTTCATCATATCGTTGGCAATCTTGGTTCCCTCGTCTATGCTCTGTTCCGGCCTCAGTACGACTTCGAATTCCAAAAAGTGCCCCAGCCCTTCCACATCGTCCAAGTGGACGCGAGTTTGTCCGTGCAGGAACAAGTGCCGATGCTTCTTGACCTCACCCTTGATGCCGATACTTTCGGCCAGAATGGTTTCCATCAGTTTCGGCTCGTCTAGGTCCATCTTGTGGTAGGTGGACAGTTTGGGTCCGCCCACATCCGGCCGGAAGTACTGAATGAGCTCGGACTTTTTGGTCTGAAAAGGGGAACATAAATACAGGGACTTAAATTTATATTCGTTTTCATATTGGTAAAAATCTATATCACCTATCGGGTTTAAAACACTTTTTCAATCCTTGCATCGCATTATTCGACAATCATAAACTCAGGGTGTTCACCGAAATAAGGTCTACCCAAGAAACATTTGCCTATTTTATAATCATTTATTAGGCAATTTTTCACAACTACATACTGAATAGTTGCTTTATTATATTACTTTGCAGCTGCTACGCACACATTGTTCAAGCAAATCTGGCGAAATTATTAAGCTTCTTATCATTTGGTGACTGTAATCATATATTGTAATGATGTTTATTCAGGTTTCACTTTGCTTAATAAGGATTGATGATTTAACAACGCTAGTTTAACAAACTACATTATTGCAGTTTAATTCAGCATCACGTTTAACAACATTTTAATTATTTCCAAGTGAAGCCTTTGTTCAGGCGTTGTTCACACACATTTGGAGAAGTTATAAAGCGTATCGTTGTATATTGACTTTATTCTACAACTTCAAATTCGCTTTATAAGCATTCATCTCAGCTTTTATTCAACAGCCACAAAATTGATTGAAAACAAATAAATGATTAAAAATAGCTAACCTGCATACATCAGATGCAGTGTATACCTTTACCATGAATTAATAACCACACTTTTAATAATTACCTGAATACTGGATTCAAACTCGAGACCTTCCCATCGTCAGCGGTATTACCTTGCCATCTGCGCCATCCTTGAATTCACATATCAGCCTTCCAGTGCACAATATAAACCTCTTGTAGCTGATTATTGATCATGCTTGAGCTTCTATTCAACAATAACTAATCAACACGTGCTATGCTGATCAACAACTGAATAAGCGCATTACATCTGCTGCTGTTCAGTACTGATGCGAGCTGAACTCAGTCGGCTATTTATAGCGCACAGTGAGAAAATTTATTTCAATGCCGGTCAAAAATAAAGTTTATTCACAAAGTAAAAACAGTCTGAAATGATTAATCGAATTTCATAATAAGTTTTAACTTGTTAAAACTTTAATTGAATTGTTCATGTAACTATACTAAATTCATTTATTAAATGTATAATATTTCTATTAGGTTAATATTTTAATTATGTGTCGTCCTTTTTCCATCTATTAAACATTATACAAATATAAAATATATTTCAATCAATAATCCTATGTCAGAAGACTGATTCAAAATATTTTCTAAACATAATTGAATATTGTATTGAGAAAGCATCAGTTATTATTGTATCCAACATGTTTTTATATATTAGTTAGTTAGTGGCGAATTCGCCAAGGGCGAAAAGCCACTCAAATAAAAATAAATAATAATAATATTAGTAAGTTGAACATTGCAATATATTAGGAAAACAACGCAATTTTTAGATATTTTGTCCATTTTTCACCATTATTCAACAATAATTAACTATGTATGTTTATTTGCGACACTTGACTGTAAGTTAGGTAATCACTTTCATGAAACTATTGTTGAATTATTATTTATACTTCGATT
Organism: Aedes aegypti; assembly: GCF_002204515.2. Lineage (NCBI taxonomy): Eukaryota > Metazoa > Arthropoda > Insecta > Diptera > Culicidae > Aedes > Aedes aegypti. The sequence continues at coordinate 3,489,393 of NC_035107.1, forward strand.
ATCATTAAAAATGTTATGATTAGTAACTTTTTCCGATATCAATAACGTCGTAGATGATGATCACTATACATTTGGAAAATTTAAATTTTGATATTTTTAATCCAATGTGATTCGAACTTTACCCTCGTTGATCCATTACGTCGCTATTACGTCCATTACGTTAATCCATCCATCGCATACACGTCTTGGATTTGATTTGAAAAAACATTTGAAACATTTGAAAATAACATAAAAATACATAGTATGTTTAGCTTGAATAAGAGCATACTCATATACTGTTATTCACATTGTTTATAAGTTTTACTAATCATGCTGGTCAACATTTTAAGTATTAGACACTGAAACTTTTGTACGATTTGTTGTTAATCAAATGTTCAATATGCTACTAAAATGATATAGAAGCTATAGAAGCTTTTAATCAGTCAATTGTTAAACTTCTTATGTGTTGTAGAACAAAAGCTACTATATTTGCATTTTCGGAGGTTTATTCCGCTCTTATTCAAAACACAAACTGCAAGTGGAATAACAGCTTTTTTATAAGCGGAAATTAATTTTATTCAATTAATGATTCAGCTGAAAATTTGTTCAGCAATGGTTGCTGCTATGCAGCTTGTATTAAACACGTAAGTATCTTAAAAGCTACCAATTGTTTCTTGGGTATGGAGTCGTTATTTTTGATTATATTGATATTAAATATCTATGGCTTTGATCATTAAATGATATTATTATCTTATAGTTTTTTTTTACCGCAAGTCGGAAACAGTGCCCTGTACGAACATGAAATTGAGTCACTGTACATGCACCGATTCAGTAGTTTAAAGCCGGAAGTGTCCCGCGGCAGATTCCCGACTGGCAAAGACATGTAACCGCGCCAGTGGCTTGGTTCGGAGAATCCCCGCCCCCGTAGTCAAAGAATAGTTCCTCTCCGGGTGAGATATCGCGCCGGGCGAAAAGTCCAATTCTAGGCGGTGGTCCACCGATGTGAACGGAAACCGACAGGCAGTTCGGATCACAGCTGTGGTTCATGTAGCGTCCAACGTTTCCCTTGCTTTGCGGGTCGATAAACGTCTGCGTTCGGTTGGTTTGATCTGTGGACATTTCGTTCAGGCAGAGGACGTAGTTCTTCCTGCCTTGGGAGTCGTTTGAATGGTTTCGTCTTTCTGCTTCCTGTCTGGTGAGGATTTCTCCGGCGTATTCACAAACGAATGCTCCCTTGGGGATTTTGGCATTGGTAAACAGCCCCAGCTGTCCAGGAACTTTGCCACTGGTTCTAACGTCAAGCTGTTTTCGGGGACCGAATTGAACCAATCTATTGAGACATGTTCCTTGGCACCCACAAGCATCGAAGCATTCGAAGATTATATCTGAGTCGTGGAAAAGGACAAGTTCATTCCCTCTGGCGACATAGTTCCCTCCCAAGGCGCATCCATCTCTTTCGGAACAGGACGATTCCGGGGAACATTGGCAATGCGCGCCATAGCCGTATTCTAGGTCCCTCATGAGATCCTTGAAGGCATCGCTTGAGTCGTCTTCTTGAGGTTGATTTTCGATCAGATATTCTACATCGGAATCGATGTGCTGGTAATTATCTTCCGGCTCGATTGTCCTCCTTCCATCAACGATCTCCACCATCCCAGTCCCCCGATTGTACGGGTCTCTCACCCTCTTAACCCTAGACATGGATATGGCACGATTCCCGAGATTGACATACAATTCGCTTACCTCGAGATATCTCAACTTGAGCCGGCCCTTCTCTGCGTTGAAGAACACGTCGTGCTGCTTGATGATCTCGCCCTCGGAACCGGTCAGCTGTTTGGCAATGGCCACCTTTCGCTGGAATGCTTCCGGGCCGGCGATTTGGGCTTTGATTTCGATGTTGCGCGATGGAATGGTTGCTTCCAGTGGGTTTCCCTCGGAAAACATGGTAATAAAAGGTTTTATATTCCGGAACCACACCGGATTGGCGTGTAACTTTTACGCACTACAACGGACAACGGCCAACCGAACTGGGAAGGATTATCCTCAACTTAATCAGGGGGAACTTGGGGGTTTTCTTCACACTATGCGTAAACACGACAAGTCTTGTTCGTTTGAGTTGTTAAAATATAAGTTCGACAGCAGTGTTGCCAGTTTCTGCTGAATAATTTATGGGGTGCTGAATACACTCATAAATCTTTTCATACGAAGTAAATATATAATTTCGATATACATCAGGTAAGTGGGGGAATTTGCAGGGGGTGGAAAACTCGGCTCACTATGCCCGGCACATTATTCGGCACAGCACCGCACATCTGGGCACCCTTCCAATTATTTCTTTTTTTCTTCTTTTTCTGCACACGATTAGATTTGACAGCTGAAATTTTGTTGTTGGTTGTTCGGTTCAAGTTTGTTTGTTTTGAAGAAATTAATACTGCCGTCGAGAAAAAGATATTCAACGCAACTGGCTTCCTGTTTCCAAACATCTTCTATGTGCACAAACGGTTCAGATTTATTAGCACTTTATCAAGTAGGTTCCCTCCCCCTCAGAAGTATATGACGATGTATTATATAATTTCCATTCAATTCACAGACTATGAAACATCATCGAATTCCTATCGAAGATTCCGAACGAGCTTCCCGAATTGGTCAATCCCCTGCTCTACCATCTGTATATCGATAAATTGAAGAGACCGCCAAGGGGACCATGATTGACAAACAACGATCGCGTTCCTCCGCAAGCATGCCACTTCTCTGAAAAAGATTGGCCCTAGTAGGTCTCCGCTGATGATGAACCAAAAGATTGAAAGAGACAGACAGAGGGACAACAGGCATGCGGTATATCCATCGGAAGAGATGCTAAATATGGATCCGTGGTTGTATGTTGCGGCAGTATAGGCAAAGGAGCTGAGGAAGCTACGAAGGAGTCGTATAAAAACATCAAGCTGCTACTGTACAAAACCGTGTTTCGGCCCACGTTTACGTACGGTTTTCCTGCGTAGTCCAACTGTGCCCGAAGTCACCGGAAGAAAATTAAGGTGAAACAAAATCGCCTACTGAAGATAATGCTGAATCTACACTCGTCTCATCCCATCGATGAAGTTCATCAACTTGCCAAAATTGAGCTGGTAGACGATTGGTTCCTAAAGCTAAGTATGCTGTTTTGCTCAAGAAAAGTAAAGAAATTCCTTGACTGAAAGGGTCAAGAAATTTCCTACAGAGAGCCCCCTTTGAAGTGACATTTCTTCTCAACTGCGTACTGCGATCAGAAAAAAGTGATTTTCTTGACCATTTCTTGGAAGAAATTTTCCACGCATCGAGATAGGCGATTCCTTTTCTTGTCAGTAGCAAACCGGCCTTAAGACTGATGCCGAAATTTCGCCTTAGTTGCTTCGCCTCTGACAATCCCCTAATACAAGAAATTGGTCATCTAGAACTGTGATACTATATTATTAGGCTTTTTCTCTCTCTGTCCATTTCCTTCATGTAATTTTTAAGGTTTTTTTTTCTGTATATTTTTGCTTATTCGTCAATTTTTGTTGCTTGGCCTAATTGTTAATGTTTAAACATGTTCAATATCACTGCTGTAAGGTAATCCACATCTCAGTAATAGCCCTTAATACCATAAAATTGTATAAGTTAAGGATAAATATGAAATAAAAATAATAATAATAATAAAATATTCGATATATCATAGCTTTTTACCTACTTGATGTGAAATCAATGCCCTGTACGAATTTGGATTTAGGCCACTGTACCATCTTGTAAACTATCCCGCCCAGGATCTCGCATTTCTCGATCACTCCGTGTCTGGTAATATCCCGTATCCTTGCCAGGTCATCGATGCCGGTGGCATTGTAGATTAAGACGGCATTGAAGAGTTTGATCGAAGTTCATAAAACAGGGGCAGATTGGTTCTCAATATAATAGACCATTTCCGTGAAATTTTTTTATTGGCTTATGAGCTTCCTCTCAATTAGTTGAACATACTTTCCTAAGAAACCCATATGATCTAAAGCCTCTAACAATTGAAAAACAATGAAAAACTGGCGGCACGCTATTCGACCCCATGTTCTCCCAGATTTTTTGTGCAAGAGGATGTTCGCTTGACCCCTTCTTCCCCACGATCTTAACGTTGACGCTGTGGTGAATTTAGATCAGCTGACTGTCAGTTATGGTAGAAGACTTTTTTGTTTTTATTTTTTAGTTTATTTATCTTCGCCAAAATGTTTTGGCCCGTAGATTGCGTTTCTGGTGTGGAGTGGTGACGATTTCTGGACCCGGATGAGAAGGAATATCAGGATTACTACGGACTTCCAGAAGAACATCGCAACCAGCATCCAGAAAGTTTTTCAAACTAAGGTTGCAACGAAAGGTTAAACTGGTTTTGAGCGGCCCAAGATTCACCCGAGTTCAAGCAGCAGCTTGGCCAGATCTGGAAGTACACTCAGCTCCTTTTCACCGACACGAGTAACATGCCAAACGACCTGGTCAACTGCAAGAAAAGGTACCTGGAAATCCAACGGAATAGGCTGGTGGAATAGGGCCGCCTTCAAAGTATTCCAGAAGGTGCAGCAGAAGACGGTCCATCTGGAGAAGAATGCCGTGCGAGAGGCGGGAGCATACTTGCCTAACGAACAGCCCGAGACTGACATGGGATCCTCCAACAACTTATAACGCCAATGAGAATATATACTAAGGTGTGGAAGAAGAAGCAATGGCTATGTATTAGTACAGAGAAAAAATCGTAAACAAAAATAACTACGTCACTAATTTACACGGCTTCTTATGGGAACTCGCTCGCTTGTAGTAGTGAAACATTTTGCACCGTACACAGATGTCACGCACACTAAATGTCTTCTTCCTCACCTCGGTATATATTCTCATTGTTATAACGCGTCTATGTACGAAGATAACTTTGTGAGTAGACGCAGAAGCAGCTGTAAGAAAACCGTACCATATTCAACGGGACAGTCCTGTTTGTTGACCTTGACGGACTGTCCAATGTGAATAATCAAGTTGTCTGGTTTAAAAGCTCGTGAAATATTATGTATCCTTTATACCTATAGCAAACGGATTTTGGATAGTAATGTGATTAGGCCCATATGCTGAAATTTTTTGATGACCGATACTTTTTGATTCTATAGATATGTATATGTTTTTGAAAATGTAATTTATGACAAAATTGTCTCCTCTTGTCCATGTTGGATATTACTGAGATGTTATGGCGAATACAATATATTTATTTACTCAGCAGAACCTTGAGGTTTGTATGAGCCCGTATACTGCCCCTATTTACATAACATGTATATAGAAAATCCCATACAACATGGAACAATAATGTGAAACTGTCCTTTTTTAGTTTCCAACCAAGGGCATCACCATGTATTCAAATTCCAAAAACAAATTATTGTAAATTGCATTTGAAACTGGACTCCATGAGTACGGAATCTGTTGCGGTATGATGAAACGAAGTAAGTTTCCATTTACTCTCAAGTAAAAATGCGGGAATACTTCGGAACGGATTGGTGTCTACGCCGCACTTTTTCGCCATCTCAAACCGAATAAGTGCGGCGTAGTCACTAGATTGATCCGACATAATCCCGTACTTTTATTCGCAATCTAGCACTTCTAACCGCAATGAGCTATTTAATTTCGCGAAAAAACCTCTAGCTGTTTTATTATTATTTTTTAAGATTGATGGTCTGAATATTAAAAAGGTTTTCTTAGTATTGTTGGAGAGTATGGAAACCTAAGTAAGTTCTTTAAGGCATAGTTTATGCGATTAAAAAGAATCTTAAATTTTCATTAGGAAGGATTTTGCAACCTGATTGGGGGCTGTATATACATATTATTTTATTCAGCGGCCCACACCACCATCTGGACATAATCTGTTAGACTGAGGAACATTGCTTTAGCAGTTTTCATATGACATTAGAAAAAAAAAAACATATCAGTAGATAAATTAAAAACACATTAGCAACATCCATTTCCCCGTAATGCATATTAGAGTATTTTTTTACATGAGATATGGAATATCAAGTAATGGACAGTTGCCTGTATTTGAAATTCTCTCATAAACGTACCTATCCTATTGATTATGTTCCCTTACACCCTATCCATACCCGTCTCTAGAAGTGCTTGTACTGCTATCAAATACTAATTTCATATGTTATTTTTTTTTCGAAAGCCGTACCGATTTTCAAACTTAGTAGATTTTTATGGTTCACTTTGCTTTCAAGAATAAAAAAAAAACTTATAAACTTTTTCAAAATATTACAGTTTAATTGTTAATATAGAACTCTTTTAAAAAATGCTGTTATATATTTTTTTTAATAAATATCATTTAGTGTATATGTATCTAGTTGTTTTAAGAACACATTCAGGAGAATGATTTTTAGGTTCTATCAAATTTATTAAGATGAATGATTGATGTGGAATGCAGTGGCATTATAGTTTGATTTTAGGAGGACAATTATTAAGATGGTTCTTAATTTATTGAAAACATAAAAAGATCAAAAAAGTTTCAAATGATTCGTTTTTATTTCATTATAATCATTTTGTTCCTAAATCATATTATTTTAAATCTTGTGATGATTGGAAAACCCACTCTGTGACTGTGCCCTATTTATTACATTTGTTTTTTGTTATTTTGTAAAATTTTATGGATAATGTGTTTTGATACACGGCGTAGTCCACTTTCCTTGTGTAATGGCTTCCTAAGGTACCAAGTGGAGTAAGTGGGTTGGGGGAATTGTAGATTTGAAATCACAAAGATTTGTTAAAATTAATAAGGTCGTGCATGGTAAGGAGCTACATGCTACTTTTATAATTCACTTTGGCATGGAGACTATTTCTTGGTCGAATTTTCTGAAACTGTACAATCACAAGCGCTCTAATCATGTGTCCAACTATGAGCTCAGTAGCATGATTGGTAGCGACTGAGTAATTGTAATTGCTCAATCCACACCCTGGCAGACAATTATCCGCCCATCTAGACACGGGCTGGGTGAGGACCTACCAAGCCTCCCCCGTTAACATGTCCTATACCGTTTAGCACACCGGGATCTTCCACAAGCAGGCGCCGGAATTAAAGCGGTCCCACAAGCTTCAGATACATTAAATAGATATAGTCCCTCTGGCACTAAACCGAATGGCGCCCTCCGCTTCACCACTAGTACTGCTTCCCCACACGCCAAGCACAATATCGAAAGTAGCGCGTTGTATAGCAAATACAGTACACCACCTCCGACACTATGCCAAATGTACAGGAAAAACAACACCAGTAAGAAAGCGGAAGGCGCACCACTCGGTTCAGTGCCAGAAGGACTATAAGTATAACGAAGAAGAAATGAAAAGATAGTAGAGTTGGTTCGGTTATTTGATTGCTGAAACGAAAAAACAGAAAAAACAGAAACAAAGTGTTAACATTAAAACGGGGTTTTATAATTGATAAATGTATCGATAGTTTCTCATCTGTTACGTTTCCTTATCGTAGCGCTGTCGATTTTTTCCATCTCCAGGGTGTTCGTCTCCGCTCGAGCAATGAGGACCATGATGAAATGAGAATATAAAAATGTGAGCATTAGTGTTGATCTAGTAATAGATTAATTTAAACTGCTTTTCATGTGCTAAGTAACTTGTAAACTCCTACTCAATTATGTTTTGTTGGCCTACACGTTTTATTTAGACACAATTTTTATTTAGAAAACTATTTGGATCCGAGATTTTAGGTGCAGATTGAGCATGTTTGATAAAACAAGCATCCTGTTTTCAGTTAAAGAATGTTCAAGAAGTTGATGATTCTGTTATTTATACTGGCTACATACAAGAATTTGTTGGGCAGAGGTGGACAAACCACAACGCAGAACAGGGTCACCGAAGCGGAACGCGGAACCAGGATTTCGGTAGGAAAGAAACAACTACAACTTGACTACTGTACGCAACGAGAAAGCTTTAATAAACATGTCTGAACGGATCGAACATCACATTACGGATGAATGGCAAACTTTCCATTCTCCCTTTCTTCCTTGCTATTTGGCGCGCTCGCCGCCTGCCCTACTGGCGCATGCGTCGCAGCCTCACTCATACAGCTACATGTCCAGTGCTGCCGCTTTGCATACGAGGCACAATCATTGCATACTCCAACACTCCTCCTCAATGTTGTCCTCGTACTCGTCCGCATCCTGTCTGCCTTCCTTGCCGGGTTGATCTCCTCCTGCTTCAAGCAACGTAATCAAACAACCGGCCAGGTCGTACTCCACGATTACTCCTCCTGGATCGCCGAACTTCCCTCCAGTTATCAGCATCCGAATCCGAGCTTCCACTGTTGGTCTCCGCCACATGCAGCGGCTCCACTTCCTCGCTTGAAGTGTCCGCATCGAAGTATTCTTCTTCATCATCATCGGCTCTATTTGGCTTCATCTCCGAATACCAGCTCACCACACCGACTGGTGAACTTCTTCCCTTCGTTGTCTTCTTCTCGCCAATTATCGGCCACTGGCCCTCCACTTTCTTCTCAACTTTCGCCAACTTCAGCCGATACAACGATCCTGACTTTTCTCCTATAACAACTTTCTTACCGGATGCGTCACAAATATCGCAACCATCCTTCTTGAATTTCACCGAAAAATATTTTGCCGTCAATCTGTCCACTGACACGAGTCCACTCGCCAACGACGGAACATATAACACGTCGGTAAGCTTTATTTCCACCTGGCTTCCGTTTCCGTCTACACCGTGCACAACACCTTCGCCACAACCAGCGGCGGTAACCACTTTACCGTTCGCTAACACTACACTCGGGCCTTTTCTTTCTTTCAGCGATTTGAAAAAGTTTCTGTCGCTCGTCATGTGCCGACTCGCTCTACTGTCAATGTACCAGCACTTTTGCTGATCTACTCCCGCCATGAAGCACACACTGGCACCACCATTTTCGTCTTTCGCTTGCTTCGCATTTTGCTTCACACGCACTCTGTCGTTCGGCGTCTTCTTCTCTTCGCACTCACTTTCTAGCTCCTGCTTCGCTAGCAAAAACGAACGACAGTTGCGACGCAAATGACCGGGCTTGTCGCAAAAGAAGCATCTTCTCACCGGTGCTCTATTGCCGAGTCCACCCACGCTTTGCACTACCGCACTTTTCAACGCTTTCGTTTCACATTGCATTTCACTTATTTCGCCGGATCGCTCTCTCCGACGCTCGAACTCATCGATCAGCTTCGACTTCACAAGCTGCATCGTGATGTCCACATCCGCACGACTCTCCAACGCCGTGACCAAACCACCGTATGAATCCGGCAAGCTGCGTAGGATCATCGCAATCCGCAGTGACTCCTCCAGCTGTTGGCCTGCATTCGTCAAACGATCGAACAAATCGTCAAGCACAACCAGATGACTCTCAAGGTCACCTTCTTCTGCGAGATTCAACGAGCACAATCTCTTCAACAAAGACACACGCGACGTTACCGTGTTCTTCTCGTGATAACTACGCAACTGATCCCAATAAGCTTTTGCACTGTTTGCTTCCTTCACCAGTGCAAACTGGTTATCATCAATACACAATCCGATAGTGGCACGAGCTTTCCGGTCGTCCTTCGTCCACTGATCGGTCACTACAGCCGGCCTCGCATCACCGATCACATACCACAGCTCCTCCCTGGTCAGGAGCATCTCCATCCGGAACTTCCATATTTGCCAGTTCTGATTATTCAGTCTAGCAAACGCAAACTTGTTCACATCCGCCATTTTATCCACGCAAAATCACCACCACGGAGAAACAACGCACACACACTCACACACGGCGTGATCACTTTCGCTCTCCCGGAACCTTTTTCCTACGCAATCCGGAACCTTCCCTTCGGCACTGCTGGGCCCAATAACCTGTTGGGCAGAGGTGGACAAACCACAACGCAGAACAGGGTCACCGAAGCGGAACGCGGAACCAGGATTTCGGTAGGAAAGAAACAACTACAACTTGACTACTGTACGCAACGAGAAAGCTTTAATAAACATGTCTGAACGGATCGAACATCACATTACGGATGAATGGCAAACTTTCCATTCTCCCTTTCTTCCTTGCTATTTGGCGCGCTCGCCGCCTGCCCTACTGGCGCATGCGTCGCAGCCTCACTCATACAGCTACATGTCCAGTGCTGCCGCTTTGCATACGAGGCACAATCATTGCATACTCCAACAGAATTCACTATTGATGTAATATATGGATATTGGAAGTTCCAACGCGCGATTATAATACTTCAGTTTTCGTGCTGTTGTATTGGTGTAAGTAGTGGGAAACCAATCAGTTTGGTGATTCTTAAAAGACCGGCGCAACACAAAACGAAACCAAGAAGGACAACTTTACCGAGGGCTCCGGACGAGAGAAAGGAAAACACGTTTGTACTCGTAGGTAGTCAAACTCGAAGTGAAGTATTTATTGTCAAAAGCGGAAATACAGAAACGCATAGAAATGAAGTGTTGCCAGAAGGGCTGTATAAAGTAAGTTTCGGATGGACCAGGAGAAATTAAACGGATTAAACGCGATTAACTTGTAGATAAACTGATACACATATTTATTCATTCGAGTTTTGTTTTGATAATAATAAAAACATGGCGGATAGTCAAATAAAGTCCAGGGTAGTATTCAGGCGATAAATAGTGAGGTGGTTGCCATTTCAACACCCCTGCTCAACCACAACATCTTCCGAGTCCTATCATTGATCGCAACTGTTTAAAGGTTGCTGGAGGAAGACCTTTCGTCATGATATCTGCCTGTTGTTCTGCCGATCTCACAAACTTAATCTGCAGCACTCCTTGTTGAATCAAATCTTTCAGGAAATGATGTTTAGTGTCGACGTGTTTCAGTCGACCATGATCACGACAGTCCTCCGCAATTTTAATCGTCGATTGATTGTCCTCATTAATAACTATCGGCTCTGTAGTTTTATGCCCCAAATCTTGAAGCACACGTAACATCCATAAAACATGACACGCCGCCGTACACAATGCCGACAGCTCTGCTTCGGTTGACGATAGTGACACCGTCTGCTGTTTCCGCGTTATCCAGCTTACAGTGCAGCCATACACTTTGAAAATACAGCCAGTTACAGACCGACGATCAATCACATCATTGGCCCAATCAGCATCTGAATAAACCTCCAACATTACAGATCGATCATCGTCCTTGAACATGAGCCCAACATCCAGTGTGTCCTTGACGTAGCGAAGCATTCGCTTAAGGTGCACCCAATGCTCCTCGTTTGGGCATACCTGATGCTGACTAAAATAATTGACCGCTGCGGATAAATCTGGCCTTGTCGTCAGTGAAGCATACATTAAACAGCCAACAAGCTCGCGGTATGGCTTCGATGTTCTCTGGTTCTCCAATCCCTTCAATAATCGCAGACGATTTTCCATTGGAGTGGAAATTGGCTTGCTTTCAGTCATTTCGAAACGTTGCAGCATACTTTCGAAATAACTTCGTTGATGAATTCGCATGAGTTTCCTGGACGAATCTCGTTCAATGGTCATTCCAAGGAACTGTTTCACCTCTCCAATGTCTTTCATTTCAAATTCCTCGCAGAAACTACGCTTTACGATTTCCAAAGCCTTGAAAGATGAACTGGCCAGCAAGATGTCATCAACGTACAGCACGACGATGAGCTTATTTCTTCCCTCGCCTCGCACGTACAGACATTGGTCGTTCTCACTGCGCACGAATCCTAATTTCACGATGAAACGATGGAATCGTTCGTTCCACGCTCGAGACGCTTGCTTCAAGCCATACAACGACCGATTCAGGCGACAAACCAGGCCGTTCCCCTGCTCAAATCCTGCTGGTTGAGCCATGTAAATTTCCTCGTTGAGCTGGCCATTTAAAAACGCAGTTTTAACGTCCATTTGATGTAAATGCATACGTTCTCGATTTGCCACAGCCAGAACAGTTCGAAGGGTGTCCAGTTTCGCCACTGGAGAATACGTTTCTGTGTAGTCGAACCCCTTCTTCTGGCTGAAGCCCCTGGCTACCAGTCTGGCTTTGTACCTGTTCTCTGCTTCGCAACTACCACGCTTTACTCGAAACACCCATTTACAGGTAATCGCAGTCCGACCCTTTGGAAGAGGGGTCAGTGTCCAGGTATCGTTGCGCTTCAACGAGTCCATCTCTTCTTCAATCGCCTTCTTCCAGAAACTCCAGTCCTCACGCTGTTTCAGCTCATCGATTGTGTTTGGAATATTATCGATGTAATTCAGAGCGCTCAAAGCATATCCGGCATACTCGGTTTCAAAATCCTTATGCCAATCCGGGGGTCTCCGATCGCGCCTAGGACGACCACTTTCTGGTTCCGTTTCTGCTGAACTTCTACCGCTAGCTTTTTCTTCGTTGAAAACTTCTCGTGCTTCATAATTTTCCGATGGTTCGCCTTCCAGATCTGCATGCAACTCTTCGACTCTCCGAGGCACGTACAACAATCCATCAAAACGATTTGCCTTATCGACAACATTCGATGACACTTCAGTCTCAACAAAATCCACATCACGAGCGACGATAATCTTCCTGCTCCTCGAATCCCAGACACGATAACCATTTGGAGAATACCCTAGGAATACTCCTTGCCACGACTTGGCATCTAATTTCTTTCGAAGCTCCTTCGGAACGTGCACATACACGCGACATCCGAAAGCTCTCAATTTCGAAACATCTGGTTTTCGTGACTCCCACATTTCGAACGGAGTTTTGTGTGAACTCAGTGCATTGGTCGGGCTCCTATTGACCAAATATGCAGCCGTCTGAATGGCTTGCTCCCAGAAAATCTTATCGACCCCTGAATCCTGCAGCATAGCCCTTGCTCTTTCAACTAGCGTCCTGTTCATGCGCTCGCTCACCCCATTTTGCTCAGGAGTATATGGCACAGTGAACTCTTGCACGATCCCTTTCGAATTACAGAACTGCTTGAAACGTTTCCCACGGTACTCACCGCCGTTATCGCATCTCAATCTGGATATTCTCCTTTCGAATTTAGCCGTAACGAACGCCTCATATTGCTCGAAACAACTCAGCACTTCGTCTTTGGAGTCCATCAAGTACACCGCCGTAAAATGGCTCCAATCGTCGATGAACGTTGCAAAGTATTTCGATCCATACAGGCCGACCGGCGTGATGGGACCACACACGTCGGAGTGAATAAGCTCCAACACACGTGACGAACGTTTTTCACCACTAGACAAAAACGGTTTCTTCGTCTGTTTCGCTTCGACACATGGTCCACACACAATCATTTCTTCTTTCTTCTTCGGATTCAGCTTCAAACCTATTACCGATCCGCTTCGAGCCAGTGCTTCCAGATTCGTTTCACTTATGTGGCCAAAACGACGGTGCCACAACTCGTAGTCCTTCCGAATACGACCACATGACATCAACGATGATCCGTGATCGTCGTTCTCCAACGAGTGAAAGTCCAATTCATAAAGTTTGTTCCGGCGCGTACCAGTGGCTACTAGTTCGGAACCACTGTAAATCATCGCTTTACCGGCCTCGAACACAACCCGCATGCCAGCCTTTTCAACCTTCACGACCGAAAACAGATTGCATCGGAGCTGCGGCACATATAACACATTGTTCACAGTGCAATCGATTGATTTTCCGTTTACCAACGACGTCACTTTCACCGTACCGCACTGTTTTGCTTCAATCGATTCACCGTCCTTGGCTACTGCGATTTCGATTGGATTTTTCAACGGATGAAGTTCGGTAAACAAATCCCGATCACGCACAAGGTGGTCAGATGCGCCAGAGTCAATGAACCACTTCGCTTTCCCTGGCTTTAGATCGCCACTGACCCCAACAAAACTAACACCATTTCGATCATCAGATGCAGCTACATTTGCTTTAAAATTCTGCTGGCTTTAAAAGCCCCTGGCTACCAGTCTGGCTTTGTACCTGTTCTCTGCTTCGCAACTACCACGCTTTACTCGAAACACCCATTTACAGGTAATCGCAGTCCGACCCTTTGGAAGAGGGGTCAGTGTCCAGGTATCGTTGCGCTTCAACGAGTCCATCTCTTCTTCAATCGCCTTCTTCCAGAAACTCCAGTCCTCACGCTGTTTCAGCTCATCGATTGTGTTTGGAATATTATCGATGTAATTCAGAGCGCTCAAAGCATATCCGGCATACTCGGTTTCAAAATCCTTATGCCAATCCGGGGGTCTCCGATCGCGCCTAGGACGACCACTTTCTGGTTCCGTTTCTGCTGAACTTCTACCGCTAGCTTTTTCTTCGTTGAAAACTTCTCGTGCTTCATAATTTTCCGATGGTTCGCCTTCCAGATCTGCATGCAACTCTTCGACTCTCCGAGGCACGTACAACAATCCATCAAAACGATTTGCCTTATCGACAACATTCGATGACACTTCAGTCTCAACAAAATCCACATCACGAGCGACGATAATCTTCCTGCTCCTCGAATCCCAGACACGATAACCATTTGGAGAATACCCTAGGAATACTCCTTGCCACGACTTGGCATCTAATTTCTTTCGAAGCTCCTTCGGAACGTGCACATACACGCGACATCCGAAAGCTCTCAATTTCGAAACATCTGGTTTTCGTGACTCCCACATTTCGAACGGAGTTTTGTGTGAACTCAGTGCATTGGTCGGGCTCCTATTGACCAAATATGCAGCCGTCTGAATGGCTTGCTCCCAGAAAATCTTATCGACCCCTGAATCCTGCAGCATAGCCCTTGCTCTTTCAACTAGCGTCCTGTTCATGCGCTCGCTCACCCCATTTTGCTCAGGAGTATATGGCACAGTGAACTCTTGCACGATCCCTTTCGAATTACAGAACTGCTTGAAACGTTTCCCACGGTACTCACCGCCGTTATCGCATCTCAATCTGGATATTCTCCTTTCGAATTTAGCCGTAACGAACGCCTCATATTGCTCGAAACAACTCAGCACTTCGTCTTTGGAGTCCATCAAGTACACCGCCGTAAAATGGCTCCAATCGTCGATGAACGTTGCAAAGTATTTCGATCCATACAGGCCGACCGGCGTGATGGGACCACACACGTCGGAGTGAATAAGCTCCAACACACGTGACGAACGTTTTTCACCACTAGACAAAAACGGTTTCTTCGTCTGTTTCGCTTCGACACATGGTCCACACACAATCATTTCTTCTTTCTTCTTCGGATTCAGCTTCAAACCTATTACCGATCCGCTTCGAGCCAGTGCTTCCAGATTCGTTTCACTTATGTGGCCAAAACGACGGTGCCACAACTCGTAGTCCTTCCGAATACGACCACATGACATCAACGATGATCCGTGATCGTCGTTCTCCAACGAGTGAAAGTCCAATTCATAAAGTTTGTTCCGGCGCGTACCAGTGGCTACTAGTTCGGAACCACTGTAAATCATCGCTTTACCGGCCTCGAACACAACCCGCATGCCAGCCTTTTCAACCTTCACGACCGAAAACAGATTGCATCGGAGCTGCGGCACATATAACACATTGTTCACAGTGCAATCGATTGATTTTCCGTTTACCAACGACGTCACTTTCACCGTACCGCACTGTTTTGCTTCAATCGATTCACCGTCCTTGGCTACTGCGATTTCGATTGGATTTTTCAACGGATGAAGTTCGGTAAACAAATCCCGATCACGCACAAGGTGGTCAGATGCGCCAGAGTCAATGAACCACTTCGCTTTCCCTGGCTTTAGATCGCCACTGACCCCAACAAAACTAACACCATTTCGATCATCAGATGCAGCTACATTTGCTTTAAAATTCTGCTGGCTTTTCTGACCCAAACTTTTCTTCTTCTTCTTTTCCGGACAATCGATCATTTTATGGCCCTCTTTCTTGCAATAAAAACACCGTAATTTCCTCGATTGAAACGATCCGGATTTCGTTCCACTGAACGCTGCTGTATCGTTTTTATCAGTGCATAAATCGATACCAGCTCCCTTCTGCTTTATCTCCTCGTCTAGCAGCCGACATTTGACGAATTCCATCGTCAGGTTCTGCTCCGGCATAGTTTCGAGGGCGGTAACTACGGTGGAAAAATTCGGTCCCAGCGTCAATAGCAAGTGGCAGACCACGTCCAAATCGTCCATTTCTGCACCGGTGCCACGATATTCCCGCACCAGTTTGTCGAATCGCAAAAAATGTTCTTGGAGTTGATTCCCATCGAACCGCATACTCAGCATTTGCCGCTTTATATGCATCCGGCTGGCGATGCTTTTCCTCTCGAACACTCTCTTCAGGGCATCCCAAACTTGTTTAGGCGAACGTTTGTCCTGAACGTATTCCAACTGCGTATCATGGATTCTGGAGATTAACAGCGATTTGCATCTTCGTTCCTGTTTCTCCCGCAGTACACGCTTGTTCACTTTCTGCCTTTTCACATCAGCACTATCCGTTTGTAGTTCTTGGATCTCCTCGATATCCGCCAGTTCCCGTTCGATGCAGTCAAGCAAATCGTGCTCTTCCAACAACACCGTCATACGGAACTTCCAGGCGGAATAATTGCACCCGTCGAACAACGCGATATGATACCGATCATTTTGACTTTCCTCGGCCATCGCGACACTTTTCTCGGATCCCGGCACTTTCAAAGCGACCTGGGCCCATAACCTAAAGTAAGTTTCGGATGGACCAGGAGAAATTAAACGGATTAAACGCGATTAACTTGTAGATAAACTGATACACATATTTATTCATTCGAGTTTTGTTTTGATAATAATAAAAACATGGCGGATAGTCAAATAAAGTCCAGGGTAGTATTCAGGCGATAAATAGTGAGGTGGTTGCCATTTCAACACTGTATGCATGGTGTAGTCGGTTGCGTTATTGAACACGGTTAACACCCCCCTTCAAGCCGATACACCTAGCAATTCACGTAATTTTTCAAATTGTACTCTAGTAAGACCTTTGGTCATAATGTCCGCCATTTGTTCTTCTGATGCTACATATTTCAAACGAACTGTTCTTCTCTGCACTTCATCTTGTACGAAACGGTAGCGCACGTCGATGTGCTTCAAGCGTTTCGTCATCTTGTCGTCTTCCGCCACGGTGATACAAGCTTGATTATCTTCGTGGATAACCGTAGGACCATCAACGTCTTGCTGGAAGTCCTTTAGCAGCATCCTCAACCAGATCGCCTCCTTTACCGCGCCGCTCAAAGAGATGAATTCGGCCTCAGCAGACGAAAGGGCCACTGTCTTCTGCTTTTGCGCTGTCCAAGATACGGTCGACTTGTAAACCTGGAACACGAATCCGGATTGGGATTTACGATCCCCTGTGTCGCCGGCCCAGTCCGAGTCGGCATATCCTTCTACCAATGCACTGCCTTCGATGCGTCTGAAGACCAGTTTGTAATCGAGGGTTCCTTTTATGTACCGCAGTATACGCTTTGCATGGTTCCAATGCTCGTCACTGGCGCAGCTTTGAAAGGCACTGTAGTAGTTGACAGCTGCTGAGATATCGGGGCGTGACGTAACTGCTACATAACTCAGGCAGCCGATGAGTTCACGGTAGGGCTTGGTAGTGCACTTGCTTTGGTTGGTACATTTCTCCAGCTTCAAGTTAGCCTCCAATGGTGTCTGTTTCGGTTTACAATCGGCCATACCAAATCGGTCCAAAAGTCGCTGCAGGTATCGCCTCTGATCGATCTCCATGATGCCTTCATCCTGTCGCCGCACGATTGTCAATCCCAGAAACGTACGCACCTCCCCAATATCGGTCATTTCGAATTCGGCCTTCAACTTTCCCTTTAGCTTGGCGATTACGTTCAGTGAATGACAAGCGATAAGTATGTCGTCCACATAAATAATTAGGAATACCGATTGGCCAGCGATTGTTGCAATATACAGACAGTTGTCGATCTCGCTGCGCCGGAATCCAAAGGTCGTAATGAATTCATGGAATCGGGAATTCCAGGCTCGAGAGGCCTGTTTAAGCCCGTATAAAGACTTCTGTAACTTCGCTACCAGGCCGCCAGAATCGAATTCTTTCGGTAAGCGCATGTAGAGTTCTTGATCCAAGTGGCCATTTAAGAACGCAGTCTTTACATCAAGTTGATGCAGATGCATTCGCTCTTGATTTGCAATGGCCAGTAACACCCGCAGAGTTGTCAACCCAGCCACAGGGGAATAGGTGCTGTCATAATCAAATCCCTTGCGCTGGGAAAACCCTCGCGCAACTAATCGCGCTTTATAGCGATCGATTCCTCCTACATCGTTATGCTTGATCTTAAAGATCCATTTACTATCGATAAGATTCTTACCTGGTGGTAGCGAAGTCAGAATCCACGTCTTATTTTTGATTAGGGAGGCCATCTCGTCCGCGATGGCAGCTTGCCATTCCGGCCAATCGATCCGCTTGCGGAGCTCTTCCACAGAACTGGGGATATCCTCGACGAAGTTTTCGGCACACAACGCGGTTTCGGCTAATTCATAGCAGTCGAACCACGCCGGCTGTCGCCGAACTCGATCACTCCTCCTCACATCCGCTGGTTGTTGGTTTTCCTGTTCCGAATCCGAATCTTCTTCCAAACCAGCCGCATCCACTGGTTCCACCGTATTCCGGTTCACCAAATCGTCACAAACAAGTTCAACCACTTTAGGAACACTTTTCTTCTCTTCCAATTTCTTGTCACAGTACAGGGAGTCCTCATCAAACACTATGTCCCTTCCGACCACGATCTTCTTCTTCTCGGCATCCCAAAGGCGATAGCCATTCACAGTATATCCCACATGGTATAACTTTTTGCACTTCGGATCTAACTTTGCTCTTCGCTCTTTCGGAATGTGGAGATACGCTGTGCTTCCGAAAATCCTCAGCTTTGATACGTCCGGCTTGCGACCATTCCAGAGCTCGAACGGCGTTTTGTTTTCGACCACAGCTGACGTTGGGCAGCGGTTCGTTATGTACGTGGCGGTGTAGGTTGCTTCACCCCACATTTCTTTCCCAAAACCACTCTCCACCAGAAGCGCCCTGGCCCGTTCCATCAGCGTACGATTTAGGCGCTCCGCCACGCCATTCTGTTGCGGCGTGTACGGCACTGTCAGTTGCATTTCGATTCCTTTTTCCCGGCAAAACGCACGCATCTCTTCGTTAACGTATTCGCCGCCATTGTCCGTTCGGAGCTTCGCGATCTGCGTACCGAAATGCGACGTCACTAGCGCTTCGTATTCGCGAAAACGATCGATCACTTCATCTTTTGTTGCCATTAAGTAAATAACGGAAAAATGCGAGAAATCGTCTGTAAATGAGACAAAGAACCGTTTTCCGTTCCACGTATGAGGCGTAATCGGTCCACAAACGTCACTGTGGATCAGTTCTAAAACCCGCGACGAACGCCGTTCATCCACCGATCCAAACGGTAGCCTCTCGATTTTTCCGGACAAGCACGGTTCACACACCACCGCGTCCGCGTCGAATTTTGTCAGCGTCAATCCATTCACCATGTCGAAGCGCACTAGTTCGCGAAGGCTGTCGCAGCCTACGTGGCCGTATCGTTGATGCCATAACACAGCATTTCGCGACACTTTTCCCGTCACTAGAGCCGATCCCATTTCACTACGCTTACAGAAGATGTTTAACTCATACAGCTTGCCTTGCAACTGTCCATCAGCCACCACAGTGTCGTTTCGCAGAATCTCAGCCTTTTCACCATCAAAACACACTCGCAGTCCCGACTTTGCAATTCGTTTCACTGAAAATAAGTTGCAGCTCAGGCGGGGCAAGTACAAAACGTTCTTTGCCTCGCACTTTTTCACCATCTCGCCCACCACCGCGTACATCGTGACGTCACCACAATACTCGGCAGACACTTTCTGTCCATTCGCGACGACGATTTCGACCGGCGGGTCGAGCTTTCGCATCGATGAAAAGTATTTCGCATCACACAGCATGTGTTCGGTCGCGCCGGAGTCAAGAAACCAACCAACACGCACAAACTCATCGTTTTCGGCTGTCAGAAAAGCAATTTCGGGTTTGTCCTCTTCTTTTCCCACGTTCGCTTTTTGACTGTTCACATCTCTCTTCGCGTTCGGGTTGTTTTGGTGATTCGCTTTCGGCTGTACGTTCGCGCGATCGAGCTGACGACACTCGGCCTTTCGGTGGCCCACTTTCCCGCACTGGTAGCATTTCATTCTTTTCTTCTGTCCATGTTTGCTCGCCATCGCCACGCCGCTCTCACTACCACAAGCATCGTCCACTGCACACACATTTCTTCGCTTCATGTCGACATCTAACAGGCGCTTTTTCACAAAATCCATGGTGATGTCTCCCGGGAGCGTCTCGATGGCTGTGACGACGGAGTCAAATGACGCTGGCAGCGTTACCAGCAAATGGCATACCGCGTCCGCCTCCTCCACCGTAGCCCCGCTTCCCTTTAGTTCGCGAATTAACTTATCGAAGCGCAGCAAATGGTCCGCCATGCTCGTGCCTGCTCCCTCGACATATTTCAATGTCAGGAGCTGTTTGCGTAGAAATAATTGTCCGGCGACCCCGCGTCGTTCGAAGACGCTTCTCAACTTGTCCCAAATCAGTTTCGGCGTAGGGCAATCTTTTATTAGTTCTAACTGATTGTCACTGATTGCCTGAACAATTATTGACTTGCACTTCTTCTCTTTCACTCTCCACTCGGCGATCTTCCTTTCTTTTTCGGCACGCACCACCGCCGTATCGCTTGCCTCAACGCGAAACTCGTCGATTTCCGCCACTTCCCGCTGGAGACATTCGAGCAAATCGTGCATGTCCAAAACCGTCTCCAAGCGGAATTTCCAATTGTGGAAACCACTTCCGTCGAACGCGATAATCTTCGTCTTGTCATCCATTGCTGGGCCCGTAACCTAAAAGACCGGCGCAACACAAAACGAAACCAAGAAGGACAACTTTACCGAGGGCTCCGGACGAGAGAAAGGAAAACACGTTTGTACTCGTAGGTAGTCAAACTCGAAGTGAAGTATTTATTGTCAAAAGCGGAAATACAGAAACGCATAGAAATGAAGTGTTGCCAGAAGGGCTGTATGCATGGTGTAGTCGGTTGCGTTATTGAACACGGTTAACAATTCTAACGGTAACAAATAGCAAGACGAAAGGAAAGTTGATAATCTATCATCATTATGATTTCAGTCCTAATTTCATGATCCGTTTAATAAATTCCGCGTATGATTCGGCAATTTTAACAATTTATACATGTGTATTCGAAGAAAACAGACTAAGAGCATTTATTACCTGTTGCAAGGTTCCTAAGTGATCAGATATTTATCATTTTCTACAGCCTAATTTAATAATACCTACATTGGGTTGTAACAAAAATTTGATCTTGGGATGTTGATTTGCCTCCTAATCATAGTTTCGACAATAGTCACATGCTTACTATCCCTTATGGCAGTGTTGTTGATTCTATTGTCTATCGCTCATCAGTTTCGCGCCACCCGGCAGGGACTTGGTCCTATGTACCCAATACTCTGCTGTGTCTTAACTTCACGCAATACATTCTGTAGATGTGTGATACAGTTTGCGGAATATTATGATTTATCACTTCGTTCAGATGGAAAATTCTGTTATGGTACCATATTCACATATCAGATAACTCCCACCTGGAACGATGTAATACATCGGAGACATGTAGATTCAGATGTATGTATACGATCTATGCCTAGTTCGGCTCTGATCGACAGGCAATCAGTGTATTCAGTTTTTCAACTAGCTTGAAGCGATGAACGTTTCAAGACAAGCTCTCCACTATATCTGCTAGCAATCACCGGTCGTCGATAGACATTTCGGTTCTTTTCTGCTAAAGATAGATCCGATTGTATGCCAAAGACTATGGCTCATGCTTTTCAATACAGCTGGAAAAACAAGAACTACACCCAGCACCAAATAGTACGTAACTATGAGGCGGACCGGAAGGTTTGATGAGCAATCCCCACCAGCATGATTGGTAGCGACTGAGTGCCTCGAAAATAGGAACTTTAGAAACTTTATGCTTGAAAAATGAGACCAAAAAGAAACCGGACAGCAACAAAAAAGGAGGCCAAAAAAAAACCAAACGGAAACCAAGAAAAGACCATGAAGGAACCAAGAAAACAAAAATAATCCAAGCAGTAATCAGGAAATTTTAATTTTATTAAGAATATTCAGAAAATCCGGCCGGAATATTTTTAGTTTCTTGGGAATTGTGCCAAGTATCTACTGCTGGCATTACTGAAAAAAAATTCAAGATTTTTTTTCCAGAAATGTTATTAGTTTAATATACATTCAAGGATTGAACTTAAATTATTTTTTAGATATTATTAGAAATTACCAAGAGATTATACCATTAATTGAATTTGTTCAAGAATTATTCCAAATATTCCTTCAATAATATTTCAAGAAAAACCTGAAGTTCATTCAGTGATTCTTCATTTGATTTTGCTAGAATTTTGTTCAAGATTCCCGATTAGGATATTTTTAAGAGCTCAATCAATAAAGTTCTCCCAAAAATGTTGCACAGGGTTTATTTAAGATTTCATGAATGTCCCTTCAGAAATTTCTTAAGAGATTACTCCGAAGTTTCCATCAAAAAGTTCTCCAAAAGTACTCCTAAAATTCTATGCACTATCCAAGAAATTTTTTAAAAATTATTGAAGAAGTTCCAAGACAATCCGGCTTTATTTCCACAACAAATCCTATAGTAATCCCTGTAGAAACTTACGTAGAAATTAATGATGAACTCTTACAAGGATCTTTGAAAAACATCCCAACTCATGAGGAAGTCTTCGCTAATTTTATAGATAAATCGTTCCCTGGTTAGTATCCTGAAGCATTTTCTGAAGGAATTAAAAACAAAAACATCGAACCTTGAAAAAATGTACAATAATTATCGAAATAATTCTTGTAGTATTTGTTGCAGTGTAATTTTAAATGATATTTTAAGTTTTGAAGAATTCATGAAGATTTTAATTGAAAAAGTACACGACAAATGTAGAAAAAAAACTTAAATACTAAAATGAGGAATTTCTGGGATAGTTCTCAATAGATGTTGTGAAATAACCCATGTAGACCAATCAAAAAAGATTTCATAAATGAATCCATATAAAAACGCCTAGAGAATGACTGGAAAAATCGCACAGTAATCTTTGAGAAATTCTTGTAGGGGTTCCAGAAAAAAAAACTAACGAATTTCTTCGAAATCTCTGAAATAAGCTTTTGGAGATTTTCTTGGAAAACTGCTGTATGAATCTTTGGAGGATATACTAGGGTTACAAATGATAAAAATTAGTGAAAAAGTGGAGTTGGTGAACGAATCTCTAAAGGAAATTGTGGAATAGCATTTTTTGAATTGTTCAGGAAGTTTCTGGTTAGGATTCACTGCGAGGAGAAAGAAAATAGTGGCTTTAGAGACAATTTTGGTTAAAAAAGATACTTTCGAGACCTTTCATTAATAATAAACTTGACTCTAAAAAGAGACCTGCTACCAGCCCTGCAGTATGTAGCTAAAAAAGCTACATTCAGCGTCAAAGGTAAAAAAAAGCTAAAATTTGGCGTGACATAATTTGTGTACTATCCCATAATTGTTAAGAGTGTATTTGGGTTCATTCCAATTATTAATTACCCAGTGCGAAATAACAGTGTATAACGAAACGTCAGAATAAATCTTTCTCTTTTTGTATCGAACGTACATCGAACCAGACGTGTTCTGAATTCGCTCTCCGAAACGCCTGAATTAAAAGGTTATGTGCTCAGTTTACCGCGTGTGAAAATTTTTCGATTCGGAACCGCAAAAAGAAATCGGTCGGTAGTGCGCGATGGAGGACGAGGCAAAAATCCTCCGGTTCAGGCCCTTTGACGGAACGGGGTTCAATAATTGGAGCTTCCGGATGCGAGTATATCTCCAGCAGCTGGAGGTGCTGCATTGTGTTGAAAAGGCAGCTGAAGAAGAAGATTTTTGGGAGAGTCCCACCAGTGCGTCGGCTGAGGTTAGGGCGGAGGCCGAAGTGAAAAAGGCTGCGCGGATAAAGCAGGATAATAAGTGTCGATCTGTGTTGATTCAAGCAGTGGCGGACAGCCATCTTGAATATGTGAAAGACAAAGTGAGTCCCAAAGAGATTTGGGATGGACTGCATGACGTGTTTGAGCGAAAAAGCATTACGAATCGTTTTTTGCTAAAACGTCAGTTGTTGTCGATGCGATTCAGTGAGGGTGAAAAGCTGCAGGAGCACTTTTTGCGCTTTGACCAGCTTGTGCGTGAAATCAAGGGCGCTGGTGCGAAAATGGAAGAAGAAGACGTTATCTGCCATCTCATGTTGACGATGCCGCAATCGTACGACGCCGTTACCACTGCTATGGAAGCGGTGTCAGAGAGGCTTACTATGGATTTAGTGCGACGTAAGTATTTGGATGTGGAAGCTAAGCGCAAGGGTCAGCGGCTGGAAGCGGAAACAGAAGAGGCTGCGTTCGCGGGAAAATCCAAAGGGAAGTGGAAGTGTTTTGGTTGTGGCGAATTTGGCCATAAGAAAGCTCAGTGTCCGAGATTCGGAGAAAACAAGAGCGGTGGCTCGAGTGGTGGTGGTCAGCAAAAGCACGGAAAGAAAACTGCAGTGCAGAAGGCAAATCTTGGTGCCAAAACGGTTTCGTTCGTGGCTGCCATGGAAACAGCTATTACTGGCAGTGTAGTTGAGGCGAAATGGTTTTTAGACAGTGGTGCCTCCGAACATATGGCAAATGATAAGTCGCTGTTCGAAAATTTGGAGAGATTGAATCAGCCGGTGATCATTCAAACGGCGAAAAGTGGTGTCAATTTGCTCGCGCATTTCAAGGGTCGTGTTGTTGCTAGTGCTCTGGTGGGCGATGAGAAGATCCGGGTAAATATGGAAGATGTTCTGTTTATTCCGGAGCTATCGTTAAATCTCCTGTCGCTGCGGCGGTTGGAAAATACCGGCAAACGTGTAACATTTTTCAATGGCTCTGTGACCGTTGAAGATGGTGATGATGTAGTGGCCACCGGCAGGCAGCTGGGTCGGCTGTACTGCATGAATCTAGTTTGTGTGAAGCGAGGAGGAAACGGAAAAGCACTAGTGACGGGAAAAGTGAGTAAGAAGACGGAGCTGTGGCATCATCGGTTCGGCCATCTTGGAAATGATAATTTGATGAAGCTTGTGAAGAAAAATATGGTAGATGGAATGTCGTTGGACAGCACTTGTGAAAAATCGGACGAGATTTTGTGTGAACCGTGTATCAGTGGAAAGCAAACGCGAGAACCGTTCCACTCTCGAACGGAAAAGCGTGCTACTCGCCCGCTGGAAATCGTCCATAGTGACGTTTGTGGCCCGGTGACCCCAGTATCGTGGGACGGGAGTGAGTATTTTGTAACGTTCACGGACGATTTCACACACGTGTCAGTAGTGTTCTTGCTGAAGTCCAAGGACGAAGTGCTTGATCGATTAGTGGAATACGAGGCGATGGCCACATCGCATTTTGGCACGAAAATCGCACGTCTTCGAAGCGATAACGGTGGTGAATACACCGGCAGTGCAGTGAAGCGATTTTGCAAGCGAAAAGGTATTCGTTTGGAGTACACAGTGCCGTATACTCCCGAACAGAACGGAGTGAGTGAGAGACTAAATCGTACGATCGTCGAAAAAGTGCGCGCGATGTTGGAAACAAGTGGTTTGCCGAAGAATATGTGGGGTGAAGCGGTATATACCGCAGTTTACCTTCTGAATCGGAGCCCAAGTGTTGCGGTCGATGGTGACATCACGCCGTACGAAGCGTGGAACGGTCGAAAACCAGATGTCTCAAAACTGCGTGTCTTCGGGAGTGAATGTTTCGTGCACGTGCCGAAACCATTGCGTAAGAAACTTGACGCTAAAAGTCAAAAGGTTGTTTTCGTCGGATATGCGCCGAATGGCTACCGTTGCTGGACCGGGAAGAAAGTGTTTGTATCACGTGACGTTATTTTTCATGAGTGTGAGTTCGGCGGATTGCGAAAAGTGGAGAATGTGGATGATACCGATATGGTGGTGATCAAAGATCGACCATCAAAGCCCTGTGCACCGGCTGATAGGCCAGGTGATCTTGAGGAGAACGGTAGTGAGCCAGATGGTGCAGTGGCTGAAGCATCGGATTCCGATGAAATGCATTCCCTTTCGGAAGATGAAGAAGAACCAGGACTGATTAGTGGCGCTAGAAGAAGCCATCGGGTAATAAACCCGCCGGCTTGGCATAACGACTATGAAGTGGACATTACAGCGTTTGCACTCAGTGCGGAAGAGTTTGTCGAGGACATACCGTCTAGCGTAGAAGAGTTGAAGAAGCGTAACGATTGGCCAGTGTGGGAAAAGGCCATTGAAGACGAACTGCAGTCGTTGGAGAAAAACGGAACGTGGAGCCTGGTGGAGTTACCCAAAGGAAGAAGATTGGTTGACAACAAATGGGTATTTAAAATTAAAAGAAACAGTGATGGTTCGATTGATCGGTACAAGGCAAGGCTTGTTGCCCGTGGTTTTTCTCAGCGACACGGATTCGATTACTCGGATACGTACTCTCCGGTTGTGAAAATGTCTACGTTGCGTGTTCTCTTGTCACTTGCCAATCAAGAGTGTTGGCTGGTACACCAGATGGACGTTAAGTGTGCGTTTCTTAACGGTGTGTTGGACGAGGAAGTGTTCATGCGCCAACCGTCTGGCTTTGAGCGGGGAGGATCACTAGTGTGTAAACTAAACAAAGCCATATACGGTCTCAAGCAAGCCTCGCGAAAGTGGAACGAACGTTTTCATGAGTTTATGAGCCGTATGCAGTTTAGAAGAAGTGAACAGGACTATTGCTTGTATTTTTGGTCTGTGAATGGCATAGTGTTGTACGTAGTGATATACGTCGATGACATTCTTATCATCGGGAATTCCGAGAAGGCTATTTGTGAGCTAAAGCGGAAGCTATCGTCTGAGTTTGATATGCGGGACCTACAGGAAGTCCGAAGCTTCCTTGGTCTAAACATTCAACGTGATCGGAAGAAAGGTGTGATGGTCATCGAACAGAAGGCGTATGTGAAAAGTGTTCTTGAGCGGTTCGGGATGATAAATTGCAAACCATCTATGATTCCGATGGAGCCGCACTTGAAGCTCGAGAAGGGGAAAGACGCCAAGCAGTTCACCGACAAGCCATATAGGGAACTGATTGGTTGCCTCATGTACCTGATGGTGACGTCTAGACCAGACATCTGCGCGGCGGTGAACTATTTTGCCGGGTTCCAATGCTGCGCGACTGATGAACACTGGGTGCACCTGAAGCGGGTGCTACGATACCTAAGGGGTACTATGGATTACCAACTCGTTTATCGCCGGCAAGATTCGCCAGAAGGACTTCTGGCATTTGCGGATGCGGATTGGGGTAACGACCCCAATGACCGGCGTTCTGTGTCGGGATTCATCATCAAGCTTTTTGGATCAACTATTGCATGGGCAACGAAAAAGCAATCTTCGGTAGCTCTCTCTACTACCGAGGCGGAATTGATGGCACTTTGTTTAGCAAGCTGCGAGCTGATCTGGGTATCTAACCTGCTTCGGTCGATTGGTTGTGAAATTGAAGAGCCGTTGACGGTCTACGAGGACAACCAGCCGTGTTTTGCGTTGACTACAGAACCTCGAAAACAAAAGCGGATGAAACACGTGGAAATCCAACATTTCTTCGTAAGGGAACTCATCGAAAAGGGTAAGTTGCGTCTTGAGTACGTGCCAACCGAGCACCAACTGGCTGACGTGATGACCAAAGGATTGGCTTCACCAAGATTCCGCACACTTCGAGATCAACTGGGATTATTAAATTGAGGGGGGATGTTAAGAGTGTATTTGGGTTCATTCCAATTATTAATTACCCAGTGCGAAATAACAGT
Source organism: Aedes aegypti (assembly GCF_002204515.2). NCBI lineage: Eukaryota > Metazoa > Arthropoda > Insecta > Diptera > Culicidae > Aedes > Aedes aegypti. The sequence goes on from NC_035107.1 coordinate 3,517,250, forward strand.
GTATAACGAAACGTCAGAATAAATCTTTCTCTTTTTGTATCGAACGTACATCGAACCAGACGTGTTCTGAATTCGCTCTCCGAAACGCCTGAATTAAAAATAATAGCTTACGCATACATAACTGGAAGACAAATCATAAACATTCGTAGACCTTTTTTGATCCCGGTCAGGTAGCAGAACTTGTCCGGGTTGTAGGACGGTTCAAACGCATGCCGGAATTAAGTTTCCCCACCATATGGAATGTCTCACGGTTAACTGTTTACTGTTTTTTTTTTGTCTATAGCAAAGAAGCTACGATTCCCACCAGATCAGGGCCATGTCCACTTCATATAATGGTTTTTCGAATAGAGATCCGCTATTGCTCGGTCCTCGTGGCACCATCACTTCCAACCCAGGCCTTCGCGTAAAGTACGCCTCGGGACTCTACGAGTAATAGTAAGCTTTATGACCAATCGCCACATCCTTACAAATCTGTCCAATACTCCTGGAATATATTCTTTTTCTTGGTGGGATCCTCAAACCGGTCATTTTGTCCGGCGTGTAAACAAAGTGACGATAATAAATCTTCGAGCTGTTTAGTAGTGACGATGCCCGCGTAGCGGTCACTATTGACGCCACCGTCTTCTTGGTGATGCGGTAGCTGTAATCTTCAACACTCATTTTTAGCGTTTCCCTGTCAACGAAGAACACACAACGTTATGACGATCCACACAAAAAGTTTAAACCCCACACCTGGGACCTCACAAATCGGACCCGTAGGCTGGAACCAACTCACCTTCCGACGTGATATGCTGTTTAATCAATTTCCGATGGCTTAGAGAAAAAATGCCCCAACGAAATCGACTGTTGTAACTCCGAACTGTTTGACGTTTCAAAACGTAAATATCAGCTGAGCATAGGGTTATCAGCGTTGGCAGTTTTTGACATTTTATTGACATGGTGAAAATTAATTTCACCACGCATAGAGTTACCATTTTCGTTCCGCATGTCTCCAAAAGTGGTGAAAAGACCAATTTTTGAAAATTCATAAAAAAATCAAGAATGCATAAAAAGAAAAAAATCCAAAAGAAATGTTAGTTTGAGATTATTATCTTTCGAGAAAAAATACAAAACAGGTATGTTAGGTCTGGCGGAAATGGTCTATTCCGAACTTCCTCATCTCTTCATCAGCAATCATCCCTTGAACATCCGTTGCCCTAGTGGGCATCCACACGATTCCCCTACCATCGGACTGAAACGTTGTATTAATCCTGTTAATAATTAGGTTGTAATGTGTTGTTTGAGACACAACTGTACACTGAGGAAAGCAAACGTAAGACTGTCATAAGATTTGCTTATGGAATTACGACACAAGAAAAATCTTTGAAATTCATAAGACCATCGTATGGATTTCGGCAGATGTTGTTTCCATAATACACCTCGAAGGAATTTCGTAAGATGATCTTATGAACCAGCATTGACTTGATAACAAAATCCATAGATAGTCTTATGAATTACGTTCTGATCCATTCTTGGTTCCATAAGACTGTCTTGTGTAATTTGAGCTTTAGATTATAAATTTCAATGAATGAATAATACTAATCCGCGTTGAAAAATAGGTTAACCAACTTGGGAAAATCAAATTTTCATCCATTTTGTCGTGTCGCAATTCGATTAAAGCACTTTACTGTAAGCATTAGAATCGATTTGCGATACTACAAAATGGATGAAAATTCGATTTTCTCTAGTTGGCTAACCTATTTTGAACGCGAAGAAGTATATTATAGCAGCGAAACATTAATGAGAAAAGTTGTGAAGAACGCCTGAATTGGTGCAGGTTTACGTTAGGGGCGGATTAATGGATGAGGGGGGTTTGTGATTTCTTACGCGTCATACAAATTGTTTTGAATTTTCAGTCAAAAATCTTATTCTTTGGATCCAATTCCTTAATATGATCGAAACAAAGTGTTAGTTACAGCGGAATCGATGATAAATAGAAAATATTTACCCTTTGATGTATTAGAAACGGAGTCAGCCAGCGACAAATCAGCAAACACGTCCATTTCGGAAGCCATATTGAATTTCTGATAGTGAAATGGCTGTACCGAAAAAAATTGCCTCACGTGGTTCTTCACAATGATGAACAATGGGGTTCATAAGCGTTCTTATGACATTGACAATTGATTGTTATGAAAAAATTACACTTGTCTTATGAATCTCAATCTCGTCGAATGAAATACGCAAGTGTCTTATGAACCAACAAAAAAATAATAAAAAACGCATTCATTAGTGTGATCTTATGAAAATCATGCGAGATTTTTGCCTCAGTGTACTTCAAACTTACCGAAAATATGTTCAGAAAATTCAATAGCGGCTTCCGTCGAGTTAAAAGCTGTTCAGACTGCAGTTGTGGCTTCAGAAGTTTTTCTTCTTCTTCTTTTCCCTCTTATGGCGAGTCCACTTGTCAAACTATACTGCCAAGTTGTGTCAAATATCATGAAGCTCTTTTGGGCATCATACGCCTCTTACGTTTATCGAACGGATTCGTTTTTATAACGTCTTGTCAAAGTCGACATAAGTGCACCAGTCTTTCAACTGGTGATTGTTTATAAACAATTAGTGTTGTTTTTTCGATCTCGAAAAAACATCATTCGCGAGTTCGAATTTGAATACGGTTTTCTTTAATGAATTTGGCAATATCTCGGTATGTTTTAGTGTTTGCGTTTTTTAGTAGGTCTTCAGTGTTATTGCAAGTCAACAAACAGCTGTGTTTGTACCTGCTTCCCAAGTATTTTTTACATGCGAACAAGACATGGTTAACATCTTCCCTTCTCCCACATTCTTCACAGGTGTCGTCGTTTTTAAGGGGACACGGGAGACCGTGTTATTTTCCCTATCTTTCGTCTCACTCTAACAATAATCATCAAAACTTTGTGGAAGCAAATCTCGAGTTTTTGTGAACCGATGAAGCTGAAAATGTATCGGGTTGTGCACTACATATATAGAATCATAGTGATACATTTTTGCATCGATATATGGAGTGGTTCTCGGGATTTGCTTCTTGAAATGGATAGGGTGATTATGATGACGTCCCGTGCGGCCTTAAGCTTCCATTGGTATAGTTTGTCTTTCGTTAACGTGTGAAATGTTCGTAGCCTTCCTATGCTTATAATTTCGTGTGTTTCTAAGGAGCATCTGTAGAACCAGGGCTTTAATGTTGGTTTGTGGTATATTTTAAAGTGTTTTTGTCCTTTGTCTTGAGAAAGTATTGTGTAGTTTTGTGTCCATTCTTCTAACGCTTCTTTTTTAATTAAATTAAATGTATCTGAAATAGGCAATTTTGTGTATATTACATTTCTACTGTTACAGCCTTGCTTTGAGAGTTTATCGGCCTTTTCATTCCCTAATATTCCCTTATGACCAGGAACCTATTGTAGTGATATATCTTTGGAAGTTTGACTTAATTTGACTAATATTTCTTTGACTATATAATTATTTTTAAATTGTTTGTTTTTCAGGCATAACAGCCCGGATTTCGAATCTGTACAGATTACAATTTTTTCCGTGGTACTGTTATTTATTACATCGATTGCTGTATTTATTGCTGTCAATTCTACATTCATTATAGAGAGTTCTTTATTGACTTTGCTTCTCACTGTTTCTGTATCTTCTATCCAAATGCCTATACCGCAACTGGTAGATGTTTTAGAACCATCTGTGTAAATTTTAACGTAGTCTTGATATTTATTGCAGATGTATTCATTTGTGATGGCTCTTACTGTAAATTCATTCATGTTTTGTTTTACTAATTGTGGAATTTCAGTTTCTATTTTGACTGTCTCTAGTTCTTCTATAATAAGTTTAGTTTCTAATGTGACATATGTATTATTGGTTTGTATAACTATGTAATTATTTGTGTATGTGATTTGTTCTAGGAATGTGTGTTTTTTTGGTAGGTCAGTTAATTCAGTAAATTTACTTAAAATATCCAAAATTGGTTTATTGTAGGCAAAATTTTTCACCGTTTCTTTTTTTGTTAACAAATTTGCTGCCTGCCTCGGCGTACAGCACATTGATTGGCGTGGATTGTAGCAATCTTAGTGATGTTCTTAGTCCTGCATTGAAAGTTGAGTTTAGTTTTTGTAAATTGGTTTTGGCTGCACCTCCATACACTGTAATTCCATAGTCTATTTGTGACCGAATTATTGCCTTGTTTATTCTTAATGCTGTCTGTGGATGGGCTCCTTCCTTTTTCTTACAGATTATTTTTAAAACGTTTAATCTCTGCTTAGCTTTGTTTGTTATGTAGTTTATATGCGGAATATGATTTAGTTTTTGGTCTATTATATAGCCCAAGTATTTGTGCTGTTCTACTTGTTTAATGTCCACTCCTTCTAATGTAACTTTTATTTTTTCTTCTTTTCTAGGATTAAACACTACTATTGCTGTTTTTTCTGGATTGATAGCTATTTTTAGGTTTTCGAAGTATGTTTTGATTCTGTTCATTGTGATATTGGCTGTCAATTCAACTTCTTCTAAAGTTTCCCCTAATATAGTAATCGAAAAATCATCTGCAAATTGTTCTAAGATAATTTTTTCTGTCGTTATTTCATGTACACCTGCTGTATAAAGATTAAAAAGCAGCGGTGATAGTGGGCAGCCTTGTGGCAGCCCTTTATTTGAGTCTTTGCTTAGGCTACCATTTGTGGTCTCTAAAATAACTGTTCTATCATTTAAGTATGCATTAAGCCATCTAAGGATTTTGTTTGGAGTAGCAACATTGTCTAGTTGTTTTAATAGTATGCCTATATCAACCGAGTCGAAGGCTTTAGTCAGGTCTATAAAAATAGTAACTACTGTCATTTTGTTTCTTTGCGCTTCTGTGACGGTTGAAATCAAGTAATTAATACAATCTATTGTTGAGGAATTTTCTTTAAAACCGAATGAACGTGATGGTATTAGATTTTTTTCTTCAGCAAACCTATTCAATCTTTTCTTAACTTCGCAATTTATTATTTTCAGGTTAATGTTAATCAGTGCGATAGGTCTATAAGAGTCTGATTTACTTTTGTCTTTTTTAGGTTTTAATATGGGAATTATTTTACTGATTTTCCATTGTTCAGGTATATTTTCTTTTCGCCACACTTCGTTTGTCATTTCTAATATTCTGGTCAATAGTTCCGGTTTAACTCTTTTCAGTAAGTAGTATGACAGTTTATTATATCCTGCAGCTGATGTATCTTTTCTACTGTTAATGGTATTTAACATTGATTCCTTGCCTATATCTCCTGCATATCGAAGTTCATCGACATTATTGTATGTCGGTTCGAAAAGTTGTCTATCTTCCATAACAAAGTTATTTGTAATGAATTCTTTCGCTATCTCTTGGTTATGAGTTAGTTCTGAATTATCCTTATTTTTGAAATTTCCTGAAATACATCTGACTATGTTCCACATTTGTTTAATATTTGTGTTTTCGTTGATTTCTTCCAACTTTTCTTCTCGATATTTGTATACAGCTTTCTTTATTTCAATGTTAAATTCTCTCTCGGCTTTTTTGTAAATGTTTTTGTTTTCTAACGATAGATTTTTGCGAAATTGTATGTGTTTTTTATTTTTCTCTTCGTATAGCTTCTTAATTTTATCCGTCCAATAAGGTTTGATTTTCTTTTTGCTATTTGGAAAAATTTTAAACGTTGCCTTGTTTAATGCATTCTCAATTTTTTCTTCAAGGTCATCAGCATTATGTATTTCCTTAGGATTGATTTGGTGTAAGTAGTCTAAAGCCTTATTTTTACTAATTACAGTGTATGGTGTATTATTATTAAACTTGTTGTAATTATCTATTTTACATTCAATTAATTTGTGGTCTGATCCTAGATCTTCTTCACTAACTTCCCAGCTTACGAATGGTGCAATATCTGTAGTTGTTAGGGTTATATCTATGGCCGAGGCATTACAGTTTAAATCTTGCCACCTTGTTGTCTCACCTGTATTGTGAAATACTATATCATTATTTTCTAATAAGTCGCTTATTAATTCTCCTCGCTTATCAGCTCTTGTCACCGTATTATCCCATATGGGATGGTGAGCATTTATGTCACCTCCCAAAAGAACGGATTCTGATCTACTTTTTATGAAGTGAAATAAATTTTCGAGAGGTTTTTTAATACTGTTTATGGTACTTTCTGGGGGAATATAAAGAGAAATAAAAATGATAGGGTTCTTAATGTTTTTGATTTTAACTGCTATTACTTCTAAATCTACATTAGGTATGATTATTTCTTCTGCCATTAGGGTAGGATGAACAAGTATACCTGTTCCACCGTAGCCTTCGTCTCGGCATTTTTTGAAAAAATTATAATTTAAAAATTTGTATTTTTCTGAATCTTTGATCCAAATTTCTTGTATCAAAAAAATGTGAACATTTTTGGTTGTAAGATATGTTTTAATACTTTCTCTTTTCTGTAATGGTCTTAAACTGTGTATATTGATTTGTGAGATATTGAGCGTTTCGTTAAAATTAGCCATTGGAATTACAGGAGATGTTATGTTGTGATTGGGATTGCTGTGTTAATTTTATCTATTATTTTTTGTATCATCGAGCCAACTTCGATTACTAGGAGATCCGTGCTTGAATCTGAGTCCGGTTTGTCATTAACTTGCAGGACTGTCGAAAAAAAGTCGTGTAGTTGTTTGGACATTGTCTGGAGTCGTTCTGCTTCGGAGACTGCGTGCGGGTTGTTAGTGATGACACTTACTTGCTCGGGTATCTGCTCTACCTGAGGGAAAGTGTTTTTGACTATTGTTGGGTTTTTCGCTGGTTTTGATAGTTGTTCGATGATTTTGCTGTAGTCTACTTTCCTGTTTGGTCTTGATGGTACTTGGCGGAATCCAGCTACTTGTCTATTTGGGCGTTCCAATCCAGGGAATTCGTCGATAGACTCCAGGGCTGCAAACCGGTTGCTTGTTTTCGGGTACATTTCTTCAGCTTCGGCAAACGTCATTTTGTTGATCGTCCTGGCTGCGTTGATCTGTTCTCGTCGTTGTCGTTCCGGGCATTGTGTGTCGGTGGGTAGGTGGTTTTTACCGCAATTTTTGCATTTCGCCGGCATATATTGGTTGCACTGTTGATGATCATCGGAGATTGTTTTACCGCATCTTTTACATGATTCTTTTCCTTTGCACGCTGCTGCTTTGTGTCCTATTCTCCAACATTTGTTGCAGATCCTCACTGGATAGATGTATATTTCCGGTTTGGCCAGAACTCCATAGAGTTGAACAACTCTTGGAAGTTCCGAACCCTCCACCGTTATTTTGACCGCTCGCGTGTTGACCAGTTGGTCGTCTTTTTTGCGTTTTATCCTGTCGACTCGAATTACTTTCTTACTGCTGATGATTTTTTCGAAAATTTCTTTTTCCGTCAGGGAGATGGGCACGTCTTTGATAACGCCCGTTGTTTCTGTCAGCATCTTCGGGATGAAAGCTCTGTAGTTGTTTTCCCTCAGCTGTGTGGCTGAGTTGAGGATTTTTTCTGTGTCTTGTGGTTTCCTGTAGGTGAGTTTATACCTGTACTGTCCTGCCCTTTTCAGTTCGGCAAACTGGTCCAACTTCATTTCGTGTAGGAATTTTCCTACCTCCATCGGTTCCAGCAGCGCTTCTCCTTCTTTAATCGTAATTGGCTCGATGAAAATTACGTTGTATGTGTTATTTTTGATCTTGAATTCATCATTAGTGTAGTTTCCTGGTCTTTGTGTTTGTTGGGTTCTGTTTTTGGTTGTGTGGTTTGTGATGTTTTGAGATTGTGATTGTGATTCGTTGATTTGTGTTTTCATTGTTGGTGTGCGTGTCGATGAAGTCGTCTGACTTAGTGTTTGTGTCTGGTTTAGAATTTCTTTCGTGTTGTTTGTTGGTGTGTGTGGTGTGTTTGGTTGATATTCTGTACCTGATTTTGTCTTTTTCTTGTCGTTTTCTTTTTTTGATTGTTCTTCGCGTCGTTTTCTGGTCATAACCTGATTTCGTCTCGTGGTCGTCTCGTCGAAGCCCATGAATTCCGTATCCATTGGGTCTTCATCAGAAGATGGGGGTAGGGGCGTGTTTGGCCATGTCTTACCTTTATCGGGGGGCTCGGTGCCCCACTCACCTGCCGAATTCATGCTTGGGAAACAAGCATGAACCACTGTCCGTCACTTGTTTTCACACTTAACCTAGTTTTATTTGCTACACTTAAAAATACCGATTTTTTTCTCTCACTTAATGTACTAATTAATTTAAAACGATGTTTTTTCTCTATCTAGGGAGACTTACGGCTTCGGCACCATTCGACTATTATCGGCAACCAAATTTCAAACGCCAAATACACAGTATTTTCCTGTCAAAACACACCAATGAAAATATTCAGATGATTCTTTGCTCTGCCAGCTTCCCGCTGACGAGATTTACGAGACGGAACAAACAATTTTGCTAGAGATGTCATCAATTCAAATGAACACGCCTCCAAATGCGTCTGATTTGGAGCTGCCGAACAGATTCGCCTGCAGCGCTTATGGGAAAGTTGCCGAAGAGATTGAGGCTGCCGACAATAGTCACACTGACAAGAGATGTTCGCAGCGTTGTAAAAACGTTTCCAGAAAAAGAATTGACAAGTCTGTCGGTGTGAATCGATAGAGGATTGAGCAACGCATGAATGTAAACACACAGACACGTAATTTGGCTGCTGATGTCCGAGAAAATAACAAAAGAAGAACGACATCGGCTTAGACTGCCGAGAATATGTAAGTTCCCCTACTTCAACTATTCACTTTTGTCAATTTTTCTCTACGCTATAAAAGTTTTTAATAAATTTTCACTCCACGCGGTTAACCGAACAAAATGGCTTCACTCCACTTGACTTTCACTTGGCTTTCAGCTATTGTGGTACGCTCTTCTTGGCGGTTCGAGGGCGAATGTCAGAAGTTTTTAAAAATAAACAAAAAAGATCTGTCATGAAACGATCATAGTTGCCAGTTTTTGCAGTGCAACCAGACAAATGTGACATATTAATTTGATCGCTCACTCTCGCACAGTCGGCACATTTCGGCACAATTTCAAGTGAGCCGAGTTTCCCACCCCCTGGTGGAAGTGCTCATTGAACACTAAGCTGAGAAGCAGGCTCTGTTCCAGTGAGGACGTAATGTCAAGAAGAAGAATACACTACACACTTAGATTTGATTACCGAAGTCGGTAAACTTTTACTGGGTTTTTGAACAGCAGAGTAAACTCAGTAAAATTTAACATTACCGAGCAATCCGTAAAGCAAAAAATACCCATTATGTCAAAAAATACTGTCTTAGTCAGTAATATTATCAATAGAAGAATACCGGCTTTTTCAGTAAAATGAATTTTCTATATACATTGGATTACTGAATTTCCCAACTATTAAAACGATACCGAGCTTTCCTCCTCCCTCCCATCCTGTTCTTATTATGTTGGATCATGCCATCTGATTTGCCAACTGTTTCCAATTTATTGGTTATCGAAATGCTTATCCAAGTAAAATTCGACGAAAAATTTATGATGATTGTATTTTTATTGCGTATACCAGTTTTCTAATTTAAAAAACTTGCTGATTTCCTATGCGCCTTCGCGTTGTAAATGCGTCTGGCCAATACTTGTTCCGGATCTGTAACGAAATGTTTTTGCACAGATTCTTAACATAACCTCAACTATTTTGCCCGGATGATGCTGCAACACATCACCCAAGATTGTTTCGTTCTGCAGAATTCCATCATACAAAAGATATCAATAATGGACTTACCAAATCAGTTGGACGAAACGTTGAATATTGTAGTCCGTTTCCGAAAACTAGAAAAATTGATCTGAGATCGATCCTCGACCGGTCAAGAGTCTGCTGCAGGCACTCCATTGGATTATGTTTATCTGAGGAATATGTTGCGTATGCGCATTGCAATGTTTTGATTTTGTTTTACCGACATATCAGCGATAATATTAGTTTTACTGAAAATCGGTTGTTGTTTTTACTGATGATTTTAGTGTTACTGACTATATACGGTAATGTTGCAATGTTACGGTGCAGTCGGTAAGAAAATGTACTGAATTACGTTAAAAGCATAAACAAACACTGATCGTCAGTAATTTGTTAACATAATTGATGAAAACTCAGTACTTTAAGCGATTTACAGTTCAAACACCGTAAAAAAAATTACCGAACAGCGAAACCAAGATTAAGTGTATATAATTCACCTAATCAATACAATTAAAAAATAAATAATAATTAGGAATATTTTTTTGTGAAATAGTGTACCGTCTTCCATACAAATGGCAACACTGTTTTACGTAACACGCATTGGGTGGAAAATTCACAACGGACTTATCCACGGTCTTCTTTTATTCTCGATTTTCTTTTTCTTTTCCGTTCTAAATGCGGGCCGTGTTTACATAAAATCAGAGTCTATGAATGAAGAGTTGCGCGAAGAGTGAAACCAAATCTACCTATCGAACTGTCAAACCGTCTACCTATCGAGCAGCCCAGCAAAACAGATAGGGGCTGTTTTCGAAGACGGAGAAGAACAAGCATTCAAAGAAGTCTCTTCGCGCAACTCTGTGTATATAGACTCTGCATAAAATGACATCCGGACCAACATCCAGAGAAGGAATGTTCACCGAATGAACATGAAGTGGATGAATGTGCAGCGAAATCGTTCATTTTCTGTAAACATGGCCCGCAGTAGAGGTTTTCTTCCCTCTGGAAGTTGCAGCGTGACGTCATCGTGGATTAGTAAATTCTGGACAAACATTTGAAAAGGGCTCAAGAGGTCTTGAGCCTTTTTTTTGGAAACGTTGCTGTTGAGCCCATTTTAGCCCGCTCACGCAAACTAACACCACTACGAAGAAGATTAGTGTTAGCTCTTCCTGATAGCGGTATTGGTGAGTGTGATCGAGTTGAATTGGGCCCCACAGCGTCTTGCAAAGCCATTGTTTACCAATGTCGATGTGACCTTTTGAAATGTTTGTCCAGCAGTTCACTGGGCTCATGGATGAAAAGAAGAACAAAATTTTAATAAAAGAAGCCAGGTGTCCGATCTTATCTTACACGGAGACGGAATTCAACTCAATTTTGGGTTGTTTCAACGCAATTCCGTAGTTGAGCCCTATAACTCAATTTTGGCTAAATTTCCAAGGTCCCCACTAGGTAGTTTGGCTTTAATTCCATTCGAAAAATATACTCAATTTTGGGTTGATTTAACGCAAAATTGAGTTCTTTCGACCCAAACATAAGAAAAGTTGCATTTACCCAAATTTGGTTTATTGGGCCAAAGTACCCCCATTGGGTAGATGCAGCTCTCTCTATTTTTGACAACATTCGTGTGGGAGAAAGAGAAAACCGAGAGATTTTGGGTTGAAACTTTAATCGATATACTTAATTTTGGGTAAAGTAAACTCAAAAATTAGGTAAAAATATTTCTCCGTGCACGTTTTCGTGCAGAAAACTGCACGAAAACCACTTGAGTCGGCCTTGGAGCTGTCGTGTCGTTCTTATTCGAATTCTGTTTTGATTCCGATACGAAAAATCCCGTTTTGTTTTGATCGAATGCGACGCGCGATTTACCGTTCTGTCTGGTGGTCTCACTCGCGTTGCGAAACAGTCAAGAAAAAGTTTAAACCCGATTCCCCACAATGATGGATTCCGCGGAAGAACCTGTCTCGAAACGTGCCAAATCTGACGCCGCTGCTGCGGACGAGGAAGCGCCCGCCGTAAGATGTCGGCATTTTGTACAGCGGAAGAAGCGCTACTGCAAGATGACGGTCGGCAGAGGGAAGCTCTATTGTGGGGAGCATGAAGTCCACGCTGAAGACGACTCGACAGGGGAAAGACGAATCCCATGTCCACTGGATCCCAAGCACTCGATTTCGGCTGCGAAGCTGGAGAAGCATTTGAAGATTTGCAATGCTAAGCCGAAAGATCTGCCGGGGTATATTGAAGTGGGGATCAATGCCGTTTCGGATGGGGAGGACAATGAGGTGGCAAACAGCCAAACGAGTTTGAAGCTGTCTGATGTTCCGATGGATCGATTAGACGCGCTTATCAAAAAGATAGAGGCCATTTTCGACGACACCCAAATCGGGGTCATGGAAGAACTGATATTGGAGCATGAAGTATTCAAAGAGGAGCTAGGGAACGAATCCTACGGGCCACAAACGCTGAAGCATCTGATCCAGTCCGCTTCCCTGTTAGGCATCCTGAGGCGGGAGAACTTCTTCCAAAATGACGTAGCTTTCGTGGAGTTTGGAGCGGGAAAGGGTCAGGTTGCTTTCTGGTTGGCTACCGTGCTCCAGCAGTCGGATTTGAAGAACGTGAAGGTCTTTCTGGTGGATAAGGCTTCCCATCGACATAAGAAAGACAATAAGATTGAGGACCGGGAGATCATACAACGGGTCCGAGCGGATATCGGCGATCTAGTGCTGCAAAAGTTGGACGTTCTGCGGGATAGCAGGAAGATTGTTGGCGTGGGGAAGCACCTTTGCGGCGGAGCCACGGATCTTGCCCTGCGTTGCTTGATACGTGCAAATAAACATAGGCCAGAGGGTGATACTCTGCAATCCGATGGATTCGTTTTCGCTCTCTGTTGCCATCATCGATGCGATTGGAAGACGTATGCGGGGAAAAAGTTTCTTCTGGAGAAAGGCATCAGTAGGGAGGATTTCGATTTGGTGGTGAAAATGGTCAGCTGGGCTGTTTGCGGCACGGGAACCAGTCGGGAGAGGAGAAACGCTGAAGGGGACGAAGGAGATGGAATCAAGTACGGAATGACGAGAAGCCAACGCGAGGAAGTTGGACGAAGGTGCAAACGAATGCTGGACTGGGGACGAATTCAATATCTGAAAGAGAATGGGTTTGAAGCGGGTCTGAAACTGTACGCAAAAGCTGAAACGACACTAGAGAATGTATGCCTCATTGGACATGTCAAATAAACGGATTCTTTCGTAAGAAATTATCTTGAAGATGTATTCTGTGCGTAGCTTGGTATTTCCTTTATTAAAATATCCAATTTTCTATTACACAATTAGACGTCACTACAGTCAAATTGCAATTATATAAAACTCACCAAATTCCCTTATTCGCGCTTAACATCGTGTCCTTTGCTGCTGGACTGCGCCACATATTGGGAGGTGATTCCACCGAGGGTGCGATTGACCACATCGCGCAACAGGTGCGGCTTGCAGTGCTCCTCCAGCCACGGAATGACCCCGGAAGTCAGCTCGGCAAAGTCGTTCATCGGCAGCTGGTCGAACGTAACGAACATTTCGTCCATTATGGCCCGGAGCACCTGGAACTTGGCTTCATCCGTCAGGCGCGCTTCGGTCCTCCCAGGAGACTGCTGCTGCTGTTGCAGCATTTGCTCGTAGTTCTTCTGTATAATACGCAGGGCTATCACTTCCTTGTTGAGCGACGCACGGTCCTCCTCCTGCTTCTTCTTGTGCTGATGAAGAAACCCGATGTAGTCGATGGACTTTTGGAGCACCGAAGCCTTACTCAGTTTGTATCCGGAGGCATCGGTTTGCTGGCAAGTGGGCACCAGTTCCTGCAGCGAGTCGTATCCCTTCTTGATGGCATCGCGACGTTTCTGTTCCGCCTGGGTATGGGCTTCGCGGCGACGTTCCTTGTAGCTCTGGGTGCTACTCTTGTTATCACCGGAATCCTCTTCGTCCTCTGTGAACATTTTTTCGTACGATCAGGTCAAGGTCCGAATCAAAAGTGGAACTAAAAACTCGAAACTCACCTGAGTTATGTGCCGATGAGGTTGGCGTATGGACACTGCCCGCGCTCGAACAACGCGAGTACATGCTGCGATCCTTCTCCGATGGACTGGACGGTTCCATCTTCATGTCCACTTCATACTTGATGTCTTGATTGTAGATTGATGGAGAGAAAAAAAGAGGTCGATATCAAATAGCAATCCTTCCTGCCAGGCTGAACTCTACTAACTTTCTGACATGCTGGCTGCCTGCTTCCAGCTACTTCCCTCTTTGATCGCGGCAGAGGGTTTATCTTTCACTCATTAGCTGCTCCCTCAAAGATAATGCACACTGTTCAAACAACAAAACAAGAAAATTGGCCAGCCAAAGTCGATGGAGGAACAGCGGGGGATAAATTAGAGATGGAACCGGTCTAGCTTTGTTTTCGGAAAATGATGATGGCTCTCTCGACAAGCGAAGCGACACTGATAACGGCCGAACTACTGATAAGAAAAGGCCAAATTCGGGGCGAGACACACGAAGAGCAGAGGGCTGTCTGCCTGGTTGTAAAAAGGCAATCTGCTGCTGCCAGAAGCCAGATAGCGAGGATAACGAGCCAGCCAACCGCACGAAAACGACAACGACTATGCGAGACGAGAGACGAGACGATTTACGAAACGAATGGAAAGTTACTCAAACAAAACATACACGACGAAGAGAACGGGACTTTTTGGAAAGCAACCAAAACAAAATGGTTAATGACAGCTGATCGATTGTGTGCACACGCTGAAAAGGCGTAACACACAGCATGTATGCAAATCTAACGCTCATGAGTACTTATACGGGAAGGGGAGAGAGTCTGATCCGTTTGAGTTCTTTGAGGTTTTGTCTTGCTTATTTCATAAAACAGCATTATGAACATTGAAATAAAAATTGAAGAATAATAATTTAATCGAGTTTCATTTTACTTTCTGAGATAACAGAACACAACATTCTGTTGCTGCACAGTGCACACTTGTGGAATCTGAATCCTCTACTTACGCCTGCAGGAATCACAGAACCAGTTTTTCAATCTCAGTCAACCCGCATCAGTACGATCAGATTGTTGTCACCTTCAAACTTTTGTCGTAGCAAAATTGTTTCCCAAAAAGCCACGCAGTTAATAGCGGATGAAAGAGTACTATCTTGCCATGCCAACCATAGTTTTGCCGCACTTTAATAAGTCAAACAATTAATTTTGATCCGAGCAATCTTTATTATGCGAACCCACGACATAATCTTTATCTTGATCATGCTACTCGCATGACAAAAACATACTGCGATGCATCATTTGTTTATTCATGATCACTACCCGCATAACTAAGAACCATACTTCTACTGTTTCCCAAATTCTCTATAACAATTTACGACAGTATTCAAATAATTTCGCTTAACATCCAAAATAACAATAAGCTCACTTAATCGCAAACGGTTTTGACAGTTTGGGAAATAGTGATTGGATAAATAACAATGTGGGAAATAGGCGGTTAAGTTATGTAACCATTTTAAAACGCCGATTTTCGCGAACACAATTTTGCATTTACAGTTCGGCAAATAGTTGACATACCATCCATTTTATGCCAATTTTACTATTAAGCAAGCAGTACTGGTTTGGTTGCACAATAAGGAAATAAGAAAATATATAATGTATGTGTAATGATCTGTTTATAGTGCATAACAGTTTTTTTACCCTATACGGTACTGTTCCATTGTAGTCATGCCATATGAGAAGAAATGATTTAATTATAAAATGAAATAATAAAAGTCAAATAATTAAATACGTCTTACTTCAATTGGGTCCTAAAATTTTCAATGAAATCTTGTTTTTATTTAATAACACGAAAAAGCATGTTACTGTAACTACTTTAGCAATTTTTCCCGCTCAAATAATGGCTATATCATGTTTAAACTTTAATTTAAAAATTTGGTCCATAAATGAACCTTGACACTTTTGATCATGTTTGACGTTCGCTTAGTCGACAAAAACACCACAGGGGTTTTAGTTCGACCACTGGGGTTGTTCCTATCTGACATTTCGTAAGGGACACGGAAATCAAAATACACCCAAAATTTGAGTTTAAGCCAAAGGATGTGACAAAATCTAAAAAAATATTTTTTGGGCTTAAACCAACGGAAAACATTAGAAAATTGAGTAAACATGTGTTTTTGGCCTAAACTTAAGCGTTTGGCACTAAAATTGGGACAGGGCTTTAGGACCCAATTGTTCCTTTATCATTTATTTAGGCAAGTGAACATAGTTGTACATGGAAAACAAAATGATTTTATATGTAATGCATTTGTATACACATTTACGTCTAATTCTAAAATATAGAAAAGACTGGATAGGTTTATATGAACTAAATAAACGCCCAATATAAACATAATATTCGTAACATAAACTGTAATCTTTCAAGATTAATCACTAAATAAATCACGAACTTAACAGCGTTCAGCTTCGTTACCTATCCATGAATCTTCCCCAAGACCGTCGAAGTAGAATATAAAAAAAACCTGTTAGTCAATCTAACATGCAAAATGAATGGACTTTGAAAATTGAAAACGGAACGATTATTCTTAAAATATTGTTTTGAACTTCGTTGTTTGTTTCGAACTTCGCTGCATCGTGTAATAACATTTAGAGTATTTTTTTCATAACGTTCAACTGAATGGATTTCAACATCCACCTTTCGCTTGCCATTGTAGTCAGTGATACCGGTACCGTACCTGCAACGGGAAACAAACAAAAATACATTAATTGAGTTGATGATCGGTAGCTCTCAATATTGGCGTATTTGCCCTAAAATTTACGCGGCCTCCCTCTGAGGGAACTACGAGTCACACTTTTTACTTCCTGTTTAAACATATTTGCTTCGCGTTGAAAGTGGGTTAACGAACATGCGGAGTTCGTATTTTGACCAACTTCGCCGCGTCGCAATTCGATTCTCAATCGACCAATGCACGAGTTCACTAATTTGACGTTTGAGCGGTGCCGAATTCATTCGTTGCCATGGTCACATAAATAACACGGCACCGCTCGAGCGTCAAATTAGTGAACTCGTGCATTGGTCGATTGAGAATCGCATTGCGACGCGGCGAAGTTGGTCAAAATACGAACTCCGCATGTTCAAATAGTAAACTCGTGCATTGGTCCATAGTGTGCATAAACGGCGGAGGGCATAAATGCGCACTATAGCGCGGTGAGATTGGACAAAAAACGATCTTAGCACGTCGGTTAAACCATTTTTCGACGCGAAGCAGTATATGATTCTTATGGGAGAATAGCGGTGTTTTCTGGTGCTCGTCGAATTAAAGGAAGGGTGAAAATATCTATCGCCGCGCGGCGTTTACTATTAACATAATCTGACAATACTCACCGTTGAATATTTTATTGTCCACGCATGGAATCGTCAAACAAAGAACGACCTGGTTACGACCAAAATAACCCATTGACATCGGTGTTTTCATCCTTTATCATATTTTTCTGCTCCATTTTTTCCTGGCTGGAGATATTTGAACATAACTGGGTATTCCATTGGATGCTTTGTGCTCCGTACACTCGACAGCTCTGGGTGCGATCGTCTTCGTTGGTCTATATCTCAGATATGGTTTGCCAGAACCTTCATAAGATAGGGGGGTCCGTAGCCTTGAGGTAACGCTTTCGCTTCATAAGCGGAAGGTCATGGATTCAATTCCCAGCCCCTCCAAAAAATAACCCGTCCAGCCACCAGAAGACGCCGCACGGAGGACCGTGCCTAGAAGGGGGGCACATCCATCCTCCGTCAGTTTCAGATGGTGACTGAGACAAACTGACCCACTTCGCAGGCAGCTAGCCTCAAACTACTCAGGAACACGGCAAAACGAACCACCGCGAGAGCAATGGACTATGGCTTATGGAAATCGATTGGACCAACAGCAGAGCACTCTCCTACCTGCTCGGTGTGAGAGCAAAAGAGTAGAAGAGAGTGAAAGCAGATGTAAATATAGATTAGTTAAAAATAGAACTGTATCGGTAAGGAAGATACAGTTGAACTGATTCCGGCACAGTAGTGGCCACAAGCACGGAGTGCCTTATAAAAAAAAAAAAAAAAAAAAAAAAAAAAAACCTTCATAAGAGGCACCTGCCGGAGGCCACTGTTTCGCAGTCGTTGCTACCATTACTTGAACGGCAAATATGATGCACTGGAGTTGGTTCCTTCGTTGGTCGTCAACTTTTCCTTGGGTCCATCCACACGAGTCCCAGCCAATCCACGCGTACATCAGGATAATGTGGGTTGTGGGTTACTTAGCAAAGATTGGGCTGAGAAGCTGGGTACTTTTTTCGGGAAACAACCAGCATTGCAGATGCTATTTGGGAACAACACATTTTTTTACAGTAGCGTTGGGTTAGCGAGCAAGGCCACATTTCTATCGGCACCTCTCTGTCGATCGGATAAGAAAACTACAGCTGTCAGCAGAACACTTTCTCCACTTTGCTGAAACCGAGAAGTAGCGGTATAATGGAATGCTTTTTGCTCGAGTTGCTGAAAAAAAGAAAATCGGCAATGTACGTTCTTATTTACTTTTTACTGCACTGAAGAGACAAAAAATACTCACATATAATAACTTATTAGGTGTCTATCGCAGTTTTAATGCTCCAAAATTATATGAAACGATGGTGGCTGACTCCGAAAAAAATAAATTTGACAGTAACACAACGAAAAATTTGCAACGGCAATTCGATCACTAACACCATAAGGCATGCAACTGTTCACCAAACTGTTTGATATATGTAACATACAGTAAAATGCACATGTGTTTGTGTGTAGCACAAAAATCATTCCACATAAGGTGGCGTAACAATTCTACTATTTATCACGAGTTTTAGGTCCCATATTGTTCGATAATTTATGTACAATTTGATGTATTATCACTGTTTCAGATAGCTTACTGAAACCGTTATTAATAGTTTGAAGCTTTAGATTTTATATTGTTGAACTTAAAAGAAACCGTATGTAATACATTAACCACAACAGATAAAAGAAGTTTACTGTTTGGAAAATAAGACGAACTGTACTTTTCTATGCGGGTAGATTTCCATCCTTGCTGATTAACCATTTCCTTCATTCGACCGGAATATCGCGACGAGAATACACGTGGTTTTGTCAGGTGTAATATTTTTCGGAGCATCTTTCGTTTTTCTGTTTTTCGAAAGTGAATTTTTGTGCGGATAAGTTTGCGGAAGTGACTTGTGAGTAGAAGTAGTGGAGAAATGACGGGACCCGGGAACCCGGATCCGGGCGGCGGAACGCCAAAAACCGGAGAAAGACAATGGCTGACATACGAATACGAAGAGAGTGACGCGGGACCGTATCGAGTGATCGTGCAGATGAAAGAGTTACGTGATGACACACACATCAACAAGCTCGCTGTTGGAAAACTACTGGCGAAAACCAATGAGTACAGGGCAAACGTACTTAACCTCAAAACGATGGGAAGGAACAAAGTACTAGTACTGGTGAAAAATGCTAAGACGGCCAACAACATCCAAGCAGACAAAACACTGCAAGCGCAAAACTACAGGGCATACATTCCAAAACACTTCTTGACAGTGTCTGGTGTAGTTACTGGCGTTCCCCTGGAATTCACGCCAGACGAGATCCTAGAATGCATAACCTGCAATGTTCCTATTGGGCGTGACTCGTCTACACAAGTACGAGAAGGATCAGAAAATCCCAACAACAAGGATTGGTGTAACATTCCGAACCAACAAGCTGCCGTCGGAAGTGCGAATGTTTTGTTGCACGAATGTAGTCAAGCCGTTCATAAGCAAGGTAGTGTTTTGTCAAAACTGCCTTCGCTACAACCACCGTTCCAACAACTGCCGATCGCGACAGAGGTGTGAAACGTGCGGGAAGAACCACGAAGAGCAAGGTTACGAACAATGCAAGCAACCACCAAGATGTCTTCACTGCAAGGAAGAAGGACATAAGTCGGGTGACTTCAAGTGTCCCGAACGTACTCGCCAAAACAATCTGAAGGTCATCCTGGCCAAAACGAATCTGACTACACTGGAAGCGCAGGAACAGTATCCGATTTACACACAAAATCGTTTCAGCTTATTGGAAAGCATCGAAGACTACCCGACGCTAGTTGAATCGTACGCAAAAACATCGCACCCTACCAATGGCAGCCGAGTCGGACAAGGGGATAAAACCTGGCAGGCAGAACGAGCGAGGAAACAGCAAACACCAAAACGCACATCCCAGGACACTACTAACACAATCATCGGCAACCAAGTAGAGGTGTTCAACGACAAGAAACGCAAAAAGGATAATGATGAAACGACGAACGGAGTAGCACTTTTCAACCGTTACAAAACCGACGAATTCGAGAAGTTCCAGTGGAAGCTGAGCCAAATGAAGGACGCTGCGCAGAGAACCCACAATGCTATGCAACAGGATAAATCAGTCCACAACATGGATGCGAGTGGGGACAGCGATGACAACGGTGCCTACAGTCTCGCATACAGCAGCCCTCCTGGACGAGCACAGGTAAGCCAGTCGGTTGGGAACAGTTATATACAAAGAATCGATTACAATAAAACGAAATAGCTAAATAAATGTCATGTAAAATTATTCAGTGCAATATTCAGAGCGCAGAAAAAAACAGAGCAGAACTAACCAGGATTATGATAAAAGAGGAATACGCAATAGGATTAGTATCGGAATGTTGGACCAAAAAAGAATTTGAAAACAGCAAATACAAGATACCGCAGTACAATAATCACTATTGTTCAAGGTTTGATGGATATGGGGGAGCAATGATTTTAATTCACAATTCATTGCTGAGTAGAGCGATCGTTGTCGATTCTTCAGATAACATACAATGTGTAGGTAGATACATCAGCAAACTTGAGCTTGCTGTACTATCAGTGTATGTGGCGCCGAACTCATCGGCTAATGAATTTAAAAGTTTCCTATCGAGTCTGGCAAAGTCAATCGAAGGTTTTAAGAAGGTGTTAATAGGTGGAGACTTTAACTCTCACCACAGGCTATGGGATCAGTACCATGCGGATGCCAAAGGGGCAATACTTTTCGATTTCATCAACGATGAGGACGTTATTTTGATGAATAGCAGAGAACCTACGTTTGTACCTGCGGAGCCACCGTGTCAAAAGTTTTTCCTGAACCGTAAGAAGGTATACAAGAACTAGAAAAGCTGGACGCAGTTCAAGTTGATGGACTATCTTCACTTCAACGAGTTACGGAAAAGATTCTGAAAGAAGCCAAGCAAAAGAATCGTTTCGAACCAAAATTCTGGTGGAACGAAGATGTGGAAGTTGCATGGAGAAACAAAAACGAAGCCAGGGCGAAATTTAATCGGAGCGGAACCCTAGAGGACCTAGTGGAACTGAAGAAACAAGAAGGACTGTTCGCGAGATGCAAAAACAAGGTGATTAGAGAAAAGTTCCGGGAGTTTATTGAAGAGATCGACCCGAACACGAGCAGTAAGGAGCTGTGGAGGAAAATCAATGGCCTAACGGGGAAAAGGAGACAACGTTATCAAGCCACCATTGTACACGAAGAGGAAGAGGCAGCAAACCAATTCCTGAACGCAAACTTTCCATTCAGTACTCACTGTGACCTATCAATTAGTGTAACGGCAAGCTATGACATCTTAAACGTAGAGCTGTGGAACGATATTCTGAGCAAGAAGAAAAAATCATCGGCTCCGGGACCTGATGGTCTCAGCTACGAAATACTGAAAAGTTTAAAGCCAGAGGTACGTAACAACATTATTCGCGACTTGAATAGAATTTGGAAAGGAGGAAGAGTTGATGCTAACATGAACAAAATTAAGGTTATCGCAATTCCTAAGCCAGGAAAAAATCCGGAACAAATTGACAATTTGCGTCCGATATCTATGCTTAACTGTTCGTTGAAGATTATCAACGCAGCAGTTCTAGCTCAGCTAAACCTTTTTGTACAACAGAATACAATCCTACCAGCGACGTCATTTGGCTTTAGAAAGCACAGCTCCACTACATCATGTCTGAACTACGTTATCAACAGAGTAAACATGATTAAAAGAGATGGTAAGGTGGCAGGGGCTATTTTTATAGACCTCTCTAGCGCTTACAATACTGTTAGAACCGAAATATTGGAGGCAACTCTTCATGAGTATGGAATACCAATAGAGTTGACGAATTGGATCATCAACTTCCTTCGAAATAGGACCATCCAAATGCAAGTAGGTAACAAACTTGTTGAAAGGAGTATTGACGATGGATTACCACAAGGGGATGTGCTGTCGCCCCTTTTATTCAATATCTACACGGCGCAGCTACACAGTATTGTTATAGATGGTGTTGTTCTAATACAATACGCTGATGATTTCATGGCCATCGTGGCTGGGAAAAACAGAGAAGAGGTACAATGCCATGCACAGATGTTTCTGGATACTTTTAAAGCAACATCGGAACAGTTGCAGCTGAAAATAAACGAAAGTAAAACAAAAGTAATGCTGTTTCAAAGAAATCGAAAATCTTTGAAACTAAAGATTGGCGATATGGTACTTGAGACGGTGAACACTCACAAATATCTCGGGCTGACTGTGGATCGATCTCTTTCATTTGGAGCTCACATTAGAGAAGTGAAGAGAAATGCTAGCGACAGAATCAACATGCTGAAAGTTGTTAGCGCTACAAGAAGTGGAGGACACCCTCAAACACTGAACATGCTCTATAACGCAATTGTTAGAAGCTACCTCGACTATGGGGCATCAATCTATGCCAATTCAGCAAAAAGCAATCTTGAAAAACTCACCACGATAAATAATACGTGCCTGAGAAAGATTACAGGCTGTTCTAAAACAACTCCTATCAATTCCTTCACTGAAACAAGCGTTGCCGTAATGAGAACCATGAACGTGTTTTTAAATTTACTATTCCAACCACGATTGAGCTATCATGAACGCTTTTTATTTGCGTTTTGTTCCCTCTCAATCCAACCGCGTCGATAGCCGAGCGGCTAGCGTTCGCGCTTGGCAATCGCCAGATCCTCGGTTCGATTCTGGTCTGCTGCAAGTTTTTAACCATGATATAGTAATTTTTACTATACAAATGGTGCCATGGTAAAATTGAATGCACAAAATATTGTAAATAAATGCGAATTTAGTCTGCACAAATCAAGTGGCGTTGTGTATTTAATTTAACCCTCTGATATAGTATTTTCAACCGCAACGCTGTTCTCAGTGTTATGCGCCATTGCCAGTCAACCTCCCCTGCAATTCCGCAGGAAACTAACGGCAGCGAAAGAAATAATAAGACATGTTCAATACCAGTCGCCAGTGTGGTCACAACTACGGAAGTTGGATGACCACGATTCCAGAGACGTCGAAAAGCTTACTTTTCAAGAAAGGATTTTTGAAAAGTTTAAGCACATTTTTACCAAGACATCTTGCTCGGTACAAGTTCAACAGAACTCCTCATATATAAGAGTTGAGTCAAAGCTAGATGATAAGCCGTGGCACCAAAAGTGTACCTCCACAAAAACTCTGAAACAACTAGCCTTAGGAAGGTTACACAGTCAATATAAAGACCATCGAAAGATATACACGGATGCTTCGAAGGACGATGCTCAATGCGGAGTTGGTGTCTTCGATGATAGAACGAAATTTAAACTTAGCCTCAAGCTGGAAAACACCGTGTCTACGATGTCCGCTGAGCTAGAAGCGATATTGATAGCGTTACAGTATATGGAAAGAAACAACATCGAAGGAGCAGTAATTCTCACAGATTCAAAATCGGGATGTGAGTTCATCAAGAGCCAACTGGAAGAAGTTGAAAGGTGCGAAATCATCCAAATTATTGTGGAGAAAGCTATGCGACAACGTACCTGCATACAGTGGATTCCAGGACACGTCGGACTGGCAGGCAACGAGATTGCCGATAGTCTGGCAAAAGCGGGTCTCCACTCGAATGTAATTGCCAACAACCGACTACTACCCCAAGACGCTTACAACTGGATTAAAAACGATGTTTTTGCGGAACTTCAGCAATGGTATGTAAATTACACGCAAGAGCTAGGAAAAGGACGAAAGTTTTTCAAAATACAAACAGGAATCAACCCAACTTCGTGGTTTCATAATCTGCCTCTCAACAATTCCGAAACTAGGACCCTGAATAGATCTAAGACAAGACGTGACAGGTCAAAGTGCAAAAACGAAACCAATTGCCTGTCAAAAAAGACCACTTCTCATTGGTCGTTTTGGCAAAGGCCTACTTTCACATCGTTGAGTTGGATTGCAACAGGGCACTTTGTTGTTAGCCCGGCCGTGTTGCTAGTTCATAGATTAAAGTTTTTATCAAATGTTTGGAAAATTTTCATGAAATCTTTTTGTTACAAATCTATTTATATTCGATGTTAAGTTTAAAGCATGTGCTCCTACAATGAAAAATATAATAAAAATAATTAATTGTAACCAATTTGATGGAAATTATGTCAATTATCTTTGAAAATAACGTCGGTTTTGAGTATTAACCTGATTTTCAAAAAAGCTTGCATCATTTATTACACTAAATGAATTGAGTGTACAAGAAACAACCGAATTATGAGCTTTGATATTTGAATTTGTTTACAAGATTCACTTAAAAAGGATACTGGTAGCACTGGCTGTTGTATCGTCAGGGTTATCGACTGAAAAACAACGGGGCAGTCTTAGTTGAGCTGTCACGTCCTGTCCTAGGAATATATTACTGGCTGGACACGATTTTTCGCCTTACCGGCTTAGCAAGATAAAAATCAAGGATGACTTGTACTGCGACTACTGCGATTGCCTGAACACCTCCGAGCACATCATTTTCGAATGTGTAAAACACTTATTGCCCCGTGATAAACACAACCTTGACAAATTCTACTCGATCCAACAAGCATTTGAAGATAAAAATGTCGATACGCTGAAAAATATCTGCAAATTCCTCAAAGACATCAAACTGAATATTTAATGCACTAATCGATTCAAATAAACAAACTGATTCCCAATGAAAAACCGACTGGCGTTATAGCAAATATGCTGTGCCATTTATCAGTGGGTGTTTTTGACACTTCACGACCAGAAGAAGAAGAAGAAGAAGATTAACCATTTCGTAATTGTTATTGTAATGGCTCAATCCACACCCTGGCAGACAATTATCCACCCATCTAAACACGGGCTGAGTGAGGACCTACCAAGCCTCCCCCGTTAACATGTCCTATACCGTTTAGCACACCGGGATCTTCCACTAGTAGGCGCCGGAATTAAAGCGGTCCCACAAGCTTCAGATACATTAAATAGATATAGTCCCTCTGGCACTAAACCGAATGGCGCCCTCCGCTTCACCACTAGTACTGCCTCCCCAAACGCCAAGCACAATATCGAAAGTAGCGCGTTGTATAGCAAATACAGTACACCACCTCCGACACTATGCCAAATGTACAGGAAAGACAGCTCCAGTAAGAAAGCGGAAGGCGCACCACTCGGTTCAGTGCCAGAGGGACTATAAGTATAACGAAGAAGAAATGAAAAGATAGTAGAGTTGGTTCGGTTGTTTGATTGCTGAAACAAAAAAAAAACAGAAACAAAGTGTTAACATTAAAACGGGGTTTTATAATTGATAAATGTATCGATAGTTTCTCATCTGTTACGTTTCCTTATCGTAGCGCTGTCGATTTTTTTCCATCTCCAGGATGTTCGTCTCCGCTCGAGCAATGATGACCATCATGAAATGAGAATATAAAAATGTGAGCATTAGTGTTGATCTACTAATAGATTAATTTAAACTGCTTTTCATGTGCTTTCAAGTCCCTAAGTAACTTGTAAACTCCTACTCAATTATGTTTTGTTGGCCTACACGTTTTATTTAGACACCATTTTTATTTAGAAAACTATTTGGATCCGAGATTTTAGGTGCAGATTGAGCATGTTTGATAAAACAAGCATCCTGTTTTAATTTAAAGAATGTTTAAGAAGTTGATGATTCTGTTATTTATACCAGCTATATACAAGAATTAACTAGGGTAGAAGTACCAATTATGGCTATAGCACCAATTATGGCAATAGTGGGAACCAGTGGCGCAACCAAGGGGGGGTTTTGGGGGTTTTTTGGGGGTCCCCCCCAGAGCCAGAAAAAATATAATAATTACCAAATATATATTTTTGAAATTCAACACTACACATCGTACTTCTTCTTTTTTTTTTTTTTTTTTTTTTTTTTTTTTTTTTTTTTTTTTTTTTTTTTTATTAGTATCATTCCAAACATTACATTGATTTCTTATATCTAGGTGTTCTGTGTTATTAGACAACACTATCATCCTTATTTGGTAAAACAAATTTAAGATTTAATTAACATTTTGTTAACAACATATTACATTTCATTTGCCGTAGCAGTTCAGATTTTTTACAGGTGAGTTGATTTCACCTGCTTATAAGACAAAAAAAAACGTTTTTTATATACTTAACCTAACTTAACCTAAACATATAACTCATTAATCGTGGCAATAGAAGATTGTAACGATTTTTGCCTGAAATTATTAATTATTTTATTTGACATTTGTTCCAATGTTTCAACATTGGATATTCTATGTAACTCATTGGTACTATACCAGGGAGGAAGCCTCAGAATCATTTTCAAAATTTTATTTTGAATTCTCTGCAGAGCTTTCTTCCTGGTATTACAACAGCTAGTCCATATTGGTACAGCATACAACATGGCTGGCCTGAAAATTTGTTTGAATATCAAAAGCTTGTTCTTAAGACAAAGTTTTGATTTTCTATTAATAAGCGGATAGAGACATTTTACATATTTTTTACATTTGGCTTGAATGCCATCAATGTGATTTTTGAAAGTTAAATTCTTATCTAGCATGAGCCCTAGATATTTAACTTCATCTGACCAATTTATTGGAACCCCTCTCATCGTGACAACATGTCTACTTGAAGGTTTCAAATAAAGAGCTTTTGGTTTATGTGGGAATATTATCAGTTGAGTTTTGGAAGCATTAGGAGAAATCTTCCATTTTTGCAAGTATGAAGAAAAAATATCCAAACTTTTTTGCAATCGACTACAGATGACACGCAGGCTTCGTCCTTTGGCGGAGAGGCCTGTGTCATCCGCAAACAAAGATTTTTGACATCCCTGAGGTAGCTCAGGTAAGTCAGATGTGAAAATATTGTATAATATTGGTCCCAAAATGCTGCCTTGGGGAACACCAGCTCTTACAGGAAGTCTTTCAGATCTGGAGTTCTGATAATTAACCTGAAGTGTACGATTTGACAGATAACTTTGAATTATTCTAACAATGTATGTTGGAAAATTAAAGTTTTTTAATTTTACAATCAAACCTTCATGCCAAACACTGTCGAATGCTTTTTCTATGTCTAGAAGAGCAAGACCAGTAGAATAGCCTTCAGATTTGTTGGAACGGATCAAATTTGATACACGTAAAAGTTGATGAGTGGTCGAATGTCCATGGCGGAATCCGAACTGTTCATTGGCAAAAATTGAATTTTCGTTGATGTGGGCCATCATTCTGTTAACATCGTACAACTAAGAACAACGAAGTAGTAATTACCCAGACAACCAGGAATCGCATGAAAGTTCACGTTACAACTCGTTTATTCATACTAATTACATCAAACCCGCAAAACACCGTGGATAAACTCGTCAGTTTGATGAGTTTCCTCGCATAAAACACTTCTTTTCTGATTTCATTTATACATTTTGTTTCGTCTCGTACACTCGTACAAAGTAAGTCGCATCGATCCGTAGCAGCTGTCAAATCAACATTTGTTATCATAAGTTAAGTCGCATAAGATCACAGGTTGATTCGGTACACGGAGAAATATTTTTACCTAATTTTTGAGTTTACTTTACCCAAAATTAAGTATATCGATTATAGTTTCAACCCAAAATCTCTCGGTTTTCTCTTTCTCCCACACGAATGTTGTCAAAAATAGAGAGAGCTGCATCTACCCAATGGGGGTACTTTGGCCCAATAAGCCAAATTTGGGTAAATGCAACTTTTCTTATGTTTGGGTCGAAAGAACTCAATTTTGCGTTAAATCAACCCAAAATTGAGTATATTTTTCTAATGGAATCAAAGCCAAACTACCTTGTGGGGACCATGGAAATTTAGCCAAAATTGAGTTATTGGGCTCAACTACGGAATTGCGTTGAAACAACCCAAAATTGAGTTGAATTCCGTCTCCGTGTAGAATATTTATACACTCGTATTGTATGTTATTATTCATCACATAATATATGCACGCATATCGCCTCCACTTTTGTACGTAGAAGGCCTTTTCGCGACATCTTATAAGTGAAATTTTGCACATATAAAGCCTCCAGGTGATTTCGTTATACGTACATTTTGGTTGTCTGGGATAACTTTGGTTTGAATTAAAATTGTGAAATTCAATGGTTTGCAGTTTTTTTTTTTTTTTTTTTTTTTACTTAAACGTTTATTTAACAGGCTCAAGCGCCACTAGGCATAACGGAGCCGAATTCAAATGATTTTTTTTTACAAATTCATAATTGCTTCTTAATAATCTATATTAGTTTTGGGGAACCGTAAAACTCGCGGTTTGGCCGAGGTTAAGGATAACAAAAAAATGAAGGAGAGGATAGGGTTAAGGTTTACATGTTGACGTTCAGCGTGGTAGTGAGTATCGTTGTTGCTGCAGGTCAACCGTAGAGAGGACATGACGACAACCTGTAACGGTACAAACAAACGTATTTCGAGGGGACAAGGTGGACAGCGAGAATGGGAAATCAAACAATGACATCATTTTGCTTCAAAAATTTGTAAATAAGCATCATGTAATCGAAATCCAGCCTACCTAGAACATCTCTAATGTCTTCCTTATCTGGTTTCCCTCGGGCCCTGAGGGATTCACATAAATCGGATCTGTCAATGCCGTATTCGGAACAGTACCACACCACGTGATTGATGTCTCTGTATCCTGCACCACAACCGCAACGGTTACTGTCTGAGAGCCCTATTCGATAGAGGTGCGATCCCAAAGAGTAGTGGTTGGACATCAGCCGACACATTACCTTGATAAAGTCTCGACTCATGTCTAACCCTTTATACCACGGCTTCCTGGACACCCGAGGGAGAATGGAATGCAACCACCTACCCAAGTCACCATTGTCCCATTTTTGTTGCCAACTGAGCAGGGTTTGCTGACGAGCAATAGCGAAAAATTCATTGAAGGCGATTTGACGGTCATAAATATCGCCTTCCATAGCGCCCACCTTGGCGAGTGAGTCTGCTTTCTCATTGCCCGGTATCGAACAATGTGAAGGGACCCATACCAAGGTGATGGTGTGATTCGATAAAGCACTCAGTGAAGATCGTATTTCGCGAAGGAAATACGAGGAGTGCTTTACCGGCCTCATTGAACGTATAGCCTCAATGGAGCTGAGGCTATCCGTAAAAATGAAATATCGATCAGAGGGAAGAGAGGCTATTCGCTCTAATGCATAGTGTATAGCCGCTAATTCTGCAACGTATACCGAGCAAGGGTTTTGAAGTTTGTGTGCGGCACTATGAAATTCGTTATAAACACCAAATCCAGTGGAATCATTTGTTTTTGACCCATCAGTGTAAAACGTTCTGTCGCTGCTGACATGACCGAATTTGTTTGCAAAAATTAGTGGAATATACTCCGATCGGAGATGATCTGGAATTCCATGGTTTTCCTGCTTCATGGACAGATCAAAACCTACAGTAGAACTGGAGAAGTCTGGGAAGCAACTACGATTTGGAGCATTCAATGAAGGGTTAACCTCCAGACTCATGTACCAGTAGTACAGTGTCATAAATTTTGTTTGAGGATTTCGTTCGATTAGCTTTTCAAAATGTCCAATCACCAATGGATTTAACACCTCACATCGGATGAGGTAGCGTAGCGATAATTCCGCGAAACGATCTGATAAAGGCAGTACTCCTGCTAAAACTTCTAAACTCATCGTATGAGTTGAGGACATGCATCCTAGCGCGATCCGAAGACAACGATACTGGATACGTTCCAGCTTCAGGATGTGTGTTTTCGCGGCGAATTGAAAACAAAAGCTACCGTATTCGAGGACCGACAGAATCGTTGTTCGATATAGCTTTATCAGATCTTCCGGGTGGGCTCCCCACCATGTTCCAGTGAGGGTACGCATGAAGTTGATTCGTTGCTGGCATTTCTGATACAAATATTTGATGTGCTTTCCCCAGGTGCATTTGGAGTCGAACCAGACCCCTAGATACATGTGTGAAATACCCTGAGCAAGCTCCTTACCCATGAGTTGAAGCTCTACCTTTGCAGGATCACGCTTCTTAGAAAAGACAACCAACTCAGTTTTCTCCGGAGAGAATTCGATACCCAGCTTCAAGGCCCAAGTAGACAAATTGTCTAGAGTATCTTGCAGTGGTCTTTGCAAATCATCCGCCCCTGGTCCTGTTACAGAAACAACGGCATCATCCGCAAGCTGTCTTAGCGAGCAATTTTCCACGAGACAATCATCAATGTCTCTGACATAGAAATTGTAAAGAAGGGGACTTAAACATGAGCCCTGGGGGAGACCCATGTAACTTATTCGTGAAGTTGTTGAGGTACCGTGAGAAAAGCTCATACGTTTCTCAGACAACAAATTATACAAGTAGTTGTTTAATAATAATGAAAGTCCACAATCGTGGAGTTTGTCTGAAAGGACATCTATGCATACTGAATCAAAAGCCCCCTTAATGTCCAAAAATACTGAGCCCATTTGCTCCTTTTGAGCATAGGCTAGTTGGATTTCTGTTGAAAGTAACGCAAGACAGTCGTTCGTTCCTTTGCCTCTGCGGAAACCAAATTGCGTATCTGAAAGAAAGCCGTTCGCTTCAACCCATTTGTCAAGCCGATAAAGAATCATCTTCTCTAACAGCTTGCGTAAGCACTGCAGCATCGCGATAGGGCGGTACGAGATGTAATCCGACGCGGGTTTTCTGGGCTTTTGGATGGCAATTACTCTCACTTTTCTCCAATCATCCGGAACAATGTTGCCTTCAAGAAACTGATTGTATAAATCCAACAAGCGCCTCTTCGCGACGTCTGGGAGGTTTTTGAGCAGGTTGAACTTAATCCTATCCATTCCTGGGGCGGAGTTGTTACATGAAAGGAGAGCAAGTGAGAACTCAAGCATCGAAAAGGGTCTATCAACTTCGTTTCTCTCTGGCAAACAAGCGCGAACCGTCCTGTACACGGGAACGGAGTCAGGACACACTTTCTTAGCGAACTGGAAGATCCACCGAGAAGAGTGTTCTTTATCTTCATTTACCGTCGACGCGTTGCGCATTCTTCTCCCGGCGGACCATAATGCTGTCATCGACGTTTCCCTCGAAAGACCGTTTACGAAATTTCGCCAATATCCTCGTTTCTTCGCTTTGACAAGGCTACCAAACTTGCGTTCAAGAGAGGTATAGCGCTCGTAGTTTTCACGAGAACCGCGTTTCCGGTATATTTTGAACGCGGCGGATTTTTCCCGATATACAGCGGTGCACTCCTCATCCCACCACGGGGTGGGTGGCCGACGTCGAACTTTCGATCCCGGTATTGGTCGACGCTGTGCTTGAAGAGCACTGTTGACGATTAATTCGGATAGGAACTGATACTCTTCCAACGGAGGAAGTAACTCGACCGACTGCACGCCATCGATGATCAATTCAGCGTACTTTCCCCAGTCAATATGTTTCGTGAGGTCATACGCTAGGTCGATCTGGCGGGCCTGACACGAATCATTGGTGATTGAAATTTTGATAGGCAGGTGATCACTACCATGGGGATCTTGAATCACTTTCCACGTGCAATCCAATGATAGCGAATTCGAACAGATTGAGAGGTCTAACATGCTTGGAGGAGTTGGAGGTTTTACACGTGTTGCTTCCCCAGTATTTAAAATTGTCAAGTTGAAGTCGTCGCACAAGTCGTATATCAAGGACGAACGGTTATCGTCATACATTGACCCCCAGGCTGTACCGTGCGAATTAAAATCGCCAACGACTAACCGTGGAGCCGGCATAGCGCAGCAGATGGCTGCAAGGTCTCTGCGAGATACCCTGGCGCTCGGCGGCAGGTACACACTTGCTATGCTAAAGCTTTTGCCTCGTATCGTGACCTGCAATGCGACTACTTCGGTGCCAGTCATCGGGGGGAAGTCAACTCTATAAAAGGAGTGGAGTTTTCTGATCCCCAATAACACCCCTCCATAACCGTCCCCTCGATCCTGACGGATAATGTTAAAATCGTGGAAAGAAATATCTTTATCAGAAGTGAGCCATGTTTCGCTAAGGGCGAATATGTCACAGCGCGTGCTGTGGACTAAAAATTTAAACGCATCAATGTTTTTAAGAATGCTTCTACAATTCCACTGTAGGATTTCGATCATATCCCCGACCTCGTTGGTTAAATTATCCATCGAGAGATATGATCGAATCAAGAATCGGCCATTGTGAAAACAGACGTTTCAGAAGAGGTTTCACGAAGGGAAGTGCCATGTTAATGAGGTTTCTTGTTGTGGGAGAAACTTCCAATATTTTGAAGATGAATTCCACAATCCCAGAAAGTGTTAGTTTGTCGGAAGTTTCGACACTTTCCTGTCGAGCCGAAGGAATATTTGCGTGTTGGCTTTCTGGGCGAAAAACTGGGATATCTGGGGTTTTAGATGATCCCGGAAGTGACGGAAAATCTCCAGGGACAAGTCGGAAACCTGGTGGATTTGCTTTAATAGCATTTTCGCCACTTCTTGACTTTTTCAGGGAAGGTCGGAGTTCCTGCTGTGCGTTTTGAGAAATTTGCTGACGATGTCGCAGCTGTCTAGCAACAGCTCGCTTTCTCTTTGATCCTGTTTGCACAATAGTATACTCTTCACCCTCCTCAGAGTCAGAACCTTGCTCATCGTCAGCTAGGGAGGTGAAGATATTGTTGTTAGCTATTGGTTGGGCTGGCGGAGCAACAGCTGGGGCGATCTTCTTCAGCATTTCTGCGTAAGAACGCTTCGACCGTTGCTGTAGAGATCGAATTTGATGTTTCTCCCTCTCTATATACCTAGGACATGTGGTGAGCTCATGTGGAGCTTGACCACAGCATGTACACTTAGGTTCTGTACTGCAGGCACCCTCAACATGTTGCTCACCGCATTTAGCGCATCGTGGTTTGTTACAACAGAAAGGTGTGGTATGACCAATCTGTTGGCACTTATCACAGTGCATGACCGTAGGTTTATAGAGGCGAACGGGTAACCGAAGTTTCCCGATCACCAAGTAGTCCGGAAGCGCCGATCCAGAGAATGTGACGCAAAACGAATTTGAGGGCTGTTTTGTGCCATCAGGAGCCACCTGATTCATTTGTCTGACATCAAGGATAGTGACTGGGGGAACATCACGGTTTTTAAACCCTCCAGCACCAGCTTTGATGTCAGCGCAACTCAAATACGGTTCGGTGACAACCCCTGCGATCTCAATGTCTCGACTCGGTATGTATACTCTGTACTCCATCGAGAAGAGCTCGTAGGAAGCAATTCTATTTGCCTGTTCACGATCACTGACAGTGATTCGGAGCTTGTCACGACTGGGTGCATCTACAGACTCGATGCCCCGAAACGACTTTGCCAAATCTTTTTCGATTTGCAATTTGTTTAACGGTTTACCTTTGGGCCGGAAAAAAACCAGAAAGGGACCCTTAGATCCGGGCGGGTAAGCTTTCTGGCGGGGGTTCGCTTTACCAGGGGTGGAGGGGAGCGCTTGCCGTTGATGTGTAGAGGAAGAATTCACAGATGATGTTTCCATGGGTACTTGTGGACTGACCAATGTTTCGTACGATGGTGATTCAATAGATTCATTCTCAGAAAGATGGGTAATGGAGTTTTCGATTTCAGGCAACCTCACTGGAGTTTGTAATTCAGGCGCTCCTTGTAGGGGAGAAGACCCTGTTTCTAATACGCCGGTCTCCATAGGGGAGACATTTTCAACAAAATTATTGTTTGACTCGTCTTCGGAGGATATCAGAAACTGCGAATCGCCCCCGCCTTCATCATTTGGATCCATTGTGTTGTAATATTAACACAAGGAAAAAATCTAAAACCTAACTAATATTTACAAGTGAACTTCTATTAATTTAGCTCACAGAATATTATTCTATTCTATTGGTTTAGCTCACAGAATGTAGCGTTGTTTACGCTTCGAGGAAAATAACAATGGCAATAACCCAAAAAAAAAAAGTGATTTGATTGATTTTGCACTGCTATGTGAGTTAATCAATATTAATGCAACACGAAAAAAAAAATCAAATTATAAAAAAAAAAATAATAATAATTCAGCAAAAAAAAAAAAAATTTGTCAAGGGAAAAAACACTTCAAGACCACTGTGTAAATCAACGTAGATGAAATTGTCCGACCGACGGAAAACAATGCAACCAAGAAAAGGAACAATTTACCTAACCACAGCGTGCTACAGCTTGTTCCTCTGCTTACTGTAGGTAGTCAAACAGGCGTTTTCTCGTATGATGACCTTGGCTCGTTCGATCTGCTGGAGCTGGCTACTACGATGAAAGCGCGTTGATGTTTGGCTGCGATGGGCACGATAGATGACGGGAAGGGGGGACCCCCGGTTTGCCCTTCGATGATGCTTCGACGCACAGTCTAGCCGTAGGACTATGCCAGGACTAGCTGCTTCCACGTGATGCGCGATTACCGTTTCGTTCACTGGTAGGATGAGCGAATGATATAAAAACTCCACTTGGAGAAAAACTCTACCGAAAAAACGAATGGTTCAGAGCACGGAATAAAGTCGACCGTCTCGATAGAGCGCACGACGAGGAATGGAGTGTTAACTGGTGTGGAACCTTAAATGAACTTTTCAATATTCCATGGGGATTTTTTGAGAATTCATTCAAAACGTTTGGATGAACTCCAAAATTCCTTGGAAAAAACGCTGGAGAAATTTCTAGACAAAATCTAAAGAAACTTAATACAGGGTGGCCAGTGAAAAGTCAATATCAAATTCCCGGTTTTTTCCCGGTATTTCAAAAATATTCCCAGTTTAATTTTAAGCTATTTCCAACGACTTCAAGATGGAATTTTTTTTGCCGCGAATTTTGTGAGCCCTTCCTGTTTCTGCTAAATTTTAGTCTGATCTATGGAACGATATTTAACGTTTTAAGTACAGTCGAATTTCGTTCGTTGCACTATCTTTAGATGGGCTTCGTTTTAATTGGGCTCCCGTTAAGTGGGCTATAGCCCATCTAAAACGAAGTCAAACGTCATTTTCTGACATAAGACGCAATTTATCAATGTTGGTAGTTCTGAGTTTCTTTTGTTCTTGATTATTTGACAGCTCGAAACTCAGCCCGATTAGTGAAAGTCTTTCACTAAACGGGCTACAGGTTTAGTGCAACGAACAAAAGTTGACTGTAATCGTGGAATTTGTTTTGAAAATTTTTAGTGTGGAAAAAAATTGATATTGTTTGTACGATGTGATAAAGACAATCTTAAAATGAATCATAGTTTTAATTGTAAACGGACACACAGTCTTGGTAGACTTTAAAACAAGTTTATCAATTGTCATACATTCCCCGACCAGAAGACAATAGCAAGCCTATAACATTAGAACAAAATAACAAATCTGCAACAAACATGTTTTTGAAATATTAGGTACACTTTCCTATAAGTTGATTTCGAAAAATGATTGAAATAATATTAATCATAAGGTAACAAAAACCTACCATGAGCAATAAAAAAAGTATTAAGTGGAGGGATTGTTGAAAATGCAATTAAAAAGAGCTTCACAAATTGCAAGCTTGCTTCATTTTTTTCATTTATTTAGTTAACATCTACACAGATAACACTGAATCAACAATTTCACGCCACAATACTCGGTTCGTGGCCGCATCTCTCCATCCTCGGTTCTGCCCCAAGCTCGCCAAATCGATACGCACTTGATCCGCCCACCTAGCTCGCTGCGCTCCACGCCTTCTTGTACCAACCGGATCCGAAGCGAACACCATCTTTGCAGGGTTGCTGTCCGGCATTCTCGCAACATGCCCTGCCCATCGTATCCTTCCAGCTTTGGCCACCTTCTGGATACTGGGTTCGCCGTAGAGTTGGGCGAGCTCGTGGTTCATCCTTCGCCGCCACACACCGTTCTCCTGCACACCGCCGAAGATCGTCCTAAGCACCCGACGTTCGAAGACTCCAAGTGCTTGCAGGTCCTCCTCGAGCATCGTCCACGTTTCATGCCCGTAGAGGACTACCGGCCTTATGAGCGTTTTGTACATGGTACATTTGGTGCGGGCGTGAATCTTTTTTGACCGCAGCTTCTTCTGGAGGCCATAGTAGGCCCG
Source organism: Aedes aegypti (assembly GCF_002204515.2). Classification (NCBI taxonomy): domain Eukaryota; kingdom Metazoa; phylum Arthropoda; class Insecta; order Diptera; family Culicidae; genus Aedes; species Aedes aegypti. The sequence goes on from NC_035107.1 coordinate 3,553,392, forward strand.
ACTTCCACTGATGATGCGCCTCCGTATTTCACGGCTAACGTTATTGTCAGCCGTCAGCAAGGATCCAAGGTAGACGAACTCGTCGACCACCTCGAACGTATCCCCGTCTATCGTAACACTGCTACCTAGGCGAGCCCTGTCGCGCTCGGCCCCACCAGCTAGCATGTACTTTGTCTTGGCCGCATTCACCACCAGTCCAACTTTTGCTGCCTCGCGTTTCAGGCGGGTGTACAGGTCTGCCACCTTTTCAAATGTTCGGCCGACGATGTCCATATCATCCGCGAAACAAACAAATTGACTGGATCTCGTAAAAATCGTACCCCAGCTGTTAAGCCCGGCTCTCCGCATAACACCTTCTAGCGCAATATTGAACAACAGGCACGAAAGTCCATCACCTTGTCGTAGTCCCCGGTGGGATCCAAACGAACTGGAGTGTTCGCCTGAAACCTTCACACAATTTTGCACACCTTCCATCGTCGCTCTTATCAGTCTCGTGAGCTTCCCGGGAAAGCTGTTCTCGTCCATGATTTTCCATAGCTCTACGCGGTCGATACTGTCGTATGCCGCCTTGAAATCGATGAAAAGGTGATGCGTTGGGACCTGGTATTCACGACATTTTTGGAGGATTTGCCGTACAGTAAAGATCTGGTCCGTTGTCGATCGGCCGTCAACGAAGCCGGCTTGATAACTTCCCACGAACTCGTTTACTACGGGTGACAAACGACGGAAGATGATGTGGGATAATACTTTGTAGGCCGCATTTAGAATGGTGATCGCTCGAAAGTTCTCACAGTCTAACTTGTCGCCTTTCTTGTAGATGGGGCAGATTACCCCTTCCTTCCACTCCTCCGGTAGCTGTTCTGTTTCCCAGATTGTGCCTATCAGCCGGTGCAGACAAATGGCCAGCCTTTCCGGACCCATCTTTATGAGTTCAGCTCCGATACCATCCTTACCAGCAGCTTTATTGTTCTTGAGCTGGTGAATGGCATCCTTAACCTCCCTCAAAGTGGGGGCTGGTTGGTTTCCATCTTCCGCAGTACTGGCGAAGGCATTTCCTCCGTTGTCCCGTCCTTCATTACCTGTGCTCTCAGCACCATTCAGGTGCTCGTCGAAGTGCTGCTTCCACCTTTCGATCACCTCACGCTCGTCCGTCAGAATGCTCCCATCCTTATCCCTGCACATCTCGGCTCGCGGCACGAAGCCGTTGCGGGATGCGTTGAGCTTCTGATAGAACCTACGCGTTTCCTGAGACCGGCACAGCTGTTCCATCTCCTCGCACTCCGTCTCCTCCAGGCGGCGTTTTTTCTCCCGAAAGAGGCGGGTCTGCTGTTGCCGTTTCTGTTTATAGCGTTCCACGTTCTGCCGGGTCCCTTGCTGCAGCATGACCGCCCGCGCTGCATTCTTCTCCTTCAAAACCTCCGGTAATGCAGCCTCGAGTTGCTGCGCGTATGCCGCTTCGACATCCGGTTGCTTGAGCCGCTCTAGGTCATACCGGGGCGGCCGTCGGTACCGTACGTTGTTAACGACGGAGAGTTTTGGGCGCAGTTTGACCATCACCAGATAGTGGTCAGAGTCGATGTTAGCGCCACGATAGGTCCTGACGTCGATAATGTCGGAGAAGTGCCGACCATCAATCAGAACGTGGTCGATTTGCGATTCTGTCTGCTGTGGTGATCTCCAGGTGTATCGGTACGGAAGGCTGTGCTGGAAGTAGGTGCTACGAATGGCCATATTCTTGGAGGCGGCAAAATCAATTAGTCGTAGGCCGTTTTCGTTCGTCAGCCGGTGAGCGCTGAACTTTCCAATCGTCGGTCTGAATTCCTCCTCCTGGCCAACCTGAGCGTTTAGATCTCCTATGATGATTTTGACGTCGTGGCTTGGGCAACTGTCGTACTCGCGTTCAAGCTGCGCGTAAAAAGCGTCTTTATCATCATCAGTGCTTCCGGAGTGAGGGCTGTGCACGTTTATTATGCTGAAGTTGAAGAACCGGCCTTTGATCCTCAACTTGCACATTCTCTCATTGATCGGCCACCACCTGATCACGCGCCTCTGCATATCACCCATCACTATAAAAGCTGTTCCCAGCTCATGTGTATTGCCGCAGCTCTGGTAGATGGTATGGTTACCTCTAAACGTTCGCACCATTGATCCCTTCCAACACACTTCCTGCAACGCTACGATGCCGAATCCACGGTCCTTCAGCACGTCGGCGAGTATGCGTGTGCTCCCGATGAAGTTGAGAGATTTACAGTTCCACGTACCGAGCTTCCAATCGCTAGTCCCTTTACGTCGCTGTGGTCTTCGCCGATTGTCCCGGTTCGTATTCTCTCGTTGATTGATGTTTTTACGGCTGGCATGCAGGGCCTGACACCAACCCCCTAGATTTCCGGAGGACCATTCCCCCTAAATGTTCGGAGGACCATAGTGCGCAGTTTAGCTTAGAGTCCTTCTCTGGTACTCGGACGATGATCAGCCGCCCATGACATGGGGAACAGACGCTGTTATGAGCCGCTCCTAACATGGAGTACAGACGCTCAAGGTTTGCAGAAGCAAAAGCAAAAGCAAACCCCCCCTTCCCTGTCAGCATACGACCAAAGTTCCCGCCGGGGGTTGGTTACCCGATCTTCCCTAAGGTTACTCGTACCCCGGCCAGTACCGCGAGGAGGTAGGGATAGGAGTTGCTGGGCAAGAGGCTAAGGACCGCACAAAGGGGTCTATTTTATTCCTTCAGGTACGCGAGGTACCAATGGTACGCCATGCCCAGCCATTTACTAACCAAGCTTGCTTAGAGAAATTTAATTGCTGGCATCCAAATATTGTATTTTGTAACATGAAATTCTTCAAGAAATGTTATGAAAAAAATATTGATCACAAGATTTTTCAACATTAAAAAGTTTTAATTTAATTTAAGTGTTATCGTCGTTTAGACTTTTTCTAAAATATTGATCAAATCAGTTCGAATTGACCACATTTGTATAACGATTCTGTTTCTATATTGAGTTTATCTACAAACTTGAGATTCGAAAGTTTAAGCTATAGTAAAAACTCACCAAATAATTTTATAGGGATTGTGTTCGTCGGAATAATATCTGGTTTGTATAATTTTCCCGGTGTTAATTGAAATTCTCGTATATTTCCCGGTTTTCTCCCGGTGATTTTAAATTCCCGGCTTTTTCCCGGTTTTCCCGATTTCCCGGTGCGCTGGTCACCCTGTTAATAATGAAAACAGGTCGAATATAAGGAATTATTTGTAATGTTCTTAATAGATTCATTCGAATAACCCCTCGAGGAACTTTGGAGCTATTCTTTGGAATAACCGTAGATGAAATAGCGTTGAAATTCTTGTCGGGTTTTCTTGGAAGAAATTCTGTAGGAAACTTTGGATATCTCTTAGATTAACGACTGTAGAATTCGGTTGAAAAGTTAGTGAAAAAATATCTGGAAGAAGTCCTAGGATAGACTTTGTTCACAGGGAATACCCTGAGAAAATTACTAGAGGTAGTAACGTTGAAATGCTCAATCCTGAAGCAATTTCTGGAGAAATTCCTGTAAGCATCCTACGAAAAATTGCTGAAGAAATTGGTAGAGGATTGATGAAATCTCTGGAGCAACCACAAGGATAATTCCTGAAACTGTTCTCGAGAAATATGAGTAGAAATTTTGTATCTTAATTATCTGCAAGCAAGATAATGGAAAAAAGAGACTTTAGAGACTATTCTGGTTAAAATAGAGACTTCAGACCCCTTTTATCAAAAATAAAGACTTTTTAGAGACTTGCATAAAAATGGTATCTAAAATAAACCTGCCTTGATATGTTAATCTTTCACTAAATAAATAAAGAGACATTAAAAACATCAATCATGTTAAGCTGATAAAAATTCATACTTAAAAGGATCTTCATTGAATAGCTCATATAGTGCTCATGAGAGCAATTTTTTTTTTGAATGAAGAGAGTTTTCTGGTAAATAATGGTAGCTCTGGATTATGACGCAAAAATCCATTGTCGTTAACATATTCTATCATGAATTACTGCCTCAAAGTAATTTCCCTGATTGTGATCAAAATTCCCTGAGAATTCCAGGTTTTTTCCAGGTTGAATAAAATTCCCTGATAATTCCAGGTTTTTCCAGGTAGTAGACACCCTGATTAGGTTTGTTCGTTACTCAAAAATGATATGGAGAAATTTGGCACATTTTAGGCCAAATAGAGACTCAAAATGGAACGAAATTGTTTCGACATTTCAATCGTCTTTTTCTCAGTTAGTCGTTTTCCAACATGGGACTGTTGGGGATGATTCATATATTACGTAACGCAAAATTTGTCACATTTAGACCCCCTCCCTCCCCCACGTAACAGGTTTTGTATGGAAAATTTGAAATTTCGGTATGAACCGTAACACTCCGCAGGACTCCCCCTAGTGCGTTACGTAATTTTTGAACGATCCGTTGTGCAAAAAGGGGCAGCGCATGTCAATCCTTGAGCTACTGAACAACTCTTCCGACGAAAGTTACAAAGTTTGCATTCTTATTCCTCAAGGTTCATATGGGGCAAGTCAGAAACTTCGCCCAAGACAGTACTGTGCTATCTCTCAACGCATACGAGATATTCAGCAACATACCCAAATTGATGAAATCCCTTAAGCCCTGGGTCTCCTATAACACCCCTCCACCCATGTGTCTAATAGGAAACATGACTGTACCCCTGACTAAGGATTCAGGTCCCTTAGGTCTTTGACGTATTTCAAATCAATAATGCATAGGGAAAGAGCTAGTTGGACACCTTCGTGATTGACTTTGAAGGGTATATCTATGCCGAATTGTCTGAAACGTTGTAACAAGATGCACTCAATACGAATCATGTTTTGATCAACTATCAGCCCAATAGCCTTGAAAAAACCCTTCCGAAGTGACCCAAAAGGTCCAAGAAAATACGGCAACCTACCACCATAAATCATCAGAATAGAGCAGACGTAACGGACATTTCGGATAACACACTTCGGGTGACAAACCTATCTCTCCTGAACGACGACGAACAAAGACCTATCGAAAGAATAACCGAAGAATTCGTCTCGAGTAACGACCACGAGAGCACGAGAACCACAAGCGATAGCAATAAAAACCACAAGCATTTTCAAATTCGAATGATCATCCCAAGGAAAGGTTTGCCCCCACTACTGTGCAAACGCGCACAAAGTGGGAGGCAACCCTTTTCCCGTTATGTGTACGTGTTTTATTCAGATTTTTTTTCTTGTCTTGCATTTGATTATCTCTCGATTATAATCCTATATACTTAAAGAAGGGGACCACATTTTCCTCACTTTTTTATCTCCGTGTGGAAGGTTTTTTTTTTATAAGAACGCAATCAATCTCTCTGACTCTTCCCTCCCCCCTTGCCGCCCCGCGAGGGGCTAAACGCTGAAATTGGAAGGTGTGCGAGATGGTGGATGCCCGCTCGCAGGGCTTCGGGCAGGGGGGGAAGGCGATTCAAAAGTGGAAAGGAAAAATGTGTGCCCCACAGGCTAAGGCAGACAGGGGAAAATGCTTACAATACTAAACAAAAAAAAACAAACGTGAAAATACAGATGAAAAAAGTTCGAATAAATTAACTGACTTAGCGGTAATAAATATTACAAAATACAAATTTCATCAAGCAAACGAATAAACGTCGGTTTTTTTTTTGTTCGCGCGTTTGTGTGGGAAATGACCATTCGATTTTTCGGTATTTTGTGGCTGACCTCCTATCGCGGGCGTCGTTTACAAAATAAATGTTTTTTTTTTTGTTAGATTTAGTAACTTTTTTGGTTCTCTCTCTCTCGCTCACTCGCACTCGGTTCGTCTTCTTCTTCTTCTACTAGCTTAAATTCATTGGAAGGGTAGAAATGTTTTTTTTTTCTCTCAGAGGACTAAGTAGATTTGCTCTGTGTCTCTCCTAACTCTGACTCTGACTGCTCTCGGTTTTTAACAGAGGGGGTTCCTTACATCCTAGGGTTTCATGTATGCGTAAATAACGTACTTGTTTAACTGGCTACACGTGTGTAAAATATGAAAAAATACACAAAAAAAATAAACTGAATCTGGGATTATAAACATGCGATGCGACTAAATGAATGAATTAATTGTGAAGTGTGTGTGTTCTTCGCGTTTTTTTTTTATGAAGGGAAATAAACATTACTCGCTTCGATTATTATAATAATACAGGAATTGTCTTTTTATTTTAAGTTGTCGAATGTAAATGTCTTTTCAACTTCTTGCTGGAATTGGTTGAAGATGCTGTTGTTGTTGTTGTTGTTCTTGTAATCTCTCTCTTTCGCGTTTTTGTCTCATCATTACTTTGCGCTGTTGCTGTTGTTGTTGATGCTGCTGTTGTTGCTGTTGATTTTTCATTGTTGTTGGTTGAAGAGTGTTGTTGTTATAATTAGTAATAATAAGATAGGGAGATGCTTAGAAGCACTTCCTGTGGACAATGGATGGGCCGGATTCGTCGTACTCCTGCTTGGAGATCCACATCTGCTGGAAGGTGGACAGGGAGGCCAGGATCGAACCACCGATCCAGACGGAGTATTTGCGCTCTGGTGGGGCAATGATTTTGATCTTCATGGTCGACGGGGCCAGGGCGGTGATTTCCTTCTGCATACGATCGGCGATTCCTGGGTACATGGTGGTACCTCCGGATAATACTGTGTTGGCATACAGATCCTTTCGGATGTCGACGTCGCACTTCATGATCGAGTTGTAGGTGGTTTCGTGGATACCGCAGGCTTCCATACCGAGGAACGATGGCTGGAAGAGAGCCTCTGGGCAACGGAAACGTTCATTGCCGATGGTGATGACTTGTCCATCGGGAAGTTCGTACGATTTCTCCAGGGAGGAGGACGAGGCAGCGGTGGCCATTTCCTGTTCAAAGTCCAGTGCAACGTAGCACAGTTTTTCCTTGATGTCACGAACGATTTCACGTTCGGCAGTGGTGGTGAACGAGTAACCACGTTCAGTCAGGATCTTCATCAGGTAATCGGTCAGATCGCGACCGGCCAAATCCAGACGCAGGATAGCGTGTGGCAGGGCATAACCTTCGTAGATTGGGACTGTGTGCGAGACACCGTCTCCGGAATCGAGCACAATACCGGTGGTACGACCGGAAGCGTACAGGGACAGCACGGCCTGGATGGCGACGTACATGGCCGGTGTGTTGAAGGTTTCGAACATGATCTGCGTCATCTTCTCACGGTTAGCCTTCGGGTTGAGCGGGGCCTCTGTCAGCAGGACTGGGTGTTCCTCGGGGGCAACACGCAGCTCATTGTAGAAAGTGTGATGCCAGATCTTCTCCATATCGTCCCAGTTCGTGACGATACCGTGCTCGATCGGGTACTTCAGGGTCAAGATACCTCGTTTGCTCTGGGCCTCGTCACCGACGTACGAGTCCTTCTGTCCCATACCGACCATCACACCCTGGTGACGGGGACGTCCGACAATGGACGGGAAGACGGCACGGGGGGCATCGTCTCCGGCGAAACCGGCCTTGCACATACCGGATCCATTGTCGACAACGAGCGCGGCAACCTCTTCGTCACACATGTTGATATCTGTTGGGAGAGGAGAAAGCGAGAACAGGGCATCATTAGCAAGGGCGTTCCAGAAACGTAACAGGGCGCACAGTGTTCTATTTTGTCGATTTCTATACCAACTGTTAATTTTTCAGGACTGGGTTTGTTTGGAGAAGTTTCGTGATCAATTCGGCTAGCAGCGAACTGAACTTTACTAAAGGACCTATGCAACAATGAGAGGTTCTCGCCTCTCTTGCTCTTTTTCGAGAATAACAGTGAAATACTGAAGCTTTTGGGAAAATTTTCACTCTATAGATCGAAGGACAATGTCCTTCGCTAGCGTTTCATACAAAAAAACGCAACATAAGTAGGTTAACGTGGCTCAGTTATTGGTTAAAGAGAAAGCAAACAAAGAGAACCTCTCTGAATGTTTGATAGGTCCTTTTGAAAAGCTACGCGTGATTTACATTATTGGGGGATCAAGCTTTTCACGAGCGTTAATGGCTGCCACAGGCTTGCTCGCTTTCTGGTAGGGATCAAACGATTTGACGTATGACTTGGGTCGTTTGACAGTAAATCGATAAGATCGATCGTCAAACTTATCGATCAGCTCTCAAACGACCCAAGCCATACGTCAAATCGTTTGGTCCCTACCAGAAAGTGAGCTCATGCATGGCAGTCATTAGCGCTCGTGAAAAGTTTCGATAGGCCTTTTCATTTGACAGGTCCGTCTATGCATTTGTTTACATCGGTGGGGGACCGGTGCTAACACGAAGCTGTCATCCCCAAACGTCATGTGAAAAGACCTATTGAATGGACACAAGCCAAACGTCAAATCGACTGATTCCTACCAGAAAGCAATCCTGTTTTGCGGCAGCCAATGGCGCTCGTGAAAAGTTGGATGCAGTAGCAACTTTTTTGATTGTCCCATACAAAATGGTCGACTGCGGAGGCTTAGATCTGAGTTATCCATGGGCTTGGATGAATTTTCACAGTTCTTCTGACATAAATTGAATTTCAGCATACACTTTTGAGTGATGTTTCCAATCATGAGTTCAAAAGCACGAACAGTTTGACTAGAGTGAAATTTTTGACAAATTTTGATAAATGATACAACGTAAAAATTTGAAAGAATAGCTTTATGGTATCTTTAGCAAGATTTGGACGAGAAAAACAAGTTTGCTGAAGACAGTTTTCAAATAAGACTTTCTTACTTTCAGATAAATCGTTCATACTTTTTTGTCAAAAACTTCACATTAGTCAGATCCCTAAGCAACCAATACTTAAGCAGTGAAGATCAGCAAATATCCTTTTTGGTGTAAATCTTGTTTTAGTAAAACTTTTTCGCTGATAATGAGAACACTACTCAACTTTATAACTTCTTACTTGGTCCATAAACAACCTAAACGAACTTCAGGTAAACTGTAAAGTTCGATTAATTACTTAAAAAATGAGCCGATTAAGCCAAAATATGCCCTTTCATGCGAACTTTTGGTTGCTTAGGTCGTTATTACTAAAAATATTTGCTGAAATTCAAGTTACGTCTGAATAGCTGTCGGAAATTCATTCAAATCGGTCCAAAAATAACTCGAGATCTTGATAATTTTGTGAGGAAAATAAAAAAAAAAAAAAAGTTGCAAATCTCGAATAACTTATGATCTCGCTCTAAAAGCCATTGATAGCCGAGTATGTATATCGTAGTTTCTAAGCAAATGGATGAACCAATATATAAACTATCACCACTGGGAGATAGAGGAGGATATCTTGTTCACCGCCATTCATTGGTAAAAAACTTGTAAATCCATTCGTTTGCTTAGTAAAGACAAGCGACACACTTGGATACCGATGGCTTTATGGACGAGGATCATGAATTGCTTTGTATAGTGCTTTCGACAAAGTTGCAAAAAAAAATGGCACAAGCAAAGACATGTTTTTTTTCCTTTGTACTTTTTGTACAATTTTTCTACAAAGTTGCTTGCCAGATAGAAACACGTGTTTTTTTACATCACGCTGTCTTTTGAAATAGCAAAGCTGTTCATGAATCACTCTTTTTTCAAGGGACAGTTTCAGTTTACGTAGTTGCTTCTAGAGCAGTATGGTGCAGACAACCCTAACAAATTATGAAAGCTTTCAGCAGGCGATAGCAACTTTTGTCTATATAGTCTTTTCATGTGTTTTTACTGTCAAACAAATAAGCCATATCAAGAACAAGTTGATCAATAACTTCTTTATTTTAAGAGATGGAGAGTTGCAATATCCAACAAAAACATGTTTTTCAATATGTCCAATAACTTTGTAGAAGACATGGAAAAGGTGTGAAATCCTAGTAGAAAGAATTTCATAGTTTTTCTAAGATTTTTAACATTTTTCATGTCTCCTACAAAGTTGTTGGACCCATTTAAAATACGTGTTTTTGTAACTCTTCATCTCGTAAAGTAAAGAAGTTATGGATTGATTTGTGTATAGCTGTGTAAGCTTGTTTGTTTGATAGTAGAAACGCATGCAAAGACTCTTCTTCAAATTTTCTATTGCCTGCTGTAAAGATAAAGATATTGTACGTTCATAATTTGTCAGGATTGCCTGCGCAATTTTGCACTGTGTGTGGGCTTAAGCCCAGGTAGTTTAAACTACCCCTTGAAAAAGAGTTGTTTATGAATAATTTTGTTACTTCAGGCAAAAGATAGCATTATGCATTACTGATGCAAATTTTAATGTTTGTGCTCTCCTAACTCGGTGTCAATTATGACGGAAATCATTCTCCTAAAGTTTGAAGTGGATTTAAAGAAATTTAGCTGTTCAGACGCTATTTGAAGTTCATGTGGAGATTTCTATGGAAAAGGCCAACTTTCTGTGCCGAGTCCTCGAACTCTTCGTCATATTTTATGGAAAAGTGAAGACCACATTAGGAAAGTTTGTGAATGTTTCCACAGAACCATGACGAAGTGACAAAGGGCTGAACACAAAAGGTTGGTCTTTTCCATGAAAACTTGAAATGGGATATGTACAGCCAAATCTTTTCCAGCTTTGGGAGAAAACTATTTACTATAATTGACATCGTTTAAGCATATGGGAGCCCAAATTTCAAAATTTGCATCGGTCTGAATGATGCAATATTCAGTAAAAACATGTGTTATTGTCTGACAAACTTGTCGAAAAATGTAAAAACTCATCGAAAATTATGATGAATTGAAAAGTAGGTATGAGATATAGAAAAAGTTGTTTCATAATTCCTTTTCTACGACTTTGTCAAAGACACCATGTATCTATCTGGATCTTTTTGAATAATCTTCTCTATCTCATGGCTTGGTGGCTTTATTACAAATCTTTTTGCATCATCTCCGAACAATCGCTGAAATCTACTGTTTAGGATGCCGTCCAAAAACCGCACGAAATCGACAAAATAAAATATACTGCGAGAGTTGGTCTCATCTTCCGAGTAGTGAACGGTACTTTCTCCCCGAGCGCACCACCTTTCGTTCCACCGGCAGACAGACAGACAGACAACCAGTTAGGAGCAGCTCACGCAGTGTGAATGAAACAAGTACCGCTTACGGAAAAACGGAACCATTTTCTCTCCTAACTGTTGTGCGCGCGTTTCATCCATCAGCAAACGGACAGGTGGTGCGCGGTGGTTCCACGTTATCTAAATCCCTAGTTGTGCGCATGCCGCAGCCCATCGTCACGGCCATAAGATAAGATAGTGCGGGAGGAGCCCACATGACCTGGCCAAAGCGACTAATTAGTATCAATTAACCACGTGGTGGGCGCACGCTTCTTGCTTTCTTGCTCGCTTCGACGGGCATCGAAATCAATCTCCTCGAGAGGAGTAACGCCCCCGCGCACATACCGATCTGAGGGAAAGTACCGCCCGCGTCCACTCTTGGAAGAGGATGAGGGATCTGGAGGAATCGCAAACTAGTACAGTGCTGGCTGGAAATTGTTCGACTCAAGTGCGTTTCGGAACGAAGTTTTATAGTAGTAGTAGTAGTAGTAGTGCTAAAGACCCCTCAAATGGGTTGCTGAAACCGCCTCTGGACTGGACGTGTTTTCTCGTTGTTGTTCTTTTTTATTGATGAAAACATTCTACAAGCTCGATCAACGATCGCAATTGTAAGACACGTTAAAATCGTGGGGAAAAGTCTTTGCTATCGAACCAAAGTCAATCTTTAACAGAATTACATGTTTTACACGTTATTTTTTCTTGCCAATCGTCACGGCAGCAGATCCACGTTGAATAGCATGTGAATGAGGGTGATAATTACGCAATATTTGTTCACGAATTCGCTGTAGAAACGCGTATTTTTGTAAAGAAGTGTTCAAAGTCATTTGAAAGAAAGCTTTAAATCTTATCAGCGCGGCATGAATGAAACTTTTTCTAGCAATATTGATGAACGAAAGTTGGATGAGTTGCTGACGAAATTTTTCAATTGGTAATGTAAAATATTATTTTCTAGCTTTTGAGTCTGAGAAGCTCACTGCGTAACTCTTTAGTTTCTTTATCATCAGAACACGAGAATAGTGTTAACTCTAGTTTGTAAAAGTGACTAATAACAATAACTAGGGTTGTAATGACAACCTTTTTAAATAGCCAAATTTATACACTGCCCCGATCACGCTTCCCTCAGAATTTCAATCGAGCTAGACTAAATAATTAACACTTTCTTCATCATTATAAAACCACGTTTATTCTTCCTAAAACACATCAACCAACTGATTCCTCTTTTCCTTTCGTATACCTGTGCCTACTATGATCTGAAATGATTTCATTTTTAGTACTAGTTAAACAGTTCGTTGGCTCACGAACATATTTTGCTTTAACTATACTCCGCTTCTAACCTCTCATAATCCCGATTGAATATAAAGTCGATTGGTAATTAGAAAAAACCTGGAGTTCATATACACAACTGTCAAGTTGGACGAATTGAGATGCAAAATTATGAAAAATAGTGGAAGCGATCTGGTGGGCTTCTATCCCACCTCTCCCCAGTACGCAAGTCAGAGCGGGTACCTTTCTTGACCAGATCTGCTTTTGATTTACAACCAAAGGTTACTGTAACTCATCTTGCTATTCATTCAGAACTTCAGTCAGGAATTCGTCCTGGTTCTCATAATAAAAAAAATATTTCGACCAAAAAGTTCAAATGAGAATCGTTTCTGAAATTTTACGTCGATTTTCGCTAAACATTTCTCAAAAACAGCCAAAAATCTACCTTTTTGACTTTTTAATAATAATAATGGTTGTAGCCAATAAGTTTACGTGATTTTAACAATAAAATTACAATTACAGAGATTGATGTATTTAAAAACAGAAAAAAAAATCAACAATACATTAATATCTTGCTGTTTCCGAATTTCAGGAACAAAACCAGCCTAAAAATCTTCAAATCAAACAAATATTTCACTAAGAAATGATTCGCTACCAGACCTGCTAAAGCTCCTCGAATGAGTTACTGAACCCGCCTCTGGACTGGAAGTCTTCTCCTTTGTTGTTCTTCTTCATTGATCACTGAAGGATGATGATTCGACATCTATCTGTCTCACTAGTGTTGTGTGTGCGAGAACGGCAATTTTGCATGTAGTGGTGCAATGACTCATTTCGAACAAGTGTTCGTGTGTGTGTGCGAGCCCAATCTCTATGGTGGTTGCTCAAAAACGGTTACTTTTCTTGAGAAATCGAAAATTTTGAACGAAATTCGTGGATTTTGCTTGAAAACCAAGAGGACATTCCTGTGAAAATCGTCAATTTTCCAACAGATCTTCAGAATGAGCTCACCTTCCGACTGACATGTGGTTTCCGGTCAGTCAGACCGAGGCTCGAAATTTTGCAACTCAAAAAACCACCTGAAAATCGATACACCGAAAGCCGGCATTTTGTCCTGACCGGTCAGTGAAGGACACACTGGTCGTCGAAGCAGGCTTTGCAAGAAGAAAACATCCGGGAAAACGTCACCTCCCGAAGGCACTACAAAATGCCGGCCAACGCCCAAAGAACAAAAGCCTCCTTCGGTTGGTTGGGCGCTGTGCCTTCTTCTAGAACAGTCACCGATCAGCGATTTTGCCTCGCCGCGCGAGAAGCCTTCCAATCGCACGATTCTTCTCATAATTCAATTACCGGCAGCAGCACCGGAAGCGAAGATTCCGTTACAAATTCGGGAAGTAATGAATCTACAGGGAAAAAATGCTATACCAATCTAGAACGTACCGGTGAGCTTTACGGTTCTGAGTCCTGGTCAAAAGCGCGGAGACGGGTGGTGGCTGCGGCGCAAACGGCAGTAAATCCTGTTTGGGTGTTTAGGGGGGCCTCTGGAATCGGTTCCACTTAACTCACAACACACGCGACTACCTGGTCCGAGCGAACACCAACGAATGAGCGGACGAAACTTTTGACTTTGGTTGGAAAGTGACGCCGACCGGCACTCACTCACTCGGCTGTGCGAGAGAGTGCGCGAGTGCCCGGCGATTACTGGAGGAGGCAGTGTTGCCAACTCGATGGGAACGGCGCTCTTCCAAATTTAAAATGGTTAAATCAAAATTTCGACTTTTTTTGCAATAAAGTCCAAAAGTATCCATCCTCCAACCACAAAAAAAAAAATGAAAAACAGGTTTTCCAATCAAATTGAAAACAATCTTTATGAAGAACTTTCACTGCATTGCAGATAGCAAGTGGGGTTTCAGTGATAGATTTTCATGAACATTGATTCGAATTGGGATGAAAAAACTTATTGAGAAAACTGTTAAACGATGATGATAATTTTCATCTTATTTCTTAAATCTCACTAAAATGATTAAACATTTTGAAATTTCTTGCTGCAGACCGAAATTTGTTCCAAAACTGGCTCCGACTCTGCATCTAACGGCTCTTTCTGATTCCAGTGAGTTGTCCTCCACCGGAGACTCACCGAAAAAAACCCGAGAGAGAGCGACCGAGAGCCCCTTTTCAAAGCTCGCACTGCAGAAGGCTGCCCGATGTGAATCTGACTCATCGTCGGGTCGGTCGGGTGCCGAAAAGCTCTCTGAAAAAGCCGGCTGGAACTCGCCTCTCTCGCCGAAACGGACCAATCGCGTGAACATGACCATATAAGGCAATGTTTGAAAAATGCTCAATTTCCACGTAAAGTCAGTCAACGTCGGGGCGGTAGTAGATAGCGGTACCCCGCCCGCCGTCGCCCGACTCGTTCCTAACCCCTTGCCCACTGCCGCATCGCATGAATGGTGTTGAGAAGTGGGCTTTCGCTTCGAACCGGTGTTCGCCGTTCACGTGAACTTGTGTGTTCGTCATCAGCGTTGAAGGTGATTCACACGCGCAGTACTAGGCGAAATTCAAGATAACACTTTGCAATTGAGCTTATCTACTCAAAATTAAGTGTTTTTCACCAAAATTTCCTTGAAATTCATTCGACTCACTTTGGTGCATTGAATGTGTGTGAATTAATCTGAGCGTGAATCGCCACCGTGTTCGTCGTTGGCGGTGAGTGAGTGAGTGGGTGGCCCGAGGCCGAGAGGTGCGATGAGTGTGCGAACTTGAAAAAAGCTGCTGCTACCGCAGAGGGGAAGTTGGGTGAGTGGGCGCAAGAAGGAAAGCGACGACGCGTCATTCGAGAGAGCTTCGCTGGGGTGGTGCTCGCAGGGTTCGGTAAAATAATATTTTGAGAAATTTTAATTAAAATTTTTGAATTCGATTGAGTGGAATGTATTTTCATCGGCTGATTCTTGCGATTGAAATAAGATCAATTAATGTTCTTTTGTTGAAGTTTTAAGACCGTAGATTCAGTTTCTAGCGAATTGAATAAGTTGAAATTTGCTTTTCACAATTTCGGAACTAGATAGTTTCAAATCGAACAAGTGAATCGGGTCACATTCAGTTTCCATGATCAATCGAAAAATTCGAACGGTAGTTACAGTGATTTCTAGTGTACCAATTTTATGGTGCCATAAAGAAATCTAGAAAGAAGACGAGCATTGAACCGAACGGACTTATCCTAAGTCGAAGTCTTGCGAATTCTTCGTCTTGGATTAACACAGTCGGAAATCCCAAGAAACTTTAATTTCATAAGAATGTGAAAACATCTAATCTAATCTAAAATAAACATTTACCTATCTATCAATCACGAGAGCAGAATCTTTTAGTCTCGTGTTGTCCCAAGCTTGTTTACAGGAACAGAAATTAATATTATTTTTGTCCGGTAGAATGCTAGTCAACCAAACATCGTGATATAAAACGAATCATAGCTTCTACGAAAACCCGAGAGCAAGCTGTTCCCATCATTGGATCCAGCTTAAACACTTCATTTTAAATTCCCTATTCAGATTTCAAATTAGACCGTTAGAAAATGTACTTGTTGTTTGTACTTAATACTGTACAAACTGAAATGTAAAACCTACAACATTCACAAATAATGGAGGCTTCAATCTTGACTCAAAGAGCAATTAACCCAAAATATTAATACAGGCTAGGAATTATCTTGGTAGTTATTAAACTGCAAATCTCAGCTTTTCATGAAGTAAATTTTGCGATTTGTTAAAAAACTTGATTGTTTTGAAACATATTGAAGCCAACATTTGTGTTTGGAATATTGTGAATTTTGTACTGAATAGAGTAGTAAAAAGTAAAGATCTAAACTGTGATGAAAAATTCTACTTTGTATGGAAAACGGTCAATGAGTAGTTTATTATGCACTTATGTTGAACAAAAATACGAGTAGATTCGAATCGATCTGTGAAACATTCCTGTCAGATTTCGATTCCAAATAGTCTGAATCAGTGCTGGTTAAGACCTGTCGCCAAGAAGTAGAATTAGAAGGCAAAATTTGAGCTTCAAAAGAGGCATTAGTCTTCAAACTGCACTGAGAACTTTCTTGCCAAATTTGCAATTTTGCATTCCTATATGGAGCGGCAGGCAGGATGATACTTTTTCCACAGGGAAGTCAAGGAAATTTCCAGTTCGAAAAGTACGGCAGTTCAGGATGCCCAAAAATCGAAACCTTTGCTCAGCAGCTGCAGACGTTACCACAAGGTTAAGTAAGAACTTAGCTTTCTATGTCCCAAGTGGAGAAATTCAATTAACCTTCGTTATGTATTGAAATCATCCAAAAACAATGAGGTTTTTGAGTACATTGGCTCGATCAATTTGAAACCGTACGCCCAATGCAAGGGAACGCTAAATTTCAAACATTCCATATGAAATACTCGTAAATTGGGCCTGTCTGTTTCCAAAGCTCAACTTTGTCCGATCGCCGATCGACGAAAGCAAAACAAATGGAACATCAGCCGAGCAGCCGTGACCCTGAAATAATGTAAGGTTCACCGGCGTGAAAACAAAACACACTGGGCGGCCGTTTGATGCTTGCACATCAAAAACACGTGTGCGTGTCATTACCATCACCGCCGAGTGTGGACATCCAAAACACGTGTTTTGACGTGCAAGTGAGGTTGCAAGTGGTGGATTTGTTTACAAACAATCGATCGGTCTTGAGTTTGGGCGCTGACTTTGAACCGTAGATCGTTCGTTTGTTTGTTTATGCGACGTTGGAACGGATTAAGATCGGTGTTGTTCGAGTGGCGCTGTACTGGTTGGAAAATATGACTCAGTTTATCAAACTCTGGGCTATCAGAATAATTTACTTAATTCTGAATGCGAGCTGGATAAACAGATAGTAGTCGGAGAACTCAACAAATGAAATCTTGACAATTTATTTGAAAGATGTTTGAAAAAATGTACCTACTGAATGCAAACTTTACGGATTACTGAAAAATGAACACGTTAATGACAATTCTCGCTTCGACAAAAAATATCTACTGAGATCTCGTAAAAGATTCCCGAGATCCGGTAATGTCTTGCCAAGATCAACACAATAGAATGCCAAATTTAGGTTAGTTTTAACCGAGATGAGAGCTATGAATATTGGTTACTAAGAAACCTGATATCTTATTAGCTGAATCTCGAAATTAAAAATTCCAGATTTGCACATCCGAGCTCGAGAAACAAAACTCATAATGTATTTAAAAACTACTAAATTGTCGCAAAGTAAATTACTGTATATTAGCTGTTGGATTCGTAAGATATCAATATTTTCAAAAAATGGAAGAGAAGATATCAAAACATTGATCAACAAATTGAAATAAATTGTACTAAGAAATTCTGCGTTTTTAGTTTTGAAAAACGTTTTGATCTCAAATGTATTTTAAGTGTTAAACGTCAGTGTAGTTGCTAAGCACATTTTGGAGAAAAGATATACTCGGAAACTAACTGATATTTTTAGTTTGCCGTTACGTTGCATTTTCTTTATAGGGTTCGATGCCTGAGTTAGAACATGAACACAAAGTTCCTCCGACTATTTGTACTTAACTCCAAAATGTGGAGTTACTTTCAAACTGAGTTCAAAAACCTATCACAAATCTCAGACAGTTCCCAACGGTTATGGCACCTGTCGAAATTTCCCAGCAATAGGTATCACACCCATATCCAGCCACGTCGCTGCTTTGCGTCGCTGAGGGTGCGCGTGGGAAAGCTCCAAATTCGGTCGTGTTCAGCTTTCCCACCTAGCCTCAAATACGAGTGCAACTTTCTCGTGTGTTGCGTTGGCACTCTCCTCAGCAAACGATTGCGTATAGTTACGACTGTAACTGCAGCACTGGTTTTATTTTTATCCAGCGCAACGATGTTGGAGCCACCCAAACACCACACCGACCGAGACCTCCGTTCCACTTCCGTCGATATTTTCACCAAAGACAAATTAAAGACCCCCATGTACCTTGCAGGTGCCTAAAATTTTATGGCTCATAAGGTAATCTAGAATGCCGTTCAAAGTGTACTGCGATCTGTCAAACTTGGGTACCTTTTGCACTACCGAGGGACCAAATGCAGTACTAGAAGTGGTACCGATTCTGAGCCCGAGTGGGACGGACCTGTTTTCACCCTCCCTTGGGCATCCACAACTGCCATGTCAGCACCATTGACTGGAGCAGGCCACTCTGCATTCCACCGCACAGCCCCCGCATTTTCCGAGCGATTCCAGCGCTCTCTAAGCGAGGAGACTTGCTTTTCACTGAGATTTTCGGAAGCGGAGGCTGCTGTAACATTCCCACCGCACATTATTCAATAGCTGGATCCTGAATTGAGGAAAATTCCACCATGGGTGGGCTCTCAATGAAAACAGCTACTCGATGTTTCGATTGAGATTCTGTGCGAAGAGGATGCGTAGGATGTAGTAATTGATTGGAACACATTCCAGAACTGCCACCACTGCTGTTGTTGTTTTGCGCTGCCTTATCACGTAAATACCGTTACTTTGCACCACCTTTTTAGGATTGAAATTTTCATCGCTTTAATCCAATTTTCCCAGTTGAAATCACTTGTTTTTGAATGTTTTCCGATTGAACTTTGGTTTCAGCGGTAACGTCTTTAATGTTCTTGCACCACCAAATCACTCTTTAGCATATTTTTCCTTGTCCTTTGAGCACAAACGTCCTTTTAAGTCCTTGTTAGGATTAACACTTGTCGAACAATTTTCCATTAGCACTTGTTTGATTCCCCAGAATCATTCATTTTTCTTATAGGATTTCGTAGAAACTTTGTTACTTACATTTGGTTTATTAAATATAAAAAATCCTAAATTACAAATAAATTAATTGTGTGTGTATTTCTGCGTGTGTTGTTCCTTCAAGGAAGAGACAGGATCGGCGTAGCTTCTAGTTTTCACAGAAAATGTTAAGCTACGGCTTGTAGACACTCTTCGAACCACTCTTTTTTCTTGTTAAACTAAATAATGTTCACAGCACGATTACAAGAACTGTAGTGATACAATTTTTAAACAACACTCAGATTATAAATAGTACCCCTCCATTCGAGCCGTTGGCAGCATGCCCAATCGCTTCGCTTTTGACCATATATGGTATTACTGGCTGGATGCACGAAGAACCACCACAACCACGCGAAACTTTCCGGCTCACCGTCTCTCGTGTTCGGATAGGCCTCTCGCACTCACCACCACTATCAGCGCTTGCTTGGATTGCGCTGGGAATAAGCTTCTCCAACGGTCGTCGCGGCAGTCGAACGGAAGTATACGCAAAGCGCTGCTGATGACGAAGTGGTGAGTTAGAGAGTGTGAGTGTATCTCGCGCGCCACTATCCAAGCAATCGGGCGGGCGTGAGAGTACGGTTAAGGGGCGCGGGATGGATGGCAAACAACGGCTCTCGTTTTGGACTTTTCGCGTGTTCGGATTTTCTTATAGGGATTCACCAGCCAGCGAAGAAGACGAACAAATAGAGACGACGACGGTGGAAAAGGTATCGGAGAAGTAACAACAACAATTTGGCTGGAAGTTGGATGCCTTCTCATACATAAATGCATGGGCTGGTGTGTAAAAAGCATATCGCATTATCATCCTAGCCGGGGCCAGGAACGAGAAAGCCCTGCGTTGCCGCCGTCCGTTCCACGTGACCGCCCATCCCCATTCGGTCGATCGTCCCTGCTCTTTGGCGGCGCAACAGTTCCTAACGATCATCAATCGAATATTTTTATTTGAGGTTTTTATTGTTATTAGTTGAGCGTGGCTTTTGCCCGCGATCATACCCAAGACCCGGGGAGGGACTCCAGCGATAACACCATTTTATTATCTCCCATCACCTTCAATATAGCAATATTTGATCGACAATCAGTCAGAGGACCGGTGCGATGCGTTTTCACGATAATCAGTCCTTTTCATTTTTCGTTTTTCAAACGGTGATTGAGTGTTAGGTCATGCAGTTGGTTTGAGTCGAGTCTCGTTCCAGAACCGTTGCGGAATTTCTCCGAAGAACTACATGCGATATGGAAGCGCGCCACATCATGCACTGATAAGACGGCCAATCCCTAGTTCCGTTCGTTCCGACACTCGAAGATAACGAAGCCACAGATAGTTGATTAAAGTTGTGAAAGATATGACACGTTGTGCCAATCAAGGATAAGTGTTGTGTCATTTTGGTTCCAGTGAAGTACAGACTTAAAAGATTTCACTGCACTTCAAATACTTGCAGAGGAAATCGAGTTTTGTAATGACTATAAAACCTCCCCAAGTATATCTGGTCTTGCGTTGCTTACCTCTCTATCAACATAATCAATAGCCTTACCTCTATCTCTACCCGCAAACACGTACAGTGTCTTGGTAAAGTTTGCTTGCTAAGCAATTCCAAACACCGATTTTACAGGTTAGTTGTCAAGCGTTCTTATAACACGTTCTGCCCAACGTATTCGTCCAGCTTTAACCACCGACATTATACTGGATTCACTGTAGATTTGAGCGAGATCTTGATTAATTCTTAACTGTTGCATACCATTCTCCAGCACACCGCCCTAGGTGGTTCTAAGCACTATTCGCTCGAAGACTCCAACTGTTTCTAGGTACTCATCTGACATGGACCAGTTCTCATAACCACCGGTCTTATTAGCGCTTTGTACATGGTGTATTTGGAGCTCTTGGGAAGAGTTCGTAGAGTGATCTCAAGCAGTATCCATTGGAGTGGTTGAAAAAGTCGTTACTGCTCCACACCATTCATTCGATTTTAGATCAAATTCTGAGTTTCCTCCCAAAATTTGAGCTTATTTGGATAAAAACTGAAACTGCACAAGCCGTTCAAAGTTTGCATGATTATGATTACTATGAAAAAAGCAAGCAATTCATTCAATTTGTCATAGTGTTTGTCTATTTGCTCTTGAGGGTTAGACCTAGGCTGATACTGTTAGATACATTCGTCAGCTACAAGTTTGCCAGAGACCGTTTTCAAATCGGACATTTCAGTAATTACAGTGATCCCTCCATGAGTCGATGTTCCATGACTCGATATTTACTGCATTATCCAATAATGCCTGCAAAACAGCCTAACTATTATAATCAATGATTTTCAATTCACACCAAAATTAATAACCAACTACTGAGTCGTCCGATGAGGAAACGGTTTTCTGCTAAATTAAAGCAGATGCATGTATCTAACAGTATCATCACAATACAAATCCTCAAGAACACATGGGCAAACACTAAAATCGATTGAATGAATTGCTTGCTTTTCCCATAGTAATTCCCATACAAACTTTGAAGGGCTTATGTAGTCTCAGTTTTCATCCAAATGAGCTCAAATTTTGGCAGGACACCTTGAACTTGATCTAGAATAGTGTCAGCAGTATGGAACAAGAACAATTTTTGAATCACCTCAGTATCCATGCAATAATTGTGTAAAATATTCTGGTGGAAAAATAATCTTAAATCTTTCATACAATTTCTTGAAATCACCCAGAAAAAAGTGTTGCTCAAACGCTGTAGAGATCAAGGTAATCCTGAACGAATTCATAAAGTAGCTCAATCTCTAGAACCTAGGTAGATTACCTTTCCATGGTACGTTACGAGGTAAGATCTACCGAACCGAGCCCTAGGATTATAGTTCTGTGAGGTTTTGCATCATTTAGTCCTTTTTACTCGTTACAGTCTTTGAATTGAACATCAACTACTTAACATTGCCTTGTAGATAGTTAAAAGACTTGTTGGTAACGATCAGTCCTGGGATTTCTGAAGTTTACTGGATATAATTTAACAGGTGGGCGAGGATGACCTTCGCCCGGAAACATACCGGATATCCCCGATAAATTGAACACTTTTATTTTATATCCCACTCATCTACACATCGTTCAGATAAAAATGGTTCAAACGTCATAAAGCTCATGGAATGGAGTGAAGTGAGATAGAATGTTGAATAGCAGGACCCTTCCAACTCAATTGATTCCTTTAGATTCTTCTGAGGAAATAATACAAAAACCGTACCGAAATCAATACCTAATTGCCCCTAATGGCAATTGTGTAAGACGACATGCACTAGACTAAGGATACGGGTGGACACATTAGACCTAAGAACTGATCGCAGTGGAATAACAAAATCTTTGGAATAATTCTATTCTTGAGAACGAACTTTAGGATGGGTTTTTGGCGAATTTTTCGAAACATACTTGATGAAATCCTTACAGCATCTATTGGGTCCCAAAAAGGTGAAAAAACTTAGCAATAGCAAATTTAGATACGGATAGGTAAAAATGATATAAATAGTTAGAGATAAAACGATATCTAAAATTTACTCCTGTAATACCATTGCACTATGGTCCAGGAATCAGTTTTACGCGGAAAGATGCATTTTGAGCTTTAGAATGAAGCATTAGACAAAAACGGTCTTCTACAAAGTTGTTTGTATTAGTTGAGCCCTTTGTTTGGTTTGATTGAAAATTAGGGTGGACCACATTTTCATAGAAATTGTGTAACTAACTTTCTTATTTGTAGAAATTATATTATACATGCTTCAGCAAAGTTGTAGACCATTCAATTTCAAGCAACTTTGCCAAAATAAGTTTTTTGTACCTCTTAAATTGACCGATTTAGAGCTTTTTTCCTACGGTGACATAGGGTGGTCCGAACAAAACTGGTTTTCTGGCTCTAGAGTTTTCAATTCAAATTTCTCATCAAAGTAGTCTATGAAACACTTTTAGAACTTTGGAAAATGCGTAATTTGGTGAGTGAAGAAACTCGCTATCTCCTTCCGTTTGGGAGTTATTGTTGTTTTCCTCTCAAAAACATGCCTACTTTGATTGTGAATATCTCTGATTGGGGCAAACATAAAAAATATCTTTTGACGGCGTTCAAAACACAAAATAAAATTGTATATTATATCAAAAAATTACAGATGTGTTATTTTTGTAACTCTAATAAATATTTTTTATCACAAAAACTTTAATAACTTTTGAACTAAATAGATATCAACAATCTTTTTGTATGAAAGTTTGCGTTTTGTTAAATTCTAAAAGGCGTTCATAGGCGACTTTGACGAGAAATTAATATTAAAAAAACAAGAGCTGAAAAACTTATTCTTGTTGGACCACCCTGCGATGATTAGGAAAAAATGCCCTAGATTGGTCAAATTTTGAGCTACCGAAAAACTTTTTTTGGCAAAGTTGATCAAAATTTCAAGTTCTCCGCTTTGCCTAAGAGCATATACCAGTATTTTTGCAAATAAAAAAGTTGATTATATGATATGTGTGATATTGTGGACCACCCTAGTTTCAAATGACACAGTATGAAAGCTTACATTTTTAGAAACAATTTTGTAGAAGATCATTTTTGTCTAAAATTTCATTTTCATGCTCAAAATGCAAAATAATAAAAAAATACATACTATGAAAATCTTCAAAATAGTTTTAGAGCCCTATCTTTCTTATTTCAGCTTTCTCGTCAAAGCGGTCTATAAACGACTTTAAGAACTTAACAAAACGCAAATTTTCATGCAAAAATATTGATGATATCTATTTTAGTTCAGAAGTTATTAAAGTTTGTCTGCTTAAAATCCTTTGTTTTTCAAGGCATTTCATTAGAGTTACAAAAATAACACATCTGTATTTTTTTGATATAATATACAATTTTATTTTGTGTTTTGAATGCCGTTAAAAGATATTTTTTATGTTTGCCCCAATCAGAGATAATCACAATCAAAGTAGGCATGTTTTTGAGAGAAAAACAACAATAACTCCTAAACGGAAGGAGATAGCGAGTTTCTTCACTCACCAAATTACGCATTTTTCAAAGCTCATTTGGTTGAAAACTGAGACTGCAAAAGCCCTTCAAAGTTCGTATGGAAATTACTGTGGAAAAAGCAAGCAATTCATTCAATTTGTCATAGTGTTTGTCCATTTGCTTTTGAGGGTTAGATGTAGGCTGATATTGTTAGATACATTCGTCAGCTACAACCAGTGTTGACCAGACTCATTTTCCCGAAATTCGAATTGTGAAGCCATGAACTGTTATGACTGTGCGTTGTATTCCTGAGACGGAGGGGGAGGTGGTTGGGCTTGAGTGTTGCACATGGGATCCGACAGTTTCGATCTCGGTGGGCCGCAATTCAAGTTTCGGTGAAATGATTCGCACTCACTCACTCACTCATTTCATTTCACCGAAACTTGAATTGTGGCTCTCCGGGATTAAAATTGATCGATTTCGTGTGCAGTACTCAAGCTTAACCATCTGCTTTTTTATCTTAGGAGGATAGAGCATGGCTGTAGTAGTTCGTGGCTTCGTAGTTCGGAAAATGTCATTTTCGGGGAAATGAGTCTGAACAACACTGGCTACAACTTTGCGTAAGACTGTTTTTAAATCGGACATCTCAGTGATGCTATAAGGCACGTTTACTGGCCAAAGGATGCTCACAGAGACCAGGCATCGACTATGATGAAGTGTACGCTCCGATAGTGCGATATTCGATATTACGATATTTGATGGCATTAGCGGTAAAATTCGATTTGGAGGTAGATCAAATGGATGCAATCACAGAATTTCTACAAGGTAAGCTGAACAATGAAGTAATCCATATGCAGCAGCCAGAGGGATTTGTAACGGATCCGACGAAGGTGTGCCGGCTTCAAAGATCGCTTTACGGCATCAAGCAATCTAGTGTATGGAATCAGCAGCTTGATAAAACGTTACGAGAATTTGGACTGGAACAATCAAAAACGGATCCTTGCTTGTACTAATCAATTGAAGGAGAGAATATGCTGTTTATTACAATTTACGTAGATGATTTTTTTATATTAACTTGTGTAACCGATTTTACAAGAAGGATTTTGGTCAAGTGAAGTATTGCTTAGGACTACAGATCACTAGGAATGAGGAACAAGGAGAATTATTGTTAGACCAACGTAAATATATTGAAGACGTACTGGACAGATGCAATTTGGCAAAAAGTCATCCCGTTTCAACGCCATTCGCACCTAGCGAGCGTTTGGACAAATCAATGGCCCCGAAATCAGAGGACAAAATTGAAGAAATGAAAAAGGTTCCATACAAAGAAGCTGTTGGATGTTTGCAATACATATCACAAGCCACGCGTCCGGATATTTGCTATGCAGTCAACGCAGTTAGTCAATTTAGTAGCAATCCAGGTCAAAAACATTGGGCGGCCGTCAAAAGAATTTTCCGTTATTTGAAGGGAACGATCAACAACAAGTTCTCGTTCGACAAGAAAGGCAACGATGAAATCATTGGCTTCACCGATGCAGATTGTGGAGGAGATATGGACACTCGACGATCAACTACGGGATACGTTTTCATGCTTCAAGGTGTAGCGATTTCATGGAATGTCAAAAGGCAACCAACGGTAGCTTTATCATCGTGCGAGGCAGAATATATGGCGTTATCACGAACGATTCAAGAAGCGTTTTGGTGGAGAAATATGCTGAAGCAAATTTTTGGAGAAAGACAAATCAAAATTTTCTGTAATAGTCAATCTGCTATCGCCATAGCCAAAAATGAAAGCTACAACCCTAGGACAAAGCATGTCAATATACGTTTTCATTTTGTTCACGATGCTATTGAAAATGGTTCAGTGGTAATCAATTACGTGAATACTAAGGACCAAGCCGAAGATGGATTTACCAAGCCTCTTGTACAATCCGGAGTCTCTACCATGAGAAGGATCATCGGAATCAAGGATTAGGGAGGAGTGTTAACATCAAGTAATCCCATGACGACCTTAGTAACCGAAGTTTGTTAGTTGTAATAATCAATTAAACTTTTTATTCGCTTTCCAACGTTAAACCCTATCAGACGAGTTTTACTTACGATAGATTCCCATACAAACTTATGCAGTCCCATTTTCATCCAAATGAGCTCAAATTTTGGGGACACCTTTAGTTTGTTCTAGAATCAAATGTGCGGAGTGGAGCAAAAACGATTTTTTTACCCACCCTAGCATCTATGCAATAATTTGCATATATTTCTGGAGAAACTTTTGAAATGCTTGAAAAGTCTGTGGAAGGATGGAATTCGTGAAAAATTTACTGGCGGAAAAACAATCTTGAATTTTTCATACAATTTCTTGAAAAACATCCAGAAAAAATCAAGAGTTGCTTATGCAAGTACACCGAATATTCCTAATCCAGTAAATAGTTAAAATACTTGTTGCTAATGATAAGTCCTGGGATTTCTATAGTTTACTGTATATGACTTAACAGTCGGGCAAGGATGACCTTCGCCTTCTTCCGGTGAGTGTACGTATTAAGTTGATTCGCTGTTGACATTTCTGATACATCTACCTAATGTGCTTTCCTCGGGTGCACCGGTCACCTAGATATATGTGCGATAAACCCTGAGTGAGTGTCTTACCCGTAAATTGAAGCTCTAGTTCTGCTGGATTACGCTTCCCAGAGAAGACAACTAACTCAGTTTTCTCCGGAGAGAATTCGATACCTAGCTTTACAGCCCATGCAGACAAATTGTCCAGAGTATCTTGCAAAGGTCCTTGCAGATCGTCCGCCTTGGTCCTGTAACAGAAACAATGGCATAATCTGCAAGCTTTCTCAGCTAGCAATTTTCCATGAGACAATCGTCTATGTATATAACGTAAAAGTTGTAAAGGAGGGGGCTTAAACATGAGCCCTGGGGAAGACCCATTTAACTTATTTGTGAAGTTATTGAGGTTCCATGAGAAAAGATCATGTGTTTCTAGGACAACAAATTGTCTAAGAATCGGAGAAATTCCACACTCGTGCAGTTTCTGAAAGGATACCCATACAAACTGCCGATGCAGGATAATCTTCGCGAAAGGCTTTGCAATCGAACGATACGAGTTGTGAACCGCGGGATTCCCAGTCTTTTGTCTCCATTCATCCGGAACAATGTTGCTGTCGAAGAATGCATTGAATAAGTTAAATATGCGCCTCTTCGCGATGTCTGGGAGGTTTTATAGCAAACTGAACTTTATTCCATCTATTCCTGGGGAAGAATTATTGCGTGAAAGGAGAGCAAGTGAAAATTTTACTATTGAAAAGCGTGAATCCATTTCGGCTCTTTCATGTGAATATTCGCGTAATATCGCCTGTACTTCAACGGAATCCGGACAGACTTTTCTCGAGAAGTCGAAAACACATCGAGGTTAGCTTTCTATGTCCTCGTTAACCGACACCACGTTGTGCATTCTTTTACCAACAGTCCAGAGCGTTTGCATAGAAGTCTCCCGTGGTAGTCCGTTGACGAAATTTCTCCAGAACCGCGTTTTTTGAGCTTACGATCAAGTAAGGTGTACCGCTCGTAATTAGGTATGTTTTGAACGCGTAATTAGGTTCGCAATTTGTTAAAATTTAATACTTCCAATTTCAAACTCAATCTCAATTCCAATCTTCCTGAGAGAAGCTCCCAAGCTTCCTAGAAGAAGCATCCGAAGAGTAGCTTCCAAGCTTCCGAAGAGAAGCTCCCTAGCTTCCCTGGAAGAAACTTTCAAAATTCTGGGGAGAAGCTTTCAAACTTCTTGGAAGAAACTTCAAAGCTTCCTGAGAAAAACTTCTAAGCTTCCACACTGCCTGAGAAAAGCTTCCAAGCTCCCTGAGAGAAGCTTCTTAGGACATTTTTCCAAGCTTCTTGGGAGAAGGTTCTTAGTTCCCTGAAAAAAGCTTCAAAGCTTCCTGAGAGAAGCTTCCAAGCTTCCTGAGAGAAGTTTCCAAGCTTCCTGAGAGAAGTTTCCAAGTTCCCTGAGAGAAGCTTCTATGTTTCCTGAGAGAAGCTTCTTAGGACATTTTTCCAAGATTCTTTGGAGAAGATTCTTAGTTTCCTGAAAAAAGCTTCAAAGCTTCCTGAGAGAAGCATCCAAGCTTCCTGAGAGAAGCTTCTAACCTTCCTGAGAAAGGCTTCTAAGCTTCCTGAGAGAAGCTTCTAAGCTTCTTGAGAGAAGTTTCCAAACTTCCTGAGAGAAGCTTCCAAGCTTCCTGAAAGAAGCTTCCAAGCTTCCTGAGAAAGGCTTCTAAGCTTCCTGAGAGACGCTTCCAAGCTTCAGTATGCTTAAAACGTGGTGGATCTTTCTCGGAAAACTACGATACATTCGTCGTCCGACTACGGATTGGGCAGCCGCTGATGATGATCCTGATGGTATTGCGCGACGCTGTGCTTGAAGAGCACTGTTAATGATCAACCCGGATAAGAATCGATATTCTTCCAACAAAGGAAGATCTTCGACCGACTACTCGCCATCGGTGATCAAATCGGCGTATTTTCCCCAGTCAATATGTTTCGTAAAGTCATAGGCGAGGTCGATCTGGAGCTTGACACGGACAATTGGTAATTGAAATTTTGATTGGCAGGTGATCACTACCATGGGGATCCTAAATCACTTTCCACGTGCAATCCCATTATAGTGAATTCGAACAGATTGAGAGGTCCAACATACTTGAAGGATCTGGAGGTTTTATTCGCGTTGCTGCCCATGAGTTCAAAATTGTCAAGTTGAAATAGTCGCAGAGGTCATACAACATAGTTGCGCGCTTGTCATCCTTCGCTGACCCCAGGCTGTACCGTCAGAATTAAAATCTCCTAGGATCAACCACGGTGCTGGCATAGCGCAAAATATAGCCGAAATGTCTCTGCGAGGTACTTTAGCACTTGACGGTAATGTATACACTGGCTAATAGCGGTGCCGAATTCACTCGTTGCCATGGTCACATAAATAACACTGCACCGCTCAAACGTCAAATAGTGAACTCGTGCACTGGCCCATAGTACTTCAGGGATCAGGGATGACAGAAGCTTGAAGTTCTAGTGGACTTCTAAAACAATCGGAAAAGTTCCTCTTGACGCATCTGTTTCATTAAGATGATGGTCAGAGAAAATATAGACATAACATTCATCTTACTAGTATTATACTATAATAGTAGGTAGTTAATTTTGATTGTTTCCTATGGCTGGTAGGGGTGGTGCCCTCCTGCCCCCTGGCTATGCCCTACATGGAGAACAGGCGCTCCAGATTAGCAGAAGCAACCCCTCTTCTATGTCGTATACGACCGTTTGACTATCCGATCTTCACTAAGGTTACTAGCTGTGAGTTGCTAGTATTCCGGTACCATGATATGGAAAAGTATCGCTATATGCGCTTACACTCAGAAAGATCGGTATATCACTGCAAAACTAACAGACTTTCATCACTTCGAAGTAGGGAAAGTGTACCAGTTATGGCCATAGTGGTTCCCTATTTGGCCATACGTGGAATTTCGATAATTTTCACAATTTAAATCTTTCTGAATGTTTAATCATCAAGATATATATTAAAACTTACTACTACAACACACAAAATCTTTCAAAATGTGAAAACATTCAAGTAATCCCATATGGCGAAATAGGGAACCGATATGTCCATAACTGGTACACCTACCCTAGCAAAAATCTTCAATGACGCGTACACATTTCAATCACGGCCTTCTTCGCCTTAAAAAGAAATGTATTGGAAAACTTCTGGTGGAACTATCAAACGAATCTATTGAATAACTTCGGGAATCAACTGCGAAGATGAGTGAAGCTTGCACAAACAAGCTAGTAAAAACCTGGGAGGGAGAAACCGATACGAAATTTATGTACGTCAAGATGAGCCGAGATTCTGCTGTCACGAACTGTCACTGTGAGCCCAGATCTAAAACAATGGACAAACATGATAAAAGCGCGTAATCGATCAAAACATATGTTTGCATTTTATCAAATGTGACAAAAAATCGATTGAAAAGCTAGTCATGCTTATTCAAAAGTAATGTCACAATAGCACCTTTTATTCTGACTGAATATAAAGTATTCAAATACGCATCATTTGAATTTTTCCAATAAAAACGAAAATGAAATGCATAGAAAACTTAAGCCCTTTTTCCATGTTTGTCCAGAACGATTGAAGGAACACAATAAAAGAAAACTAGCGATTTTCATCAAGTCTGCCTTGATTGTCGTTGGCAAGCTGGAGTTTTCTTGCAGTTCGAAATAACTTTGTGCCATATTTCGTGTGTAGTATCGGTGCCTCCCTCCCAGGTAAAAACTATTAAAGTGTTTGTTTTTGGGCCCATAACCTACAGACCAC
Organism: Aedes aegypti; assembly: GCF_002204515.2. NCBI lineage: Eukaryota > Metazoa > Arthropoda > Insecta > Diptera > Culicidae > Aedes > Aedes aegypti. The sequence continues at coordinate 3,583,814 of NC_035107.1, forward strand.
CTCTTGAACTTATTAAAATACACATAGTAAGAATATGGCTAATATCTCCATACTCTGATATTTTACCAAATTATTGTATATGCCGCGGGATCCAACAGAAGTTGAAGAGCAACTTTCATGTATACTATTTTGACAGTTCCGTGTGTTTGAATGAAGAAATTTGCATTTTGATTTGAAAACCTAATATGTACCAAAGACGAAATAAAGACCTCCATGCACCTTGCAGTTGCCCAAAATTGTATGGCTCATAAGGTAAAGGAGCAAAATCTAGAATGCTGTGCAAAGTTTGCAACGATCTGTCAAATTTGGGTACCAAGTGTAGTACCAAAGGATCAATTATACAGTCGCCTCTCCACATCTCGATATCGAAGGGACCATCGAGATAGGGAGAGATCGAGACACAGAACAAATTTTTATAGAATACTAGATTGAAAATCACTCCGTTACCAGGAAAATCAAAAGCAAACAGATGTCATTTTGTCTTCGCAAATTGTTTTGAATCCCTAAAATTTGGTCTAGTAACCTTTGATAATGGGTAGATATGCCCATTATCAAAGGTTACTAGACCAAATTTTAGGGAATACAGAGAGAAAATCGGAAACGACACTCACATCGAGATAGGGAGATATCGAGATAAGGAGGATATCGAGATATGGAGAGTTAAAATATATGCAGAACGAAGGGACCGAAGCACTCATCGACATAGGGAGAGATATCGAGATGTAGAACATCGAGATGTGGAGAGTCGACTGTAGTACTAGAAGTGGTACTTATTCTGAGCCCGACTACTATATCTTAAGGCCCAAGTAAAAATGAAGTAAATTTCAAAACTAAAAGAGCAAGTCGAGTCTAGTACACGACACTGAAGACGGCCTTACAGTTGAGGTCGAAATACGCGTATCTGTCAAAGGATACAAACTCTAGTGGAATTAAATGGTGTTCGTAGCTCGGTCGAAATTCAGAGGACCAACAGAGTTACTTCTCGTCAATTTTCTATGACCGGTAAAACAGTAGACAATCGATCAACAAGCACAGCACTTTTCTAGTTGCACATGCACAAAAAACGGTTTATTGTCAACTTAAAATTATATTTATGCTTAATTATATGGTCTTAAAGAATTACGACATTAGCACGACAGAGAATAAACATTGAAAATAAATCGCGAGCAATGCGGGCTGTGTGTTTGCACTATGATGGACTAATTGACACTGTTTCGTATGTAGTTTTTTAGATCGATAGATAAAGCAATAGCAAAGAACTTCTACGTCTCATCTGAACGCTGTATACACACAGTCACAGCATCTGAATTGCTACTCAACACAAACTGTAATTCTGTGTAAGTATGGATAATCTGATTGTCGATATAACGTCATTGTGGGCAACTTGATGTGACTCGATATTGTAATCCAACAAATGGTATAGTACTAAATTCGGTTTTTACATCTACTTAAAAAGCTGTTTTCTGCTTCAAAATCACTAAATCGAAGAAAATAAAAACACACAGCTGTTCTATTATAGAAATAAAAAAGCTGTGTGTTCTTTTTTTTTTTTTTTAAATTCGGCGATTTTAACACCGATAACTACCTTTTCAGTTTTGATATTTGCTCCATTTTTACTTGGGCCTTGCGCTTCACCAGGACGCACGAACCGACGCTCAATGGAAGCCCCTAACCCGTCCAACTCAGTCAAGCCCCGCCGCCAGCATCAACTCAGCCGTCCTGGTCCTGTTGTTGAGACTGAGGAAAGGGGCTTCCACCGCGCTCCTTTTGGCAAGTATCGTAGTGTTAGCTTCACATCACAAACTGAAACCACTTCTGCTCTCAGCAACGATCCCTCGCATTCGAATAATATCGAAACGCAGAGTCATCCCGGCCCTGTGTTTGGGGATATGGAGGGGATATACCAGTCTATAACCTCAGGCTACTCCAGTGACGAAAATTATGCCCGACATTCTACATCACAACCGTGGCGCATCGTGGAAAGCATTTTGGAAGCCCCCGTCGTGCCTACTCCAGCCCTCGCTCATCACAGTCGCCTCGGTCCTGATGGCAATTGTAGTCCGGGGGTCTTCTAACCTGCTTTGGCAGGCAAGTACATTCACGATTTGGCCCATACCTCGCCTGATTCCGCTTCAAATTGCAGCAGCATGGCCGGATCCACCAACACTTCGCCTCTTACATCCCGGGTGAGCAGCCAACAAGACATTATCGTATACTATCAGAACGCCGGTGGAATTAACAGCGTTGTGGACGAATTTTGCATTGCTGTTTCGGATAACGTTTACGGCATCATTGTAATCATGGAGACGTGGTTGGACTCCCGCACTCTATCTCGTCAGGTATTTGGTAATGATTATGAGGTATTTCGCTGCGATCGCAATACCAATAACAGCCGCAAAGCAAAAGGTGGAGGCGTGTCAGTTGCGGTAAGATTTACATTCCAAGCTAGAGAGCTCGAGAATGAAGCTTGGAGGAGCTTAGAGCAGGTGTGGACGTCGATAAAGCTAGGTGATCGTACGTTATTTCTGTGCGCCTTGTACATTCCGCCTGATCGTGTACGCGATCGAGCCCTTGTCGAAACTCATTGTCAGTCAGTTCTTTCTGTTATTGAAATGGCTAATGCAACCGATGAACTCATCGTGATCGGTGACTTCAACCTACCTGGCATATCATGGAAAACGTCTCATAGCGGCTTTCTTTTTCCGGATGTGGATCACTCGGTCATACATACCAACGCCTCGTTTCTCCTGGATAATTACAGTTCAGCTACTCTCTCTCAAATCAACCACGTCACCAATCAAAATCAACGCAGTTTAGACCTCTGCTTTGTGAGTGCTCAGGATACAGCCCCGTTTTTATGTGAAGCTCCTTCTCCTCTAGTAAAAACAGCTCTTCATCATCCTCCTCTGCAGCTTTCCATCAAAACTACGCTGTTACATGACTTTAATATATCGCCCGCTGCAGTGTCATACGATTTTCGCAAAGCTGACCACCGTAACATCGCCAACTTGCTCTGCAGTTTCAATTGGGACGACATTCTCGGCAATTCTGATATCGATACAGCTGCACAGACTTTTTCTAACGTTTTGAATTACGTCATTGACCGACACGTCCCTAAAAAGTCTCATCATCCTCCATCTCGTTCCCCTTGGCAAACGAATGAACTGCGTCATCTGAAATCGAGAAAAAGAGCAGCCCTTAGGAAGTACACGAAGCATCGAACAACATCTCTTCGTCGTAGCTATGTCCAAATCAATCACGAATATAAACGAGTGGCGAAGCGATGTTTTCTGCAGTATCAGCAAGGAATACAGAGAAAACTTAAAGCATGTCCTAAGCAATTTTGGAAATTCGTGAACGAACAACGTCGTGAAGCTGGCCTGCCGTCCTCCATGATGCTCAATTGCAACGTAGCTTCTACCCCGAATGACATTTGTCAACATTTTGCACGAAAATTTGCTAGCGTCTTTACCGAAGATAGATTGACAGAGGACGATATTCAGCTCGCCGCCAATAGTGTTCCTCTTCTCAGTGAAAACTTGGACGCTATCGATATTGACAGAAACGCGATTGCTAGAGCATGCTCAAAGCTAAAAAAATCCTTCAATCCTGGGCCCGATGGTATTCCTTCTGCGTTCCTTAAAGAGCATTTAGACAGTTTGCTGACTCCATTGCTCCTTGTTTTTCAGCGGTCAGTGACCGTCGATATCTTCCCGTCATGTTGGAAGCTAGCGTATATGTTTCCTGTTCACAAAAAAGGGAATAAGCGGGACTGCAACAATTATCGCGGGATTACCTCATTAAGTGCTATCGCCAAACTGTTCGAGCTGATTATCATGGAGCCCCTGTTTTCGCACTGTAAGCCGTACATTAGTACCGATCAGCATGGTTTCTTGACTGGCCGATCCACGGCTACTAACCTCTTATGCCTAACATCGTATATCACGAACAGCATGTCTGAACGTGCACAAACAGACGTTATTTATACGGATTTGACAGCTGCTTTCGACAAATTAAATCACCGCATAGCCATTGCAAAGCTAGATAGGCTGGGAATCAACGGCAGCCTCTTACAATGGCTTCAATCGTACCTGACCGGTCGTCATCTGTTCGTCGATTTGGGAGACTGCCAGTCACCTACTTTTGCTATCTCATCTGGAATCCCTCAGGGAAGTCACCTGGGGCCTCTGTTATTCCTGATTTACTTCAACGATGTCAACCTGGTGATCAAAGGACCACGGCTTTCTTACGCAGATGACTTGAAGCTCTTTCTTCGAATCCGCTCAACTGATGACTGCAGATTTCTTCAACTTCAGCTGAACGCTTTTGCTGACTGGTGCCATTTAAACCAGATGGATGTTAACCCTTTAAAATGCTCGGTGATATCGTTCTCACGCAAAAAAGAGACAATTGTCCATAAGTATGCCTTATTTGGTCAAGACATAGAGCGCGTTAACCAAATTAAAGACCTGGGAGTTATCTTGGATATCCAACTCTCCTTTAAGCAGCACATCTCGTTCGTCGTTGACAAAGCTTCCAAAATTCTAGGACTTATCTTTAGAATTTCTAAACATTTCTCGGATATCTACTGTCTTAAATCGCTCTATTGCTCCCTGTCTCGTTCCGTCTTAGAGTACTGCTCGGTAGTTTGGACGCCTCACTACAACAATGGAGTTGAGAAAGTTGAATCCGTTCAAAGGAGATTTTTGAGATTTGCACTACGAAGACTTCCGTGGTCGGATCCCTATCGGCTGCTGAGCTATGAAAGCCGTTGCCAACTTATTCGTCTGCAACCCCTGTCCGTCCGCAGAGATACAGCTAGAGCTTTGTTTGCCGATATTCTGCAAGGACACATAGATTGCCCTGCCCTGTTGGAGCAAGTCAACATAAATGTGCAGCCCCGAGCCCTTCGGAATAACGTGACGCTGAGATTACCTGTTCAACGAACTAATTATAGCATGTTTGGCGCTATTTACGGTCTGCAGAGGCTTTTTAATAGAGTTGCGGCTCTCGTTGATTTCAACTTGTCTCGCCAACTACTTCGACGAAGATTCAGTTTGTTTTTTGATAGATCGTATAAATGACAATTTTTAATATGTTTAGTTTTAAGATGACATCATTGGGGCTTTGAAGCCTGTTGGTGGTACAAGTAAATAAATAAATAAATAAATAAATTTCATTTTGCTAATACAACACAGTAGCTAAATTTAAGTGATTATCTGAAATTTAGTAAAATCAGTTGGTTAGTTGCCACTGTACTAAAGTTCTATCAAACAGCTGATTTGTACGTTGTACTCATCGTTAAAAATGTGTCATACAATCTCTCTGGGCCGTCAAACATCATTCTTCGGCATCCTATGTTGAATGAAAAACTCGAAATGAAACCAGAAGTGTTATATAATTGATTGGAGCGGTTCAAATGATTGGATAAATAACAACATTAAAAAAATGTCTCAATTCGACAAGCTGCTACATTTCGAACTGTCTTTGTCGCCATCAGATCGCACTCGTTTGTATTCCCAATAATATGATAAACGCCCGGAATACAGTCATAATGGATACCATTTTTCAGTTTCGTTTTCGTTCAAAAGCATTTGTCAATGCGATGAGGATGACGGTGTGGATTAGCTTGTGTTGTTTGTGGAATTGTCATCGTTTGTAGTTCGTTTATTTGTGCATATGACTCAAACAAATGTGGCATATATGCTCAGCACGTACCCGCGACCCCCCATTCCTTGAATGGTTCATATTGGTGCGGTGCCTATAGCAGCGTATGCGTGGATACAGCCGCTTCCAATGAATGTGGCCGGCGCGATTATGATGATGATTCATAACTGAGCTAAGGAGCTTGAACTGAACGAAATCGCTCCCGGTTGTGGTGTTCTATCACAGCATTACGCCGGTCGACAGACAGTCATAATGTTTATTTGTAAACATAATATAGACATTATGGGTGATCGACGTGGAACAAAGCAACCCTGGAGAAAAGTTTTGCTGCTGTTTATCAAGCGCAGATGGGGCATAGAAGGCCATGAGAAATGGAATGCGTTACTGATTCATACATATTAGTACACAATTTTCAGTTTATTCAAATCTTATAAAAATCGCAAGTTAAATTACACATTTTATTGTGATGAAATGTCCATAAATTCATATAGTTCCTTCGAACAAATCATATCCTCTCTTGCGGTCGATCATCGACAATTATTCACGGATGCGTGCTGGGTTCTAATAAGCAACATCCGGTGATTCGCCACAAGAACCTGCATGAAGAACGCGTATCCACTTTCAACAGATGAATGGAATAATAATGATTCCTAACTATCGTTCCTTACCCATAGGCGCATACTTCCGGTCGCATCGTGAAAATCAAAACTTTTAACTGTTGCCCGAGGCATCCGCCGCCTACACTGTTAACTTGGATGGAAGTTAGTTAAACAGTAATACAGTAGGCGATAGCAGTATGATCATTTCGTCGATGAATTATTTAGTGCAAAGGAGTTTCGTACTCATCAGAGCAGACCGCAAATGGGGAATCGAATTGGGCGATAATAAACCTCAATTTTTTCTTGATTTTGTGCGTTGATACAATTGCAATGTTGGGTTCGTTTATTGCATAGACCGATACAAGTGACCAGCATTGGAATGGCGAGTGGTTTCCTGTATCGCGGGTACTGATTTCATAAATATAACATCAGTTAAGTCATTAACATTTCTATCATGGGACGAGGGGAAAGATGCGATCCCCGAAAAATAGATGGCGAGTAAATTATTGCCGAGTGTAAAGATTAAATTATCGCTTTAAACAATTGGAGTGGATTAGAAATTTCGGTTGGTGGTTATGGCGTCGCGATAGCACACCATCAGGGATGGGGAAAATAGCTCACAGCGATGAAGTGTTGAACATCGGAAACAGGTTTGCTCCGAGGCTCGTCCGGTTATTGTTGTTCGGCGTTGTAAATTGAATCTCATTACGTCACATCTTGGCGTTGCCGTGATCAAACCCGATCGGATTGGTTTGGGGCGCATTGCATATCCGACAAGAAACGCGCGTTGGTTGCTCTTAGGTGAGACAGTTGCTAACAACAACGCCACGGTGCGGCGCCGTGACAAAACGGTGTTGTTCGGCCAGTGCGTGGGAAAACTAGAAATTCCAGGCTAATACTTTCGGTACACGAGACACGATCGAGGTGCGTCACCGACAATCATAGTAAGCGGATTGCTCGAAACTTGCGAATTTTGGAGTGCAGTTGGCTGTGACATGTAATCGTTCATTTCACCAGTGTGTCAGATCAGGGCATTCAAAGTAGATCTACTCCACTAGAAGCTAGTTTCGTTCACAATCGACAGATGAGGAGGGTGAGGAAGCAAAGAATCACAATGTGGAGCCACAAAGCCTACTATTCTTCGCGAGCATATTTATGAGTGCGCAGGTTAGCGGCTCGCAAGCCATTCAGATTGTGCAACATCCCAGAAAAACTAAATGAGCGAGCAGAACACGAGTGCACAGAAGTTGTTCGAGGAATGGCATTCTACCTTGATGGTTGGTTTGTTTGACATATTACACGTTCGGGTGCGGATCGGTAGACATAATAGGAGCTAAACGAAGCGCGTAATTTAGGGCATGCGTTTGGCGTACCTCTACTGCTGCTATTGTCATTGGAACATGGAACTGATCATCGTGGCTGCAATTAGTATGTAGTAGATCAGAGCGAGGCCACACGTTTGTCAATCGATCGAGTTTGTAGTAGGTATTTTTTGTTATTTGATGGGAAGGGCTCGTTGAATCGGATCTACAATCGGAATCAGGTGTTTTACCATATATGGCCATGCGATAAAATATGTTCGATGATGTCATATGACTGGACCCAAATTGTGACAAGACTGTATGATGAATCTGGACATTACCGCTTTAGAATGATCATTTTATGGGTGTCGTTGTTTAACATAACTTTGATTGAAGCACAATATTTTAGTTAACAGAATTTTAAGTATTCCAGCTGAAATTACAGGACTTTCGGATTTGCATTTTAATGATTCTGTGTAATTACTGAGCCTGATGGTAGAATCCGCAGCCTTAAGGTGATTATAAAACGAAGCCAAACTCTGAATTTTCAAGTGCACAAGACGAGAGTATCTGACAACAATTCGCGTTAAAAAACCAATCAAATTGCTTGCTTGCTGGTGGTGACCAAGGGGATAGATTTTCAACGCGGAGCACTGTTTGGTTCTCAAGTCTTGTGCTCTTGAAAATTTTAGGTGTGGCTTTGTTCTATAATCACCTTAAGGTGAAGTCACTCGCTGGTAATGACTAATTTATTAAGTTTTCAGTTGATGTTCGGTTCTCCAGATTTGTGCTCTTGAAAATTTGAGATTTGGCATCGACGCATTTTCACCTTAAAGCGAAATGTGCACTTCAACAGAAAAGTAATCGCCTATCTCGATGCGTGGGAAATTTCTTGCAAGAAATGCTCAAGAAGAGCATTTTTCTTTGATCGCAGTACGCAGTTGAAAAGAAATGTCATTTTAAATGGAGCTCACTGTAGGAAATTTCTTGACCATTTCATGAGCGGAAATTTTTACTTTTATTGAGCGGAACAGCATACTTAGCTTAAAGCAAAACTGTGCTAAAGGTGTCAGAATTCTTATGCAGGATGCTTCCGGACATTCCCATAAGGATTTTTCATTATTTTCCTGGGTACAAAATATCATCGTGCTTGCCACATCACATATGAATTTTAAATTGGCAACTTTGGCAAAGAAGTGCTTGTAGAAGGTTAAGATGACAACGAAGTCACACGTCTTATTTTAAGAGAACACATCTAGGAAACATCGATGGTCGATAGAACTGAGAAGCAGGTTCTGTTTCAGTTATAACGTAATGCCAAGAAGAAGAAGAAGAAAACACTTTTGGATTACAGCTGACAAAGCGAGTTTCAATTTAAAACATACAGGCTTATTCTTATTATAGTTGAATCAATGTCTATATAATCTAGGGGATTGACATGGCTGCCATTCTTCATACATTTTTTACGCATCAGCGAGGTAATATTGTCCCTCCCAAAACAATCAGAACAAGAACACTGGACGCCATGTTGAATCAATGTTGGGTTTGTAATCATTGGCTCATACCACCTCCCTGATATAATCTATCTTCTATACAAATAAAAATGGAATGGTCTTTGTATGTCACGAAATGGCTTGAGAACGAGTCAACGGATATACCTGATTCCTTCTGAGTTAGGTTCTTGAAGGGTCCCGACGTGTTTGTGTTTGCAAAAAGCTCAGGAACAGAATTGACGTTCCATGACGATTTTCAGCAGTCTACTTAATGGCAAAACGAAGTTTGCCGGGACCTGAGACGAGACTCACGGAGACGGTCTTCTTTTTCTGCGATTTCTGAGTTTTTTTCTTATTCCACTCAGTGTTTTTTACAATCTTGCGCAATCCGTTCAAACTTTAACATGACCATCTCAGCAAAAAAATTTTGCGTTTGCATCACACCGAAGCATAAACGGCATTTTGAGTGAAATTTCATGCCAGCAGACATAGCAGATATTATAAATAACTAGTGTCTAGATTCATCAGCATCTATGGAAAATCTGCTCCGCTGACTGAGATTTTAAATAGTACTTTATTTTGAATACAATACTTTTCACTTTTTCAGCCATAAAAACGATGGGCTGCATTTGACGTTTCGTGACGGCGGAATCGGGGCTGCATATGACGTTGATATTTTTTCTCTTCGCGAGTCTCTTTCAGGCCGGGACCACTAGTCCATTAGAAATGGTCGGGTTTCACATTTTTCAAACCCGAACCCGACCCGTACCCGATTTATTTTATTTCTTCAAACCCGGACCCGACCCGAACCCGAGACAATAATTGAAAGGCAAACCCGTACCCGACCCGAACCCGAAAATATTTCACTGTTTAAACCCGAACCCGATACGAAACCCGTTTTTTTTTTGTTAGAAAAAACCGAACAAAACCCGAGCTCAAAAAAAAGGTAAATTCATCGTTTTTGATGCATAGGGAAGCTTTCAGTATTCTACTCTGTTCACAATTCTCACCAAATCCGACATAAACCCGACTCAGACCCGACTTTTTTCAAGCCCGAACCCGACCCGTACCCGACAATTTTGTAGCTTTCAAACCCGACCCGAACCCGAACCCGAAAAATTTCAAATTTTTAAACCCGAACCCGACTCGAACCCGTCGGGTTCCCACTGAATAGACTTAATCAGAAAGTTTCTGGCCGTATGTTAGTTAGAAACATATTTTGAGCAGCTTTTATTTGATTATATATATATATAGGAGAGGATTAAAACGTGAATCGATTCATTTTATTAATATTGATATATGTTATATCAATAATAATATTAATTATAAGTCCTAATTTAATTAGATTTTTTTTAGGGTGAGATGGATTCGGATTAGTTTCCTATTGTTTAGTAATTTATTTTCAAAATGTAAAATCTTACAATGCTGAAATGTTAACAGCTTTATAGAATCGAATTGGGGATGTTGCTTATGAATAATTTGGACCAAGCACAACAATTCTTTAGCAGTTGGCTGTCTTTGTGTTACATAAATTGTAATACAATTTTTACCGTGTCGAAATTACGACCGTTCATTACTAGGCGTGCTCTGATCATTTTTATGAACAGTTTGACAGCAGCCTGGCTGCTTGATGATTTTCAGTTCGCATCCTCCAGCTTATGACACGTTAGACGAGTTATGAATATTTCCGTGAGTGTTGAACATGTGGTTAACCCATTCAAACAAATTAGAAAAGCCTAAAAAAGAAATATTTCGCCACAGAAACTAATTCAGTAGTTCGAACTAAAATTTCTTTACCGAAAGAATTCTGCCATATTTAAGCCAAAAATTTCGAAACATTTCACGAAAAAAAAAGAGTTTCTAAGACGCCTAATTGTCACACTTTAAGCCTGAAATAAAAAGCATGCTCAATCAATGCTTTTTATTTCAGGCTTAAAGTGTGACAATTAGGCGTCTTAGAAACTCTTTTTTTTCGTGAAATGTTTCGAAATTTTTGGCTTAAATATGGCAGAATTCTTTCGGTAAAGAAATTTTTTAAATTATGTATTTAGTTGTATTTAATTCGAACTACTGAATTAAGACAAATTTATTTTAGATTAGAAATATAAGAAAAAAACAAATTCAATATTAACAGAAAATTGATCAACAAAAATCTTACTACACGAGATTCATATTAATTATAAGGTTGATTTAAGCGTGTAAAACAATCTGGATTTCAAATGGAGTGGTGATAAAGAACAGGTGCTCCGCGCACAGGCTTGGGAACTGTGACCACTATTCACCACAGTTCATCGCTTCTGCCAGTCAACCAAAACACAAAGCAGCAGCAGCATCAAGGCCGTTGCGCTGCCAACGGTTCACACACTGCTTGAATGTTTTTGTCTCTTCACTATGATCGTTTTCGGGCAGCCATCTCGAGGTGAATGAATGAAAAACATGTTAAATAATTCAATCGCTAATAATTCGCTTGTGTTTTCAACTAATTGAAATCTATTGACGCTAAAAGCAAGAGCACAATCATTCCGTTGCAATACATATAAACAAGTTCAATTTCATGCTGCCTTTATCGAGCAAAAATGCAAAACCCCGAAAACCGGAAAAATTGGGTCATCACTGTGCTCGAGTCATTTCGCATTCGGGTTCAAAAAAACGTTGTGAAGAAGAAGATTACAGTTTTGAAGAGCCGTGACATTTTTTTGTCGGTCATGGTTTGCTTTGGATTTTGATGGTCGTGTAGAAAAAATGTGAATGTCGAGGTGGTAAATGTTTGCTACAGTACATTTCCCATCCCTGTCCGCGCAACAACTTTATCTCAAAAAGTACTTTGCGGGCCGAAAAGACAGAAAACCCCTTAGGGTAACACAGCACCATCACCAGCTTCTTGGATGCTCATTTCATAGCTTTTTTTTCTAATTGCACTCCTGTATTGTGCTATTCAAAATAATAAATAATGAAAAACCAGTGTTGCGATGGATCTTCTTCGCGAACGATGATCGACGCATCTTCGCGATCCATCATTCGCCAAAATTCATTTTTCATTTTTGCGTCACGAAGAGCATCGCAAAAAGCGAACAGATGCAACGCCGACGAAGCAAAATGAACACACCGATAAGTGGCTCGCGAAGCCCTTCCACTCGTAGGATTCATTTATCCACGCGCTGTTCATTCTTGTGATTCATTGCAAGGTTGCTTCTTCTCGCAAAGTCAAGCAAACCTTCTTCTTGTTGCGTGGTGTACTGAGTACATGCAGCCCAACTAAAGCACGCTTGAAGTGCACAGCACGAGCGTGGCTGGGTGCTTCTGGCTATGGCTTGGAGCGCGACCGCTATTGAGCTACTTGCGCAACAATTTTCTAGTAATGTTTAGGTACAATTGCAACATAAAACCCATGGTATGTATACGAATCGCAAAATGTACTGAATCTGACACTTATTATTAGTGAGATGTAAAAGTATAGCACCAAACTATAAAAAACAAAAAATGCTTTTGTTATTTTGTTGTTGAGTTAAATTAAATTTACCTAAATGTTGTTGAAAAAACATGAGAGGTCTGGACGATTTCGATTGCAGGTTTTCTAGTATTTAAATAAACCAAAGTAGGTACATGCAAATCAATTTTCTCTTTCAAATTAATAAATCAATAAACGTCGCGCATGACAAACACGCCTTTCATGGCGCACCAGCTTGTTGCGAGCCCGCATGAATATTTTCCTGCTCTTCGCGAAGAGCAGGCAGCGTGGATCGTACCGTTCACATACCGAGCGATGTAAAATCACTCGATGATAGCGTCGGGAGAAACAGCGATCCGAAAATGAAACACGAACGAATGAAGCGCCCGAATGGTTGTTCGTGTTTATTTGCAGATTCTGTTTTGATGCCTACGAAAATTCATCGTGCCTCGCGTTTCCGATCGCTGTTCTGCAACATTGTGAAAAACCACCCTATTTGCTTCAGAAACTACAAGCTTTTCATGGTACGCGTCATAGAAATTTTAGATTAATTCAGTACAACAATTCGCACCACGGAGGAAGTTTCTTTGTACGTGGCATTGTTCATTGGAATTAACTTCCACCCGCAATGGAATCTATAAGAAATTTTTAATCTTTCCGTAGAAAGGTTACCATATGGTTTGCAACAAGGAATTAGAAATTAAACGAGTAAAGACTAGTTAAGTTAGAATAACATGAATTATTGATTTCAAGCCAGCGTACGAGCTGTGGCAGATAATGTCTGAACATGATTTTCCGGCGAAACTAATTAGGCTGATACGTGCTATGCTGAATGGTTCGAAATCAAGTGTTCAGATCTCAGACGAGGTGTCAACCTTTTTTGTGACGTTAGACGGATTGTAGCAGGGTACGTGCTTTCGAATTTACTGTTCAACATTGCACTCGAGGATCCTATTAGGAGATCTGGCGTGCAGAAAAACGGCGCTATCATCATACGGTTGCACATGCTCCTTGGCTTTGCGGACGATATCGACCTCATTGAAAACGATCGTAGGTCAGTGGAGGATGCCTTCGTGCTTGTGAAGAAGGAGACGGCTAGGATAAGCCAGGCCATTAATTCTACCAGAACAAAGTAAATGGTTGCATGTAGAGGTAGAGGAAGGCTTGGTGCCGTAGGTGCTGAAATAGTGTTTGATGAGGATGTGTTTGAAGTTGTTGAAGAAATTGTTTACCTTGGTACACTTGTGACATGTGGCAACGACGTTTCCCGCATAGTGACAAGACGTGTTGCGGATGCGAATAGGGCCTTTTACGGACTAACTAGCTTAGGAATGGAAACAAAATTCGCCCTGCATAAAACATCGATTTTTCGGGTGGCTCTCTACGGGCCCGAAACGTGGACGTTGAAAGAGTCAGACAGGAATGCCTTCGGTGTTTTCAAGAGTTAAGTGCTACGGACAATACTCGATGAAAAACTAAACAATGGTGTGTGGCGCAGATGCATGTAGAATGATATCAAGTGTATAAAGGTGCGAATAATATTGAGCGTGTAAAACATGGCAGACTTCAGAGGGCTGGTCACTCACTGTGGCTGTGGCTGTCGGAAATAATCGCGAGGTAACACAAGGTCTGGTGCGGACCGCATCCATCCCTCTCCCCTAGCTATACTACTGAGCTTCTGTGAACTTTTGATGAAGATTTCTAAATTTCACAATCATCTGTCAAATCCTCGCTGGAAACAAATGTCTGGATAAAAAAACTAGATTCTATTACATACTTCCATATCCCGGATAAAAAGCTAAGATTAAGCAACTATTCGTTCACTATTTCACAGCTTCTTCTAAAGTTTGTTATTTAGGCCAAAATTTTAAATTAATCAAACTAACAACATGCTTGTGCATGTATGCTACTCCATGTATAAACCTGATATAAATGTAAACTCATCTAAACCTGACTAGTTTGTAGATTTATTCAGAATTTTCTTCCAGAAATTCAAAATCATAGTATCACCTATAATTACCCATAATAATGAATTTGGAAAAAAAATTAAAATTTTCAAATTGCACAGTCTAGTAGTTCATTAAGGATTACACAAACTCCAAACAGTCGTCATCGTATCATAACTAGATCCAAGACAACAATGAATTATGCAAAATTGTCGCTCTACTTTTCGAACCAAGTGTAGCAGAGTTGAGAGCGAGTGCAATGAAGACACGTCCATCACATCATCTCATTCGTATTCTGACACATTGCAGAAAACCCGGTATTATCCAACCCCGCTAACCTCATTTTACGATAGCCCGGCAGAATGGTTCTGCAGCATATTTTCCATAAAAGTCTTTTCGCCGTCTGCTTCCTGGATCTGTCGTCGTCGACGACGACTGATGGTGTCGGTGTCAGTAAGCTATAGAAGCAACTAATGCTGTATCAGTCAGTTAGCCATGCAATTCCATCGCATCATAGTAGCCTTTTCTAGTGAGAAGAGGTTTCCAACGACTAGGGATGCAGAGACGTCGTCTACTGCATCGGAAATACGGAGTGCAACAATGAGAAAATTTGAACTAGTATTATAAACTCTTCAACGACTGCGACGACGACGATGACGATGAGAGTCGATATCAGCAAGAGCACCCGCTCTTTTCCATATATGGTAATGTTTTCGCTTTTATTTTGTGTTGTTTTCAACGAACTTTTTTTTTTCGCTTCAACATCAATTTTTGCTCCCCATTCGCTGCCCCGAGAGTGCCAACAAACCAACAAACCGGAGTGGAGTGGAGTAAGTGCATAGGTGCTGTTGTTGCAGTTGCGTTTTTTCTCTTCTTCGCTGCCCCGCCGTCTTTCATCTCATTTTCCAATTTAATGCGTTATTAAACGAGTCTTTTACCATGCAAGGCATTCGACGAATGACCGAATAAAGCATTGTATGCGGTCGCACAAACCACAGCCAAAAAGGGGAACCCGGTGAGTGAGGAGCTCTGATGGGGAGTTTGACGACTGGACCCATTTGGGCACTTGACTGTTTTTGGTAGTAGCAGGCCAGGCCGCTTTTAATTGACAATTTCGTTAAATAATTAAATATACACAGTAAGGCTAGGGGGGCTTTCTGGGGCTAAGGGACCGCAATCGCAGCAAGCGTTGAACTCGAAGTGGCATGGTGAAGCAAAAATGCGATTGAATTTTGACGAATCTCCGACTGACGTTTAGTGATACGATCGATGCGATGCGATTTTCAAACTCCTGAACAGTAGTAGTACATAATCCGATCACGTACTTCGGGCTATACTGAGTCCATATGACCGCAGGCTACGTAAAAGAGTGAGGAGATTCATTACTATTTAAGGTTCGATTGCGATGGAATCGCGTCGCGATCGTGCGTTAGAAAGGAATTGGCGCTCAATATTTTCGCTGCCCTATCGCCGGGGCACCAGTACAGACGCACGTATGGATGACTATTTTTGGCTTAATTGTCAATATTGACAGCTCGGGGATGATGGGGAGTTTTCTCGCTCAGGGTGACTAAAGATAGATGGATTTTTTGTTGTGCTGTGGAAGCGCCTTCTAGGGATGAGAATTTTCTGACCTTCCAGCTGGTGGTCAAGCTCCTTTTGTGCAAAACTGTCAGATGGGACTGTGTACAACAATTTGTATCATTTGCTTCATCAGAGATGGCTTTGACAAATGTGACTGACATTAATCGTTTTCGAGCTGATATTTGGTAATAACCATTTCATGTGTGTACTTTGAATTTACATTAATCACTTGTTTTTTCGTGTTTTCTCTGTATTCTGTATCTTTCTCTGGCCCTTGCTCACCGATTTACAAATTCCCAATTGCGGGAAATTTCCCGAATGAATCATAACGGTATTGGTGGCTCTCAATGAAAATTCTCGGCAGCTTTTCCGACCTTGCACCACTACCGATTAAGGCCACTCACCAATACAAACGCACATAGGACGACACCCGCCGACAGTGAAAATCAAAAGTTACCGTAGGTCAATGATTCTGGAAAACGCCTCGTGCCACCGCCCTCGCGTCAACCGAGAGAGAGCGCGGAGCAGATCGCAGCAGGCCAACCAGACAACACCGCCAGCCGTGCCTTCTATCTACATCGTTGGAAGGATTTGTTGACGTAGGGTGCGGTGCAACTGCGGATTACAACCCTCCTCACAAGCTTTACGTTATCCTTGTTCTTCGTCGTCAGCAGAGCAAAGCAGGCGCTGCCTGGATGAGAATCGTGCCATTTATGGCAAAACGAAATTTGCCACTTTCCTATCAAAGCGACCGCGCCCCTCTGTTATCCATCTGGGTTTTGCATGCTGCTCTGGGACGAATACCTAATGCAATTAGATCGAGACACACTCTTGCCGTCGGACTTTCCACCCCAGGAACACCTAACCTCGCATCCGACTCCTCGACTCGAGTATGCTACTTTTCACATGATGACTCAGCGTTGGTGTTGCAAAAAATAAGTAGGTTTGAGACACCCCCTCCTAGCCCTGATAGCGACCGGATTATGAGGACTTTTACTCGGGTTATGGGTTCGATGAATGGAACTCAGAAATGATGCCCGTCGTCTGGCTTTTGGCGGCAATGACTCATCCAAGGCTGGGGTGGCAAATTTGCAACAGCAAAGTCATAACCCACTTTCAGGAGCTTTTATCGATGGAAATTCATCGTTGTGAGGTGATAACAGAACAGAAATATACGATTAAAATCGTCTCAAACCAGAGAAAGGCAATTTAATTCAAAATTTATCTCAGTTTGATTAACAATTATGTCGAACTGATAACACTAACCTAGTCTTCCCGATGGACGCATGGACGTGGCCGTCGTCGCAATCAATCTATTGCAATTAGGGCTGCTATGATTTCAACAAATTAGAAATATATCAAATTTGAAATAAAGACATAGTAGCCGGGGTCGAATGGATACAAATTCTAGTACTATACTTGGTCCCTAAGTTTGACAGATAGCAGAACATTTTTCACAGCAATCTAGATCTTGATCTATAACTCATGTGTCATTAAATTTAGGTGAACCAGAAACATGAATGTCTTTAATTCGTCAAAGATCCTGGTCCGATCGGGAATCGAACGAAGACACCTTTAAATATCAAAGACAAAATAAAGACCTCCATGTCCCTTGCAGTTGCCCAAAATTTAATAGCTCATAAGGTAATCTAGAATGCCTTTTGCACTACCGAGGGACTAAATGCAGTACTAGAAGTGGTACCCAATCTGAGCCCGAGTGGGACGGACCTGCCTATATCAAAGCTTTTCTTTGTAATCGAGAAAGTTATTACTAGACTAAGGAAGGCCCCCCGAAATGAGGTATCCCTGAAATCTTCAACGGATGGAACTTGACGCTTGACACTTCTGACATTTGAAGTTTCTAAAATATATGATCTCTGAAATGGTACATCCCTGATATTAAAAATCCCTGAAGTTTCAAATATCTGAAATCTGAAATATATGGAATCTGATTTCTGAAATTTCTAAAATCTAAAGTAACTAATATTGCTAATATGTAAAATTCCACAATTTTGAAACCACAAGAATCTGCATTACTTGAAATCCTTGAAAATGCTGAAATCAACTTTCTGTAATCCTTGGGTCCTGAAACCCATGAAATTTGATATCTCCAAAATCAGAAATATGATAATCTAAACTGTTAAGTCAATAGTTTATGAAATTCCACAATTCTGAATTTTTAAATACCTGAAATCTCAAATCACAGATATCTGAAATCCCTGAACTCGTAAATAACTAGAATCTGATATCCCTGAGATCTGAAATACCCAAAATCTGAAATCCCAGATATTTGAAATCGGCAATCCTTGAAATGTGAAATCTCTGAAATCTGAATTCCCTGAAATCTTAACACTCTGGAACATGAAGCCCCTCTAATCAGAAATCAGTAATTGGAGATCGGAAATCAGAATCCAGAATTCAGAAGTCAGAAGTCAGAAATCAGAAGTCAGAGATCAGAAGTCAGAAGTAAGACGTCAGACGTCAGAAATCAGAAGTCAGAAGTCGGAAGTCAGAAGTAGGACGTCAGAAGTCAGAAGTCAGTGATCAGAAGTCAGAAGGAAGACCTCAGAATTCAGAAGTAAGACGTCGAAAGTCAGAAGTCGGAAGTTAGAAGTCAGAAGTAAGACATCAGAATTCAGAAGTCAGAAGTCGAAAGTCAGAAGTCAGAAGTCAGAAGTCTGAAGTCTGAAGTCATAATTCAGAAGTCAGAAGTCATAAGTCAGGAGTCAGAAGTCAGAAGTCAGACGTCAGAAGTCAGAAGTCGGAAGTCAGAAATCAAAAGTATTGCAATTTCAGAGAAAATTTTCCGTTTTACGGTCCAACGAAAAGCTACCGCAGCTGTCACATCACTGATTTGTACTGGTAAATCATCAGTAGGCTTCAATGATACCTTGGATACCGTTTTGATGATTGTTGTTTGTTGCTCTTTTCCATACCGTTTTCTCTTTCAAGCATACTATGATTGAATTGTTTGCTTCAATGATAGAATGATTTCGAAGCCTGCGGTAGAATTTTGACAGCTGCGGTAGAACTCGGCGGCTACCGCAAACCGGAAAATTTTCTTAATAACCGTAATAAGACGTCAGAAGTCAGAAGTAAGACGTCAGAATTCGGAAGTTAGAAGTAAGACGTCAGAAGTCAATGATCAGAAGTCAGAAGTCAGAAGTCAGAAGGCAGAAGTAAGAAGTCAGAAGTCAGAAGTCAGAAGTCAGAAGTCAGAAGTCAGAAGTCAGACGTCAGACGTCAGACGTCAGACGTCAGAAGTCGGAAGTCGGAAGTCAGAAGTCAGAAGTCAGACGTCAGAAATCAAAAGTCAGAAGTCAGACGTCATAATTTAGAAGTCAGAAGTCAGAAAACAGAAGTCAGAAGACAGAAGTCAGAAGACAGAAGTCAGAAGTCAGACGTCAGAAGTCAGAAGTCAGAAGTCAGAAGTCAGAAGTCAGAAGTCAGAAGTCAGAAGTCAGAAGTCAGGAATCAGAAGTCAGAAATCAAAAATCGGAACTCAGAAGTCAGAAGTCAAAATCAGAAGACAGATGTCATAACTCAGAGGTCAATATTCAGAAGTCTGAAGTCAGAAGTCAGAAGTCAGAAGTCAGAAGTCAGAAGTCAGAAGTCAGAAGTCAGAAGTCAGAAGTCAGAAGTCAGAAGTCAGAAGTCAGAAGTCAGAAGTCAGAAGTCAGAAGTCAGAAGTCAGAAGTCAGAAGTCAGAAGTCAGAAGTCAGAAGTCAAGTCAGAAGTCAGAAGTCGGAAGTCAGAAGTAAGACGTCAGAAGTCAGAAGTCAGTGATCAGAAGTCAGAAGTAAGACATCAGAAGTCAGAAGTCGGAAGTCGAAAATCAGAAGTCAGAAGTCAGAAGTCAGAAGTCAGAAGTCAGAATTCAGAAGTCCGAAGTCTGAAGTCATAATTCAGAAGTCAGAAGTCAGAAGTCAGGAGTCGGAAGTCAGAAGTCAAAAGTAAGACGTCAGAAGTCAGAAGTCTGAAGTCAGTGATCAGAAGTCAGAAGTCAGAAGACAGAAGTCTGAAGTCAGATGTCAGAAGTTAGAAGTCAGTGATCAGAAGTCAGTCAGAAGACAGAAGTCAGAAGTCAGATGTCAGTGATCAGAAGTCAGAAGTCAGTGATCAGAAGTCAGTCAGAAGACAGAAGTCAGAAGTCAGAAGTCAGTGATCAGAAGTCAGAAGTAAGACGTCAGACGTCAGAAGTCAATGATCAGAAGTCAGAAGTAAGAAGTCAGAATTCGGAAGTCAGAAGTCAGAAGTAAGACGTCAGAAGTCAATGATCATAAGTCAGAAGTCAGAAGTAAGATATCAGAAGTCAGAAGTCAGAAGTCAGAAGACAGAAGTAAGAAGTAAGAAGTCAGAAGTCAGAAGTCAGTGATCAGAAGTCAGAAGTAAGATGTCAGACGTCAGAAGTCAGAAGTCGGAAGTCAGAAGTCAAAAGTAAGACGTCAGAAGTCAGAAGTCAATGATCAGAAGTCAGAAGTGAGACGTCAGAATTCAGAAGTCAGAAGTCAGAAGTAAGACGTCAGAAGTCAGTTGTCTGAAGTCAGTGATCAGAAGTCAGTCAGAAGACAGAAGTCAGAAGTCAGATGTCAGTGATCAGAAGTCAGAAGTCAGTGATCAGAAGTCAGTCAGAAGACAGAAGTTAGAAGTGAGAAGTCAGAAATCAGAAATCGGAACTCAGAAGGCAGAAGTCAGAAGTCAAAATTAGAAGACAGAAGTCATAACTCAGAGGTCAAAATTCAGAAGTCTGAAGTCAGAAGTCAGAAGACAGAAGTAAGAAGTAACAAGTCAGAAGTCAGAAGTCAGAAGCCGGAAGTCGAAAATCAGAAGTCAGAAGTAAGAAGTCAGAAGTCAGAAATCAGAAGTCAGTGATCAGAAGTCATAAGTCAGAAGACAGAAGACAGAAGTCAGAAGTCAGAAGTCAGAAGTCAGAAGTCAGAAGTCAGAAGTCAGAACTCATAAGTCAGAAGTCAGAAGACAGAAGTCAGACATCAGAAGTCAGAAGTTAGAAGTGAGAAGTCAGAAATCAGAAATCGGAACTCAGAAGGCAGAAGTCAGAAGTCAAAATTAGAAGACAGAAGTCATAACTCAGAAGTCAAAATTCAGAAGTCTGAAGTCATAATTCAGAAGTCAAAAATCAGAATCCAGAAGTCAGAAGTCAGTAGTCAGAAGTCAGAAATCAGAAGTCAGAAGTCAGAAGTCAGAAGTCAAAAGTCAAAAGTCAGAAGTCAAAAGTCGGAAGTCGGAAGTCAGATGTCAGAAGTCAGAAGTCAGAAGTCAGAAGTCAGTGATCAGAAGTCAGAAGTCAGAAGACAGAAGTCAGAAGTCAGAAGTCAGAAGTCAGAAGTCAGAAGTCAGAAGTCAGAACTCATAAGTCAGAAGTCAGAAGACAGAAGTCAGACATCAGAAGTCAGAACTCATAAGTCAGAAGTCAGAAGACAGAAGTCAGACATCAGAAGTCAGTGGTCAGAAGTCAAAAGTTAGAAGTCAGAAGTCAGAAGTAAGACGTCAGAAGTCAGAAATCAGAAATCAGATGTCAGAAGTCAGAAGTCAGTAGTCAGAAGTCAGAAATCAGAAATCGGAACTCAGAAGGCAGAAGTCAGAAGTCAAAATTAGAAGACAGAAGTCATAACTCAGAGGTCAAAATTCAGAAGTCTGAAGTCATAATTCAGAAGTCAAAAATCAGAATCCAGAAGTCAGAAGTCATAGGTCATATGTCAGAAGATAGAAATCAGAAGTCAGAAGTCAGAAGTCAAAATTCAGAAGTCAGAAGTCAGAAGTCAGTAGTCAGAAGTCAGAAATCAGAAGTCAGAAGTCAGAAGTCAGAAGTCAAAAGTCAAAAGTCAGAAGTCAGAAGTCAGAAGTCGGAAGTCGGAAGTCAGATGTCAGAAGTCAAAAGTTAGAAGTCAGAAGTCAGAAGTGAGACGTCAGAAGTCAGAAATCAGAAATCGGAACTCAGAAGGCAGAAGTCAGAAGTCAAAATTAGAAGACAGAAGTCATAACTCAGAGGTCAAAATTCAGAAGTCTGAAGTCATAATTCAGAAGTCAAAAATCAGAATCCAGAAGTCAGAAGTCATAGGTCATATGTCAGAAGATAGAAATCAGAAGTCAGAAGTCAGAAGTCAAAATTCAGAAGTCAGAAGTCAGAAGTCAGTAGTCAGAAGTCAGAAGTCAGAAGTCAGAAATCAGAAGTCAGAAGTCAGAGGTCAGAAAGCAGAAATCAGAAGTCAGAAATCAGAAGTCAGAAGTCAGAAAACAGAAATCAGAAGTCAGATATTAGAAGTCAGTAGTCAGAAGTCAGAAATCAGAAATCGGAACTCAGAAGGCAGAAGTCAGAAGTCAAAATTAGAAGACAGAAGTCATAACTCAGAGGTCAAAATTCAGAAGTCTGAAGTCATAATTCAGAAGTCAAAAATCAGAATCCAGAAGTCAGAAGTCATAGGTCATATGTCAGAAGATAGAAATCAGAAGTCAGAAGTCAGAAATCAGAAATCAGATGTCAGAAGTCAGAAGTCAGTAGTCAGAAGTCAGAAATCAGAAATCGGAACTCAGAAGGCAGAAGTCAGAAGTCAAAATTAGAAGACAGAAGTCATAACTCAGAGGTCAAAATTCAGAAGTCTGAAGTCATAATTCAGAAGTCAAAAATCAGAATCCAGAAGTCAGAAGTCATAGGTCATATGTCAGAAGATAGAAATCAGAAGTCAGAAGTCAGAAGTCAAAATTCAGAAGTCAGAAGTCAGAAGTCAGTAGTCAGAAGTCAGAAGTCAGAAGTCAGAAATCAGAAGTCAGAAGTCAGAGGTCAGAAAGCAGAAATCAGAAGTCAGAAATCAGAAGTCAGAAGTCAGAAAACAGAAATCAGAAGTCAGATATTAGAAGTCAGTAGTCAGAAGTCAGAAATCAGAAATCGGAACTCAGAAGGCAGAAGTCAGAAGTCAAAATTAGAAGACAGAAGTCATAACTCAGAGGTCAAAATTCAGAAGTCTGAAGTCATAATTCAGAAGTCAAAAATCAGAATCCAGAAGTCAGAAGTCATAGGTCATATGTCAGAAGATAGAAATCAGAAGTCAGAAGTCAGAAGTCAAAATTCAGAAGTCAGAAGCCAGAAGTCAGTAGTCAGAAGTCAGAAATCAGAAGTCAGAAGTCAGAAGTCAGAAGTCAAAAGTCAAAAGTCAGAAGTCAGAAGTCAGAAGTCGGAAGTCGGAAGTCAGATGTCAGAAGTCAGAAGTCAGAAGTCAGAAGTCAGAAGTCAGTGATCAGACGTCAGAAGTCAGAAGTCAGAAGACAGAAGTCAGAAGTCAGAAGTCAGAAGTCAGAAGTCAGAAGTCAGAAGTCAGAACTCATAAGTCAGAAGTCAGAAGACAGAAGTCAGACATCAGAAGTCAGTGGTCAGAAGTCAAAAGTTAGAAGTCAGAAGTCAGAAGTGAGACGTCAGAAGTCAGAAATCAGAAATCAGATGTCAGAAGTCAGAAGTCAGAAGGCAGAAGTCGGAAGTCAGAAGTCAGAAGTCAGAAGTCAGAAGTCAGAAGTCAGAAATTAGAAGCCAGAAGTCAGAAGTCAGAAATTAGAAGTCAGAAATCAGAAGTCAGAAGTCAGAGGTCAGAAAGCAGAAATCAGAAGTCAGAAATCAGAAGTCAGAAGTCAGAAGTCAGAAAACAGAAATCAGAAGTCAGATATTAGAAGTCAGTAGTCAGAAGTCAGAAGTCAGAAGTCAGAAGTCAGAAGTCAAAAATCATTAAATCTGCAATTATCAATCAGCAATCTGAATCAGAAATCGGAAATCAGTAAGCAGAAATCAGGAAACAAAAGCAGGTAGCAGAAAGTAGAAAGCTGGGAGCAGAAAGCAGATAGTGGAAATCTGAAAGCAGACATCAGAAAGGAGAAATGAGAAAGCAAAACGCAGAAAGCAAGAAGCAAAGAGCAGAAAGCAAAATGCATAAAACAGAAAGCAGAAAGCATAAAGCATAAAAAAGAAAGGAGAAAGAAGAAAGCAGAAAGCACAACGCAGAAAGCAGAGAGGAGAAATGATGAAGCAGAAAACAGAAAGTTAAAAGCATTTAGAAGAAAACATAATACAAGCAGAAAGTAGAAAGCAGAAAGCAGGATGGAGAAATGGAAAAGCAGAAAATTTATAAAAGGAAGCCGGAAGTCGGACATACGAAATCTGAAATTGGATATTGAAAAAAAAAATAAATAAGATTAGATATATGTTAAAAATTGAAGATTGATGATTGAAGATTGTAGATTGTAGACTAAAGATTGAAGATTGAAGATTGAAGATTGAAGATTGAAGATTGAAAATTGAAAATTGAAAATTAAAGATTGAAGATTGAAGATTGAAGATTGATGATTGAAGATTGAAGATTGAAGATTGAAGATTGAGGATTGAGGATTGAAGATTGAAGATTGAGGATTGAAGATTGAAGATTGAAGATTGAGGATTGAAGATTGAAGATTGAAGAATTAAGATTGAAGATTGAAGTTAGAAGTTTAGAGGTTAGGCATTGAAAATTGAGGGTCAAAGATTGAAGATTGAGGATTAAGGATTAAGGATTGAGGATTGAAGATTGAAGATTGAAGATTAAAGATTGAAGATTGAAGATTGAAGATTGAAGATTGAAGATTGAAGATTGAAGATTGAAGATTGAAGATTGAAGATTGAAGATTGAAGATTGAAGATTGAAGATTGAAGATTGAAGATTGAAGATTGAAGATTGAAGATTGAAGATTGAAGATTGAAGATTGAAGATTGAGGATTAAGGATTAAGGATTGAGGATTGAAGATTGAAGATTGAAGATTAAAGATTGAAGATTGAAGATTGAAGATTGAAGATTGAAGATTGAAGATTGAAGATTGAAGATTGAAGATTGAAGATTGAAGATTAAAGATTGAAAATTGAAAATTAAAGATTGAAGATTAAAGATTGAAGCTTAACCATTGAAAAATGAAAGTTGTAGAAAGAAGGTTGATAATGGAAGCTCAATTTCCATGGAATGATTCATCACAGTATCTGTCAATCGTCTTCCATGAATTCGGAACCGGCATTTTTACAATCAATCGAATGCGTTTACTCACGAACCACTCATATCAACTGTACTGAAAGAAAAGCACGCTCCTGCGGTTTGCGAATGACTCATCACAGACGGCAGGCTTTATCGCCTTGTTGGGGTCACCAAGACTACCACAACGATAACCAATTTTGCATATAAGTACTGCGCAGTGCCTTCTAGATTGTGGATGTTCGTTAAGCGTGTAGCAAATTTGAAATTTCTCATTCATCACCAACACGCGTAGGGTGAAAAATCAATTATCGTCGAAGAGGGTCGAATTTTGGCTTTGATGTTTTTAAAAAATAATTATGCTTATTAGTTTTGAAACCAAACTCAACACTAAAATAAGACAAACTCCCATAGCAAGATTTCGTACCAAACCCCCGGGATGTTAAGCTCGCGAATTAGCGAGTACACTGTTTACCGATAGCCCCGCTGTTTACAATCGGAAGCGCCTCGATGGTTGCTGCGATGATGACGGTTGACCGTTGACGGTTGCTTGGATTATTTAAATTCTTAACGCTTTGCGCGACGCTCCACAAGGCATAAACAAGTTTTTCTTTACCCTTTTTCCTACTTTTTTTTGCACGAATGTGTGGCGTGGGCTTTTGAAGTGTTGGAGCAACACCCGTCGTCATCGTCAGTCAGTGCTTTTTACCCGCAGATTATCAGTGTTTATTGGTGATGACGAGGCGATGTTTGGCGGTCTTAGGTCACGTTTTAAAGCCGGCGAATCACGTCATCAGATGGGCATTTATCGAACGTTATGAATTTATGAAACGGGTTTGGTGACAGTAAAACAAGCTAGTGATAAAGCATTGATTTGGGGCGCATTGTGCTGTCACAGAATAAAGGGCAACAGGCCTACTTTGTTAGGTTTTTACATCAATGTCGGAATACTCTTTGAACTGCACGGTCGTTCCATTTTTCAGTGTATTTGATTTCATGAGAAGATTCATATTAATAATTTATATATTTTTAGCAGGAATTATCATCAGTTTGACTATGAGTTGCCGAAAAGGCTAGCCAAATCACAAGCATGAGTCAACGAGTATTCCCATATACATAGTTCCGTTGAACTTCCGCGTGATTCAGCTCGTTTACTTCTGCGTTCATTTGTTGTTGTCCTCGAATCAAAGTTTGATTTGAATTTTGTATCCGTTTTATGTGTCCATCGTTGTCATGGAAACATATGATTTACTCGATTCAATTTTTATATGACTTTGTTTACTTTTTACCAGCACTGACTTTGATAAGAATTGCTTCCTTAAGCCATAAAATACTTATTTGCTACCAGTGGCATCAAAACAACAGCAAACTTTTCAATCGCCCAGAAGCATCAGCAAGTTCTCAGACGCCACCGGAATTCTATCCTTCAACTCGTGTACGAGAAGAACTGAACAAAGTAGCAGAAAAACAAATCTATAAACGCGATACTGCGATAAGTGACCGGGAAGAGACGGCGTCGTCGTCGTCGGAAGGGATCTTGTTTGTGTATTCAGGAGATGTGCTTCCTATTACAGTCAACTCTCTACAACTCGAATTGTGAAAGGACCAAGCTATAGAACACATGGCTACCTCGATGATCTCCTGAACACTTGTTTTGTTGCAACTGTAGTTCAGGGGACCATCGAGATAGCCATGAAAATCTACTTTTCATAACTCGATACCGAGATGATAAATTTGAGTTAGAAAGATTTCACTGTAGCTGATGGATAGGATGCGACGGAGACAACGACTGGATGGCTGCGGCAATTGAGGAGATGCTAGTGCGGGCTGATGTCATCCGATTTCGCAATGTCAAGTGGTACTGTGTTGTGGAGGCTGCTGCAGTAGAGTAGTGGCGGGTTCGGCGGTGGCAATATGACCTCCGCGCCGAACGATCTCATGATTGGCCGTGACTGTAGAATTTGAATGACTCTTTTTGTGCTGGTATGGAGCGAGCGGATTGGTGACGGAGATGTGTTGTGCGGCGAACGATGAGTGAGCATCGTGAGAACGTACTGCAATTGATTATGTGCGAAATGCAGAGTGTGGAGCCGTAGGGATCATCCTTTTAAGGTTGGATTGTTCTGCTGCGAAATGTGGATGATAAAACTATTTGAGAAGATCCTTATTGATCCATATAGGGCTTATTGAGTATTTCTTTCAGCTAACAAAGCAGGCATTGATGTAATTTTATGTCATGCTGAGAATATGACGTAATAAAGGCTACCTTCAATGTGGTGAATCATATGAAGATATAGATCATATTGTCTTTAATTGTACTCGTTTTGATTTGCCAAGAAGAAATATTTTTGAAAAAAATTCAAGATTGGGTCTTAATGTACCTACATCTATTCGAGATATTCTGGCGCTTAAAAATTTAAATATTTTAAAAATTTTATATGGGTATTTTAATGAGATTTCTTATTATAGTTGATACTGCTCGCTTTTTTTTATATTTTTTCAGATAACCAATCCTTTGTACCACTCGGAGTTTAAGTTGTTTTAACTCAAGTTACTTGGATATACGAGGACCCTCATGATGACTCCGACGGCTCCGATATGGATCATTTCCGGATGAGCCTTTAATATTTAATAATTATTATTGTAATGTTGTTCGAAAAGATAAAGAGGTTTTGTGCCTTTTTGAGAAAGATTTCCAAAAAGAAATCACTCAAAGGGGTTTTTCCCTCTTTCAAAATTCAAGTTAAAATAAAAGATAATAATAATAATAATAAAGGCTACCTTCCTTAGCCGAGCAGTTAGAGTCCGCGGCTACAAAGCAAAACCATGCTGAAGGTGTCTGGGTTCGAATCCCGGTCGGTCCAGGATCTTTTCGTAATGAAAATTTCCTTGACTTCCCTGGGCATAGAGTATAATCGTACCTGTCACACGATATACGAATGCGAAAAATGGTAACTTTGGCAAAGAAAGCTCTCAGTTAATATCTGTGGAAGTGCTCATAAGAGCACTATGCTGAGAAGCAGGCTCTGTCCCAGTGAGGACGTAATGCCAAGAAGAAGAAGAAGAAAGCTACCTTGGTATCTAAAACTATACATCTAATTTTCTCTTGATAGAAAAAAGTTTTATGGCTACATTTCGATATCGAAGTCATTATCGCTTGGGCTATCCAGATAGATAAAGACAAAGACCAAGAACATTACTGGATTGGAACCAATACAGGATTGAGAAAATTTCGTCTTCTTCTTCTTTTTTCTGGCGTTACGTCCCAACTGGAACAAAGCCTGCTTCTCAGATTAGTGTTCTAGAACACACGCCTCTCACGCCGAGGACCTGGGATCGAATCCCATCCCCGAGATAGTCACTAAAAATTTCAATGACAACTTCCTTCGGAAGGGAAGTAAAGCCGTTGGTCCCGAGATGAACTAGCCCAGGGCTAAAAATCTCGTTAATAAAGATAGAAAAAAAAGTGTTCTTATATTTTCCACAGTTATAAACTGAGAGCTTTTTTTGCCGATTGACCATTTTTGCATGTGTAAATCGTGTGGCAGGTACGAAGATACTCTTATGCCCTGGGAATCGAGAAAATTTCCTTAACGAAAAGATCCTCGACTAGCGGGATTCGAACCCACGACCCTCAGCATGGTCCTGCTGAATAGCTGCGCGTTTACCGCTACGGCTATCTGGGCCCCATAACTTTCGTCATCAGGAAAATAATTTGCTCTCCGCTAATCTGCGCAAAGTTTAAATTGGAAATGATTCAAACGTCAACCCATCAAAAGCGGATCGATACAAACAGAAGCGTAGACAGCAAACCCATCTATTCCGGGATAAAAAGCGCCTACTGGAAGAGTTGGAGTGCGAAGCTGGTTTGGAGCAGCTGTATCGTTCTCAAGAAACGCGTAAGTTGTACAAGAAACTCAATGCATCCCGCAAAGGCTTTGTGCCGCGAGTCGAAATGTGCCGAGATAAAGATAGAGGTAT
Organism: Aedes aegypti; assembly: GCF_002204515.2. Taxonomy (NCBI): domain Eukaryota; kingdom Metazoa; phylum Arthropoda; class Insecta; order Diptera; family Culicidae; genus Aedes; species Aedes aegypti. The sequence goes on from NC_035107.1 coordinate 3,612,830, forward strand.
CTTGACGGTCAAACTTGAGGTGATTGAAAGGTGGAAGAAGCACTACGATGAACACCTGAATAGCGCAGAGGAGGAATGTCAAGGCAGCAACAGGAATGGCTTCATCGGTACGACAGATGAGGGGCGCAACGAGCTAGGTTGTTTGACCAAGTGGAGCAGGATTTTGGAAGTGTGGGACCAATCAAGGATCATGTAAATCATGTGTTACTTCTCAGAGGGAAGAGGAAGGGGGTAGTTATAATCACATAATACACACAGAAAGTATCTGGTCCCGCCGAGATGCTTTAAGGATTTTAAGAATTTAAGAAAGAGCAGTGTTTAATATTTTCCAAGGTCAGAACAAATGTTGCTCAACTCAACGCTTGAAAACAAAAATGTTTATAAAATGAAGCAATTAACTGTTGCTTCATTTTATGAACATTTTTGTTTTCAATATGAGGGTTGTTGCAAGTTCCCCGGTAGCGGTAGAGCAGAACTATCATATGCGGAAGTATTTCAGCAATCAACACTCAAAGGCAAAATGCACCAACTCATAAAGCTTACATTTTACAAAGACTTTATTACACCCATCGAGCTTTCTCCCACCTTCCTAGCTCCTATCGACCCATCAAGGCATCAAGGCCTGACTAAATCATGTTCTTAGAAGCTAATTATCTTTCTTTACTTACGGGCCCGTCCTATAAGTGACTACCTGACCTACTGCATCGCACCATCTTCAATGCATTCCTCGGTCGCACAACGCACGAGCACATCGCACACCTGATTCGGGAACTATGCTGATTCGGACCACCGTGGGTGACTGGTGACGACTTCGACCTTCGGACGTGTTGCTCCCGTGGGACACCACCCCGGTCCCCTTCCACTGATCGGCCTGAATGGTATCGACGCTGCTCCTCGTCACTCGGTGTTCCTTGCAGCCGCTTCCTCTGGCCCGACCACACCGTTTGTCTTCCGAACACGATGCCGGAATGATGGTTCACACCGAAGCGCGCCGGTGGCTCTCCTTTCCCCGAGGCAATCCGTCTAGCGACCGGACGAATCAGTCTATAAGTACAAATAAAAACCCTGCGCATCGTTGCCATCAGCGTTTGGCCGATTTTGAACTCTTACAATGAAACTCACCCTTTAAGGGGTCTGTTGTCTTCTTCGTGTACGACCGAATGTCCGTCGTTGCTCACGGGATTCGGTTCACCAACGGAGCGTAGATTGGGAGCGATCGCTTGGGCTGGCTTTTCCTCCCAAATCGTGCGTCGGAAGTTTCTTTCGGCTTCAGCCCCAATTGTTTGTTCCGAAAATGCGGCCTATTAGAGGATTGATATGGCACGTCATTTCGTGTGAGGTTTTTTGGTTAAATCCACGTGGCTTCCACAAAGCACTCACCTTCAATTCGTGCGCCTTCGAGCGAGAAAAATCTACACACAGCGTTTCTGGAATCGAAGGGCTCAACCGATCGCAGCTACCCTTATTGCTGGCTGTCGCTACAGGTGCGGAATCCCGGAAATTTGTTACAGGCGACTGCCCACTTTTTGATTTTTCACTTTTTCGCGACGAGCGAACAATGGCGACTTTTCCACTTTCTGGTCAAACGGTTTCTGTCTCCTAGCTGCGGTGTGGTGCAGATTTTGCGATCGCTCATGCACCTCTGTGTGTGTGCAATGTTGGTTTGCACGAACATTTCAGTCGGTGTTTTGCTAGTTATCGATTGATGCGATGGTATGTGCGTGTACGAAAAAGGCTTTTCGTTCAGGGGTGTGCTAATGGGAGGCACACTGCGACCTCTATATTTCAGATGTTGCATTACATAGTGTTTATTCTCATGATAATATCTAATAATCCTTAGCTCACATAAACTAAACGTAACAGGGTGTAATAAAAGTGTGGAGTTCATACTTGAGAGTTCTGTTTGATCTTTCGACCTTGACGTTTGCTCCTGCGGGGGCGGGTGACGAGGGCGGGATCAAACATGTCGCACGTCGGTCGAGTAGTGAAATGAAAAAGCGCCACGGATCGTTAGTAGTGTTTGATCTATTGATCGAGCTGATATGGATATGGAGCTGAAACGAACTGACAATAAACACAACTTGTTTTTTCATATAAATAATCAATTTGCCTTGGCAACTCCGGCAACAGGCAAACAGCAAAACTCCATGCATACTTGATAATCTTCTCAATATAAATATTAATATCATTAATAAATATTAATATTTTAATACTGGATCTAGTGTCCTGCCCAAGGGGTGGATCACTTCTGATGCATCTGATGAATCGGAATAATTTCATGCATTTAAATGCACGTAAATGCACACTCGACAAATTCGAAATTCATGGCTTGCTCCAACAATTGGTTGTTTTCGCAAGCCTAACACCTGAGGGGACACCCCAGTACACATGCCAGAAGCAGCCCGCCATCCGTACTATGCAACGTTGGGCAATGTGCCGGGAGAAGCTATCAACGTTTAACTTCATTGGCAACTACCGTCAACCAAACGAGTCCCCGTCCCCGATCGAGCGATCCCCACTTTACGGCAACACCACCCCAGTCGAACAAATGTCTCCCTACAATGCCGGCAGAACCAGCGTGACTCCAACACCGGGTGGCTATCAACCCAATGTGATGAATCCAGATTTCCTGCTGGGGGGCACCCAACAGTTCCAGAATCAGTACGCCTTTCCCACACTGCCCCCTACCAATGGCCAACCCCAAATGTACCTGCATCAACCCCAACAACAATTCCAACCACCCGCCAACATGAACAACCAACAGCAGTTCAACGTGAGCAATCTCATAGACCCTCAGGATCAACTGCCTCAGCCGGGACCCAGTGGCGTTCAGGCGGTTCCTTCGTTTCAACTCTCGGGTAGCATAGGCGAGATAAACATCAGCAGCCCCTGGCTAACCAAGGACTTTTTTTTTTTTTTTACATAAAATTTGTTTATTGATCAAAGAGTAAAAAGTAATTACAAAATAATTTCTTATACTGCATTATCGATTTCAAATTCTAGTGAATCTACATCTATTACATTATTATTGTCCATAATAAAGACGACGTAACTTGCAAACATTTTAAGTATTTTAGTTTTCTTCCATCTTGCTACATTTCTTAGGGAAGGTTTCAACAAATCCTCTATAGAAAGTCTACGCCATCCATTGAGCAAAGTAGATATCTTCCGCTGTAGTAGTCTCCAAGCTGCCTCTACACGAACGCACGTACCCAATTTATGCTCTAATGTTTCGCACGGCTCGGTACAATGTAAGCAGTTTTCACCGTCGGCTCTGTTAGTTCGATGCATGAGTTTTCGATGATTAAGCTTCCCGTTTACGAGAAGGAACAGCAAACTTCGATTCCCCGAGGACAACTGCTTGGATGCAATATTTCGCCAGATTTGCGGCCAGCTGGCTGCAGGATAGTCACGTGAAATTTTCGGTTCATCGGTTTGGCTGATATAGAAGTTGTGGATGGCGCCGACTGAAACGTTTTGCTGAATTTGAAGAGGAAGTAAAGGAAAATTGGATAGGATTTGTTTTAGACAAGGACAATCTGCGGGAGGGTTGGGAATTGCATGGGAAATAAAGGAACTATAAAAAGGAGTAGAGTCGATTTCACGGATATGTCGGTTGATTAGCAAAGCCTTGCATTTTAGAGTTGGCAGTTGCAATTTCAATCCACCTCCTTCTACATTGTGGGACAATTGCAGCATTGGTACCCTGGCTGGAATACCACGCCACAGAAAAGACCCCATCGCAGCAGTCAGTTTTGCTGTGTGCACAGCAGCCGGCGTGAGCAACGATGCGAGGTACCATATTTTCGATGTGATAAACACATTTAGTAGAGTCACTTTCTGTTGTAGCGTGAGCGCCCGTTGTGAGTGCAGATATATTTGACGAGCAAAATTGCCAACGAGCGCATCCCAATTCAACTTGTTCATAAGCCGAATGGAGTTGGCAAAGGTGACTCCTAGAATTCGAACGGTGTTCTCACAACGCATCCAAGGCACTTTGAGTGGCGCATTGTCAGTGTAACCCACTGATACAGACGTTGACTTTGCTAGACTTAGCCTAGCACCCGACACTCGTCCAAAACGATGAAATAGCTCTCGAATTCGCTCCAATCTGGCCTCGCATGTAACTATCACCGACACATCGTCAGCGTATGCCACCACCAAGTCGGGCCCGCAGGTTTCCTCAAGCCTCTTGATGAGTGGTTCCAGGTAGAGCACGAACAAGTGCATCGAGAGCGGATCTCCCTGACGCACTGATCTCTCGATGGGAAATGCTCCCGACAGACGTCCATTTAAGAGCAGGCGAGAAGATGATAGCTCTCCGATTTTGCTGAGAAGACGAACAAAGTTCGGGTTAAAGCCGAGTGCGCACATGTTGCGAAAGAGGAAAGAGCGATCAACAAGATCGAACGCATGTCGCAGATCAAACGATGCTAGTAAACCCCGTTGTTTACGTTTGATAAGCTGTGCCATGCGGTCTTTCAAGGCCAGCGTGGCCTGGAAGATGTTTCGTCCGAAGCTGGAGCACTTTTGGCCTGCGCTGAGCACACGATGGTTTCTCATTACTAGTTCCAGGCGCTGTTTGAGTATGCGAGACAATATCTTATAGTCGCAGTTGAGTAAGGATATCGGTCTGTACGAGTGGGCCGTTTCATCGTTCCCTTTTTTCTTCACCAGTACTACGATTCCATCGACGAATTCAGCTGGAAAATTTCCAGCAAGAGCTTCATTCATGACCAACGTTAACTCTCTCCAGATGACGTTGAATGTTTTAAGGTAGAACTCACGTGGGAGCGAATCACCTCCGGGGGATTTGTTCGGGCTGCTGGATTTGATGGCCATGATGATATCGGCTGGTGTTATTTCTCCCATGCAGGCCACGTTTGCCGGATCGTTATCTGGGACAACTCTCTCGCATAGGAATAGTTCGTCTGCAACCACGTCAGTTTGTTCAGCAGCATAGAGCGTACGGTAGAAATCGAACATGTGTTGCTCGATCGCATGCGCGTCATCAATGGGCTGATTTTGTTCATCTCGCAAGTGGTCGATGGTTGTTTTCCTCCTTCTTCGTTCGCCGATCTGGAACATTGAAATCGGTTCACCGGAAATATATCGCTCGCTAATTCGCATGAAATCTTGGGAGAAATTTCGTTGCAAGGTTAACATTTGCGCTTTGACTCGATTTATCGTTGATAACATCGCCGGATTCCGATAGTAGCCATCGTATGCTGATCGAAGTTCTACGTACAGTCGTTGGTATTCGCGATGGAAATCATCGAAGGCGGCCTTAGATTTCCAACGAAAGAAGGATTTTATCTTGGGCTTAGCGAATGATAACCACCACTGCATCCAAGAAGGAAAATTACGCCGTTGGCGCGTCCAAAATTGCCAGCGGTATTGGAATTCTTCAATATTCTCCGGTGTGAGGAGATGCGGTCGGAGGGACCAAAACCCACGACCAGGCTCATGACCAAGATTGGGTAGGCATATACGCACAGTTAATGCCTTGTGGTCGGAAAAGGAGCAGACATGAGTGACCGCTGTTCGCAGATGACTACCTAAGCTCTGGCTAACATACATGCGGTCTAGCCGAGAAGACGAATTGTGAGTGATGTATGTGTGTCCAGGTGTGTTTGGGCAAATTTTTTGCCACACGTCAATTAACTGTAGCTGCTGTACAGCTGTTAGAAGAGCGGGGCTGGGATTGTGTCCCGTCGCATCACATTGTCGCAGAACACAGTTAAAGTCACCCGCAATCAACGTATGTTCTGTGTGGTGGCGGAGATAGTAAGCTAGAGTGTTTGTGAAGAACCGCTCCCGCTCAGCCCGTAGAGCAGTTCCAGACGGAGCGTATACATTACAAAATGTTGTGTTTTGCACCCGAAGGGCAATCAAACGTCCATCTAAGCTCTTTTCGACGTGGGTGAAACGAATGTGCTCTTTGAGCGCTATTGCCGTTCCTCTTCTTGCATGATCCACATTACATACAACGCTATAGCCAGGCAAGTGTAGCTGATCATTTTCAACTTCTTGGAGAAAGGCAATATCGATGTCCATTGTTCGGAGAAAGGTTCGGAGTGCGTTTAATTTGGTCGTATTTGTGATTGTGGTGATGTTGATTGATGCTAAATTGTAACTCATGAACGCCATTAGATCAAATTATCGCTCTCCTCGTTCGTGTCGTCATCGTGTCGCAGCTTCTTGCCCGGTGGTCGCCCATGCCGGCGTTTGCTGTTCGTCGAAGCTGTTGAAATATCAGTTTCGTTACCATCGCTGGCGGCCTGACGTGTTACCATACGAGTTGTCGTTAGAAGGTTCTGTGAGAGAACCGGAGGAGTTACGAGAGCAGTGGTCTGGTCGAGTGGGTTCGGTTTGGACAACGCATGGGCAGTAGCCAGTGGTTTGTCGGGGTTCGCCTTAGAAGAAAGCGGAGCAGCAAACACAGTTTCGGATGCTCCCGCTTTTTTGGTCGATGGTTCAGCAAGGTTCGGCTTGGTAGGCTTCGGCACAGCGAAAGCATTCTCCGACGTACCAGCCCTTTTCGTCTTTTGAGATACTTTTTGCTGGGCAGCCTCCCCAGGCTTCGGTCCGAAGAGCTTCGCAAATGTAGGTTTCGGTTTTGAGACGCTCAATCTTGGTGCGGTGTTTTTTTCCGCAGGTTCTTTCGCTACATTGGCGTAGGTTTTTTGAACCAGTAACTTCTTGTTTCGCACACAAGAAATACCGTTGTGCACGAATTCGGAGCAGTACTTACAGGTCTGTAACTGTCCGAAATAAGTCACGTTCGTGGTTTGACCATCGATTGTGACGTAACTTTTAATGTTCCGTTTCACCATCATTCTTGCTATCCGAGCGCCGGTTGGTAGACCAGCGAAGCGATACTTGCTGTCCCATACTTGATTGGTAATGGTGAGAACTTCGCCGTAGGCACTGAGGAACTCAGCCACCTGCTCGTTCGTGATGTCCTCGGACAGATCGGTCAGCTTTACTTCCACCGCACCATCTTCGAGCGTAATACGAAGCTTGTAGATTTTGCCATCTACCTCCGTCTCATGTTTGTTGTCGTGCTCTGCTACGATTCTCCGTGCTAGCTCCAGGTCGACGACCTTCACGAAGGCTGGAGTTGAACAACTTGTTCGTATTGGAGTCCCAATGTGGTGGCTACAAAATCATGTAGCTCTTCGAATGACGGCTTCCTTGGCACGTTCGCATAATCGATGCGAAACGTGTTTTCGCGTCGAACACTCATCGCGGCGATATCCGCGACACTACACTCGTAAACGCGAAACTGCACGTGTACTATAACACCTCAAAGAAAGAAAAAAAATCGACCTAAGTCGCAATAGCTTGCGTGTGGCTTCCAGCGAGAAACACAACTGCTCTGCTTGGAAGTTGAGCGCTAACTGAGGACTCATCGGAGCTGAAATCGCTGATGGTCCACACCCTGTCCGATATGAAGCAACGAGATACACACTTCTCCTACATCTTCTATTGAATATATTTTCTTAGGTTTTAATATAACAATAATGATGTGCACTTAAAGCACAGACAAACAGACGGAACACTTAGAACAAATTTATTCAAAATCCATCGCCCAGTTTACACCATCATCATCTGGTGAGCATGTTGCACGAAAGGGTGTTTCGTGCAACAAGACCGGCAGATGGCGGTAGTGTGAAACTTCAAACGCGAAGAAAAACAATGCGCGCACCTCTGGTCGTGAGATTTGTAACATAACGAATTTGAAATGATCGTTAAATGAGTGGTCGATGGAAATTTCGTCAGTGTTACGTCTGTTTGTCTGTGCTTAAAGTTTTCTACAGTTATTCTATTGTATCGGTTGGTTCGGCTTGCATTTGGTTGCCTGTACCTTGCAACTCGAGTTGCAGTCCGCCTATATCGACCGTTGGTTAGCATCCAGACTAATGTCGATTTTTTAATAAATAAAATGTTCCCATTACAGTCTCGAATTTTGAATGTATTTTTTCTTGTTGCGCTACTTTTCAAGTTAAGTTCGCCATTGAAATTGGCGAATAATAAATTTGCGTCGTATATCCTATTTGATGAGCTTTCTTCCTCAAACACTGCTTCGTTCATTTCGTTCAAGGGTAACATTTCACTGGAGAATTCTTCTGAAATGTCTGAAACATCGTCTCCAGTACATAAAAATTCAAAAGATGATTGCCGTTCAATCAATGAGTCTTCGAATGACAGCTCTGTTTTGCTTATTCCCAGTTTCTGTAGCATTCCGGAAGCACATTCAAGTTCTTCCTCAATTGTTTCCAATATTTCTCTATTGGACGGCAATTGATAGATATGCTTGTAGTTAGATTCCATCCGAGAGATTGTAGGAAATTTTAGTATATCTTTATTTCGGTACGCTATACGAAGTTTCATTTGAGCTCTTCGAAGCTTTTTTTCCAAACTCTTTCATTGTAAAGTCTACTTGGGTATGATTTGATGTTGTCATAGAACGTAACCCCCGAAATAGCTCCTCCGCTGGTTGGCTTGAAAAAAACAAGATCAAAAACTGTTCCTGCAATTATATGTATTATAGATATAAATTCAAAATATGTGCAGTTTTTATAGATACTTACAATTATACGGATACGCTGTAAATCTTCCATTTTAGAGATCAGAACATCACACTAAAGGTAGCAGACAAATTTGAAACTTCAGTTTTCATAGTATTTGTTTTTCGTAAATATCGTCATGGCAATGCTAAGTTGATCAAAACTAGAAAAAAAAAATGCATTTATTTGCATCAGATGCAAATCAAATGTACATCTTAAGAGTGATCCACCCCTTGGTCCTGCCCCATGGTCCAAATCGTATTTTCCGACATAGAATCAAACTTTTCAATGTATAATGGTATAATGTCAGAAAAGGTAAATAACGTGACATTACACGGTAAAAAAATCAGCACTTGACTCAATTCAAAACATCAATCACCATGATTTGAAGAGTTCTCACTTTGGATGTACTCTACTGTTTTTAGCATTAGACTCTGAAGTGAAAAGTCGTTGATTTGGAACATCATGTTTTTTTTTTTTTCATTTTGACTGAGATCCATTCAATCCCTTTGAAGAGATGCGAGTTGGTGTCGAGGTAAGGGATGGTACCGTAATTCGGGGTAACATTGATCATATTTTTGAGTTTTTCTTAAATTTTTCATTTCGCAATACTAATGTTACAAGTTTTATATTTTTAAAACAAGTTCTGGCACCCACCGCTTCTAACTTTATACTTTATTTTGTTTTTCGAAAGATTTAAACATGTTTAAAAAAATGTTTTCAGTGATTTTTTGATTTAGCTGATATGGGGTAACATTGATCACCCAAGTAAACAACGTTCGGTAATATTGGAAATGTCGTTACTTAATAAAATCATGGCCCCTGAAGCCGAATATGAAGACCATACTCTTACAAGTCATTTACTTTTTTGGTTATTTCAAAATTAAAAACACCTTAAATCGCGGAATACGCCTAAAGGTAGGCAATTTCCTAAGGAAATTCTACATTCTTAATTGTAATTAGTTAATGTTGCCTAATTGAATAAACTTATAAAAGATTTTGCAACGGAATCGTTTTCGGCGATGCCATATTTAGTAACAACTGCATTTTTCTCGATCACATCGTCCGCAGAACTCATGTGAGACATGAATTTTCGGTTCTTCTTCTTCTTTCTGGCGTTACGTCCCCACTGGGACAGAGCCTGCTTCTCAGATTAGTGTTCTTATGAGCACTTCCACAGTTATTAACTGAGAGCTTTCTTTGCCGATTAACCATTTTTGCATGTGTATATCGTGTGGCAGGTACGAAGATACTCTATGCCCTGGGAATCGAGAAAATTTCCTTTACGAAAAGATCCTCGACCAGCGGGATTCGAACCCACGACCCTCAGCATGGTCTTGCTGAATAGCTGCGCGTTTACCGCTACGGCTATCTGGGCCCCAATTTTCGGTAGTGTCAGTGAAAATGATTGAAATCATTGTTCCAAAAAGTTGACGAATTTACGCATGAAGTAAACGCAATTTTAGCAAAAACCTTAATTTCCATTAGCTTATGAATATAAGAAAGAGAGCCACCATTCAAGATTCGAACATGTTTCTTCAATAAATCTTTATTTGAACTTTCAACGAGATGAGTAATTCCGATCAATGTTACCCCGCTGATCAATGTTACCCCGGATTACGGTACACAAATTATGTCACGCTAAATTTCAACTTTTCCGACCCCCTGACCCCCCCCCCCCCCCTTGTAACACTTTTTGAATGAGTCCTCTGAAAATTTTGTAAGGCTTGCCACGCTTCGCTCGACCCCCTCCCCCCTTTGGAGCGTGACGTCATTTGTGCATGACCCCTAAGATACGAGACTTACATTACAAAGATTGGAGGTTCAAATCTGGGTCAGGCGGAAACGTTTATTTTTTACTTTTTTTCTTTCAAATCAAAACATACAACGTTGAACTCAAGTGCTGTTACCTTGATATTGTCAAGATTTAACAGTAGTGCAAATCCAAGCGCAGAACTATTGATAGCATCGTGCTTATTTTTTACCGTGTATAATGCAAACATATAACCGTGCTACTCTGCACCATGTGAGAAACGTCAGTTGTTTTCGTCTGATTTTCGGGGTGATTTTTTTAGGTTTCTACGATTATGGTAGTCAAATGATTTATGTTTTGCTCCCTCTTACAAATACATGCAAACACAAAGTACGTAGTATATCTGCCAAAACTCTGGATAGCATTGAAACATGCCCTATATGCGAATGTAGAGCCAAAGGCTCCATCCATCTCATTACCCCGAACGCCATTACACCAAACGCCACTACCCCGAATAGCATAAGATACAATGCAGTACCATATTTTGCGTGCAAAATTAGTTTATAGAGAATGGACCATTCACGTATGCGTCTCTAACGTAAACTGGTAATCAATGCTGTGTAAAATTCGTCGGTAAAATGTTCATCATATATTTTCCCTTCTTTCATATGTCAGCTATTCTTTCGAAATAGATTGTTGACTACTATCTTCTTTTTGTTCTTTCTGGGACAGTGCCTGTTTATCAGCTCAATGGGCACTTCCGCAGTTCAAGGATTTATTCACAAATTTCATAACGCCAAAAATTGCCTTTTTTCACACCATTTTGTACGAAAATTCTACAAATTTTGTATGAGGTGTAACATTTCGATGACAACCACCCATATCCCCCTTCAGGAGGAGCGCTTTCCTTGTCAATTTACCATTCTTGTATAGAGTAAGGTGGGGCAAAAGTTCGACCTTAGTGGTATAATCAAAGTTTCCAGGAAACAATAGAAAAAAAAATGTGGATTTTAGGCAATTTGCAATTTTTTCCGTGATTTTATACATGGGTCGAACTTTTGCCCCGCTGATTCGAACTTTTGCCCCACTATGGGCCAAAAATTGTTTTCAAGCATTTAGCATATCATATCAAGCATATAATACCCCTCAAAACAACTTTATGATAGGTCTAGAAACGCTCTTACATAAAATATTGAAAAAGATTTTATCTTCAATTGGTTCCATGCAACGAAAGTTTGACCGAAAAATTACAATATTCACGTCAAAAAACAAAAAATAGCCATAACTTTTCCAAATCTCAATCGATGTTAATGATATTTGGATTGAAAGTCTCTTACTTGAATAGCATTCGAACCACCATGGCATTTATAAGATTTGTTTTGGATTGAGCTAGAAACCTTGAAAAGAAACTCTTACCCCACTCGAACTTTTGCCCCACTTTACTCTATGTGCCTCTAAGCCTAGGGATGTCAAAAACTTTTCAGTGCAATAATTCCATCATCGGAAGAATTCGAATCCGTACCTTCAATATAGAACAGCTGCGTGCTCGCCGGTATTTGGACATCTTGGTGATGTTAATATTCAATTTTGTTTTAACAAAAAATCTCCTTTGTTATGAATGATTGATAGCATCACGTTGTTACAGTGTTTATTCACGTCATAGCTGCAAGCATTTCACCAGAAATTCGCCCTTCTTTCTTAAATAGGTTGTTCTTCTAAATTTTCGTTGGATAAGCTAAGCACTAATATTTTCATATGGAACAGTCAATTCTCTTCAAAGCAGGATATCCTTAAGGCATTCATTGAAGTTAATCCTGTTAATTCTAGTCAGGAATTTCCCATTCTCTTATCTTCTTGCATTAAAACAGTCAGTTCTCTTATGGAACTGCTCACCACTTTTCTGCCATCATCATTTATTCACTGTATTGAAACAAACACAACTATTTTTGTGGTTATCTTATTAAATATTGTCTATCAGGTTGGTCTTTAAACGGGTTCATAATACAACACTTGCAGCGATAATATCAGGGCAACCTTCTATTGAGGACTGTTCATTTTATAAAGTGGACACTGGTAGAATCGCTTAGAAGTTTCTGAGAATATTACTGCTTTTATCACTTGAAGAACTCATTGTAGGAATAGGGCCGGATTAATAAATGTGGGGGCCCAGGGACCAGAGTCTTGTGGTGGCCTTAAAAAAACATTTCCTATAGTATACTTGATTGATTAAAGTTTTGATGACAATTGGTAGAACGAGATAAAAAATGGGGAATATAGCACGGAAATCCCGTATTACCTTAATGTTTTAGAAAAGGTTCTAATTACCAGAAGTTACACGGATAAAAATCTGATCCCCAAATCATGATTTACAAATCATGAAATTCATAAATTGCTTAGGCCATAATATCAGGATCACAAATCATGGTTCATGGAGTCATAATCATGATTCGTCATAAGCGTAACATCCAGTGTGAAAACACTAAGCGGCGCACTTTGCTTCAACTCATTCGTATCGATTACTCTTAATTTAAGATGACGAAGAGGTTGAGTGGTAGAGTAGGTGGCTTACAATCGGAAGGTTATTGGCTCGAATCTCAGTGTATGGTATTTTTTTATTATTTTTATTTTGTCGATCATAAACGGATGCGCGACTTAGCATTTTTGGCATTTGAATCATGATTCCGAGCAATCAGCAATGAAAACCTTACGCGTGTGTTGCGTTACGACAATCTGACTCATGATATCATGAGTCCAAATCATAGTGTATTTTCATAAGATTAAAACACACTAGAGTCATGATATCATGAGTCATAATCTTGTTTTTGGATTCTGATTTCTACCCGTGTAGTTTTGAACTGCTTTGGGCCTTCCATAAGCGCGAGTAGAGATCAATGGGTATACTAAACCTACCTTTGAGGAAAAACGGTTTTGAAATTTTCCAGCCATAGCCATTCCATACAAATTGTATGAGAGCCAAAAAGCAAACCAATCTTCTATAAATTATGTCTTTTTCAAACTGAAAAATGATTTAAAAATTCCATTGGAAAGCATGGAAACAGTACAATATTTTAGTACATCCAACTCAAAATCTACTGAAATGTCTTTTCAATTATAATTCAATATACAGTCGACTCTCCACATCTCGATGTTCTACATCTCGATATCTCTCCCTATGTCGATGACTTCATAAGTCCCTTCAGTCTGCATACATTTTCACTCTCCATATCTCGATATCCTCCTTATCTCGATATCTCCATATCTCGATGTGATTCTGTTGATTTTTCGTTCTCAATTTTTCCTCCGTATGTCGATATGACCAATATCGAAGGTTACCAAAGTTTTGGGATTAAAAACAAATTAGGAGCGCAAACTGACGTTTGTTTGTGTATTACTTTCTTGGCAACGAAGTGTTTTTCAATCTAGTATTCTTTAAAAATTTGTTCTTTGTCTCGATCTCTCCCTATCTCGATGGTCCCTTCGATATCGAGATGTGGAGAGGCGACTGTAACTAAATTTGAAATATATCAAATTTATGTTGGATTCCCTTACTTTTCGACGTATTTATTCTGTACAATTCAAAAAATATGTACACCGCATTTTTTTTTATTTTTCAATTTCGATTATGTTTAGATTTGTGTAAAAGAATACCAACAAAAAAAAAAACAAAAACTGAAACTCTCAAATCGAAAATAGTAGGCCAAATATGCTGCACGCTTTAGAAAACCCTAGAAATCATTCGAATTTAAAGCTAAAGTTAGAACGATTTTATCGGTTTGTAATAATTCTTAAATGTTCAATAATAATTATTTTAGACGCATTTTGTGGGGGACCCGGGGGGCATGCACCCCTTGGACCTCTCGTAAATACGGCCCTGAATGGATGAATCCCTGGGAAAAATGAGGGACGTATCTAAAAGAATTCTCAATTATCTGAGGAATTCAAACTGCTAATATAAATACCAGAAGAAAAATCATCAAATAAATTTCAGAAAGTATATTAAGCATAAGCATAAGCATAAGCATTGATGACCGTACAATTCGTAGTTGCTACTCCGTGATTGACCAGAATAATCGAAGTTGCACAAGGAACCAACAGATGTAGCTTGGGAATAGCTTTCCATCTTCAATGTACACTTTCGAGAGCTCCAAACATTATAAAGTCAATAAAGGCGCTGGCCACGTCCTTACGGCCATCGGGGAAAGGTGGGATTCTGAGTGTGACATCCATTGCTACTAGAGACCGAGATCACCTCTGCATCTCCATGGTTGTCACAGGGAGGAATTTGTTAGTGGGGAGGGTTCAAAAGCTACATAATCAGGATTCACCTTGGTAAGTGATGCGATCCATGCAGCCTTAGTTCAAACAGTCACCTATTAGTCACTACAGACAACGTGTTCCTAAAGTAAGTCTACACTTTCAGTGTCGAACCATTCAAAACGATTTCTGTAATGAAAAATGTTGGATAAGAGGTAAGGTATGTGTATTTGAATACTTTTTAAACAATTACAAGAGTCTTTGCCGACACTTATTGTGAAAAAACATTCATGTTTTGTTAAAGAAAAAAAATATACGTGAAAGTGACATTTCTATCGTTGTCATGATTAAAAAGTGTTTCACAATAAAATATACATTAAAAATTAAAGCATGAAACGAGCTCCCCAAATTGATCCTTCATCCCTGACTAAGCAGCCATAAGCAACTTTATCAGCATACTTGATATACACACGGCGACGCGAAAACCGAACTAGCTTGCTTGGGCCTTCAAATGTACTGCCCAGCAAACAAAACACGTGGCAGAAAAAATAGACGTCACTCCGGCGACGCGAAAACCGAACTCAATAAATTTCAGAAAGTATATTTGAAATAAATAAAACAAAGAATCCTTGAAGCTAGTGGCAAAGGAATACTTAGGGAAAACACGGGATTTCTTGGCCAACGGCACGTCAAGAAATCCTTCAAATGGTTTTCAGAGGGCTCCTCAATGGAATTTGTGGTTAAAACCTTGATAAATTTCTAGAATCATTTCTGTAGCAGTTCTTGAATAAACCTTGAGAAAATCCGGGTATACATTTTTGGATTTCCTGTGGCAATTTCATTAAAAATCACTTAATGAATTTACAACCATATAGGAACGCCAGATAGATTATTGCTAACAAAATTATAGTGTATTTCTTTCAAAAATTATTAGGAAAATCCTACTGGCATTGCTTAGAATATTATGTACAGTTTCTAATGATAGCGCCGGAAAAAGTTCCCTGGATTTGTTGCTTATGTTTATTCCGAAGAAATAAAGAATTTCCGCAAAAAATCCTGAAAGAATTCCAAAATGAATAATCGGAAAAATTTTCTTGTTTTTTTCAACGTTATCCTAAAGAAATCTCTGGATACGTTTAATAAAAAATAATAATAAATCCATGGCATAATTTTATATAAATTACCAGGAGAAATGCTCTAAGAAATGCCCTGATGAGTTATTCAAGGTCACTTGAGAATAAGTTTGGATGGTTTTTGGTTGGTAATTTTGGATGAAAAATATAAATATATATTCAATGTTTAAAAAAAAAATTAAAATTTGTAAAATTAATTTTTTGAGTTTTATCTGTTTTATTCAAGTTTGTGCCCTTAATATTTTTTCGCTCAGTCCGTAGTGGTCTTGGATTTAAAAGAAAATTAATTTTTGCATCTGCCTAAATAGTCGACCAGAAGTCGTAAGCTTACTCATTCTACAAAATTCATGCTTTTGAGAATATCTCAAACATTTAAATTTGAACAAAATGTACACCTTTAGCATTTAACTCATACTATTGAGAAGGTATCTGTCAAATTTCTAAAATGAGTGACAATGAGAATGGTTAATATCGTAAGAAAACATTTCACCAAAATTTTACCAATGTTCCAGATTTCTGGAGGCCCACAAACTTGGGTAGATTTGATTGGAAATCAGAATTCATGAAGTATTACATAAATGTAAATAATTATGAAATCAAAGCCGTAATTAGACTCAGCATCTTCAACGTAGGTATTTGAGCCTACTTAAGTATCTACATCAGGGCCCCGTTTAGTTATTAGAAGACTCGTATAAGAAGACTCATGCTATCGAATGAACTACAACAAGGGAAATAACTTACAATGCAAATATTCGTGGAGGTCCCTAAAATGTGGGATAGATTTAGGGTGGGTTGAGGGCCCCGGTAGGACCGTGACTGTGGGCCCCACATTTTAGGGGCTCCCAGTCACGATCCTCCCGGAGCCCTCAGCCCACTCACTCTAAATCTATCTCTAAAATATTAAAAGTCAGGGATAATCAAGGGGCCCCTGAACATCGCAGATCCATGTCTGCTTGTCATGCTCATTTTTTTTTGGATCTTACAAATTGCCAGTTTCTCAAAGCTATGTCGAACTTTTAATGCTATAAGATATCCGTACTGCAATTTTGGGGCCCCTAGAAGCTCGGGGCCCGGTGCGGATCGCACCCACCGCACCCCCCTAGCTACGCTACTGATTGTAGGATAATAGTTCAACCATGCACAGAAATCCGATTACGATTTTATAAATTAATAAAAAAGATATACCATAAACAAAGTGTCCACTTTATAAAATGAACAGTCCTTACCATCGTTTATGAAACAAAATCTTCTAAAAGATCTCAATGCTTGTAGTCGACAATTAAAAAAATATGAGTGAAGGAAGTGGATAGCAGCATCCAACACAAAACTTTGCTACTTCCTTATTTTGTGCATATTATAGCTATCCTTTTCATAATAAATTCACCCTACTTTTTGAAATAGGTTGTTCTTCGGAGCATTGCAGTGTAGCTGTGGTAATCTCATCAAAATTAGAGGACAAACCCAAACGAAACTTAGGTTGTATGTAAAAGTTGTTTAATGAAAATCTAGCTCCTTTTTTTATCTCCTAATATTTGAAAAATTCATTGTTAAGTCAAACTTATTTAATAGTCATAAGGATTCGTACAATTTAAAAAAAAAATACGAAGGAAATACGGGAGTCACGGGAAACAGAAAATCTCATTCCCGGCAAATTCTTCCTGGAATTCGAAACTCTATTGATGACATAATGAAGATTTGCTGGAAAAGAGGTTCCAAAAAGATAAAATATGCTTTGAGATTTAAGTGTTTGCGACTACTTTTCGATGCACTCCTTATCCAAGTTCTTAAGACATCCTGAAAAGCTAAGGATAAAAAATTCTCAACCTTGATCATCCTTCCAAAATCATCAGCATTTCTCGAAACTCAGGGATTTTTTTCGAATATATTGTCCAATATCATTTCTTTTGGTGGTATAGTTACATTTAGATTATTGTGTTTGATTCCAATGAGGATTTTGAACGCATCCTGTAGCAGTTGATAGGTGTATTGGCTACGTTCATGCAAAAATTACTCGGCATAGGAAAAAAATCTTCTTGAATTTCCTAATCTCTTCTGGAAACCAAGTTTCTAATATCTTTGCTTATGGTCCGCAGTTTGTTTTTAAAATCTCCGGCTTCTTCCTGAAATTCACGTTTCGCTTCCGTATAATATACAGTCGAACCTCAATAAGTCGATATTGAAGGGATCAACGACTCACGTATGACAAATCCACCTTTCATTTCAGCTGAACAACTTCGTCTTGTTTCATGGCGCTTGCGAGTCGTAAGGTAATGATTAAACTTTTAACCACGCATTACTCATTCCTTACACGATGGCGCACCGGAAACGTAATTTACGACGACATTTCGCCGGAGCACGAGTTTCCCATCGCCATCAACGTCTCGGGGCCATTATAATATAAACGCATCGACCACAATCAATCATTCCTGCTCGGTTGAGGCCACGTTCGTAAGGCCGGGGAACATTATGAAGAGCGTTTGGTGGACAACAACAACAGTAGTTTTGGTCAACCGCGGCAAGCCTTCACCAACGATGCCCGAACCATATAAGGCCATCTTCATCTGTCGTTCCGTTTTCGGTTCAACCGAATACAAACAAACTACAAGGTAGGACGCTCACGCCTTGGCCGAAAAGAAAAAAAAAATGGCATGCCTACCTTCCGCTGACGAGATCTATCATTGGCACAGCTGCTGGTGGCCGTGCGTAGAGAGCCTACATACAAAAGCTACAAACTCCGGTCAATGGGAAAATACCTTAAATAGCTGAGCGCGATCAACAACACACGCGGAAGCGCCTGGCCACAGCATTATATGGATTTGGGTCACTCTTCTTGTGGCTGCTGCTGCTGCTGTGCTCGTTTGCCTCCAATCTGCGAGTGATTGTTCGTTACTGGTTCATTGACCGGTTGACGATGAGTGCGGTTGGCGCGGCGATGACGGAGGAGGCTGAACTCGATATGGATCGAGTTGGCCTTGACTTATGCAATCGGTGGTAATTGGCATATACATTTCCAAGACAGCAGCAGCTCGTAGGAAGAGAACCCGGTAACTTGATCCCGAACAATTGGAAAGTGAAATGAGTTCCTGCTCTGATTCTCACTTGGTGCCCAAGTGCGGACTGTAACTGATGAGAGTTCATAACCTTGTGCGGTCGGTGTCGTTTGCTACTGACAACACGACTGTCGACCACCGATCGGGACGCAACGCAGCCATAATTTACCTTTTATGAGCACGACTAGCCGCCGAGCACGTCGATGCGATAGAGCGAACGCGCGATGACCATTTATGGTAGGAGCAACGAGTGTGAGTATATGCGATACCGACGACGCGAGGAGATATCCCTTTTGGAGCATGGATCTACTTCACAGACAGAAAGGCGACTCGGCAGACTCACGGGAGACCTTCGAACGAGACTTCGACTTTAGCGATGCTTCGATTGGTTGTACTCTGGCGAGGTAGTTCGACATTCGACAGTTCTTAGGAGCTGTTTCAGAGAAGAACTGATATGAGCATGGGAATGATTAATCAACGGTCCGTCAAGAAAACATGTTCAAACAATGCCAATTTGTTGATCGTTTCATTAACTGAGAATAAAGTTAATCGCTCAATAAGACAAACGGCCTCTTTCAAATCCACCGAACCGTAACCTCTGAAAGTGTTTGCCGAATGTACGCACAGTGATTCAATCTAGGAAAAATCTCGGCCAAAACATCAAACTCTCGTTTAAATGGTAAATATTGTTGAATTTTTACTGAAATAATATATATTCTACACACTTAGATTTTTTTTTCACGAGCTCGGCTATGCGAATCTCGGTTTTCCGATTTTAACCGAGACTCAGCTAACAATGGACCGATGCACGAGTTCACTATCTGACGTTTGAGCGGTGCCTTGTTATTTACGTGACCATGGTAACTAGTGAATACGGCACCGCTCAAATGTCAAATTAGTGAACTCGTGCAAAGGTCCATTTGTCCGGTTGCTTAGCAATGAAGCACGATACTCGACTTTTATTTACAGAGATTCTCGGCTGTGCGGATCTTTAGCCGAGATTCAGCATTCTAATTTAAGTGTGTACTGTAATCCGGGGTAACATTGATCGGTATGATCCATCTCGTAAAAAGTTCGAATCATCCTTTAATGGTGGAATATTTTCAAATCATGAATGGTGCTTCTCTTTTTTACACTCATAAGCTAATGAAAATTGAGGTGTTTGCGAAAATTGCGTTTCGCTCATGCGTAAGTTTTTCAAGTTTTTGAATCAATGATTATTATCATTATGGATGACACTACCGAAGATTCATGTCTCACACGTTCTTCAAATTGTATGAGCAAGGAAAATGCGTTTGTTACTAAAATGACATCGCCGAAAACTATCCCGTTGTCAAATCTTTCATAAGTTTCATTAATTAAGCAACATTAACAAACTGCTATAAGGAATGCAGAATTTCCTTAGGAAATTGCCTACCTTCAGGCGTATTACGCAATTCAAAGTGTTTTATTTTTGAAATAACTCAAAAAGTGAATGAGTTGTAAGAGTTTGGTCTTCATATTCGGCTTCAGGGGCCATGATTTATGTAAGCAATGACATTTTCAATATCACCAAACGTTCCTTACATAGGTGATCAATGTTACCCCATATCAGCTAAATCAAACATTCACTTAAAACTTTTATTTCAACATACTTAAATATTTTAAAACCCAAAATACAGTATAAAGTCACAAGTGGTGGGTGCCAGTACTTGTTTTAAAAATATAAAACTTGCGACATTTGCATTTTCTAATGATAAATTTAAGAAATATCCCAAAAACTGATCAATGTTATCCCGGATTACGGTACATGTTTTTTGTTATATTCAAACACTATGGAGTTTTATTTCCAAATGTTGCTTGTTTTGCACTGATAATTATGATAAAGTTAATATTTATGATTCTTCTAGTTAACATCTAGACAGATAACACGGAATCAACAATTTCACACCACAATACTCGGTTGGTAGCTCTGCGCGGTCGATACTATAGTATGCCGCCTTGAAATCGATGAAAAGATGATGCGTTGGGACCTGGGACCACGACATTTTTGGTGGATTTGCCGTACAGTAAAGATCTGGTCCGTTGTCGATCGGCCGTCAACGAAGCCGGCTTGATAACTTCCCAAGAATTCGTTTACTACAGGTGACAGACGATGGAAGATGATCTGGGATAATACTTTGTAGGCCGCCTTTCTTGTAGATGGAGCATGTTACTCATCACTTCCACTCCTCAGGTAACTGTTCTGCTTCCCAGATTGTGCCTTTCAACCGGTGCAGACAAATGGCCAGCCTCTTCGGGCCCATCTTTATGAGTTCAGCTCCGATATCATCGTTACCAGCAGCTTTATTGTTCTTGAGCAGGCGAATGGCATCCTTAACCTCCCTCAAAGTGGAAGCTAGTTGATTTCCATCGCAGTACTGATGAAGGCATTTCCTCCGTTGTCCCGTCCTTCATTGCCTGTGTTCTCAGCGCCATTCATGTGTTCGTCGAAGTGCTGCTTCTACCTTTCGATCACCTCACGCTCGTCCGTCAAAATGCTCCCATCTTTATCCCTACACATCTCGGCTCGCGGCACGAAGCCGTTGCGGGATGCGTTTAGCTTCTGATGGAACTGAGGTGTTTCTTGAGAAAGGCACAGCTGTTCCATCTTTTCGCAATGCGTCTCCTCCAGGCGGCGTTTTTTCTCCCGAAACAGGCGGGTCTGCTGTTGCCGTTCCACGTTCTGTCGGGACCCTTGCTACAACATGACCGCCCGCGCTACACAATTGTAGAGCGAATTATTAAACGGCTACGCGGGTTACAGCCTACTATTACAGCATGCAATCTTCTCCTCCATAATCTGCCTACACGCCTCGTCGAACCAATCGTTCCGTCTACTCCGTCCCATGTTGCCGACGTTGCTCTCAGCTGCATTGCTGCTGATGGCTGATGGCTGCTTTCCCCGTACTACAGTAAATAGTCGTCAAGAGAGGCTTAATCCAGCTCACCCTCTTCCGGTAATGCAGCCTCGAGGTACTGCACGTATGCAGCTGCGACATCCAGTCTCTTTAGCCGCTCTATGTCAAAGTGGGTCGGCCGTCGGTACCGTACGTTGTTAACGACGGAGAGTTGTCGGCGCAGTTTAACCATCACCAGATAGTGATCAGAGTTGATGTTAGCGCCACGATAGGTCCTGACGTCGATAATGTCGCAGAAGTGCCGTTCTTCAATCAGCACATAATCGATTTATGATTTTGTATGCTGTGATGATCTCCAGGTGTATCGGTTCGGAAGACTGTGCTGGAAGTAGGTGCTAAGAATGGCTATATTTTTGGAGGCGGCTGTGATATAAATAAGATTTATCATTGAGAAAAATTATTGGCATTTTTCGGCGAAGCCAATACTAATGCTCAGAGTTAGAGATGGGAAAAGCACTGTAGCAAACATTTACCACCTCTACATTTAAATGTTTCCACACGACCATCAAAAACCAAAGCAAACCATGACCGTTCAAAACAAAAAAATGTGACGGCTCTTCAAAACTGTAATCTTCTTTTTCCCAACGTTTTTTCAAACCCAAATGCGAAATGGCTCGAATGGTGACACGATTTTTCCGTTTTTTGGGGTTTTGCATTTTTGCTCGATAAAGGCAGCATGAAATTGAACTTGTTTAGATGTATCGCAACGGAATGATTGTGCTCTTGCTATTAGCGCTAATAGATTTCAATTAGTTGGAAAGACAAGCGAAATATTAGCGATTGAATAATTTAACATTTTTTTCAATCATTCACCTCGAGATGGCTGCCCGAAAACGATCATAGTGGAGAGACAAAAACATTCAAGCAGTGTGCGAACCGTTGCAACAGTTGGCAACGTTGCAACGCGTTGGCAGCGCAACGCCTGATGGTATTGATGCTGCTGCTGCTTTGTGTTTTGGTTGACTGGCAGAATCGATGAACTTTGATAAATTTTAGTCATCGTTCCCAAGCCTGCTCAAAGTGAAAAGGAGTAAAGAAAGTAGGGGAAGTGGTGGTAAAATGAACAGGGGTGGTAAAATGAACACCTTGCCTTTTATCGAGAAAAAACAAATTTCGATAAATTTTTATCACGTACGGGCGATTTATAGCATAAATAAGAGTGTTTGAGTTGATACGTAGGTCAATTGAAGTGAAAATATCAACGAAAACGAAGATTTAAGAAAACCACGTTTGAAAATAAGAACTGACGTAACTTTTAGCTCGGAAGACTTGAGGTTTTTCAGTGAGGTGAAATCGTTATGATATGAGGTCAAATCTGATACCTTTAGAATTCTCTTTGAATGGATTACAATCATTAATGGACATATTTTCGGTGAAGCAATAAAAATTTTCAGAAATATTTGTTTTGCTCGCGTTTTTCGAATGATGTTCATTTTACCACCAACAGCTGTTCATTTTACCAACATAGTGCAGGTAAAATGAACATTTCTATCGTTTTTTGCTAGCGACAAAATATGTGAAAATTCAACAATTTTAGTCTGAAATCGTGTTGCTGCTATAGATAACATCCCTGTTTTTGATGTTGTGGGATAGAACTATACAAATTCCTCGTTTTTCTATCAGAAACAAGATGATTTCCTTAAGGTGTTCATTTTACCACCCCTTCCCCTAATGAAAAGGGTGACAGGTCAATAGGCCGAAGAACGTTAGGTCCAAGGTATCTAAAAGGGAGGTAATACGATATGTCCAATTGCTGAATCCGCCATATTGGAAAAGCATACAACAGCTGGCCACTTTGTTTTCATGGAATAATCCAGCATGTCATGAAATCTAGTCTGCTTTTTGCTCTTCACAGTTTGTTTTGTTTGGTGCACGAACGGAAACGTCATGGATACTAGCCAATGGAAGTAAAATATTAGGAATCAGTTGGAAGCTTTTTAGGATAGTTCTTTTATAGGTAACAGAGTAACATCAAGAGTATACTACACGATCCATTGGCAATAAGGTGAATGATAATTTGAAGTATTTCTGCAGATATTAATCATCCGTATTCGGAATCTTTCAGGGCGTCCTCAATTGGTTTTGTTTAACTAATGCTTGAGATTACTTAAATCGTAGAAGTTGCATCGGACAGAGATAATCAGATACATTAGAATGTTGGCAAGTTTTCTCGAGAAGCGTCCGAGCCTGTCAAGGCAAATTGAGAACAAATGAGGCAACAAGGCTTTGAATGAATGGATTGAAACTAGCCCTTATTCTACACATAAATCTTCATTATAAAACTAAATTGTGACTCTTGCTGCTTTGCGGAATACGTTTTATATTTCCATATTGCTTGTTTGTTCTGTGAAGACCGACCATCGTATTGGTTACAGGACGATAACTACAATTGGTTTCGCTATCAACTACTTGGGAATCGAATAAAAAACGCATTAGGGCCCATTCACACATTTCATAACGCTGAAGAGGGTGGGTGGGTGTCCTTAAGATGTTACAGTTCATACAATATCCGAAAAATATTCATACAAAAAGTGTTACGAAGGGGTGGGTGAGTGTCAAAAATGATCACTTATGGCGTTATGAAATTTGTGAATAAACCCTACCGGTTTTTGGTATTGGCAACTGTATTCTCGCAATATCTATCTGATGATGTTTAGAATAAAATAATGTGACTTCATCTTAGAGGCAATGAAACTTTATCCTATTTGCCTTCACTATGGCACACACCGCAACGATCTTGAATATTATAAACATCTCTATGGATACGATTATACAAAAACATATCGGCCAGCTTGCCGACTCGCCAGCTGTCACTTTCCCCCCCTCTTGGTTTACCACTCCCCGCATCCAGTGACTGCTTAGATTGCTGTACCTGTACGTTTAAAATACCTTGGTTAGGTCGTTTGGATTGTTGGGACTGAAATTTTCTATGATTCGTTTGAGTGTTTTTAGTATTTTGGCTTTTTATCTGGAATAATATTCCTTATTAAAAAATACATTTGTTTTGATTGCAACTGGTCTTTTTTGACTCTACACAGAATAAAATGTTTAAATTTAAACGGCATGTAAACCAAAAAACTTGTAATGTAACATTGATTGAATTTAAAAAAAATGTTGAAAATTTAGTTAAATTTAATGCATATACAAATTCAGTTAAGTCTAAACAAAAACCCTCCCTGTAAAAAGGTGTCATATGTTGATCGATTTTCGAAGGAAAAGTGTGGTATCTTCGATTTGCAACTCATTCGGCCTAACGATCCATTCGGCCTAATGATCCAATCGGCTTAACGTACTTCGGTCTAGCGAACATCAGCCTAATGACCCAGCGCCATGAAACAATATGATGGATAGATTTGCATGCAATAAGGTCCTAAAGCACTGTCCCAATTTTAGTATTAAACGCATAAGTTTAGGTCAGTAACACATGTTTACTAAATTTTTAAATGATTTTCGTTGGTTTAAGCCCGAAAAACATTTTTAACGGTTTTTGAGAACCGAACACCCTTTGGCTTACACTCAAAAGTTGGGTATATTTTGTTTTCCGTGTCCCTTCCGAAATGTCAGATAGGAACAACCCCAATGTTAAAACTAAAAGCCCTGTGTCATTTTTGTCGATAAGGTGAACGTCAAACATGATCAAAAGTGTCAAGTTTAATACTTGGAACCATTTTTTGAATTAAAGATTAAATATATTATAGCCGTTTTTGAGCTGGAAAAATTGCTGAAGTAGTTGCAAGAACATGCTCTTTCATATTATTAAATAAAAACAAGAATTCTTTAAACATTTTAGGATCCAATTGCGAGTGACGAGAGAAATGAATAGAAGTTGAACAATAACAGAGGACCATACACGCAGCGAATCTACCGAAATTCATACATTTTACCTTATGAACACAGCAAAAAATAAATTTGTAACATTATGTCATTTTAGATGCTCATCATTCTCGTCGAAAATATGATGTAAAATTACATCTTTCAAACGTATAAAAACTAGCCGGAGGTAGCTGCAAATTGGAGTAATAATTGATAGAACCAGTTGAAATAATGAACAAAAGAAAAGTAAAAGATTTGAACGGGAAATGAACTACGACCCAGCGAGTGAAAACCAAGACCTCTCGGTCATCTCATCACATTGAAGTTGGATTGATAAATTTGAAACAAGTTGTGCTTTGTTGCTCGAGAGGGGTTTGTTAGCATTTATATCGATATCGCCCATTTACAGTTGAAGCTAAGTATGCTGTTCCGCTCAAGAAAAGTAAAAATTTCTGCACAAGAAATGGTCAAGAAATTTCCTAGAGTGAGCTTCATTTGAAATGACATTTCTTTTCAACTGCGTACTGCGATCAAAGAAAAATGCTTTTCTTGAGCATTTTTTGCAAGAAATTTCCCACGCATCGAGATAGGCGATAACTTTTCTGTTGAAGTGCTTTCTTCGCTTGAAGCGGAATATTGTAGAAAATTGGATGTGCTTCATGTGTTTTAGCATCACCCTACACTGAGGCAAATGGACTATCGAAATCCATAGAAACCCATTACGAATATTCAACACAAGAAAACGTGAAGAAATTCATAAATTTGCCTTATGAAACCAGAATTTGAAAATATAAAATGTTTCGCGGCAACCTAGATTCGAACCTAAAACCTTGCGATCGATAACGGGTCTCTAAACCACGCGCCTGGGGGTGGGGTGATGGTGATTGCAATAATTGTTCCATTTCGATAGTCCAGTTCGCTGCGTGTACATCAAGACGTGTAGTGTACGCACGGGTCTTCCAGGTTGCAGGCGCATTAAGTCTATCAACAGGAATTTTTGTTTAGTCATTTATGATATCAAAACTAAGATATCGTAAAAAATGTGTTTTACTGAGAAAACGGTAATATTTTAATCACTAAACAAACAAACTATTGAAACTTCAAATGGGAGTCTTGCTACAAGTTCGATGTCACTATTCTAAATGGGTTTCTTTGCTTATTCGTCTATCGAACTCGACTAAGTTTTCGATGGAATCTTCTTCTTCTTGGTATTAACGTCCCCACTGGGACAGAGCCTGCTTCTCAGCTTAGTGTTCTTATGAGCACTTCCACAGTTATTAGCTGAGAGCTTTCTATGCCAAAGTTGCCATTTTCGCATTCGTATATCGTGTGGCAGGTACGATTATACTCTATGCCCAGGGAAGTCATGGAAATTTCCATTACGAAAACATCCTGGACCGACCGGGAATTGAACCAAGACACCTTCAGCATGACTTTGCTTTGTAGCCGCGGACTCTAACCACTCGCCTAAGGAAGGCCCCTAATTTTCGATGGAATATTGTCGTGAAATTGATGTAATCCAATTCACTTATACCGAATGAAATTAATTCATAGGTAGTAGATAAACTACCCAGACAACCAGAAGTCGCATAGCAGTATACGAACAAAGTCGCTTATTTGTACAAACTGCATCACTCCCGCACTACTTGGTAGATGAAATCGTTTGATCGATGAGTTTCTTCACATAAAACGCTATTTTATGAGTTCATATATACATTCCATTTCATCCCGTATACTTGTACAAAGTAAGTCGGATCAATCCGTAGCAGCTGTCAAATAAATTTTGTTATGATGAATTAAGTCGTATAAGAGTTCTGACTAATTCGCAAGAAAATCTACGCACTCGCATTGCATGTTATGTTTCATCATATAAAATATGCACGTATATCGCCTCCACTTTTGTACGTATAAGGCCTTTTCGCGACATCTTATACGTGAAACTTTGCTCATATAAGCATCGCATAACGCAAAAGGTGATTTGGTTATATGTACATTCTGGTTGTCTGGGTATGGACTACTAATATACATTTTCATAAACAATACTGTAAATGGTCCAGCCAAGAGGTAGCCTAAAATTTAAAATCAAATAGGGTCCTAAAGCCCTGTCCCAATTTTAGTGCCAAACGCTTAAGTTTAGGCCAAAAACACATGTTTACTCAATTTTTTGATGTTTTCGTTTGTTTGAGTCAAAAAAAAAAAATGTTTTATGTTCGATTTTGTCACACCCCTTGGCTTAAACTCAAATTTTTGGGTATATTTTGTTTTCCGTGTCCCTTCCGAAATGTCAGATAGGAACAACCCCAGTGCTAAAACTCAAGGCCAACAACCCCAGTGCTAAAGGTCAAGGTTCATTAATGGACCCAATTTTTCAATTGAAGTTTAAATATGATATAGCTGTTATTTGAGCGGGATAAATTGCTAAAGTAGACGCAGTAACATGCTTTTTCATGTTATTAAATAAAAACAAGCTTTCATTGAACATTTTAGGACCCTATTAATACTTGAACTGTATTGATTTGATTTTGAATTTTAGGCTTAGATTTAAAATATAACTTTAGATTTAAAATATAAACAAAGGGTTAAGGATGCCGAGAGAAAACTACTTCTAATTTTTGGGTTTTGGCCACCCTCGAACTGATCTGCTATACGGTACGATCTAGTCAGCGCTGTCAAGCAAGGATAGGTGATGGCGCCAACGCCTACTCACTTTTGAAAATGATACAGCGAAGAGGCAAGACACAGTCCGGAATTAAGGTTAATCGCGAGCCGGGTCTGAAGCCGAATTGGAATACGCGCGTGCCAATAGAGATGAATCAGGTGTGCGAATCCGCGGTTGTGCCGAAAATGGAATTTGATTCTGCACTCGCGAAACTTGTACATGCATATATTTGCACTCAGCATATGTGGGCCATCTTGCTTGCATTATACAACGGCTTGCATAGATTCCACGTTGCTTGGCATCCGAAAGTACTGTATAGTGAAATCATCTTCGATCAGCATGTTGCCTCATTAGGGGTACGACTTTCCATAGTTTGATATTATCTGCCAAAAAACTGCAACTGATTATTAATGACTAACAGTTTATTTATCACCAACCATTTGGCATGCACAGGCATTCAACTCATCGGTCAAAATATACTCAGCAAGCCATGTTTGGTAATCAACTTGATTACCTGCGGTAATCTTGATTCGCTTCGAAACAAAACGCACCACTTCGACCAGAAAAAAAAAGCTTCACTGGGAAAATCGCTGCCAACATTGTGCAATGCATTTTCTTTGCTCCATGGCTTCCGTTCCGACTGAAACACTCTTAGCGTGATATTGGCCACTTGCCAAAAGCAAAACCAACTTATCTGAGCTCCCAAATCTGTACGTTGTATCTGAATCGGAGTGTTTGTGGTACGATAGTTCATTGCTCCCTCTTTCACTCTCGATCCAAAAGCCACATCGAGGAAGACCTCTGCTTCTTGTTGCTTCTCCAGGGGCATCCGTTGATATTCCCCAAAGAAGCAGCTGAACGTACAGAAAGAAAAAAGACCTAACTCAAAACTAATAAAGCTGAAACTATATTCCCCCATTCCACCGACGCCACCCACACAATTGCACCCGTATCCACCGTCTGGAACCTTCTTCCATTAATCCGTCGAAGGTACGGCTTCAGGTGTAGCTAAGTATACCTGAGTCGTGGGCACCACCAAATATCTCCAGCCAAGCCATAAAGAGAAACTTTCGATTCATGAAATTTAGATGCACTTCAGCACTTCAGTAGGCCGAGAAAAATCAGAGCACAACATTTTCATGACGATGTAAATACATACAGCCACCATATTTTGATTAAAGACTGCGGTCTCAGTAGGCTAAAAACCCGATGTGCGCACGTTTCCACAAAGCCCCGAACGAAATATAGGTATCAGGTTAGGCACACGATGTTGCATGTCGTTGCTAGGCACTGGCTGGCTGGTGGCTGCTGAGATCTATAGGCAACTTCACACCTAATTTGCGATATCGTGTGTGGTGCGCACATTGCATCGAGGAGGGAAAATCGAACGGCGACGGGCCCTCTGCGCCCGGGATGGGATGTTTACATTATCGCGCTTGACTCTTGAACGGAGTGGATTTGGGAGCAGGAAAGTTCCGTTAATCGTTCGCTGGTTCATAAATTTGATTTCAAATTTTGTTTATCGCAATTGAAATTTTTAATCTGCTTCGGTGGCTTTCGTTGCAGGGTTAGGCGGAGATTTGATAAAAATGGAAACGATTTGATGGTGATGGAAGCTTTCAGGTTATCGGTTTCTGTGAGGAGATACCAACAAGTTTTCTGATGGCTGCTGAAAATTTAGTTGAGTATAATTGAATAATAAGATAAACTAGATATTGCCCAAGGTCTGTTACATTTTACTAATAAAAGTCAAAAAGGCGAACAGCAATCGTAGAAACATGATTTGGGAAATCATTCATTATATCGGGTGAAAACCTTTGCTCATCTTGTTTTTGTAGCCAATCTTACTCAGTTTTTACTCAGCTTTCTGGTGGTGATCTCAAAACGAGTGGTTTTTCTGACGAAACTCAAAATTCTTTTTGCTTCAAATGAAAGCTACATCCTATGTTACCCACTAACGATATTTTTTTTAACAAAATGGGCTACAAGAATTTTTATGAAAATCATCAAAAGTGTCATAAATAGTTGAAATACTTTCCAAACTTTAGGACACATTAAATAAATGACTAAACTTCTACAAAAAAATATGTATATTCTATTTTTAATGAAAATTGTCTGAGAACTTTTTGATGTCACATGAAAGATGCTTAGAAAAATGCCGAAGAAATTTACAGTTAATATGACAAGAAACAAATCTACTGTTTCAAACAAAGTTTTTCGTTGCAAATTATGCTGAATGACATTATTTTAAGCAATTCTCCTACACATCTTTGAACTATTTGTTTCCAGGTAGGGTTTTTAAACTTGTTGCCCTGAAGAACTGGATAGAATTTAGGAGCATTTGCCTGAAATAGGATTCGAAAGTCATCCAGATTTTTACGCTGGTTTGCTATGAACTTGAATCTCCCCTTTTTGACATGTCTTGCCATCACTATAATTTTTTTATGGTTGGATCTAAGCAAACTTCTCGAAGATGAAAATGTTTCATGTTGACAAAGTGATCACAGTGATGTCAGAAATTCACGTCTTGATTTTGGGAAATGTGTATCGATACTTTATTTTCTTATTTTATACTAATGTTCTGATTATTTTAGGTTGGCAGGCAGAGTAAATGGTTTGGAATAATGCTTGAGAAAAAATTGCATAATGGTGCAGAGCTACTTGGGTACTTCCTACTGTCAATTTTGAGAAGAAGGAATAGATGTGGAAACAATTTCGGCATAGATCATGTATGTGCCATTTTCTGAATTTGAGCTTCTACTGGAAAAAAAATTGTGAATCAACAAATAAACTGAAAAGTTAGAGTGCATTTTAAGAACAAAACAGCCCAAGAGACGGTTCCCGTCTGTGTTTAGTTGGTGCGCTTAGAGAACATTAAAAAATGACGTCCATCCTTTGGTGAAGGAGGGAGGTTCATGAAAATATTGCATGTATTACAGATGGGAGGGATGGGGGGATTCTAGAAATCGTAAAAAACGAAGGAGGTCATATTTCAATCTTTCCTTAGTGAGTCGTAGCGATAGAACATAGGATAAGTGTTCCCTTAGTTGTGGGTGTTCCTATAGTTGCGGTAGTCCCGTTTTCACTGATTATATTACACTTGCCACAGAACCGACACTGCCAATCGACGTATTGGCTTCTTGATACACGGAATAGTTGAAAAGACCGATCAAATTGCTTTAAAATTGATGAAATATCACTAAAATTGCTAAAACTTTACTTACTTGTACCAATAGTTGCGGTAAAGTGTTCCTATAGTGGAGGATCCCATAAGAAAACAACGGATACCGCAACTATAGGAACAAAAATTAAAAATTTACCGCAACTAAAGGAACAGTGTACCAATAGTGGAGGTATTATTTTTCACTGACATGCCGTGGATTACTGCGATGAAATCATTTTTCTCATTAAGTCACTGGTCGTTACTTCCCGTTACAACATTAACATGTGCATTAATTGCGCTACTTGAATTTAGGCGGCGAAATGAAGTTTAATCGTGCTTAGTACCTCCACTATTGGTACATCTACCCTACAAAAACCTATAATCTACGCTCAATACTTTAATTATCGTTCCACAAATGTTGGACGTTATTTTTGAACAAGCTCTCGGTCCGGCAGGCTGCAGACGGGCATGGTTAAACCAAAATGCTTGATGTTCATTAACACCGTAGACCTCGGCGAGAAATAACAAATGAACATCTCACACCGCCTCTTCTTTAGCAAAGAAATCGAAAGGAATATGATTTTGGTGGCCTAGTTTTTCTAGCCTTAATCGAAAGCACAGAACATTCAAGCCAACAAATGTACTTAACGATAAAATTATATTTTCAATTGAATTTCTTTAAGTTTTGCTTAAAATTGCATTGATTCGGTTTTGCAACTCTTCCCAAACGAATATTTGTGATCCTATGGTACCTAAAACGATAAAACAAGAAGCAAATTAATGATAATTATACGAGAGCTATTATTTCAAAATTCAGAAAAAGAAATGGTAACCGATAATGAACACAGTGAAAATTTTTGACAGCTCATGAGCAATGGACCAATGCACGATTTCACTATTTAACGTTTTAGCGGTGCCGTGTTATTTATGTGTCCATAGCAACCAGTGAATTCGGCACCGCTCAAACGTCAAATTAGTGAACTCGTGCATCGGTCCATATGAAATCATTGCCTACTAAGATTAAACTATAAAATCTGCAGGCAAGAAATGTCAAATTCGAATCACCCCCAGTAGTTTTATAGCTAGCGTAAAAAGCTGGATAGAAACTTCTTACAAGATTAAGAATATTTTAAAAAGACGTCATATCCGATTCTAAGATAGGATAGGGTGGTTTAAATTCTTTCATTTCATTTTTCAGGAAATTCATAGAGAAATCAAAGAAAACTCTCTAAGATTTTGAGGGATATGTTTCAGAAGTTTCGCGTAGATTTAGTCAAGATATTTTCTAGAAGTTTTATTGCAAAATAACAGTGTGAAAACCACACATTTTGCCTTTATTCATTTAAAAATTACTTGAAATATATCAAAGAGTTTTCAATTAATTTACAAGGAATTGCTATTACCATTGAAATTGAAAATGGAAATATTTTAATTTCAAATTCTTTTCCATGAACATTTTAATATTGAACCCACTTTCTTGGTTGAATAGAAGGTTCATCAAAGATCTAAGAAAAGTTAGTTTGCCAGTTCGATGAAAAGCCACCAAATGAATAAGGAAAATCTCAACTAGGCAATCTTTTTGAAAGGTTGTCAAATCTTAACAACAATGTTGGAGAGGTCTAAATATTTAGAGTCAACCTTTCTAGTGTAGAACATTATTGGTGTTATTAAAGACGTATTACTACGGTTGTTAAGAAAATTTTCCGGTTTGCGGTAGCCGCAGAGTTCTACCGTAGCTGTCAAAGTTCTACCGCAGGCTTCGAAATCATTCCATCATTGAAGCAAAAAATGCTTGAAAGAAAAAAACGCTATGGAAAAAAGCAACAAACAACAATTACCAAGGTGGTATCCAAGGTATCATTGAAGCCTACTGATGATTTAGCAGTGCAAATCAGTGATGTGACAGTTGCGGTAGCTTTTCGTTGAACCGTAAAGCGGAAAGTTTTCTCTAAAATTGCAATACATATTATAAAATTGCGTCCGCTGTGAGAATTAAATTTTTCGGCTAGGTTTAAAGCAGTTTAAAAAATGGTCAGATTTAAAAAAAATTAAAAACAACATTCTGTCAGATTCACACCCATAATTATGTGAAAGACCGGTCAAGATAAAGCAAGAGCAAGCGCTCTGCACCAAGCCCGGATTTGGGGGGGGGGGGGGTGCCAAGGGGGCAAATGCCCCGGGCCCCTCCGATCAAGGCCCCCCCCGAGGAACCAAAATAAGGACAAAAAACATTTTGAAGGATTGAACTTTTCCATCAAGTTTGACAAGTCACAGAAACGTCGAAAGTCGACATATCAGTCATCTGAAATGCTTGATTTGATCGGAAGATTGTGAGCTTCATTTTGTGATAGGTAATGTCTATTCAAATAAAGTATTGTGAAGTCTAGATATTGAAAACGATTCAAAACATTTTTGTTCGAATTTTTTAGGCAAAATACATTTAACTACAACATTATGAAACAATATTCAGAAAAATATGTGAGTAACTTAGAACACAAGTATATTTAATTCAGATTACAACGCAAACAAAAACTTTTGAAAATTTTATCTAGATTTCGACTTTGAATATTTCTTATGGAAAAAGTCTCTTTTTGAAACCAAGTGGGGTGTTAGGGGATTAGCTTTTCTACTTTTTCCAAGTTACAAAACTCAATCGATTTATGCCTTAATATATTCCAATATACTTTTTGCTTGTTCAGTGAAGTAAAACTGCATTGCAAAAGTTAAGGGATCTATTTTGTTTGTTACTGAATATCACCAAAATGTCTAATCTCGAAAATCGGTAAAACTGGTAGGAAAATCTTGATAACAACGTATTAAAGTAAATATGCGATTTTTCTTGATACTATTTCCGAAACTTGTTCGATCACACTGGTAAAATGTTTGGAAAGTTTGAATAAATCTTTTTTTTGGAAATTGTTTAAAGTCATTGATCCTTTTAGTGGTAATCCTATGAGGTGGTAAACAATAATAATATTTTGTCATTTCTTAGAGTATAAATGAAGAGTTGCGCGAAGAGTGAAACCAAATCTACCTATTGAACTGTCAAACCGTTTATTTTTCAAACAGACCAGCAAAACAAATTGGAGCTATTTTCGAAGATAAAGGAGAACAATCATTCAAAGAAGCCTCTTCGCGCAACTCTCTGTCTATAGACCCTGTCATTTCTGAGCTCTTTTTGAGACACTTTGCGGCTTCGTCGGGCACTAAACGCATTGTTATAGAGTTAGCGTTAGATTTCCGCTCTACACTAGAACGTTTTTCTTTTTCTATATTTTTTCGACCATCCCACTGGGTGTTGCATGCAAATACTTTATTTAGTGTAGTAATTTATTTACAGGGCAAATTGGCCATTTCCCTTATTGAAACGAAAAGCTTGTTGAAATGTTGAAATCATTTCTATATTAAAGATTATTTATACAATTGCTCTGCATAGCTTATAGGAATCATAAACTGCAAAAATATAGGTTATGATCCTGTTGCATTTTAGTATAAAATCATTTCAAGACAATTTTACGATGTATTGATAGTTTCCTAGTAGAATTAATAACTATGAAATATTTAGCAGTTAAAATAAAACGGTTTGCATTTGCAGGAGTTCCAACTTCAATAATATTGATGTATTATCTGATTAAGGTTGAACATAACTTATGAATTTGAATGAAAGCATCAAACTTATTGACCAAAAAGATTATGATTTGTGGTTGGCAAAATATGGTTTTATTTACGAAACTCAAATTCTTTAACACCCCATTTTGCATTTCCGTCAAAAATCACACATTTTCATGATTATCTCAAAAATCTGTCAAAGGATCCTCATAATTGTATTTGGCTTTTGATATACACGACGAGAGAATGGTAGGGCTGTCCTTTGTTCAATTATTGACGTACTAGAAGTTGCTTAAAATTCGAGTCGAATTTTTTTTTCATCCCTTAACACCCCATTTTACGGTAAACCAAAATCTTAAATTTTTTTATCTTATTAGTTTGTAAGAAATATTTTAATTAAAAATGCGCTTAACGTTTTTGTAGGATTTTAAAAATACGGCTAAACCTGTAAAGCACTGCCCAATTGAAAGAGTTTATAGGGTTCCATAGTATGCCATAGTAGGTGAAGTATTCTTTAAATTCAGTAGAGGCTTAGCGTTGAATATAAACCATAGAATAAACAGTACCGGCATGAAAAAAGTACATTAAGGCCGATTTTCATACAAAATGTTCAAGTTTAGGGAACTGTATAACAGCTTCTTACGAATACATTGACCTGAAATTTTAATTACATCTCATAAATTTATGCAAAATCAATTAAATTCTGTTCAAGAGTTTGGAGGATATAAAAAAACTATTTTGAAAAAAAAATTCCAACAATTTTAAATTGCAATATTTTATAAATGTGAATATTTAGAAGTAGCAAATTTGTTCACTCAAATGAAATGCAAAAATTTGTAAAAGATTATAGTTAGTAACAATATTTGGACATTTTTGTCAGAATGGGCGAATTTTAAGAACTTTTGCATAGAAATTGATGATTTATTCACAGATCTTATTTGAAGTTATCCAACATGCAGTTCAAATTACAGTTCGATCGGTTTGCTAGAGGCAGAGATGCAGGTCTCCAAACTTGACAATTTTGTATGAAAATCTCTTTACTCTTGCCATTACTTTAAGTACATTTTTTTCAACCAGAGACAAACTGGAAAATTGTAGTAAAAAGAACCAAAAGGAGTTTTAGATTAAAACGGTTTTGAAGATTTCCTGCATTTTTTCACTCCATACAAATTATATAGAAGCCCAAAAACGAGCCAATTTTCTACGAATTTTTATATTTTTCCCATTGGACGGAATCACCCAAAAATATTGTTGCCATAAATGTTTGAATCACCCCCATTTGAAATTTGTTGCACACACTATAATTTTTATGGTTTGATCAAAGCAAGCAAGGTAGTGAAAAAATTGTTATGTTGACATAGAAAAGTCAATCCTGCAATGTTATGTTTTTGGAAATGGAAATCGATCCTTTTGAAATTGATTATATAATTCTGATCGTTTTACTATTTTAGGTCGATGTACAAAGGAAAGCCATCAGGAATTTTTGACTTTGGTTCACACTCGTGTTGAAGTTTATAAAGATTCAACATCTTCAAATACGTGCGGGCTTTCACTGCAAGAAACATCTTTGATCACTTTTTGATAATCTGGTTTGAAAAGTAGTTGGGAAAAACTTGGAAACATCCAATGTGTAGTGTGCGAATAATATTTTTCTACATTAATCTGTTCTGTTTGTACGATTTTGGAGGTTCTCGCTCCCTTAGCCATCCATTATTGATATTGTGAAGACCCCTAACTACAAAGTATTCAAACAGCCCTATTTTGTGGCGAAGGTTAACCAAATGTTCTCAATAGCAATCTTTTACATTTTCCGATCATTTATTGGATATTCATGAAGATAAGAACCCAAATCGTAAACCTAAATAGTTTCGTCAAGATTCCATGAACAAATTTTGATCTGGGTTAATCGCAACTTTTGTTATTAGATCCAATTATGAAAAAATATGTGTGACTATTGAATAATAGAATTTGCAATGCACGGCGGAAGCTTCTCTACGTGCTCAACAAAATGTGAATTTGTGCTATATCTCGAACGTCGGGAATCTACAGCAGAAGCATTGTGTTTACTGTTGGCAACGACGACAAAAGATTTTTTCTATGGAGGCCACTTTTACAGCATTGGACCAAAAACGATGCATTCTTTAGAATCCTCTTGAAAAACCTAAAATTATTTGAAAGATATTAGTTATAAAAGCAAATATGGAACAAATGAGAGATTTCAAATGAAGCTCCTGAGTACGTTCCGAATGTTGTGAAAATTTTTGACATTTCAATCAACAAACTAGAATTACTGTCTACTTTGATTTAACTATAAAATCTGTACGCAAGAAATGCCAAATCAAATCACCCCTGGTTGTTTTATGGCTAGCGCAAAAACCTGGATATACTCCATATAACTGCGTTTTGGTCACGTTCGACATTTTTGACCATTTTGAGTTGATACCGTGAAATTTCATCAAATCTGGTATACTTTCAACCAACTTAATAAAATCCGTAAGATTGTTCTAGAAAGTTCGTGAAAACTATCAACTTGTTTTGTTACATTGGTATATATAACTGCATAACAGTCACATTAGGATTATACATGGGCCTTCATAATTTAGTAGATATGAAATTTCTATCAGATCTGTTTTCAATCTATTCTCCCAATATGTGATATGAGCTGTACAAAATTTCAGCTTCAAATAAGTGTTTTTAGCTTTCAGTAAGTTTCAGAAATATATATTTGTTCCCATAGTAGCGAAAAATGAATACTTAATACTCCATTTACTCAATGCCTTGGATCGACCATCTCGTTCAAAACTCAAATTCAATACGTTGGGTTGTGGAGTCCCAAAACGCGCATATTTTTTTTTATAAAAGGGCCCCTTTATGAGATCTGACCCGGGCCCCCCAAAGCCCAAATCCGGCACTGCTCTGCACAGAATCCTGTCCTTGAAATTTGTAAGAATATTGCCCAATTTTTTGTTGAAATTCTGTCCAGAGTTTCGTTGATCACGCTTAGGATAATGTTAGATTACTGTTCTATGAAAATTTCTTTCAGATCCCTCCTAGAATTCAGTGAGATTGTTTTCTACGAATTTAGTCATTATGCTGCAGCTTTCATCAAGGCTCAATAGAATTTTAATTTCACCAGTCATCTTCTTAAATAGTAGTATGTGGGAAGGTCTTTCTTGTGATTTCAATGAATAAGTTGAGCGATCGAAACATACAGTCTAATTTTCTGAATAATAAGAATCTTTGCTTCTTCTCTTCAACAAACTTAATTTATGTGTAATTATCTGAACTTGAAGCTTAAAAAACAATATCCTCAGCAATGTTTATTGAATATTTTGTTAAAAGCTTTTCAGAAATTGTTTTGTATTTTTCTTAATTATGTCTTATATGTTTTTGAAATTATTACTAATAAGAAGCCCTGATTTCACCAAGTGATTCACGCATTTTGGCGCCCCCTTTAGACTGGCGCCCTTGGCAGGTGCCAACCTGGCCAACCACACGCTACAGCACTGCAAACATATCACGTGAAGAAATACCTAATATTTATTTGAAAAAAATTAACTATTTCACAAACTGTTTAGCTAGCTGGCGTACGAGGTGTCTAGAAATTTGAGTAAACCGAAACGACCACTTTCTAGTTTCAGCATATAGTAGCTATCAGTGACATAAAATTGGAATTCTAACGATGTGGGGCCGATGGCAGCCTGGTTTCAGCGAGAATTGCTTTCATATTATCAGCACTATTCAAGTGTTCATCGAAATGCTGCTTCCACCTTTCGTTCACCACGCTGCTCCATACCATCACAGTCCAGTATAAGGGATTTGGGGTTTGATTCTCTATTACTTAAAACATTTACTTTTCATTCATGTAATAGTGTTTCAATATTCATAATTGTATAATTCATCAAATGCATTAATGATGGGTGAAATTGGATGTAAATGTTCTAAGAAATGGAAGAAATACCTCATAATTATCTTATTCAATTGCCAACTCTTACATTTCCGCACATTTTTCAACACACAGGCAGGAATAGCCTAATCATGACCTGCTTATCTTACCTATTAAATGGTTCAATTGCACCGGCCTGCCATTGAACTAGCCATACAAAGCGCTTCGTTAGCATCATTCACTCCCGAAAATCGACACACCGTTAGCCAAATTTAGGACCGCACAGATTTGTGTCGATTAGTGGTCCACCTGCTGAATTGATAAATAAAATCAATCAGCAGTTGAGTACCTACCGGCCTGCCTGCCTGCAGCGCTTTGGGATTGGGCCAGAGTAAAAATCTACCTCGAGATTATATTAAAATCAGACACATAACAGTTCAAATACCGAACGATGTTCCCATTCCCGAGTTTTTCCCATCTCTCGCTCTCTGTTATCCATGGTTTTCGCTTTTCACGTCGCTAAACCTGGCCGCTGTTGCCTCGCCACTTATCTGCCACGAATCCGGAATGCCTCTGCGTCTGATAAAACAAACTGAAAGAGAACTGCAGCGCAGAGTGGCATGGCAAGGAATGGCACAGACAAACAGACGTAACACTGATGAAATATCCAGCGACCACTCATTTAACGATCATTTTAAATTCGAAGTGTTCTAAGCCTCAAAACCAGAGGCGTGCGCATCTTTTTGATTCATGTTTGACGTTTCAAACTACCGCCATCTGCTTACCAGATGATAATGGTATGTGAACTTTGCGATGAATTTAGATGAAATTTGTTTGAGAGTTACAATGTTTGTCTGTGGCAGCACTATTGTAGTTTCATGCACATATTTGGCGATCTACATCTTCGAGCGTCACCACACACCGTCAGCGGGCAAGTTACCAAATACAGACTCGCGCACTTTTAACGTAGGAAGGTAGGTAAGGTAGTTACCATGTTACCTACCTATCGTGCATGGTAAGTATTTCCAGACGACGACGGTACAACAACAGTAGGCGACGAAGTCAAAGTCACTGCATGGGTGAAGTTGCGGGTTGCTTTGCTGATATGGAAAAGACCGGTGTGTGGAAGTTCGCCTATGACTGAGTACAGTGACCTTGTGCCATTATCAGTGTGTCTGGACGAAGTAGGCATGTAATGGCAAAACGATGTGAGTTTATAAAACTGCATAAACATGGATGGAACGATACTATATTGTTAATTGTTAATTTCAATTTGCGAGAAGTTTTTTCCAAATATCTATGGAAATATTTGTGATCAACATTTAAAAGTTCGTTCTGATTTTACAGTTCCATTTTCTACGACCCCCTCCCTTTGGAGCGTGACATAATCTGTGCCTGAGCCCTATTGGATACGTTTCAGAACGTCAACTTTAAACAAACCTTGAAGGTACCACTCATAATTTACGCTGTCTGTGAATTACTTATGACAATTTTGGTACCTGATAATTAAAAATAATTTATATGATGCGTAAGAATTTATTTCGGTACTGTCGACTTGACCAAGCAATCTCTTAGGTACGGTGAATTTGTTTCCGAAATACCTGGCGAACACCTGTAAAGAAAAAAAAAGGCCAGCTGATACGGTGAAATGCATTGTAAATCGATGTTTGCGTAAGGGTTACTCCTTGATTAAGAATATGTATGCCAACATCTATGGCTATTTATGCACATAGAGATGTTTGCCCAGCGGAAACATCCGCTTGGGTGCTTGTAGCGTAGAAAATCAGAGCGCTAGGATAACGACAAAATGCTTGACATGCAGAGATGCTTTAGGAAGGAGAATGATCAATCGAGCGTATGATTTGTTCGAGGAGCGGATGGCAGGCCGTGAACTATGGAATGATGGGACTTAAGCAGCCGACAAACGTTTTGTGAGTTGAACCATTGTTATTCGAATAACACGCCAAGCCGTTTTCATAGGAAATGTTAGTCAAAAAGAAGGACTTTTCAAGTTTACTGTTTTGTATGGTATGCCATCTTCAACAGCTTGTTCAATTCCTCACGCCATGCTTTTACGGTATCCTATCCAGTGCTTTGTTCTCGTTGCTCCCAGCCTTAAGGCCTGATTTGCCGCTGAAAAGGAATAG
Organism: Aedes aegypti; assembly: GCF_002204515.2. NCBI lineage: Eukaryota > Metazoa > Arthropoda > Insecta > Diptera > Culicidae > Aedes > Aedes aegypti. The sequence goes on from NC_035107.1 coordinate 3,653,809, forward strand.
CTGAAGAAACTTCTCGCGGATTCCTTGCAGAAATTTTCTACAAGACTCCCATTTGAACTGGCATTTCTTTTCAACTATGTACTGCGATAAAATAAGCGCTTTCTTGATCGATTCCTTGCAGGAATTTCCCATGCACCAAGATAAGCTAAGACATTTGTTTTCAGCAACCAATCAGGCTTTATTTAGGCTGAGAACTATTACTCCTATTCATTTAACTTTTGGTTGGAATTTGACATTGCGATAGTTATTTTCTCCTCAAATGGTTAAATTGATCTTCGTGGTCGACTAATTTGAGATTTGACTTGACAGTCCAATAGTATTTCAGAACAAATTTGACAGATGGTTAGTTATTCTCAAATTACCAGGAGCAGGAAAAAACTTTTTAACTATCACGTTTAACCATGCTTCAGAGCATGGTTATTTTTAACGTGAGGAGGAACAATCATCGAACTGTCGAATTTTAACTAAAAGTCAAACAAATTTGTGAAATGGTTCACAGCCTTAGAGAAAACAGACCGATATGCCGATAAACATAAATTTAGAATAACAAATTGAATCAATTCGTAAATCGAGGAAGTTTGTTTCGTAAAACTAGGCTTTGCCATTTGAAATCTGCTTGTAAGTTATTCATTGTCATAATTTAAAAAAAATGTGTGATTATTTTTAATAAGGCTAACATGTGTACAAGCTGTGGTCTTGAAAGCTATGAATTTAAATTTAGGGCTATGGCTCTACATACAATGTGTAAAAAATTCTCGCGTAACATTACTAAAGGACCTATCTAACATTGAGAGGCTCTCTTTGTTTACTTTCTCTTTCATTAATAACTGAGTCACATTAATCTCTTCTGTTGCTTTTTTTGTATGAAACGCTAGTCAAGGAAATTGACTTTTGATCTATAGTGAAAAACTTCCCAAAATATTTAGTATTCCACTGTTATAATCAAAAGAGAACGAGAGAGGAGAGAATCTCTCATTTGTACATAGGTCCTTTAGTAATGTTCCGCGAGAATTATTCATTATTCTTTTGAATGTTGATAATTCAGGAAAGTACCGTAAAATGGGGTGAATTTGATCACTTTTGAGCGATTCTGTTTTATAATTCCTAATAGGATGCATGTATTCTCATCCAAATATTTTTAAAACCTGTACTGGTTGGATGTTTATCGAATTATACAAACGAAATTTTTACGAATTGTTATCATAATAACAAAAACATTTTTTAGAAATCAAAAATGGCATTTTCGATTCCGGGGTAAAGTTGATCAATTAATGTGATACGTTTCCTAAAATAAAGAGACATGCTATTTACTAAATTTGGGATCACTGATTCCGAATCAAGTCTCAAAAATCTTACAACTTGTTGATAAATCGGTCAATTTTAGAATTGAATGTTGTGAAATCCAGAATACACCAAATAAAACGCCTAAAGGTATGCAATTTTCTTTTGAAATTAGCAACTCGCTCACAAAAAGAACATTTTTATCTCTGAAAATGATTTTTTATCCTCAGTGCAAATATAAAACTGGGTTCACAGAACATATATGGAATGTACGAAACAGTTTATTTAAATGGTGTCTTTATTTAGCCTTAGCAATAGTCGAATGTTTGGGGTAGAACCCTTCAACAGTTCATCGAACATTTCGTTAAAAATCTGTTTTTTCCATGGTATAACTATCTTGAACGACGAACCGAATTAAGAAACATCAAGAGTAACTATCTGGTAATACGATATGACATAACTTGTGATAATTGAAAACGGATAATAGCTCTCCTGGCAGTTCATACATGTGGGTACGGGAATGATCAATTTCTCCCCACTGATCAACTACACTCCGAATTACACCAAATAAAATCTGCCCAAGGTAATCGTCGCAGCGCATGTCTCAAAAATCGACGTTGAACAGACGCTCCTTAGCAGTTCTGAAGATAAACCCAAGTACTCTAGAGGCTTTTCCGACGGCGTAGTCCACATGCTGTTTGAAAGACAGCTGTGCATTCAGGAGTCGAATCCAAAATTTGGGAGCACACAGAACAACGTCTTTCTTCCACAAAAGTAGTACCGTCGATGGGGGTGACAATGGGTCTAGGGGGTGAGATTGGGTCAAAACGGAAAAATATGATTTATGAAATATTTCAGCTAATAACGCTGATATTACTAACATTAATAATTCATATGGCAGGGAACATATTATTACACGAAATTCATCACAATATATTGCAATTTTAGAGATAACTTTCCATTCTACGGTTGAACAGAAAGCTACCGCAGCAGTCACATTGATGATTTTCTCAAAGCATCATCAATCGGCAGCGATGATACCTTGGAAACCATGCTAATGACTGTTGTTTTGCTGTTTTCCAAAGCCTTCGGCTCTACTAGCATGCTTTGATGTGATGGTTTTTTTTTTCAATGATATAATGATTTTCAAGCCTGCGGTAGAACTTTGACAGCTACGGTAGAACTTGGCGGCAACCGCAGAACGGAAAATTTTCAGAAGAACCGTAATACATTGTTAGAAATAGTAGTTTTTGTTTACTAAATCAATAAACTTTAGAGTGTCCATTTCCCGACCGTTTTGCTTGTCCCGGGATTCGGGACAAAAATGGATGCCTATCCCGGGAAATCCCGGGATCCCGGGATTTCTCAGATTTTCCATAAAACCAGTATTTTTAGTTGAAATTCAAGTATAATTTCAACTATACAACATTCCAACAATAAAATATGAGGAGAAAGTAATTTTTAAAGATAAATGGTTAACTGTATCATATTGTAATTCATATATAACTTCATCAGGTAACTAAACAAAAAAAAATACCTTGACTAAAACGAGATTGCTGGGAATTTTTTTCAAATTCTCTATTATATAAATCTCGCATATCTGCAGTGATCAATTTCTCTTCGTCAATTTTCTCTTTGCATTATTACATGAAATTCAATCGATTTTCGAAACACGATGCACACGATGAAAAATGATGAGAACTTTCTACTGAGTCAAAAATAGCAGTCGGAAACAGTCGCCCGGCCACGAAATTAGCGGAAGATAAAATCGATAAAGAAAAATCAATCACTACAGTTCCGCCCTTATGATACTGAACGCGAGAAATGAATGTGTGATAAGCATCTAAGTCATAAAATTAAAACAACTTGCTTCATATATTCAGAAAGTAATCTAAACTTTGCAGAGCTTACTTACTTTTACTTTTGCTGGCGCTACGTCCTTCAAGACATGACCTGCGCCACAATGTTACGCCAACTAACTCGGTCCATGGCTGCTATCCTCCAATTTCTCGATCGCCCCACACTTCCAAGATCCTGCTCCACTTGGTCAAACCACCTAGCTCGTTGCGCTCCTCTTCGTCTTGTACCGGCCGGATTTGAGGTGAACACCATTTTTGCGGGATTGTTGTCCGGCATTCTCACAACGTGTCCCGCCCATCGTACCCTTCCAGCTTTGGCGACTTTCTGGATACTGGGTTCACCGTAGAGTTGCGCAAGCTCGTGGTTCATTCTTCTCCTCCATACGCTGTTCTCACATACTCCGCCGAAGATCGTCCTAAGCACACGTCGTTCAAAAACTCCTAGCGCTTGCAGATCCTCTTCGAGCATTGTCCACGTCTCATGCCCGTAGAGGACTACCGGTCTTATTAGCGTCTTGTACATGGTACACTTAGTACGGAAGTGAAGTTTACCAGACCGCAAGGTCTTGTGGAGTCCGTAGTAAGCACGACTTCCGGCAATGATACGTCTTCGAATTTCTCTGCTGCAGTTGTTATCCGACGTTATCAATGACAAACTTTGCAGAGCTATTTGGGCCCATTAACAAATTTCATAACGCTGAAGGGGGTGGGTGGGTGTCCTAACAATGTTACGGCTCATACAAAAATTGAAGAATATTCATACAAAAAGCATTACATGGGGGTGAGTGGGTGTCCAAAATGATCATTTTCAGCGGTATGAAATATGGGAATCAGCCCTTTTATGTAATAAAGCTTGAGTCTGAAGAAAAATATCATTGTTTTGTATTTAGACCTAGTGGCATTCAATGAATTTTGCATTCATTTCGGGAATCCCGGGATTCCCGGGACGGCAGATCGTATATCCCGGGAAACGGGAAATCCCGAAATTTATCAAATCCCGGGATTTTTTGTCCCGGGATGTCCCGGGATGGACACTCTAATAAACTTGTATGTTGAGACTAGATAAAATTTACAACATTAAATTTCTCCTGTGCAAAGTATCACGCATGTACTTTAACCGCTATCGTTATATTAGTAGAAGGTTGAAAGTCTTTTCATTACACTTCACACGTATTTTCCGGAATCTATTTGATTTTTCCACAAAAATTTCATTTTTTTCGGTACGGTGTCCAAAACATCAAAAATGGGGGTGAGATTGAGTCAAGCAAGAACGATAGTAAATGAAATTGCAAGTTCACTTTTTTGACAGTTTACGGTGCCGGGAGTTCTCTTTTTTCATTGAGATGTGTTTATTTTTTCTAAATACAGCATCTCAGAAACATCAAACAAGTCTGCTTGAGTAGTCCGTGCATTGAATAACAATGCAACGCATTTTGACAACTTCTCAAATCAGCAACTTTACTGTGCGCGCAGCAACATCTTAAAATTTTATCAAATGGATTTATTTTTTGTAATTTAATTATTTATCAGTATTTTTATATTATAGAAACATCTCACGGAAGTACAAAAGTGTTGGATCGCTGAAATATTGGGATTTGTGGGCCTCGTGGCCGTTCGGTTAGTGTCGTCAGGCATCGGCGCATCGTGTCATGGGGTGTGGGTTCAATTCCCGCTTCAGTCATTGCACAGTGGTCCAGGAATCAGTTTTACGCGGAAAGATACATTTTGAGCTTTAGAATGAAACATTAGACAAAAACGGTCTTCTACAAAGTTGTTCGTATTAGTTAAGCCCTTCGTTTGGTGTTATTGAAAATAAGGGTAGACCACATTTTCATAGAAATTGTGTAACTAACTTTCTTATTTGTAGAAATTATATTATACATGCTTCAGCAAAGTTGACCATTCAATTTTAAGCAACTTTGCCAAAAAAAGTTTTTTGTATCTCTTAAATTGACCGATTTAGAGCTTTTTTTCCTGCAGTGACATAGGGTGGTCCGAACAAAACTGGTTTTCTGGCTCTAGAGTTTTCAATGCAAATTTCTCATCAAAGTAGTCTATGAAACACTTTTAGAGCTTTAAAAAATGCGTAATTTGGTGAGTGAAGAAGCTCGCTATCTCCTTCCGTTTAGGAGTTATTGTGGTTTTTCTCTCAAAAACATGCCTACTTTGATTGTGAATATCTCTGATTGGGGCAAACATAAAAAATATCTTTTGACGGCATTCAAAAGATAAAACAACATTGTATATTATATCAAAAAATTACAAATGTGTTATTTTTGTAACTCTAATAAAATGCAATGGATTTTAAGCAGAAAAACTTTAATAACTTTTGAACTAAAATAGATATCATCAATATTTTTGCATGAAAATTTGCGTTTTGTTAAGTTCTTAAAGTCGTTCGTAGACCGCTTTGACGAGAAATCTGAAATAAGAAAGATAGGACTCTAAAACTATTTTGAAGATTTCCATAGTATGTATTTCTTTATTATTTTGCATTTTGAGCATGAAAATGAAATTTTAGACATAAATGATCTTCTACAAAATTGTTTCTTAAAATGTAAGCTTTCATACTGTGTCATTTGAAACTAGGGTGGTCCACAATATCAGACATATCATTTAATCAACTTTTTTATTTGCAAAAATACTGGTATATGCTCTTATGCAAAGCGGTAGAACTTGAAATTTCGATCAACTTTGCCGAAAAAAGTTTTTCTGTAGCTCAAAATTTGACCAATCTGGAGCATTTTTTCCTAATCATCGCAGGGTGGTCCAACAAAAATAAGTTTTTCAACTCTAGTTTTTTGAATATTATTTTCTCGTCAAAGTCGTCTATAAACGACTTTTCAAACTTAACAAAACGCAAATTTTCATGCAAAAAGATTGTTAATATCTATTTTAGTTCAAAAGTTATTGAAGTTTTTGTGATAAAAAATGTTTGACTTTCAAGACGTTTTATTAGAGTTAAAAAAATAACACATCTGTAATTTTTTGATATAATATACAATGTTGTTTTATCTTTTGAATGCCGTCAAAAGATATTTTTTATGTTTGCCCCAATCAGAGATATTCACAATCAAAATAGGCATGTTTTTGAGAGAAAAACAACAATAACTCCTAAACGGAAGGAGATAGCGAGTTTCTTCACTCACCAAATTACGCATTTTTTAAAGCTCTAAAAGTGTTTCATAGACTACTTTGATGAGAAATTTGAATTGAAAACTCTAGAGCCAGAAAACCAGTTTTGTTCGGACCACCCTATGTCACTGCAGGAAAAAAGCTCTAAATCGGTCAATTTAAGAGATACAAAAAAACTTTTTTTGGCAAAGTTGCTTAAAATTGAATGGTCCACAACTTTGCTGAAGCATGTATAATATAATTTCTACAAATAAGAAAGTTAGTTACACAATTTCTATGAAAATGTGGCCCACCCTAATTTTCAATAAAACCAAACAAAGGGCTCAACTAATACAAACAACTTTGTAGAAGACCGTTTTTGTCTAATGTTTCATTCTAAAGCTCAAAATGCATCTTTCCGCGTAAAACTGATTCCTGGACCATAGTGCATTGGAACTTTTCGTCAAGAATGTTTCTTGGCTGTGCCACTGGAGCATGCTTATCCGTTGTCTAGTGTTAAGTTACAGTATGTGCAGCTAAATGGCTGAAGACGGTGTCCGTGTCTTTTTATGACGTCAACATCTGCCTGAATCCTAAGTGATCGTGGAATGTCGCACCGAAATTTAACTATTTGCGAAGGTTTATCACTGTTTCACTACACCTTTGGAGAAACTAAATAGACTTTATGGAAATGGGGATGAGACTTTGAAGATAATTTGAGGAAAAAAAACAAGAAAATTTATGTAACTTGACGATAAATGTTGGATTTACATATTTTTTCTCATAGATCTTCAATTTTTTGGTATAATCGTTCTTTTAAGTGGGTTTATCATACCTGTGAAACATCTTAGATATCTTTTCGTCTTGTTTGCACCGTATTCCATCAATATTTTTCAGCTGTGAATGGTTTTGCAATCATATTCTCAAAAATAAGTTATTTCAAATACAGTGACCCAATGTCACCCCCTCTATGGGGTGAGATTGGGTCATTTTTCATTCAGTTGTGGTGCCGCTGTGAATAAATATTTTTCTTTAATTTTTTGAACAGTTGTTAATGTATCATCAAAGTACATACACACCAAATTTGTGGTTTATTGGAGTTAAATTGCGATAGTTATTCAATAAATAAATCGTACATATTCCTTTTTGACCCATTCTCACCCCCAACGACGGTATACAGAATTGAAGCGAACTATTGCAACGAAATCCTAAGCGTGCAGCACAAATCGGATAGACCACTTAAAGCGTGTGCGACGGAAGGCAATATAAATGTTGTAGCAATATTTCATCTCCATTACTACATCAGGATCACTCCTAAATTATTGACCTGGCTGACATGTTTAGGACATCCGGTTTAGGATACACCAATTCGAAAAAGCATCCAGATGTCGTTGTAGAAGGTAAGGTAAGGGAGCGAAGACGAATAGGTACAGTTTAAGATCATCCGCATACGTTAATCGAGGCCCTTCAATTACCAAGTTCGCATCATGATAAATCAGGAAGATCATGTCCATGTTGATGTCCACACTACTCAAGGTTTGGCCGAAATATGGAACATTGGTGGCAGTGAGTGTGATATATTCGCCAGTCAATCTTTCGGCATTGAAAACAGGGAAATTTTTTCGGAGAAGAGATTGCATACATCTTGCGATGAACAAGGTTACGTTTCCTTTTAGCGCCATTCATGTCGGCAGTCCAATTTTACGCCTTTGCTCGTTAAACTATTTCCAAAATTTTTGGGACGAAATTGGCTTGATCAGTGGTATCCCGTTACTTAAATCTACGTTTAAAGTTGAGCCAGAATCCAAAGTTTCAAAATGTTCCGTGCCCTGGAACTATGTTTAAAACGCATTAGTATGGAATTACTTTTGAATCACCCCTCGACAAAATTTGCTACGGAACGAGCTGCCATTATGTGAATTGAAGTGTCATTTAGTCAATAGACTTAAATCTTGTTTAATCATTTATAATGTCAAAAGAGTGCAGCTCTTTTTCTGGACCGGCGAAGTTTGCTGGTATGCCACGGCGGACGGGAAGAATGTTTTTGGATCTTTTTGGAGACATGTCTATTAGGGTGCCAATGAAAATCGATTTTTCGAATTTCAAAAAAAAGGTAGTGCTCAAAAGTTTTGTCTCCTCGAAAAAAGTCCCCATGCAAAATTTGAGCTCAATCGGACTTCATTAAGTGGACCCCCAAAGCGGTCAAAGTTTGGCTTTTTTGACCCATGAAAAATATGTTAACAGTGTCCAAATGGAACTAGAGGCGCATGAATTCAGAGGAATTTAAAGCCTCTCAAAACAAAAATGAAGACAATGGCCTACGATTATAAAAGAGGTGTTAAAATACTATTGTGCTAAAAAAAAGGATCAAATTCAAAATTTCTTGATTTTTTTTTAATTTTCGGCAAACACCAATGGAAAAAGTTAGCCACCCTAATAAAATATCACGAAAGTAATGAAGGAAATGCCCCACGATGATGAAAGAGGTGATAAAATACTATTGTTTTTAATATCCCATTCAAATTATGATTTTTCGACAGAAAGGCCCACCCTAATGGAAAATAAGTGAACCACCCTAATAAAATACCACAATTTAAATGTAGAAAATGGCTTACGATAATGTGAGAGATGTTCCAATACTATTGTCTTCAATATTCAATTAAAATTCTATTTTTTATTTTTTTTTTATTATTTTTTAACAAAAAGGACCACCCTAATGGAAAGTAAATGAACCACCCTAATGAAATATCATATAATATTCTCAAAAAATTTTTTTTCCAAATAACACCAGATCTCGACGTTTCATGCATTTCTAAGACATCTGGCATCGAAAAAAAAATTCGATTTCGGAAATTTCATGTACCACCCCCCCCTTTGGAGATTTTTCATGGGTCAAAAAAGCCAAACTTTGGCCGCTTTGGGGGTCCACTTAATGAAGTCCGATTGAGCTCAAATTTTGCATGGGGACTTTTTTCGAGGAGACAAAACTTTTGAGCACTACCTTTTTTTGAAATTCGATGGCAAAATTTTTCCCATACATTCCATTGGCACCCTACTGGTTCTAACCATTACATCAGACTCGTTTCCTTTCAAATTTATATTTTATTGCCTTTCAGACTCTTATTTGATCTAGTCAAGTTCAAGAGCTGTATAGAGTTACGTACCAGTCCTGTTCAGAGTCCTCTTCAAAGTCCTTTTCCGAGTCGAGTTTCAGAGCCACGCTCAAAATATTCTTTAGAGCCTTATTCAGAGTTCTGTCCTGTAGGCGAGTACCGCCGCGTGTTTTCTTCGAAGAAAAGAACAATTTCTTGCTAGTGAGTAATGAAAAAAAATCTTCGAAGTAATTGGACACCGGAATTCGCCTACTGGTCCTGTTCAGAGTATTGTTCAGAGTCCTGTTCAAAATACTGGTCAATTCTGTAATGGATCTTGTTTAGTGTCTAGTTCGAAGTTTTGTTCAGATTCTTAATCAGAAATCTGTTCAAGCCCTGTCTGTGGTAACGACTCAAAAAATCGATAAATAATAAAATGCGCGCTGCGGAACCACGCTTGTGGAAAGTAGAAGTAATACTGAGTGGGTGAATCACAATGCATCCCGAATGATGTCAGTCGGGTTGGTATGAGGTGGCGGAGTGAGTACAGGTATTAACACTGACTCAACCACACTGTCCAGAGTCCTTTGCAATGTCTGATTTTAAAGCACTGTTCTAGTTATGCTAAGAGTATTGTTACGCAATCTGCAAACGCGCCTCCGTTACCAACAAGGTATGACACTGCCAATCGATACAGGAAAAGTGGCAAGGAATCACAGAAACGGGACAAACACATCAAAGTGTTAAATTCACATGAAAAAAAAACCTTTGTATTAGTAGGTAGAAGAGGAAATGCTTATACCCTGAGACGAGACTCGCGAAGACGGTCTTCTTTTTCTGTGATTGCTTAGTTTTTTTTCTTATTTCTATTTGTGTTTATACCAATTATGCGCATGCTGTTCAAACCCTCACATGTACCTCTCTGCAAAAAATGATTGAGTTTGCATCACATCGAATCATAAATAGCCATTTGAGTGAAATTTCATGCCAGCAAACGTAGCAGACATTAGAAATAATTAATCTTCTGCTTAGATTCGTCAGGATCTTTGGAAAAAACTGCTCCGCCGACTGAGGTTTTTAATAACAGTTTACTTTGAACACAATACTTTTCATTTTTTCAGCCATAAAAACGGTGGGCTGCATTTGACGTTTCGTGAGAGGGGAATCTGGGCTGCATATGACGTTGATATTTTTCCTCTTCGCGAGTCTCTCTCAGCTTATACCCAGACAACCAAAATGTACCGTAAAACGGGGTAACTTTGATAATGCGGGTAACTTTGATAGTGCGAGACCCCCAACATAGTAAACGAAATATCGAAGTTTCTGTCAATCAGTTAAGGAAACGGTACGTATAACGAAATCACCTGGAGGCCCTTTATGTGCAAAATTTCACTTATAAGATGTTGCGAAACGGCCTTCTACATACAAAAGTGGAGGCGATATGCGTGCATATATTATGTGATGAATAATAACATACAATGCGAGTGTATAAATATTCTACCGAACTAACCTGTAATATTATGCGACTTAACTTATGATAACAAATGATGATTTGACAGCTGCTACGGATTGATTCGACTTACTTTGTACGAGTGTACGGGACGAAACAAAATGTACAAATGAACTCAGAAAAGAAGTGTTTTATGCGAGGAAACTCATCAATCTGACGAGTTTATCCACGGTGTTTAGCGAGTTTGATGTAATTAGTATGAATAAACGAGTTGTAACGTGAACTTTCATGCGATTTCTGGTTGTCTGGGTAATCAGTTGTTTATGGAAGTCAATCTGCTGTCAAATTAATTATTAAAATGAATCCTTCTCTAAAACCTATTTTTTGAATTGGTCTATCCAGTAGTGTGCAACTGTATGAGCTAGTGTCCTCGAGGTAAACTGAATTTAAAAAGATCATCATAGTTGGAAGTACGAATCGAAACTTATATGTATTTACCGCAGAAACAAATCACAGTTGGATACAGTAATCGCCAGATAAATAGGAGTCGAACGGATCCTGTTACTATTGGATCTAAAAAACTACCGTACGAGACCGCTTTCCGGAATTGACGGATCAGGGTAAAACATTAAACGTAAGTAACTGTAGATGAAATGATCGTTCAGTTAGATTAGACTAAAACATGAATTCTAATTCAATTTATAACTTGTTCTCGAATTGAATAAGGTAAATTTAACGTTAAGTCAATAAAGGAATTGTTTATCAATATGTTTACTGGCGTTTAAGTTTGCGAAAATCTGACAATCGTCTTGTTGCCATTTGGGGACAAGTATTGTTCAAAGTCCAGTTCAGAATTTCGTCCGACTCATGTTCCCGTACAAAGTGTTGTTCAGGCCTTGGTCCAGAGTCGAGTTCAAAGTTTTGTCTTAGTCCTGTTCAGAGTCTGGTTCTGAACCCTATTCTAGTCTTATTCGGTTCTATGCTTGTTCAGGACCCCTTAGCCTAGTGGTCAGAGTCTGCGACTATAAAACAAAGCCAAAGACGAAGATCGTAAAAGAACTTAAGGAGAAACCTGTTTTCTTCATCAAGGCAGACAAGACGAATTACAACGAAAAAATGGTAAAAAAAAACTGGAAAAATGGTTAGTCAAGGAATTCCAGAGTATGACGAATCCCTTCCCCACTAGGTCAGATAAAAATACCCAGGAGTTTATTAGAGTCAGGAAACATCGAGGATGACGAATTCACGGTTTTTTTTTTTGACGTAGCGGCTCTTTTCCCCAGCGTTCCAATAAAGAAGACCTGCCCAACTTTTTTGGCTTTTTTTCGACATAAATCGCAATCATAGTCCAATCTGAGAAATCTTTCTTAAATGAACGTTTGATATTATATCTAATTGATCATGTATAAAAATCCAAATTTATTTCAAAATTTGATAGCGATGCAAGCAAAGGCAAAAAATCAATCCGGCCCGCGGACCATATCATTTTTTTTCACTTAACTGCATTCCAAGCGACGTGTTTGTTTCAAAGTTGAATGTTTTTATTGCGGCGCTTATATTGAATCCACATTCAGCGGCGGCGGTAACGCGCAGAAGATATGCGCGCAATTCAAACGTAACGTCAAAATTCAAGTAGGCTTGGATTTTTTCGTCCTCCGAGGACACAAATGTTTCAATTTTGCCCAATCTGAAGCATTTGGTGATTTTCATTATCACTGCGACGGTATATCGACATTTTCAGATAATCGCATTACGTGGATTTATCTTGCAGAGCACAATACATGGATTGATCAAATATCATGTTAAGCATTCATTTGAGGTAAAATTTTTTCAGATCGGACTATGGATTGCGAACGCACCATGCAAAAAAAGAGCAGAAAAGGTTGGACATCCCTGCAGTAAAGGATTCCCTAAATCTTCTCGAGGACTGGTTATTACCTGGGAGGGAGAAACCAATACAAAATTTCTCTTCGTCACAGTGAGCCGAGATTTTGCTGTCACGAACTGTCACTGTGAGCCCGGATCTTAAACAATGGACAAACATGAAAAAAGCGCGTAATTAGCCTGAGCATATTTTTGCATTTCATCAAAAGTAGCAAAAATCGAATTAGAATCAATTCAAGCACATTCAAAAGTAACGTCACGAGAGCACCATTTTTGTCTAATTGAATGTAACGGTGCCTCCCTCCCAGGTTATTACTATTACTATTAGAGCTATTTTCAATTTCGAGAAAATTTCTACAAACAGACAAAAGGAACCCCCATGGGAAACCCTCTCTCCCCATTTTTGTGCGAGCTATTCATGGCAAATTTTGAGGAAAAAGAAACAAGGAGTATTGCCAGATAAATGGTGGAGATACGTCGACGACATTTTCAGCGTTATCAAGCGGAAGGATTTACCTTGGATGTTGGATACAATCATACACTGTTGACAAGTATAACAAGTTCAAGGAGATGAAGGGTAGACTATCAATTCTGGATCTACTTGTCATCAGGGTTCTATCGTAGTCCTGTTAGAAGTTTGTTCGAAGTGCAGTTCAAAGTCCTGTTCGAATTAATTTTCAGCGGCTTATTCAAAGCTCTGTACTAGTCCTGTTGCAATTACACAGCTTAACAAAAATGACATTTTTGCTTGTCTCAAGGATCAAATGATGTGTCTCTAGTAGATTTGGGATTGCTGAATCTAATGCCGTTCTCAGAAATGTTCCAGCACGTCACAATTTTTAGCTACAGGTCACTAAAGTTGTATAAAACACTGATTTAATTGATGTTCACATGAAATTTAAAGTATAATTTATCAAACTTTTTTGTCACATAATCCAGCAAATATAATTTGGTTGAAAGTGCACGATCAAACGATCAAATTTCGATTAAACCGATTTTTTCAACATGCTGCAGTCTCCATGCAAAATTCTTCGTTTCTCTTATATGGCAGAATATAAAAATTCTCTAAACCATAAAAAAAATACTTTTCCGCATCGAAAGTATTATAAACTTTGATGATAAGTATTGTTATACACATAAAGCTCTGTGGCAAATTTAGCAAATAAATTGCCATACAAGCTGACAAGCTTGCATGCAAGTTTGCTGAAATAGTAAATTTTTACATTTTGAACGGCCAATATCTCAAAAACTAGACGTGCTATGATACACAATCTTTTTCAGAATCCAGCTCAAGTTCTGTTTTTATTCATGTTCTGAATACAGTCGTAGTCTTATTTTTTAACTAGTTCGCTTATTCGAGGCTCAATTGCCTTTAACGCTTTACGGTGCCAAAATTCATTTTGTGTTATTTACAAATCTTTCCCTTTTTAGTACGGGATTCGATGTTAATGGTCATATTATTTAGAAAACTTGATAAGATGGGTTTAGTGTTCTTTGTAGTTCATCCGGGAGGTATATCGTGGCATTTGTCGGATGACCAGAATCGTCAATCCAACACAAAGGGGACAGCACACAAAACTGAAGAAGAAAACACAAGAGAAAGACAGGCGAAGGAAATAGTTAATAGCGACCTGGGAGGGAGGCACAGATACTACACATGAAATATTGAACAACACTTTTCCAAATTGGCGTTTTTAGGGGTATCCTGTTTTATACATATTCTGATTCTACTTTAAAAACTGAGCCAGAATCCAAAGCTTCATAATTTTCCTTACCCTGGAACTATGTTAAAAACACGTATGAATTAAGTATGGAAATCGCGTTTGAATCACCCCTTCGCAAATTTTACTTCGGGACGAACTGTCATTATGTAAATTGAAATGTCATTGAGTCGATGGATTAAAATCTGTTTTAATCATTTACTATATCAAAATTAAAATATTAACGCGCAATAAAATCGTGTTACACTTAGAAAAACATGCTCTTTCGATAAAGCTACAAAAAAACTGTGAATTTTTCATCACTAATCAACCCAATTGCAAGATAACTCCCGCTCAGCAACGACAATCAAGGCAGGCTTCGGAAAAATCGCTAGTTTTCTTTTTTTTGTGTACCTTAGATCTTTCTGGACAAACTTGGAAAAAGGGCCATAGTTTTATGTGCATTTAATTTTAATTTTGATTGAAAAAGAGTAGAAAGATGCGTGTTTCAATACTTTATATTCGATCAAATTAAAAGGTGGTATCATGGCATTGCTTTAGGGTGTGCAGGAATTGCTTTTTAATCGAGTGTTGTCAACTTTGTTGAAATGCAAAAATATGTTTTGATCAATTACGCGCTTTTTTCATGTTTGTCCATTTTTTTAAGATCTGGGCTCACAGTGACAGTTCGTTACAGCAAAATCTCGGCTTACTATGACGTACATAAATTTTGTACCCTCCCTTTTGTTTCTCCCTCCCAGAAAGCGACCATATAAATAAAATCGCGGGTACCCAAAACATCTCAAACAGGAACATAGGGTTGTCTACCTCGGACCGCAAGGGTATCCAAAAGTTGCGCTCTGGAGGTGTCAATATCCGGGCATTTCCAAACTACGTGACCAATGTCATCATAACCGCAACCACATCTATTTACACTGCGAGGTTAATCTTGTGCAAATGTGCATCTAGCGAGTAATGGTTGGACATAAGTCTTGACATCACGCTAATGAAATCTCTACTTACATAAATACATACAAACCTTTCCACCACGCTTGCTAGGAAACACTAGGGATTATTGAATGTAACCACCATCCCAGTTGTGTAAATGGCCAATCGCTTTGCAAACCGTGAAGAAATCTTTGAAGTACTTAGCAAAAAAAAATCAACGTGCGAAATTCTTCTATCATAAATCTCATCGTCCTCAGCACGCATCTTTGCGAAAGAGTCCGCTTTCTCTTTGCCATAAATTAAGCAATTTGAGGGACCCATATAAAGGTAACCTTGTATGACCTAGTTGAAAAGTGCACACATCTGCTCTCTTATTTTTGTGAGGAAATAAGATGCATGTTTTACAAGTTTCATCAACCGGAGTGCCTCAATAGAACTGAAACTATTCGAGAAGATGAAGAAGTGGTCTGCGGACATGTTTGAGATCATCCCAGAAGCAAAGTTGATTGGTGCCAGTTCAACAACGTAAACCGTGCAAAGTTCCTGAAATTTTCGGAAGGTGGGAGAGTTTACATTGAGCACACTGTAGTCAGTGGATCCATCGATACGGGACCCGTTAGTGAAATATCTCCTGAAGGAATCGACATTCTGGTACTTTACGTTGAAATTACGTGCAATAGTTTTACATCGAAATTGATCTGGTATTCCATGAATAGCTTGTTCCATGAACAGATCGTATGCAACAGAGGAACTGTCGTAGTCCTGATCAGAGTCCTGTTTTAGGTCTGTTCATAGTCTTTTGAGATTCATGTTCATGTTAATCAGTAAAGCTAAGTATGCTGTTTCGCCCAAGAGTAAAGAAATTCCTTGACTAAATGCGTCAAGAAAATTTCTACAGAGAACCCCCTTTGAAGTGACATTTCTTCTCAACTGCGTACTGCGATCAGAAAAATGAGATTTTCTTGACCATTTCTTGGAAGAAATTTTCCACGCATTGAGATAGGCGATTCCTTTTCTTGTCAGTAGCAAACCAGCCTTAAGCGGTTAACAGATCGAATTCATGAAGAAGTGCTTAAATCAATTGCTTCTTGCCATCAAAATCCGCTTTAATTTAAACTCGAAAAATTTTCCCATCACAATGGGCCCATAACTTGCTTCGCTTTTCCTCCTATAAAAATGTCTTCGATGCATTTTAATTGGGCTTCTTCACACCCCATCCCATACTGTCGTTTCCGTCACTTGTCAACGACCTTTCTTACGGCTACAGGAGGCCACCATCATCGTCATTCGCTCGCTGTGAATGGACCAAGCTATTTCCCATATTATCGCCGATTATGTCGCGATCGGTCGGCCGGCCGCCCTTTAAACCTTTTTACAACCCGTCAAAAATGGCATGTTTTGCTGGTCGTTGGTTAACACTTCCCATCGGATCGGTTCGACAGCTTAAGTCGCCGCCAACTGCGTTAATGCATGTTTTGACGGGTCGTCGATAAAGGCGCTGCGGTTGTTGCGGTGTATCGGCAATGAATGGCGAGAGAAATTCTATGAAAGGAGCGTTTCTTCATTCAAGCTGAGGAGCTATTATATCATTGACTATTTATGGTAATCCTGTGGACCACTACTAGTGCGTGCTCTGTATCATTAAGTTGTATTGGCAAAACTCAGATATTGTTTTCATTATTTTTTATAGGGCCATTATGGTCGAATTAAAGTTTTCATCATTAACGTTGTGTTCTTCGCATGAAAGTGATTGTAAATCTACAGTCAACTCTTCATAACTCGATATTGAAGGGATCATCGAGTATAGAACACAAAACAAATGCAAATACGATCCGAGGGACCATCGAGGTAGCCATGAAAACCAATTTTTACTACGATTACCTAAAGAAATTCTTTCCAGAACTACTCAAGGGATTCTCCTGAAACAGAAACCTGACATTTGACTTATTGTTATTGATGTTGGTTAGAAATGGCATTGTCTTACTCTAAATGTATCGCTTTTTAGGTTGATGATCAACATAATTTAATGCCAATGTAGGGGTAGTCGGGGCGGTTTGGCCAATGGGGTGAAATGAGCACCCCTTGAAAACTTAATAAATTCTTGTAATTTCATCTGAAATAACATGCAATCCCAAAGCTGATGAGGAAATGAAGCAATAAGCATGTTAAAGGTCAGTGCTCAAAACTCAAAGAAAATTAAATAAATGATGTTCGAAAAAACTGCCCATATTGCCCCGAATGGCTTTTCTAAATTTTATCATTTCAGAATGATGATATTTGACTGTTAGAATGTTCTTAAAATATTATATCTTCTTGCACGGAGTATTTATAAATACTAATAACTTTCAAGTGTAGTAACAACATAATTAAATTTTTAGATTATATGAGATTATTTTGCAATCAAAAATGGGGTGCTCATATCACCCCATCAGCAAAAAATCGACTCGAAAAATTATAAATTTTGAAAAATCAATCATTCATCCGTGAACTTTATAAGACAAAGGAAATCATGCGGATCTAGTGTATTCATCTAAAAATTGTTGGAAATTATGCAAACATTCGAAAAATTCATAATATTTTCAGCACTTTTATCGACTTTTCCTTAAGGTGGCCAAACTGCCCCACTTTCCCTTATTGCTTGTCTTTCACGAGACCATTCATCGGAACTGAGATATGAACTAGCTTCACTAAAAACTCATTCATATATGATGCATTTCGACAAATATTAGGGACGTTTCGACTGATCAAATCGTTTCAATCTATTTCACCTCAGATAAAGGTAGCTTACCGTGATCCGCAACAGACCAAATTGAGACCGGATCATCACTCACCACTAGCTCGACTCCTACGATGCGGTCAATGGCCACTACTGCCATGCAACCCGAGCACAGCCGCTCCAATTGGAACTAGTTCACTGCACCCGATCATGAATTATTCAATTTTAACGAAAAATAAAGAGGAAATAGCAGTTATTAAAAGTTCAATAACTAGCTGGAAGAAACCCAATTGGAAAACGCCGAAACGGGTCAACCTTGACCACGGCGCGTTAATTTGAAGAACCGCCAAAGCGGTTGCCATGGGAAGCTGACATGGCAGCAGCAGCAGCACCCTTTGATGGAGAAAAGCCGGCATGGCATGCCTCGATCGCATTCCGTCTGATGCAACGTCGTTACCGATCGCCATAAGCGTCAATTCGATCATTTGGCTACGGAAAAGGCATAATATAATGGGTGCCTAATAATAGCAGCAGTCCTAATTAGGCACCATCGATCGACGATTCATCAAAAGGAGGAGCAATCTTTTGGGTTTCTTGACGAGCGTTTGTCATCTCCTCAGTGTTTTCTGTTGGCGTGCTGTGTTTGAGGAAAGTTTTTCTTTTCTTTTTTTTTGGTTTGGTTTATCTCATCAGCAACATCATCATCGACGCCATCAGCAGGCAGCAGGCGGCAAGCGTGCACGCGAAAGAGAGTGCATTTAATTTGAACAGCAGCTCCAGTAGTCCACCGATTCACGCCTGACAAACAGCACACTTTGGCTATAGTGTGGCCTACTGCGATCGACTGCAAATGATGGCACTAATGGTACCAATCAGCGCACGGCTTTTTCACTACTTCGCTGATTACTGATTACGAGCTTTAATGCAGCAATATATGGCACGGCGGTGCTACAAAAAAACAACGACAATTGGTCGATTGATTAGCTTTTACTTTCATAATGCCTTGGTAGCGAATTTCCTTTCAATTTTAGTTAATAACTTGGTTTAAAATTTTCCTATGGTTCGTTTTGTGCACATAAATGGCCACGATCGGAACAAAAATGTCAATAAATTCGAGCACGGCAAGGACAGGTTCCGGCGGTCAGTAGCATAGCCATATAAGCGCAAGTCTCATTTAACCTGCAGCTCTTTTTTCGGAACCGACTGCGTGATGGCCAGGCGCAGCTGCCACGCAAAGAAGCAGATTCGCACGGCGCATGTTATTTAACAGCGACGACGGCGGCTATTCGGTGCAAATATGGCTAAATTATCTCCTCTCCAGGTCAACTTTTCTGAGTGACTCGAGGCGAATGTATTGAAAAATGGCTTCATTGAGAACTGGATTTCTCGATGTATACTTTTGCTGCCTTTAATGGATGTTTGTTCAAGTTTATGAGGTGCTGCAAAAAGATAAATATTTGCGAATACCATCGTCGCCATGGCCGTGTGCATATCGCAGTAGGCCGCATGCCCTATCAGCGCTACTTTGCATTAAGATATCAGTTTATTTCGCCGCCTTCTTTGATATGTATAAACGATCCTAATCTCCATGTAACCGCTAACGAGAAGTAATTTTTCATTCCGAAAATTATCGTATCAATGTTCGGCGTGTGTTTTATGGCAATGCAATTCATTAAACGTTCATTAAGAGGGACGTAAAACTAATTAAATCAGTATTCGTTCGCTTAAAAGACCACCTCGCAGGAACAGAAAGCAGCGGCACAAAAAGATGAATGTGCCTTATTAATGCCTCGAAAAGTTGTTCAGGCTAGCTACACTCGGACGCTTCTTTCGCTTCATGTCCAAAGTGCAGCCGCTCAAGCTTCAAGTCCAAGTAACGTCTAGTTGATGCTTAAATAAATATTTATTCTTCGCCCGTTTTAGTTGCAAATGGAACCGTAACCGGCTTCCAGTCCAATTTTCCGCCCACCGTGCTCCAATCTTCTCGGATGGAGCGACGAACTTTCGTTCGCCATTGCACCTCATCGATCAACTGACGTGTGAAACGAAATATATACACGGGAAAAACTAACTAAACTTTAACAGCTAAGAAGCAATAAAACTTAGGAACAGACAATGAAATAAATGGATTTCGGATGACTGCGCCCGTGTGTTTGTAAATCCAATCGTTTTTCGTGCCATATGACGATTAAGAAGCTCAAAGTAATATTTTATCTAAAAAGACTTAGTTTCAGAGCATATCGTGCTACATTCCAGAAAACCCTTAATCTGATTCGCATGTCAATTCACAATCAGCTGATATCGAACCACAACTCGCCTACTGAAATCTACTTAGAAATTTCAACACGGTAACAGGCAGAGACCGAGGTACCAAGGTCCCAAGTTCAACCTGCACTCTTTCTAAAGGCGCTCACATCACTGTGCATACGTGGCCTAAAATCAGCTCACCCGTCTAAATGCGTGTTTTGCACCGGGGATAAGATAAGATATCCCCAGAAGAAGTCACAGCAATTCGTGGAATTCGGTCGTAAGCCCAATCCGAAAGAAGCCAGTAAATCACCAGCTGTTATCTTACCTGCACGGTCTGCCGTGACAAAAGCTTGCCTCGGTTGCGTTTTCCCCCGAGCAGTTTATCAGGCCCGGTAATTAGCTAAGGCACTCATCGAGAAAAAAAAAAGAAACGATCGGAAAATAAACACTCACACACGAGAAGGGCGAGAATCCAACCGGATCGCCATTTTTGCGGTGAAAACCTGCGCGCGAACGCGATTTTCAGAGTAGCTAAACATCGCACTTTCTTCCGAGCAAGCGCAGATTAGGGTATCCATAGCAGCCGAGCGCGGCGCAGCATAGCCTACTGGATGAAATAGACGGTGATGATTGCCGCAAAGTGATTTTCTCTCGATCGTTTGGTTGCTTTTGCTTTCGGATAGAAACCAAACTCGAAATTAAGCTGTCGGTGGTTGAGTTGAGCCCAAATCGAGCATGACTAACAAGAATTGGTTCTAGATCGGCGGCGGAAGCTGAGGCGTGAATGAGTCTGGTTGTGGTTAGTTTGGGATTCTGGCAATTTTGTTTTTTTTTTTCTACGGTAACAGGTTATCAACGTTTATGACATGCCACTAATTCGGTGTGAAAGAAGGGTGAAAACGAAGCAGGTTCTGACAAGCAGTGCTAATTGTATTATTTTGTTTGCAACTTTTCATCGTAGTAGGCTGTTATTTATGATGCCAATTCATCGTAAAACGGCCTACCATCCTGCACTAAATTATACCTCATTGGATAAATTTACGACACATATGCTGAGTATGCTGTTCTGCTCAAGAAAAGTAAAAATCTATGCGGATGAAATGGTAAAGACACAGTGAGCTCCATTTGAAATTCACATTTTTTTTTCAACTGCATACTGAGATGAAAGAAAAGTTTTTCTTGGTCATTTCTTCTAAGAAATTTCCCTCGCTTCAAGATAGGTGATTACTGAGCATATTTAAAGTTATTTCATGTCAATCGGAGCCGGAGACACAAGCCTTCTTTTGACGTAGGACTACGTCTTTCTTCTGTATACAGGAGTGAAATTGGAATTTCAAAACCAAGAGCGTTACGTTGGCATGAAATATTTTAAACGTTTATAACTTTTTGCTGGCCTAACTAAATTCCTTGGCGCTCAATCGATAGACAAGGCATCAAAGATTCATGTCGTTTATTCATGGATTGAATCCTGAGACAATTGAGAGAATCTCTGCTCTTTTTCTCTGTAACTATGCTGCACATTATGAGAGACTGTTTATCGTATAGTGCTACAACTTTGATCAGATTGGGTGGATAGTAGTACATGATAAAACCCCTCTAAACATGCTCCAAACCTGGGGGACACTATTGCTATTGGAAGTTCGTGGATTGTTTATCGTGCCAGTAAAGAAAAACACCTACCCCCAACGGTAAACAAGCGAGAAAAAAGGATTTTATCATCGCTCTCTCTTTGGGGCTCTCGTTCGCTGCTTCCATTTGTCAGACTTGTTACAACTTGCGATACATTGACAATCGTGGACCGCTTGCTTGCTTTGATCGTGCTTCATACTCAAATAAGAGCGAATTCTGCTATGCCTACGTTTACTTACTGAATTACTGCTATACCTGTCCGAATAGTTTAATAACTGTGAGAGAACGTTGATTTCAAGCAAATCTATAAATTGAAATGCTAGAGAAAAGTTGACGTCATTTGCTTTTCACGCTCCGCTTGGATCGCATCTCAGCAGGCAACAGATCGGCTTGTTCTGACCGGGCGTACTTCTCAGGCACAGACATCGATAGCGAAGGAACCAACCTCCCCCGTTTGTTTTGCTTCGCTCAAATCAAACTGACCGAGAGTAGATGCCGTCCGAAGCCACCGCTGCCGCCGCCAAGAAGAAGAAGAGGCTCGTGTCCACAGGAGAATGAGATGATTGTGGCCTCCATCGCAGCCCTAAACGAACGGAACGGGTCCTCCCTGCAGGTGATCGAGAAATACATCGGCAGAAATTACAACTGCGATGTCGGCAAGATTGCAAGATTGGCAAGAGTGAAGTGAAATCCCGGCAAACTGTGGCTGTGGTTGGCATTCGAGAATCATTAAACCTCGTCGGGCGAGGAGGGTTGCAACAAATGCGCCGTCAAAATGTGTCCGTGTTACTCGAATTCAACAATTCAATCGGCCCTTTTCAGGGCCAACAAATGTGTTCTAAAAAGTTATTTGTGTAATATTTTCTAATGTGTTGCTATAATCTCTTATTTCATCTCGTAGCATCATACAATATCTGATTTGTTGCGAATAATAGACAATACGGAAATTTGAGGATGTTTCTGAGAACGCTGCTGCAGTTCCGTCGGGATGCAATAACAATATAATGCTCATCTTACCTTGCCAAGACATCAATTTCATATAGCCTATTTCCCAGATCAGAAAGCGAAGAATACGAAAAGAAGGAGCATCATCTGCTATTTTAAGGGTATAAAGCATACCTCCTTCGTTGAATTCGGCTTCATTCTATTTTCGCTTTCGAGCTGATAAGAGCTGCGTCGAACCTGCTCAGCTCTTCGCTACCTGTGCCACTCTTGATCATCAAGCTGATGCAAATCTAGCGTCCGGTTTGTGAAATCGCTCAAGATTTCATTTCTTAATTGACTACCACTTTCAGAATTGGCCCTGAAGGAATCGGTGCGCTAAGATTTGTACGAGATGGCTGAAGAAAATCAGCCAAAGCCGCTTGTTGAAGCGCTCATCGTCATCGCCACTGCAAACCTCATCGGGCGAGGAGAATTTCAACCAGTGCGCCGTCAAAATGTGTCCGTGTTACTCGAATTCAACAATTCAATCGGCCCTTTTCAGGGCCAACAAATGTATACTAAAGAGTTATTTGTGTAATATTTCTCAATGTGTTTACCACATACTTGCTATAATCTCTTAATTTATCTCGTAGCGTCATACAGTATCTGATTTATTACGAATAATCGACAATACGGAAATTTGAGGATGTTTCCGAGAGCGCTGCTGCAGTTCCGTCGGGATGAGATTATAATATAATTCTCTTGCCAAGACATCAATTTCATATAGCCTATTTCCCAGATCGGAAAGCGAAGAATATGAAAAGGAAGAGCTCTTGATCATCAAGCTGCTGCAAATCCAGCGTCTGGTTTTGGAAATCGTTCAAGATTTGTAGATTGACTCGCGCTTCAAGAACTGGTCCTGCAGGAATCACATTTTTTTCAACTGCACCAACACAAGATTTGTACGAGATGACTGAAGAAAAACAGCCACAGCCGCTCGTATGAGCGCCCATTGTCATCGCCACCGTAAACCTCATCGGACGAGGAGGATTCCAACTAGAGGGTCTTGTCCCGGGATTCTGAAAAATTCGGGTTCTAAAAAATCCCGATTCCTGGGATATTTTTGAAAATCCCGGGATTTCCAGAAATTTCATGTCTAACTAGAAAATGCTGTTGTATTGTTTCAAATAATGGCACAAAACAAGCGACATGTTTTTTTTTTTGACGGTAACTACGTCTTACGGCAATAACCCAGTCAATTAAAAATCTAAAATATTGCGACCGTCACGAAATTATGTAAGATTTTGAATTCTATTCACTCAGCCATTTATCAGTAGATTTTCAATATTTTCCCAACAACTGGTCGGAAATTGATACAACATTTAACTCAAATGGAGTAAACTTTTGATTTCTGACGATAGACTGTCGAAAATTGGGAAAATGTCGACCCCTTTCTTACGCAACCAAACACGTTCAAATTGTCTTCCACAATTCTTTTGTGCTGGCAAGTGCACTATAAAAGCAGACCGATTTCTGCTTCTTTGCTCATCCTTCTTTTGACGTTAACTACGTCTTATGGCAATATACTGGGTGTCATTTGAAAATCTAAAATAATATCTAAAATGTTGCGAACGTCATGATATGATGTTAGATTTCGAACTATAGGAAGACTGCAACTATGACAATCGACTTAAATACCTTAAAAAACAGGTTCGATTATTTTTAAACTACTTTATAAAACTAAACATTGCTTCAAAACCCGCTCTGACTGTTCTATAGTCGTTTTGGAAGCATTTGATTTTTGTCCCGGAATCCCGGGAAATCCCGGGATTTTTGAAAATAAAATCCCGAATTCCGGGATTTTTTCGAGTTCGGGAAACAAGACCCTTTAATTCCAACATGTGCGGTATCAAAATGTGTGTCCGTGTTACTCGAATCCCGTTCAATCGGCCCTTCTCAGAACCAATAAATGTGTACTAAAGAGTTGATTGTGTAATATTTCCTTATGTGTATACCACATACTTGCTATAATCTCTTAATTCTTCTCGTAGCATCATACAATATCTGATTTGTTATGAATAATTGACAATTGCCAATAGGGGCCTTCCTTTCCAAGTAACATTTGTAGCTGAACAACAGTTTATTTCAATTCAACTCTTATTCCACCAAAATGTTTGTTGAGTTAGCCGAGTAGTTAGAGTCCACGGCTACAAAGCATGCTGAAGGTGTCTGAGTTCGATTCCCGGTCGGTCCAGGATCTTTTCATAATTGGAATTTCCTTGACTTCCATGAGTCTCATCCCTCCCACACGATGTACGAATGCGAAAATGGCAACTTTGGCAAAGAAAGCTCTCAGTTAATAACTGTGGAAGTGCTCATTGAACACTAAGCTGAGAGGCAGGCTCTGTCCCATCGAGGACATTAATGCCAAGAAGAAGAAGAAGAATTGACAATACGACAAATTGAAATTTACGGTGGCGATGACAATATCGATGACTGGGGCACTCCTCACCTGATAGAGAGGAGACAACTCACTGACAACTGGCTTGTTTTCTTGGCTTCTTTGATTTCTTCTTCTCATGTTTGGGTTGTGCACAATAGTTCGGAGAGCACAAACCGGGTCAAAACCAATTTCACATCCCATTTGTTATCAAAAAGAACATAAAATTAAAAAAAAAAAATCAATAGCAATTTGAGTCCAATCGACATTATTTAAATATTCAACGATTTTATATGCGAGAGCACAGAAAGCAACCTGCATTTTCAATCACATCCAGTTTTAGTTTGGCCAAATTTTGACGGTTTTTCACGCCCTGCCCTTCGAATGTGCGGTTTTCCAGTGACAGTTGTTGACAGGTTCCCTTGACTTTTGGGAGCTCGCAATCTAAGCCTCCTAAGCTGTCTCCTCTCTCTCAGCTCCTCACTGTTCTTAAATTAAAAAAGCTTCCAAACCGAATGACAGATCTCCCTTAAAACCATAACGTAATTGAATGCTCACAATCACAGCACCTGTCATCTATCATCAAACATCCTATCATTTGCAAAAAGTTACCGCACTGTTGTTAGAGTTTAGCTCAGAATTGATCGAAATTGTGTCCATAGTAGTCCTACTTCAACCCCGCGGTAATGTAACAGACGTTACCCACCCCAATTTTTTTTTAGGAAAAACGGCCAATATGCTGTAGAATCTGGGATTCAGAAATGCCGCAAGACACAATAATTACTATCGGAAACATCAAGAGAATATACCAAACTCGATTAGAAATAGCAAACTCGTATACTGATTGGTTCGTGTTCAGCAATTGATACAAACTGATTCTCCTGTACATTCATATGTCAAGGCTAACTAGATCTGTCTTCGATATCACAAATGCGTACATTATTCTTCCAAATATGTCGTAAGAATTAATTGTGTACATGTTTTCAGTTGTTTTACAGAAAAAGTATCGCAGTTCCATGCTATATTTCTGAAAGAAATTCTGCTAAAATCCATGTACGTATTTCTGAAAAGGTTTCTGAAAGAAACTATAGAAGAGATTGGGGAAAACTTTGAGAAATCACGAGATGCTTCTTGAATACTTCAAATGACCTATACTTCGCCCTAAGAGCGTGATGTATTTAGGGTGTGAACCGTTTCAAAAATTCGTTTAACTATTAGTTAAAATTTGACATTTCCATAGTTATTTTCCCCTTAAATGGTTAAATTGAACTTCGTGGTCGACTCATTTGAGCTTTGACAGTCTAGTAGTTATTTCAGAACAAAGTTAACAGATGATTAGTTATTCTGAAATTCACGTGAGCAGAAAATATCTTTCGAACTGTCAAGTTTAACCATGCTCCAGAGCAGGGTTATTTTCTATCGAGCTGTCAAATTTTAACTCAAAGTTAAACGAATCGGTGAAACGGTTCACACCCTTAATGACCTCATATATCGGTTGAAACTCGATTTGGCTTTCTAAATTGATTGTGTAGGTTTTTCAAAGGTTTTTTTTTTTTCTAGGATTTCCCCGTGATTTCCCGCAGGGATTTCTCTTATGGAGTCTCACAAAATACGACTTACACTAAATACTGTTTCTATTGAAAAATACTTATGAATTAGACAATGAAGCAATACAACTTTGATTGAAATAAATAGAAGATTGTCCTAATTGAGTTTATTGTTTTTTTTGTAACCTTCCCTTGAATTTTTTATTTAGAATTTTTACGATTTTTTGTCGTGATATTTTTCAAATTCGTTCAATGGTAGCATTCCTAGCCCAACGATGCCTTTCCAACCCGTCACCGAAATTGAAACGCCCGAGGAGGCAACGAACTCTCCTCGCGTCCCAGTCAGTCGTCTGCAGCACCCAATGCGCGATTACGTTTCCCATTTTTCGCGCTGTGGGCCATCGAACATTTTTTGGCGAATTACCCAATTGCCCCGGCAACCCAACCTGCCTGCCCGCCCGCCCGCCTGCCACGATTTTCGCAACACATATACAATCATCGATCATCGCTGAGTAATGTCCGAAATTGGCAAAAACCACATGGTTGCTGCGTTGCGCCACCACGGTAACGGTACACCTCTCCGGGCGCGTTGAGAAGCTATAGTTTTCCACGGGTTGGACACCGCTGAGTGATGTCTTCGGCTAGTTTGACGAGAGCTGTACTTTACCATCTGGAGCAGTTGCGTTTGTGCACATTTTTCGGCCTGGAATGGTCACAAGAAAACCAGCTCAACGAGACCACGCGTGGCCCCTTTTTTGGAGCCTGTGCCTCATCAATGGACCTGTAACTAAAACGCTTGAGTTACTACCCTAATTTGCATATCGCACCCGACCAGACACCGAATGGGTTTACTCGTTGAGAACACCGTACCGCCCTTGTGTCGGATTCGATGTTTTCCCACTTATATTACTGCCGCCACGCGTATCGTTAACGTGGGGTGTCAATATTGAAATGGCGCGCACTCCTACGCCTGAGCTGCCGCAGACTGAAAGTTCAATATTTTACAAAACGGACATCATGGCAAGGTTACTCGGATCCCACCTGGTCATAAAATGCGGTGACAGTTGTCAGTTGTTCTTGCTTCGGCCAAGTGGCGTAGCTAGGGTTTGTGGGGCCCAGTTTTCTGAATAGCGGCGATAGCCGCTACGTTATTATCAACTTATGGCTGGTTAAGTAATCTAAACCATAAAATACTTCTTTGAAGTTATTTTTTGTCAATGAACTGGACTTTGTGTCTTTTCATAAGGTTTTCACCTGATTTTTTTCTGAAATGTTAAAAGAAAACAGATATCGTCATTTAAACGGAAATCTACGGTCACAATTTTGTACAGTACACGTTGGGTCACATGCATGCTAATTATTGAAGAAAATAATAAGAATTGATTATTATCGCAAATGTTTGGCTTATAAATAAATGTCAATATACTATGACAAACGTAATGTAAAGGTAATAATATATCATTATTAATGTAAATGACAAAACGAAGATTGGTTGCAAATTATGAAAACTTCACTACACAACTTTCTGGCGTTACGTCCCCACTGGGACAGAGCCTGCTTCTCAGCTTAGTGTTCTTATGAGCACTTCCACAGTTATTAACTGAGAGCTTACTATGCCAATGACCATTTTTGCATGCGTATATCGTGTGGCAGGTACGAAGATACTCTATGCCCTGGGAAGTCGAGAAAATTTCCATTACGAAAAGATCCTCGACCGGTGGGATTCGAACCCACGACCCTCAGCTTGGTCTTGCTGAATAGCTGCGCGTTTACCGCTACGGCTATGTGGGCCCCTCAGTATGTACACTGGAATTCTAGGATCCACGCTGCAATCCCAAGACCCACGCTGCAATCCCAAGACCCACGCTGGAATCTCAAGATCCTTACTGGTTTCCTAGGATCCATACCAGAATCTCAGGATCTGCACTTCAATACAAGGATCCACACTGAAGAAGACCCACGATAGAATCCCTGGCTTTTTACCTGAAATCCAGGATATACACATCTGTACTTTAGGGGATTTTTTTTTATTTCCGTACAAAGTGGGCCGAAGGGTCTCAGATTTTCATGAAACTTTTTCCACAGGCAGGGCTCATCAATATACGAATAAAAAAAATTGAGAAAAATTCAGGGTCGCTTATTTTCCCGGAAAACTCAGTTGGATTTTTTTTGTTTTCCTCTGACACTACTTACTTTGAAAAATCATAACTCAAGAACGAAGCATCGTAGAAACAAAGTTTTTTTTTGAAAATGATAGCAAATTTTCTCAGGATTAAAAAAAAAAATATTAACTGGAAAAAGTTTTCCACCGTTGAGAAATTCGTAAAGAAAAGCCGGAAAAACTATGCTCCAACTCATGGAAAATTTTCAAAAAAATATTTTTGAGAAGATAATTTCATAAGCTTTAATCGCTGAAATTTTTGAAATGTAATATATTTTCGTTTTTGAGTTATGGCAAATTTTGTGGAAAATGACCATATAAGCCTTTTCTTTGAAAACCCATATTTCAATTGAAGCATCGGAAAAACAAAGATTTTTTATCTAAGCAATTGCAAATTTTCTAAAACATCTGAAAAAAAGATATGGGATTGGTTTTAATGAAGTATAAGTCGGAATGGATGATATTTTTCATAAAAAATTGCACCGTTAAGAAAAAATGAAAAAAAAAAACTGTTTCTGCCTCAATTTTTCATCACACTGAAAAGCAATTCTTTCTTTTCTATGGAACAAATAAGATTATTATTTTTTTTTTAATTTTATTTATTCAATTATTCAGTATATAACTTACATTTTCATCTTAATACTATCTATGTTTTTCAACCGGGAAGATTGTCTTTGGTTGCTAACACCAGAAGATTTTCGTTTCTTTGTATTATTAATAACAAAGCATGCTGTATTTTCTTGGTGTTCATGTGCATCTGAGAATTCACTAGCAAAAATGCTTCGTTCGTCTTTTGGTATAAATGAATGATATTTTTTTTGTTCCAGGAATTGGAACAAGGTTAGAAAATCTTTCCTGAAGAAATTTTTCAGCCTCTGAATAGTCATTTTCAGTTGCATAGATAAATTCCCAATCTTTTTTAAATTGGTCTTCCACCTTTTGCGATACAGCCCAGTCGAAAAATTGATTGGCGTTATTAATTTCTGCTGACTTTCTAATACTAGCATCTCTAGCCATTCAACCTGTCAAAAAAATTAACTGTACATATTCATAAAAGTACCGTTTCGATTCATATTACGGATACTTAAGGCCTCAGTGAAGTATAACTCAACATAGAGCATACAAAATAAATCATTTTGTATGATTCCTCAGCGTTATCAAACGTGGCATTTTCATGATTCTTATTCCGGACGCTTCCTCACTTTTGACTCATATTCTGGACACTTTGATTCGAATTCCGGACAGCTCATGAAAATCATTAATAGAAAAGCCCAATCAGCGATAGAAATCGTCGAACCACTAAAGAGACGTCTAAGGCAGTTGGGCATTATAAAATTGCATACATTCTTATGGAAAAAGCTTATTAACTTTTCGGTCGCCGCGCGAATTTTTGTAACGCGAGTAGTCGCGCGTTGTACTTTGTACAACACCCTTGGTTTTGCGAATATCCCAGGAGTCTGACTACTTAGAAAGATGACGTCTTCGGCAAAGTTGTTCAGTAGCTCAAGGGCTATGATTATTTTATCCAAAACATTCGTGATTTTGCCACTAGGCGGCGCTAGTGAGCATGAAAATTTTGTATCTCAGATCTCAGTATCCTGACGACTTAGAAAGATGGCGTTTTCGGCAAAGTAGCTCGGAAACTTATGGACTATCATTGTTAGAGCTAGATGATTAAAAATTTTGCCACCAGGCGGCGCTAGTGAGCACAAAACATTTGTTTCGCAAATATCTTAGGAGCCTGATCACCTAGAAAGATGGCGTCTTCGGCAGAGTTGATCAGTAGTTCAAATTATTTCTTTGTTTAATCCTTAAAGTTCGAGATTTTGTAAAATAATGATAGTTCCTGAGCTTCTGAACAACTTTGTTGAAGGTGCCTGTCTAAAAAGTCAAGATCCTGCAGTATTCGCAAAACAAAAATGTTATGCTCACTAGCGCCGCCTGGTGGCAAAATACCATATTTCTTGCTTCAAATAATGATGGTCCTTGAGCTACTGAACTACTTTGCCGAAGACACTATCTTTCTAAGTGGTCAGGCTCCTGAGATATCTGCAAACAAAAGTTTCATGCACACTAGCGCCGCCTAGTGGCAAAATTTTGAATCAACTAGCTCGAACAATGATAGTCCTTAACTTACTAAACAACTTTGCCGAAGGGGCCATCCTTCTAAATCAGGCTCGCCCAACCTTTTTAAACCGCGGGCCAAATCGCGGAAACAATTTTGTGTCGCGGGCCACATTTTTAAACGCACAAATATTCGCATGAAATTTGACAAAAGTCAGTAAACAAAGTTCACATAATCTGACAAAAATCATTGAATGAAGTAAATTTCATTTGAAGAAATTAAAATAAAAACAGATAATTGCTGCTAAGTAGCCTGCTGGATATTGTGAGAATCCTTTCCAAAATTAAATAATAATCTTGTCCATAATATTTTCAAGAATCTAGCCCAACAATTTTGGATCTTGTGAGAATAATATCCAGGATTTTATAAAAATCATACTCCGAAGTCTGTCAAGATTTGATCAAGTATTATTTGCAAGAACCAAAATGTACTAAAATCCTGTTCAAGCTTTTACAAAAATATTGGTCAGAATGCACAGAATTTAACAAGAATTGTGCCTAGGATTCCTTCCAAATCTCACTCAATAATTATCTCGAAATGCGACCTTGAAGAATTTCAGAATGCTAAAAGCATTTCATAAGAAACCTGTTCAAAATTTTATTATAAATTCGCTTAAGGTTCTACCAAATCATTCATAGCGTTACATTGTAATCATGCCCAGGATTTGCAAAAAAATACGCATTGAATTTGTTGAAAATTCTGGATAGAAGTATATTGAATCCTGGTGAAAGTTTTGTAAGAATCTTGCCATTATTATCCATGAAAGTCGTGTCCAGAATTTAAAAAAAAATCTTATTCAAGATTTTGTGAAAAGCCTTTTTTATAATCCTGCCAAGGATTCTGTGTCTCAGTTGTTGGTAAAATTTATTTCCAGGTTCTGAGAGGATGTTAGTATAAAATTCGGGTTAATTATGTACTAAAATTTAGCCCTTTGTCCATAAATTTTGTTCAGGCAGCATTTTTTTTATTTCGATATACGTCATGGTAGAAAATTGTTGAAACATCCAGAATTTGAGATTTAGAATTCAATCATTCATAAAATTGAATACTTAAAACAATTTATATAATAACCAAGCTAAAATATTATATTGAAACTAAATTGAAAATTTAATAGACTTGGTATGTTCTAACTTCTGGTTGATAAAATAGTCAACGGGCCAAATTTGAAAAAAATCTTTGAACCCTCCGCGGGCCGCACAAAATGAGGTCGCGGGCCGGATGCGGCCCGCGGGCCGTACGTTGGGCAGCCCTGTTCTAAATGATCATGATCCTGAAATATTTGCAAAACAAAAGTAAAACTTCCATGCCCACTAGTGCCACCTAACGGTCAAATTCCGAATTAAATGCGGTACCATCAGATAGCGCTTCACCTCCAGAACAACTTTACCAAAGGCCCTAAGTTTCTATATTATCTGGATTTTTAAATATACCAATTTAAAACTGTGGTTTACTCGAACCGTATATAGTGCGTTCATTATTATGCGACTTTAATGTACATTTGTTGATTTCACCGCATTCTTTTTCTGTTCTGAACATAAACCACTGCGACCAATATTTGATCTATTGTAGTATATCCCGTGTCCTTTATATAGTGCATGTCGTGTTACTTTGTCACTATCGAGAAGTGATAAAGTATTCGTTTTTTTACAGTTGTCATTCCTAACTTGATCACAGGAAATGATTCTAATTGAAAGGTTCCGCTTTTTAAACCCTTCGAAGGGTGTGGTGGGTACACTCTCCGCAGGCGCGCCCCTTTATCAGTCAAAATCGGATCCCTTGATAAAGTCGGGAAGTGACACCGATATTGTCCATGCATCAGAATCCTAGTCCTTACTTCTTCAAACTAGAGAACAATAAATAAAATATTAGAAAACAACTTGTTGATTTCGACTCATTTTTATCCTTGTCTCAAGGTCATTCTCGGCTACTGGAAAACCGAGACTTGTCACTTTTAACTAGGTTTAAAATGTAACAAGGACTAATAGTGTTCCTTTGATTACTATAGCATCCTGTTCTCTTCGTTTGAAGCAGTCAGGACTAGGGTTCATTGGTAGATCTTTACCCCATAACGCACCATGAAAAGGTGATCTACCCGCGTTATGGGTTTATCGCTTTATAAAGGGTCATACTATAAATAAAAACCGTCGGGTATTGTTCTTAAGAAGATTCTTGAGGAATACATTTTGGTTTGGTGTCGATAGATATCTTTGTTGCAAAATCATAGCATATAAATCACAACTGTTGTACAAAGTACAACAGCGCGACAGCCCGAAGGTTAAAACAAGCCTCGGAAGTGAGAACTTTGGAACGGCAAAAATTGAAACATTTCATCTGAAATGTTTCCCATACAAAGTGTCCGGAATTTGAAGCTGTCCGTAATTCCGTAATATGAATCAAAACGATAACTGATCTCAAAATAGATCACTGAGCGTCAATGTGTTAGACAATGTTCAAATAATTCAGAATGTTTCGTAATTTACCTTAATTACAACTTTGCGCTTTCTTCTATGGCAGTTCAATGCGTGTGACATCATAGAAACACATTTTAGTCAGAAGAAAAGAATAGCGGGATTTGGAGCAAGTGTGCCACCTTAAGCAAATTGTTCTCTAACTTTGTCTAAAGCTTAAAAAAAACCACCAATTTAGCCTCACGATGTTAGTTTAGCATCTTTTCATAAACACTATGCCATTTAAAATAAAAATAATTGTAAATAGTATTAGTTTTGGAACATTTCAAAAATCATCCAAAATTACCTAATGTTCAACACTATGGGGCAAGTGCACTTGTGCCACCCATATGGGGCAAGACGGCCATCGAAAGAACATCGCATGTAAATCTACTTGTAATAAAAATTTTATATTGATATTACTTACAAAGCAGAGATTTTAAATAATTGATAATTTAAACATATTTTTAAGTTTACCGTCATAAGGGGATGCTTTATAACAAGGGTCATTACATGCGGAACTCTCTACTAGATTCGAATAACTCAAATGGTTATTTTTGTCTTCATTCAAAACGATATATGAATTACTGTTTATTACAGAGGATCTGTATAATATTACCCTAGATCAGCACTAAATAACGGTAAAATATTGATGAATATAAGGAAAACATTTCTTAAAATGCCTAAAACCATGATATTATCGAATATTTGGAGAAAAAATCACTTTGGAAGCAAAAATGTTCGCTATTCCCCTTCTACACTTCAGAAACTACTACTGGTGCCTCATTTTGGTTCATTATTATGATTCAGTGGAAAATGTTTACATTTTTATGAATTTCACTCCAACCATTTGTGTTTACCAAATAGGTGGCACACTTGCCCCAAAAAGTATAGATTTCATCCAAAATGGATTTCGTATGTGAAACTGAATATTGTTTTCGTCCAAATGCCACAATAACTTACACTTTTGTATAGCTTCACGATGTACAGTACTTTTGAAAAATCTGTTATTATTTTACCTCACACCATGCTATTTAGAAACAACGGAATCTTATAAAAATTAACTGAAATCTTATTGTTCATACAAAAATTGATGTAAATACTTGAAAAATAGAGCAATTTTCGTAAAATTTTGATCATCGTTTTATGAACTATTAGGAAACATATAGTTAAGCTCAAAGAAAAAATATATTTTATAGTTTTTTTTTTAAATAAGAGGTGGCACACTTGCCCAAATTCCGCTATGTGCAAAATTCAACTGTCTCGACTGTGAATTTATTGCCTTTCAATATTTTCACAATGATTTTGGGGCCCTGGGAATTCCTAGCTAATGCTTCGATCGGAACAATTTAGTTGCAGACTCACGAGTACTAAAAAATGGGAATTTTAATGCCAAATATTAAAGAATACTGCTTCTCTTCAAATGGTTCAATAGTTTTATATAATAGGGTCCTAAAGCCCTGTCCCAATTTCAGTGCCAAACGCTTAAGTTTAGGCCAAAAACACATGTTTACTCAATTTTATAATGTTTTCCGTTGGTTTAAGCCCAAAAAACATTTTTTTAGATTTGGTCACATCGTTTGGCTTAAACTCAAATTTTGGGTGTATTTTGTTTTCCGTGTCCCTTACCAAATGTCAGATAGGAACAACCCCAGTGGTCGAACTAAAACCCCTGTGGTGTTTTTGTCGACTAAGCGAACGTCAAACATGATCAAAAGTGTCAAGGTTCATTTATGAACCAAATTTTTAAATTAAAGTTTAAACATGTTATAGCCATTATTTGAGCGGGAAAAATTGCTAAAGTAGTTACAATAACATGCTTTTTCGTGTTATTAAATAAAAACAAGATTTCATTAAAAATTTTAGGACCCAATTGAACGAACCTACTCATATGACGATTATTTTTCCATTCTGTCTCTCCTTTTCCGGACTTGCCTTGTGCTGACTGCCGGGTACCGGTGTGGACATGCCCAAATACAGCTAAAATCCCAACCGATTCAGTCACTCGTCGGCTGACTGGGTTTCACCCTTGAACTCCCAACGTTGTTGCTTTGAACTGCAGCAGCAGGCGCTGCTGAGGCGTTCTTCTTCCTCATCCAAGCAAAAATGCCTACCAACCCAACCAGCAGCGCCTGCGATTGCGTTGTAAAGTGTTGAGTTCTTGTTCACAGAGAAGTAGGCGTTGGTTGCTTGGATCGGCACGAGAAATGCACCGCCTGTGGGAAGCTTCCGAGCGAAGCGGCAAAGAGCCCAGAGTAGAAGAAATTTCAACCAGAAAAGCAACGGACTCCCTAACTACCGGCTTTTTTCTACATATGTTTGATTGTAGACGTGTGCACTTGACATTGAAGCGAATTGAGAACGCAGAAACCGGCAGTTTTGTCTACAGGGGACGGACGACGACGTTAGTAGTCGTTGCTGTTTGGCTCAAGTGCGACCAAACCATATGCAAGCGGATTACCAGATAAACGTACACCAGCAAACCGGGGCCACATGGTGCCATAAACAAGAGGGAAAACGGGAACCGAGTAGCAGGTTGTGAAGTGCGGGTCCAACCCGGCAAAGAATGCAGTTGTTGGCTTGCGGTAGAGCGCAGAGACACGGGCGCGGCTGAGGAGTCTACACGCGAGAGAGAAATTATTACAGCGCGACCGCACATGTGGCAAATTATGCCGGTACAAACTGCCGCAGAGTAATTCCCAATTATATTGAGGTAATCTGTCGGGAGAGTTTATGGTGTTCGTTTGGTAAACTGCTTTTTTCATGGAAATAAAAAAAAGTTCCAAATTAATGAGTCATATATTCTGTTATCTCAGAGATTCAAAAGTGCACATATTCTTTATCAAACAGAACAAAAGGCTCATGCTAACCTACTGACTGCACTCGATTGTAGCATGCTGCGACGAAACTAATTAAGATCGCCGGCAGAGAAGGTGCAAATATTCAAAACGGTGCGATGAATGTCAAAAACTTCAGAAACAGCACGTTCAAGAACAGCAAACAATGCAAATATTTCTAATTGGTAACGTGATATTTACTCCGTAAGGTGTGAAAACGACAACGTGCTACCGTAATTAATGGTCGTATTGAATTTCACATTGGGCGACAAATTAAACTCGTGCAGTTGGAGCACAATGGCAGAAAAAGCGATAAAAAGTGAATAAATGGCTTGCTTCGATCGATTGTTAGTTTATCCGATAGGTTATATACAGA
Organism: Aedes aegypti; assembly: GCF_002204515.2. Lineage (NCBI taxonomy): Eukaryota > Metazoa > Arthropoda > Insecta > Diptera > Culicidae > Aedes > Aedes aegypti. The sequence goes on from NC_035107.1 coordinate 3,690,589, forward strand.
TCATAGAAGTATTAACTCTGAAATCGAAAGGAAAATAATGATCATTGTTCATCGAAAATTCACCAATTTTTACTTAAGACCAGATCAGTTATAATGGAATCCTATCATTTACTGATATCTATCTGAGTTACTAAGAAAACTAGAAAAATTTTCAAATTTTGATCATACTGCCCTTTTATGCCCCCGATTTACAAAGTATGTTTGAGTAAATTTGATTGAATTTCGAAAATGCTTGTGCCTCATCAAACAGAACTATAACTTTTGGTTTGATAACCAGTACAACTGCTTACGTTTGTAGATCTAAAGGCCTGTAGTGCGTGGAGTCCTTATAGGATCAAAAACTTCGGTATAAATCAAAACAATACTTTGTTTACTTATGTGAATGATTGAGGGTTTGTGTCATGACTAAAAACTATAAATAGACTATTGCTCGCGCTTGTAGATTCAAAGGTTATATTCGATGGATTCCTCAGAGTGCCAAAAACATTGGAATAAATCAATGCAATACTCCCGTTTAATTAAATGAAGGTTCAAGAGTTAATGCCATTATTTAAAATCATCAATATACGATTGCTTACGCTTGTAGATCCTTTGGCATATAATCCATATTGTTCATGGAGAACCTAGAACATCGATACTTATTCATACAATACTCCGTTTACTTATAAGAATGGGTAAGAGTCTCAACCATATTTTAATAGTAAATATTGAAAACCATTCAAAAGATTGCCTCTTACACCAGTAGAATGAAAGTGTTTACTCCAAGTAGTTTTTGAATGAACTAGAACATCTATTGTATTCATTAAGTTATTGTCTGTTTCATTGGCAACGAAACGCGCCGCCAACTTTCAAACATACCAAATAAATCGTCGCCAGCAAACAAATCAAAGCAGGTGATTTGCCGTTATGTTGGTAAGACTGGTGAAATGTCAAATTCGTAGCGGCTGGTTGGCTGGCGACGATTTTGGCGATGGTTTCACCGGCGAAGATTACAAATCGTCGCGTTCGATAGGTGCAACATTTACAATACCAAACGGAACAAATGATTTTTCAAAATTAAACAATAATCTACACTAACTCACGGCAGGTCACCGGTAGGGTTCACAGAAGGTGACCCTTCCCAGCGGCTAACGAGACTCTGTATTATACTCTTATCTCTAGGACCAGCACGCTAATCCTGGCTGTTTCGCGGAATTCAGGAAAACACTTGAGTTCAAGCGTGTGTTAGAATAAGGGCGTAAGTCACATGATCGATTTCTCTTCATCGATCCTCTCTTCCGTGAATAAAGGTGACAAGATGTAAATTCGTTAGAATTTTTTCACTTCAGACCGCTAGGCAGCGATGCAATCTTGCGTCCCAAGGTGAAAAAGTGCTGACAAACTTGCATCTTGTCACCTTTATTCATAGAAGAGAGGATCGATGAAGAGAAATCGATCATGCGACTTACGCCCTTATTCTAGCACACGCTGTTGCATTTTCAAACTCCTGTTTATTTCTTCTTCTTCCTATTCGTCTTATTGATTTTCTTCTCTCTCTATCTCAGTGTTCTTTTGTTCTTTTGTCTCGTTTTCATCTACCTCCACAATACTTCACCCACTTCCTTAAGACTATTCTGACCTTATCTTACGATTCACCTTCTTTTACGTCATTTGGGGCCCCTTTCTTCTATCGACACCTGCGGATCCCTTTCCTTTTGTTGCTTCCTTGTGCGAAGCTTCTGCTCCTTGGTGAAACTTGCCCTTCACCATCCACCATTATTGATTTTGTTATTTCGTCTGTTGCCGTTTCCTACGGCTACAATTTTCGTAAGGCCGATCATCGCAGTATTGCTCAGTTGCTCTTTGATTGGAGCGTAATTTTGGATCCCAATGACGTCGAAGCTGCAGCACAAAGCTTCTCCAATGTTCTTTCGTACGCCTTAGATAGAAAATGAGAATATTATATGATATTTCATTAGGGTGGTTCATTTACTTTCCATTAGGGTGGTCCTTTTTGTTAAAAAATAAAAAAAAATAAAAAAAACAGAATTTTAATTGAATATTTTAGACAATAGTATTGGAACATCTCTCACATTATCGTAAGCCATTTTCTACATTTAATATGTGGTATTTTATTAGGGTGGTTCACTTATTTTCCATTAGGGTGGGCCTTTCTGTCGAAAAATCATAATTTGAATGGGATATTAAAAACAATAGTATTTTATCACCTCTTTCATCATCGTAGGGTATTTCCTTCATTACATTCGTGATATTTTATTAGGGTGGCTCACTTATATTCCATTACGGTGGTCCTTTAAAAAAAATTGAGAATTTGAATGGAATAGAAAATATAAGAGTAATTAAACAACTCCTATGTCATCGTAAGCCACTGTAAACATATAATATGTGATATTTCATTGGGGCTATTGTCCTCAGTTTTGCATAAGGGTGATCATTTAATTTGTAAATTAAAAAAAAAAATATTCTCAACAGATCTAAAAAATCAACTTTGTTTGTATAGTTTTGAATCATGATTCTTCATTGGCATGCAACTCTTCGTTAAGATATTTTCATTAAGGTTTTCTTTTGAATAGTTAAAATAAAACGTTCCAATAACAATAATCAGTGAATTCAGTGAAGCACAATTCTAACTGCCATATTCAAAATACAGATAAAAAAGGGATGAAATATTTTTTGACGTATTCAAATTATGACAATAGCTTGATGGGCGACGATGAAGGGCAACAAAAGTGTTTAGTTTATATTTTCAAAAGAGATTCTCAGCCTTGGGCTCCTTCATTCCCGAACCAAAAGTACGTTGCCTTCTGCTTGCTATAGTACACGCGATTCGGTTGTGATAATGTAGGCAATTCCAGTTTTAACAATCAGTTCTCGTTTATTCTTCAAAGATGTAACAAAGTTCCTTATAGAAATTTCGTCGGAATTTCATATGGATTTTTTCGTTGGAGTTTTCAACGGAATTTTCTTTGGAGTTTCCTTTGGAATTTTAATCGGAATTTCCTTCGAAATTCCTTTTAAAGTTTTTTATTGGACTTTTCTACGAAATTTCCTCAAAATTGGAAATTTATCCTGAATTTGCTTCGGAATATCCTGTGGAATTTTCGTCGGTATCATTAGAAGTGCCCTGTTCAATTTTCTGTGGTATTTCTTTCGAAATTTCCTATGAAGTGTCCTTCGGAATTTCATTCTGAACTTTTCATTGGAATTTTATTCGGAGTTTTTTTTTGAGTTTCCTTTGAAATTTTCTTTGGAGTTTCCTTCCTAATTTCTACTAGAGTTTGTTTCGGAATTTCCTGTGTAATTATCTTTGGAGCTTCCTTCAGAATTGTATTCGAAATATTATTTGGAATTTCTTTCGAAGCATTGGAATTTACTTTGAAATTTTCTTTGGAGCTTTCTTCGGAATTTCATTAGGGATTTCTTTTGGACCTTCGAAATTTAGTGCGGAATATTCTTAGAAATTTCCTTTACAATTTTCTTTGGAATTTCTACAGAGTTTTCTTGAGAATTTCCTTACAAATTTGTTTTGGATATTCCATAGAAAATTCCTTAGTTATTTTCATCGAAATTTACTTTGCCATTTGCTTCGGAATTTCTTCTGGAGTTTCCTTCGGAATTCCTTTTGGAGCTTCATGCTAAATTTGATTCGGAATTTCATTTGGAATTTCTTTTGAAGCTTTGAAATTATTTCGGAATTTTCTTCGGAAGTACCTCTACAATTTTCGTTTCCTCTGGAATTCCCTTCGGCATTTCCTTCGGAATTTTCTTTGGAATTTTCTCTGGAATTTCCTTCGGAATATCGTCTGGAATTTCCTTCTGAATTTCCTCTGGAATTTCCTTCGGAACTTCCTCTGGAATTTAATTCGGAATTTCCTTCCGTATTTCCCCTAGAATTTTCTTCGAAATTATATCTGAAATTTCCTTTGGAATTTCCTCTGGAATTTCTTTCGGGATTTTCTCTGGAATTTCCTTCCGAATTTTCTCTGGAATTTCCTTCAGAATTTTCTCTAGAATTTCCTTTGGAATTTCCTTCGGAATTTCCTTTAGAATTTCCTGCGAAATTTCCTCTGTGTTGCATTCCGAATGAAAATCACGCAAAACTTTTCAAAAGGACCTTTCTAACAATGAGAGGCTTTCAAGAAAACTCTTTTGTTGTTAACTAAGTTACCTTTACATTTTTCGTCGAACATTACGCAAATATTATGTAGTAGTCCACACCATAATCTTTCGGTCTGTAGATATTAAGGTTGAAATTTTTACAATGACACCATAATTAAGGAAAGTGAACGAGACTTTTGCGAGAAATCATAGTTTCAAACTATTCGAAAAATGAGGCACCCTAATGGAAAATGAGAGAAACTCCCTAATGAAATATGTTAACAGTGTCCAAATGGAACTAGAGGCGCATGAATTCAGAGGAATTTAAAGCCTCTCAAAACAAAAATGAAGACAATGGCCTACGATTATAAAAGAGGTGTTAAAATACTATTGTGCTAAAAAAAAAGGATCAAATTCAAAATTTCTTGATTTTTTTTTAATTTTCGGCAAACACCAATGGAAAAAGTTAGCCACCCTAATAAAATATCACGAAAGTAATGAAGGAAATGCCCTACGATGATGAAAGAGGTGATAAAATACTATTGTTTTTAATATCCCATTCAAATTATGATTTTTCGACAGAAAGGCCCACCCTAATGGAAAATAAGTGAACCACCCTAATAAAATACCACAATTTAAATGTAGAAAATGGCTTACGATAATGTGAGAGATGTTCCAATACTATTGTCTTCAATATTCAATTAAAATTCTATTTTTTATTTTTTTTTATTATTTTTTAACAAAAAGGACCACCCTAATGGAAAGTAAATGAACCACCCTAATGAAATATCACATATAATATGCTTTCAGTGGCCAACAATGATATAGGATATGTTTCAATACTATTGCCTTGAATTTCTAAGCAATTGAATTCAAATCGTTCATTTCAAATTCAATTCACTCCCCCAACTCAAAAAATTACCAAAAGGTCGATTTTTTCAAAAAAAAATTTTTCCAAATAACACCAGATCTCGACGTTTCATGCATTTCTAAGACATCTGGCATCGAAAAAAAAATTCGATTTCGGAAATTTCATGTACCCCCCCCCCCTTTGGAGATTTTTCATGGGTCAAAAAAGCCAAACTTTGACCGCTTTGGGGGTCCACTTAATGAAGTCCGATTGAGCTCAAATTTTGCATGGGGACTTTTTTCGAGGAGACAAAACTTTTGAGCACTACCTTTTTTTGAAATTCGAAAAATCGATTTTCATTGGCACCCTAGAACCAGTGCTGAGAATGGTAATAGTAGTAGGCTTGAATTTTGCGTAAATCACGTGGTTCTCTCACTACAGTAGTTTAAAATCATGAATCTCATCAAGTAGCCTATGGACCGATGCACGAGTTCACTATCTGACGTTTGAGCGGTGCCGTGTTATTTAAGTGACCATGGCAACAAGAGAATTCGGCACCGCTCAAACGTCAAATTAGTGAACTCGTGCATCGGTCCATATTGGGTACATGAATTTCTCTAAATCAGTAGTGTCATTGAAGGCTCTAAATGCGGGAAATGCAGCGGGAAATAGAACATTTTTTTACAATAATTTTGGGTTGCCCTTAGCAACGGGTGTTTTGCCATTTTCAAGGCTTTTTGCCTACAGCAGCGATGGGCGTGAGTTTCACTGGCTTCGCTGACTGTGATTGGCTTTGTTCGACTACTGTAGAGTGAATTTCAGATTTTTTCCCAACCCTGGTTAGAACACATACCTCTCATGCCGAGGATCTGGGAGAGAACCCCAATCCCGAGATAGTCGCTTGATCTTGGAGTTATAGTGGGAAGTCCACCTAGAATTTTGTTAATAAAGACAGAGCGGATGAATTTGAACAGAACTAGGACAGTGAGTACTTTGAACAAAACTGGACAGCAATAGAACAGGACTTCGACAAGGACTCTGAAATGGATTCGAAACATGACTATAAACAACAACTTTGAACATTTTTTTTGTCACATCACATCCAAACAATCGGGTTACCAGGCTATGTCTTGATCGGGTTACTGAGATAGCATATTGGAAACTTGATCATACGATCTTCAACACCCTGTCTTAATCAGCCAATCTTTTATGCTTTCTCATTTTACGGGACGGACAGATTCTAGCATTTGACTGATGCACGATGTCAGGAGCACGCTTCACTTGTTGCCAAACGCTATTCGAATGTAATGGTTTTGATTTCCGATTTACCGCTTTCATCCAGTTTGCTCCATAAGATCGGCAAAAATTCTTGTGATCATCTCGAGGTATGCAATCTACTTTTTAACATCTAACATCAAACATCGCTCAGTTCGTATTCTTCGTGTTGCATTTCAAAACGTTGATCGGGAAACATGTGCTGCCATCCAATACCTTTCCTAGCCACTGTTTGTGAATGAGTTTCGAAGGGAGCGTCTTGAGCAGCTTCTTCAATATCAAAAATTGAAAATTCTCCATCGTGAAATCCTTGCTTCTCCCTCTTTTGCTCAAGTCTTCTAATAGAATGTTGATTCAAGCTTCGATTTTTAGCGTTTTCGATATTACACTAATTTACTGCAACAGGTAGAAAAATGTCCAATTAGTAAAAACTTCCTCTCATGGGACATACACCAATCATATCGTCATCATAGTTCACATTAGCTGTCGTTGCTTCAAAGGAAAAGTTAACGCCTGCTTCTGTCAGCTTTTTCACCTATAGTAAATTTGTTCGTAGATCTGCGACATACAGAACATGTTCTACAGCACACGTAACACCCAGAGTATTGGTCCCTACGATTCTTCCTTTGCACAAAGGAATAAAAGATTGATCGTTCTTTGACACACAAATTTCATTCGGATACTTCAACTTTTCCGTAGAAATGAAATATTCTTTCCGATTTACAAGATGATTACTAGCACCGAAGTCCAGCTTGAAAGAATCTTTCCTTCCATCTCGGCAATTTGTTGACTCACCGGTCTTGAACGCAACAATTTTTCCACCACTTGCAATATAGGCTTCGGATTCGGATTTATAATTGTACTCTTTGGCCTTATGTCCTTTTTTGTAACACCGATTATATTTTCCTGGGAACTTCCTAGACTCGTTTCGTCATCCATTTCATTACTTCTGGAGGCTTCCTACAAACGCTGATACACGTCAGCCATTCTATTACATTTCTTCACAGCTTCTGCTAATAATCGTTCTCTAATAGCATCCAAAGTTAATTTGTCTTCTTCTAGGTTCTCCATCGCAGACTCCAATGGATCGTTCGACTGATAAGACTGCAATGGATCGGTGACGATAAGCTGTGATACTAGATCAGCTTCTTCAGGTTTGGCTCCTGCTGATTACAGTTTCCAAATGTTTTCAGATGATCCCAGATGGATGATTTTTTGCCATTTTAAGTTTGACCAGTTGCTTGCGTATAAGAGTTTGTGATGAAAGCGTCTTCTTTGCGTAAATACCTTCCAACGTATTCTAAATATCCTTAGCTGTATCTTTTTCCAAAAAAACAAATCCAGCAAATCATCGTGGATAAACGAAATTATTGTGTTCGATGCCTTTCCGTCCGTTTCTGGAAACTTCGCCAAGTCAGCTTCAACACTTGGCGCATGCTTTTTGACCGCGTCCAGAAATCCAACCGACTTCAATAGTTTCTCTACGCTAAACTTCCAATGCTCAAATACAGCATCGGTGAACTGCGGGAACTGCGGATTATGGTCTTCTATATTGACACCCTCTCTCTTTTTGTACCCCTCGTTTCAAGCAGCAATGCATACAATATCTCATGTTAACGCAACGCAACGCACATAGTTTTTGTCACTTACACTCTTTGCATCAAATCCCCTCAATTAGTGGCTTCCAGGATTAGAAAAGGATAAGGCATGCAGATGCAGGATAATTCTGACCTCACAATCGGATCGTAAGGATGGTACAGTAAGCACCAGAACAGAAATACGACTGGACTAGAATCAAGTAAAGTTAAGTTTGACCATAACAGGCAGCGGTGCAAACCTTTTAGATTTGTCTGGAATATTCCGGATTTTCTACTCAATTTTTCAAGAACCTGGAAGATCCAGATAAAAATGTGTAGTGAATTTGTAAGGTTTCCCATATACGCACCTACAAGATACAGACTTTTCCAGACAACATTTCCTAAATTATCCAGATTTTTCAAAAAAAACACCTTGGCATCCCTGATAACAGGGTCCCCCGTCGTCTTGTCAGCAATGAATAATTCGACTTACACTAGTCGTAACGTCTAAAGTCATAACCAGTCGATTGTAGACGTACTGGTCACATATCTAAAGGTCAAAGATAAGACAATCCTTCTTCGTCTTGTTAACGATACTTTTGCGAAGCAGTGACAATCGTAACTAACATAACTGACGCAACAACGGTTCAATAAGGCACATCCACCTTGTTCTAAAAAAAATCGTCAGTTACCGTCATCGCAAAATAAATACAAACCACGATGGACTGCAATGATTCCAATTTCGTAACACACAATGGTACCCATTATTGAACAAGTCACTCACTGAGACACCGAGTTGATAAGATAACCGTTGAATAATTGGTATGTTTATGGAACGTTCTACTTATCACGTCAGGAACGTATCCTTCGATAACTGCATCCCAAAAAAACGTGTTGCGTAGGTATCTGACAATCCGAAAATTATGAACTATAATCGTTGGATAGTTTACGTAAAACAAAGCAATTTAGGGTATCATTAAAAATGCTTATAATTGATTCAATCTGACAGTAGTGACTGACACGCGGAAGCGATCACACCGTGAAGAGCATATCACCCAGCCTACTGTGTAGTAACAACGAGATAATCAAACGTAGCAAACCACTAATTTCCAACGCATATCTCAGATCAAAAGCATGTTTAGCACCCCTGCCTGCTCTCCGAACATTCAACATTCACCAATCGCATCGAGCAAATCGATTTCCCTACCGCGAAGAAACGCTCAATTATTGGAGCTGATTTTTCTTTTGTACACATTTTTGTAGGACTGTTTTTCTTCGCTTTGGAAACCACCAACGAACAACACCGAAAAAATTGACGCTATGCCGTAATAGTGCAACGCGAAGCAGCCTGCTGTGATGTGCATCAACCAACAACAGCAACGAAAGGCGACGGAGGAGGCCGGTAGTGTGCCTTCGAAACTGAGCAGGCTGTGAGATTGGGGCTCATCATCGCCATCAGTGCCGCGGAACGTATCTCGGCGCTGGCTCGTGACGTGAAAGTCGCGGTAAGAGTGGATCGAATTAACGCGTTTAGGAACCATCACCTGGGCCGTGATTTTACTCTGCCTCAAAATTAGGGCCATCTGTTATCGCGGAGGAAACAAAAGGTTAAGTTTGATTATCGGTCGGTAAGTTCCCATCATAATCGATGTAGTTTTCTATTTTATAATATTTTTTGCTAGCAAACAATCTCAACGCCCATGCCAGCCGTAAACACCAGTCTCGAATACTTTCACGGCCAATTAGTAACACAGGTGGAAATCGAAGCAAAAAATTAAACTATTTGTAAACAGAACCCTCTCGGAAGTCTATCTCGGCGCCGCCAATGGATGAGGACGGACGACGACTCGACCGGATACGATCGGTGAGCGAGCATCATCCGGCATGGTCTGGTGAGCGCTTGGAATTGTGAGACCGTACATGACGGCTACTGCATCTGCATACAAAAGTGAACCACAGACAAATGGACGTGACACTGACGAAAGTTTCATAAACCATTACAAATTCGCTATGTTTTAAAACTCAAAACAAGAGGCGTTTATAATTTTTCTTCATATTTGATGTATCACACAACTGCTCTTTTGATTCTTCTTCTTCTTCTTTCTGGCGTTACGTCCCATCTGGGACAAAGCCTGCTTCTCAGTTTATGAGCACTTCCACAGTTATTAACTGAGAGCTCTCTTTGCCCATTGACCATGTTTGCATGTGTATATCGTGTGACAGATACGAAGATACTTTATGCCCTGGGAATCGAGAAAATTTCCTTTACGAAAAGATCCTCGACCAGCGGGATTCGAACACACGACCCTCAGCATGGTCATGCTGAATAGCTACGCGTTTACCGCTACGGCTATCTGGGCCCCTCTTTTGATTCTGTTGCATGCGATAAGATATTAGTGTTCAGTTATGGATTGATTACCAACTGGTGAGCTCGTTTGGTGCATGCTTCATGGCAACATTAAGTTTATGTAATTTTCATCTTTCATTGTGTCATTTTTGTTATTGTCACACGTCTTTACAATTCAATACATATAGATAATTATTAAAACTAATTAATTTTCGTCAACAATATCTTTTTTCCATATTTCTGTGGGAATCACAAATCTTTCTGGCAATGAAATTTATTTCCAATTTATTTTTTCTTCTATCATCTGTGTCATCTGAGCGATGAATCGGACGTTAATGTTAATGCTTTCACCTTCTTAAACTGTTATTTGGCGAAATGTCGAATTTTCTTGAAAGCCGTATTTGGTTCACCATAAAAAGTTCATCATTAGTTCATTCTGTACAAACGATGTGGCTAGCATTTTTTTTAGGTATCGTTGACGGAATCTCAATTTTTACATCTTCCGTAGAGCTTGTTGTACGAATCGTTAGTCTTGCGATCTATAGTAAAAAATATTCTAGAAGCTTCAGAATTGTACATTCATAATCAAAAGAGAAGAGAAATTCTCATCGTTACTTAGGTCGTTTAGAAAAGTTCAGGGAGATTCTAAATGTTATGTCAGTTTGTCTGTGACTAAACACTGCCAGTGGACGCATCTCATTCCCTTCTTTCCTCAGCATTCAAATGCCTTCACTTCATGAGAAAAGAGATGTTACTGGCTGCCACCTAGTGTTATGCACAACAAGGCGTCTGTTCACTTTGTGAATTTTGCTACTCACACGGCTGAGCCAGCTTCAGCTTACAAGTCTGGTGCATACTAATCACGTCACATTCATCTACTGGCCTGAAGATGCGTGGAATGTGGCATTAGCGAATCGAACGCGCTTGGCATTCCCGAAGTTGCTTTAGTGCAAACCATATCTAAAACTTGAACATACCGGGTAATGAATTTCTTACGAAATGAATCGAACAACAAATGGATCTCATTGTCAAATCAAAGGAATAATGATAACGGTGTTATCTTATCGAAACCATGCGCGATGGCAATGACCTAATGCCTGAGGCATCTAAATAGGGGAAGGGGTGGTAAAATGAACACCTTAAGGATATCATCTTGTTTCTGATAGAAAAACAAGGAATATGTATAGTTCTATCGCACAAGATCAAAAATAGGGATGTTATCTAAAGCAGCAACACGAGTTCAGACTAAAATTGCTAAATTTTCACGTATTTTTATCGCTAGCAAAAAACAATGGAAATGTTCATTTTACCTGCACTAGGGTCGATGTACCAATAGCCGCATAGCTAGGAACAAATATTTATATAAAATCGAAAAATAACGCTAGCGTCATTATTTTTACATCATCCGAAAGCTTTTTATCTTGGTTTTGTAGGAAAAATACGAAAACTACGAAAACTCATATGTTTGTATTTATTATCGCTTGTGCCACTAAAGGAACAAATGTGCCTATAGTAGCACTATTTCTAATTTTGTTCCTATAGTAGCACTAGCACTACGGCGTTGGTAAAATACAAATCAAACCCGTATTTTTACAACACTTTTATATTTTTCCTTTAAAGTGTGGATCAAAGGTTTCGTTTGATGTATAAAAAGTTCTTAATATATCAATAATTTCGTATAATAAAAAATAGTTTCTCTCAGTAGTGCTACTATAGGAACAATAGGTTCACTATAGGCTCAAGGGAGCTCAAATTTTAAGCAAAACTATTTTTTTCGATCATTTTTTGAACAAAATCAAGTTGTGTATCAATGTTACTTAGATAAATAGCTCCTGACCTTCTAATCTAATCTAATCTAATCTAAGCGCTTTAGATAAATAGCTCCTGACCTTCATGTCAAAAAATATTTTGAACCGTTTAATAGCGAAACGGCCGTAAAAAGCCACTAGTGCGACTATAGGCAGTGCCGGATTTGGGCTTCGGGGGGCCCGGGTCAGATCTCATAAAGGGGGCCCCTAAATTCAAAATTCAGCACGTTTCGAGATTCCACAATTTAGAGTATTGAGTTTTGATTGAAATCTTCGGTCCTAGCCCCAAATGCAAAGGAGCGTACGTGACATTTTGATCGGTTATTAGGAATATACTGACGTGAATCGCAAGTCAGCCCCATCTGTAAAAAGTAGGCATTGAGAAAATGAGCTGTGAAGTTTTCAAACTCGTTTTCCATACTAATATTCAAAACATTCCAGAGAATTGGAACATGCTCAAATCGCAATGAAACTTTCACAACTTGCTTTTCACTACGATATCTTTCCGAGAAAAATATAAAGATGATTAAAAATAATTTCATTTTTGTGTTACACGGTGCGGAGATCTGTAGTGGGACTGATATGCGGTTACTTTTCATTATGGGACAATTTGACTTGCTGTTTTTTTCTGAATTTTTCCGAACAAATCATATTATTTCATTAGTGCAGCTGAAATATCATTGGAAGATATGTTGCAAACTGAACTCAACTCAATTTTGATTAAAATGATTTGCGATTCACGGCAGTATACATTGCAAAAATTTCGACTTTTTTCAAGCCTCCCAGAGGTTTTTAGATGATTATTCCGTCCAATGGGAAACATTTGATAATTTGAACAAGATTGGTCAGTTTTTTTGGCTTCTATATAATATGTACGGAGTGAAAAATTGCTAAGTAATTTCAAGGTCGTTTTTTATAGCTTTCAACCCCTTTATGTAGAAAATTGCATAATGTCACTCTTCTATTTTTTTTAGTTTAGTCAAAAGGAACAAAATAACTAGTTGATATAATGAGAAACACGTTTTTCTAAACTGTATATGTAATGATCCTTTGTTCATTGAAATTTTAAAACACGAGCAAAGGTAGTAACAAGAATTCAACAATTTTGACTAAGACAGGGTAATGCTACTTTGCCACTCTCAAAAAACGTCCTTCTCTCCTCCAGGCACTACATATCCAGAAGAGTCTCTGGCATTCATCATTATCGCAACATCGAAAGTTTCAAGATGCTAAACGAACAGATTATTTATTATGAAACCTACAAGTAGGTTGTTGTGTACATTTTATATGGAACTTATAGATGGGCCAGTACAGCTTCATCAACTACGACAAACAGAATTGAAAATAACTTAAAAACTAACTATCGCGTCACAAAATAATTTCCATTACACTTGAAGTTTCTTAAAGTATTGCAAATAAGTTTAAATTGTAGAGTTCGAATAGGAAAACAATAAACTTTTTGAATTAACGTTCAACGCTCCGTCATCGTAATCATCGCCATCATCGAAACTTCAGAAGCAGTTTTTCTGTTCAAATCTAAAAATTATTCGTGTTGACTGTGTTTCGGTTGGAGCAAAGAATAAAGTGAACACATTTTCCTGTAAATTTTCTTGATTTTAAACGAAAAAACTGCTTTTGAAAATTCCGACATCAATGACGGATCTTGCCCCCTTAAGCAGTACTTTACAGGGTTGGCTGTATCCTTAAGATCCTGTAATCACGTTAAGCGTAAAAATGCGCTTAACGTTTTTGCAGGCACTTAAAAATAAAATGAGATTTTGTAAAATATTAAAGAATAATATATAACTTAACGATACTGTGAGATTCATATATCAAGAAAAAAAAATCTACTCAAATATTCTAATGTTGACTTCACCGTTAGAATTATGTGCCCAAAGAGAAAATATTAAAAAGTATTCCAAAACATTTTTTGTTTTGTTTTTTTTTTGGTTCCTCGGGCCCTCTAATCAGGGCACGGTGTTCATTTTACCACCACTTCCCCTAATCAAGAGCACTGATATTTGAAAAAAGGTTCTTTTTATGAGTTGACGTCAGTGAGGCTTAATGCAAGAGTAGGGTAACCAATATATTTTGGACCTCTATATATTTTGGACCTCCTGGGCCATTTTCCTGCAAATTTCCCAGTTTAAATCGAAAGACCAACTCAATTCGCATGTCATTTGGAAAGATAGGACTATTCCGTACTTGCATCAACCGTTTGTACAAAGAAAATGTGTTTATTTTATCTGAAATTAATTTAATTTGATCGGTTCATCCATGCAACCGTTACAACACGTTACACACAGAAATTGAAGCCGTCAGAAATTTTCCAGGTGTAAACAAAAACTTTTTTCAAATTTCTGAACTAAAAGCGTAGAATTTCTTCGGTTTTCCATTGTCAATCGATTGATTAGACTATGGGCAAGCATATTATACAACCAGTGTCGTGGACTTTGTCGCCAAACGATAAAAAATGCCGGGGGTCCAAAATATATACTTTAAGGGTCCAAAATGTATTAGTGTGTCCAAAATAATGAAAAACAGTGCTTCGCAATTCAATTATTTTCGACGTTTTTTGGATCCCTAATGATCGTATGGGCATTTTATCTCGTAGAGGAAGTTTATCTCTACATTTTGCCATGTTTTTGACTTGGTTACGCTGTGCAATTAATTAATTGGGACAAAAAACTGAAATCACTTCCTTAGGGGGTCCAAAATACGACCGTTACCCTACAATAGCTTTGATAAGGCAAATCGAATATGTGTACCACGCCTAAGTCGGACGAAACAATAAAATCACCCCAGCGGCAAAAGTTTAACTTGCTGATTTTTTTGGTTTTGTTCCTAATAATTAAATCTTTTCAAAAGGGCCTTCCTTAACCGAGTGGTTAGAGTCCGCGGCTACAAAGCAAAGCCATGCTGAAGGTGTGTCTAGGTTCGATTCCCAGTCGGTCCAGGATCTTTTCGTAATGGAAATTTCCTTGACTTCCCTGGGCATAGAGTATCATCGTCCCATCGCCACACGATGAACCAAGGGTTGCAAAATGGTGAGTCGACAACCAGGAAGGAGCGTCCAATATAGCTCTGGTCCTCACAAGCCCCTACCTCACGCTTCCACGGGTCTAACGATGACAAAGACCGCCAGCTAAGGGTTGCGTACTTAGCTGGTAGTGCAACCTGGGCACTGTTGTCCTTCTGAGGAGGTGCCAGGTGGGAGCTTGGGATTTTTACCCTTTCCAAGCGAAACTCGTACATACAGCCGTATGGAATACCACCTTTAGTACTTCCTTCGGGAGGTGACCGAGCGTCTGGTCCATCTGACCAGGGCCTCAAGCATGGTCTACCTAGGATGTGGTGGGGTTCATCAGTGGGCTCTGGTGAATCTCTACAAAAAACCACATATCTGAAAGTAACCCTGAACAAGCGACCTGGTACCGCTTTCAAAGTACCTTAGCCCTCTGGAGTGCCAACCGGCACATCAGGATGGATGCCAGTAAAATCCTGATTATGGTATACTGGTCACAACGCAGAACAACGGACAGGACACGGATTACGGATTGGATACGTCGACTAACAGTCGTGGGCTGGCAGCGTACTCTATTGTTCCCTGAGTAAGGAAGGGTGACACCAACTTGAAACGGCGAATAGGACTATGAGGAAACTGCCTCCGTCCTGATAAAACCTTGGCAGGCCTTCGTGTACGTTCGAAACTCGTTACCAACCTCGGTGAGTAGTAGGCTCAGATGTAACATTCCTGACTTACGCCGATCCGGCTCTGAACACAACCCCCATGAAGGATTGTGTCAACCCTAGCATGGCCTCCCTGCTTGCATAGACAACCATGGGATCACGAGAGGCGACTATTTACAACGAGTAGAGATAGCGGCCCGAAGGGGGGACCCAATCGAATGGAGCAAATAATCGATTTGGATGGAGAATCTAGTGGAGGGAACGAAGACCCGATAGTATTCGCAAGGAGCGGAAAGATGCAGAGATCGCCAGTGATACCACAGACGGTAGCAGCCAGCACTAGCAGATGCAGCACACCGAGTGAGCCACCGGAAAACCAGCGGGATGCAGGCTTCCTGAGTCAAGTGCTCACACCAAAATCGAGGAGTAGCACCGCTCAAGACGACAGGCAGCATGAGAAGACGGAGCTGTCGGAAGTAAAGAGGAAGGTCAATGAACTCTATGAGTTCGTCAAGACGAAAAACAACGTCCACCTCAGAATCAAGCAGCTGGTCACTAGCATCAAGTCTGCCGTTACAGCCGCAAAACGCGGACAGAAGGAATTGCGGTGTAGAGCGGAAAAAGCAGAAAAAGCATTAACTTCGGTGAATGCAACAGCCGTTGCACAGGAGACGCCTAGGAGCAATCCGACCACCCGCTCGGAAAAAAGAACGAGGGATACACCAGGAGAGGAGGAAGATCCCAAAAAGCAGAGAAGCGACAATGAGTGCGTCAGTGAGCAGAACGGCAGTGAATGGCGCACCGTGAAAGGTCAAAAGGAGAAGAATACAGCTCGTAAGGAGAGGAAGCGGCAAAAAAAGGAACCGAAGAAGAAAGAAAAGCGACGGTCACCTCGCGAGAGGTTCAGGGGCGATGCTCTTGTCATTGAGGCAAGCGATAAGACAAGCTACGCGGCGATTCTCAGGAGAGTGAGGGAGGACCCAGAGCTTAAGGAGCTGGGTGAAAACGTGGTGAGAACCAGGCGCACCCAGAAAGGTGACATGCTCTTTGAGCTTAAAAAAGATCCGTCGATCAAGAGTTCGGCCTGCCGAGAGCTCGTCGCGAAGTCGCTTGGCAACGAGGCAAGCGTGAGAGCCTTATCCCAGGAGGCAGTGATCGAATGCAGAGAACTGGACGAGATCACAACAGAAGACGACGTGAGGGGTGCACTGTTATCCCAATGCAACCTGGAAGAAGCACCGCAGTCCATCCGGCTGAGGAGAGCTTACGGAGGTATGCAAATAGCGACGATCCGATTACCAGTCGCAGCAGCCAAAAAACTCGTCGAGGCTGGTAAGATCAAGGTGGGATGGTCGGTTTGCCCGCTGAAACTGATCCCTCGGGAGACAAATCCGGTGGAGAGATGCTTCAAATGCATGGATTTCGGCCACCGGGCAATAAATTGCAAAGGTCCGGACAGATCCGAACACTGCAGGAAATGTGGTGAAAAAGGTCACGTTGGCAGGGACTGCCTGAATACACCTAGGTGCATGCTGTGTAAGGTGGAGGAAGGTAACGCCCATACGACGGGTGGCTTCAAGTGCCACAAATATCAGAAGGCGAAGGCAGGGCAGTAATGATGATGGAGATAACGCAGGTGAACCTCAACCATTGCGACGCCGCACAACAACTGTTGTGGCAGTCGACAACAGAAACAAAGTGCGACATTGCGATCATTGCAGAACCGTATCGGGTTCCTCCCGATAACGGCAATTGGGTAGCAGACAGAGCAGAGACGACGGCGATTCAAGTAATGGGCCGATTCCCTATCCAAGAAGTAGTCGAACGCTCATACGAGGGCTTCGTGATCGTTGAAATTAACGAAATCTTCGTGTGTAGCTGTTACGCCCCCCCGAGATGGACACTGGAGCAGTACACCCAGATGTTGGATGTGCTAACCGACAAGCTGATCGGTCGAACGCCGGTAATAATCGGAGGAGACTTCAATGCGTGGGCCGTGGAGTGGGGTAGTAGACTGACCAACGCGAGAGGCTACAGTTTGCTTGAAGCTCTAGCGAAGCTCGACGTAAGGCTGTGCAACGACGGTCTCGCTAGCACATTTCGCAAAAACGGTAGGGAGTCCATCATAGACGTGACCTTTTGCAGCCCGTCGCTGATCACCAATATGAACTGGAGAGTTAGCGAAGAATACACCCACAGTGACCATCAGGCGATCCACTACTGCGTTGGCCAGAGAAGTTGTTCAGTATGGCAGAGGAGGAATGGAGAACGAAGGTGGAAGACGAAGCATTTCGATAAGGATCTTTTCGTCGAAGCACTCCGAGCAGTAAGCGACGCTCCAAACATGGATGCAGGAGAGCTGACAGAAGCGTTGGCGAGAGCGTGTGACGCAACTATGCCGAGAAAATTGGAGCCAAGAAATCAACGGCGTCCTGCATACTGGTGGAACGACAGACTCAGCACCCTTCGCGCAGCCTGCTTAAGAGCCAGAAGACGCGTGCAGAGAGCTAGATCCGAAGCCAGCATGGAAGAGCGTAAAGTGACCTACCGGCTGGCCAGAGCCGCCTTCAAACGGGAAATATCGACGAGTAAAACGAACTGCTACAAGGAGTTGTGCCGGGAAGCTGACGCAAATCCCTGGGGCAACGCCTATCGAGTATTGATGGCGAAGATCAAGGGCCCAGTTACCCCAGCTGAAATGTGTCCCGACAAACTGAAGGCGATAGTGAACGGTCTCTTTCCTACGCATGCTCCAACAGCGTGGCCGCCCACACCGTACGCTGACGTAGATGAGGAAAATGCCGGTATACATGTGTCTAACGCCGAGCTGATAACGGTTGCGAATGGATTGAAGCTGAACAAAGCTCCCGGACCAGATGGTATCCCTAATGTTGCGCTAAGGGCAGCAATCTTGGCGTTCCCAGACATATTCAGGACAGCATTGCAGAAGTGTCTAGCGGAAGGCTGCTTCCCAGACAGATGGAAGGTGCAGAAGCTGGTGTTACTGCCAAAACCGGGAAAACCGCCAGGAGATCCTGCTTCATATAGACCAATATGCTTGCTGGATACTCTTGGCAAACTTTTGGAGAAGGTCATCCTCGGCAGGCTGACGATCTACACGGAAGGCGAGAACGGATTGTCGAAAAGGCAGTTCGGATTCCGTAAAAAGACTTCGACGGTGGATGCTATTCGGGCAGTCATCGCGTGCGCGGAGAAAGCGTCCAAGCAGAAGAGGAGAGGCAATCGATACTGCGCAGTGGTAACAATAGACGTCAAGAACGCGTTTAACAGTTGGGAGGCTATCGCCGCAGCCCTACACAGAATGCGGGTTCCAGGATATCTATGTAAAGTTCTGCAAAGTAACATTCAGAACCGGGTACTGGTCTACGACACAAACCAGGGACGGATGTCAATTGAAGTCACGGCGGGAGTTCCACAAGGATCCATACTTGGTCCAACATTGTGGAACATGATGTACGATGGAGTGCTAACCTTGTCACTGCCAAATGGAGTCGAGATCGTCGGGTTCGCAGATGACGTCGTTCTCGCGATAACTGGTGAGACTGCGGAGGAGGTGGAGATGCTGACGGTGGAATCGCTAGACACCATCGAATCGTGGATGACGGGAGTCAAGCTGCAGTTGGCTCATCATAAAACGGAGGTGGTGCTGGTCAGCAACTGCAAGGCGGTACAGCAGTTGGAAATCAACGTCGGAGGGTACGCAATCCCATCGAAGCGCTCTCTAAAGCATCTCGGAGTAATGGTCGACGACAGGCTAAACTTCAACAGCCACGTAGACTATGCCTGCGAAAAGGCAGCGAAAGCTGCTAACACCGTAGCCAGGATCATGCCCAACATTGGAGGACCAAAAAGCAGCACGAGGCGTCTTCTAGCGACCGTATCATCGTCTATACTGAGGTATGGAGTCCCGGCTTGGGCTGCAGCGTTGGGAACCAAACGTAATCGAGATAAGCTGGCAGGTACGTTCCGGCTCATGGCTATACGGGTTGCGAGTGCCTACCGCACTATATCATCGGAGGCAGTGTGCGTTATCGCCGGAATGATCCCCATCTGCATCACTCTGGCTGAGGACATCGCATGTTACCAGCAAAGGGACACCAGGAATGTGAGGAATACCATTAGGTTGGACACAATGGCCAGGTGGCAGCAGGAGTGGGATAACTCGGAGAAAGGAAGGTGGACCCACAGGCTCATTCCTAACGTGTCGGTGTGGACGACCAGAAAACATGGAGAAGTTAACTTCTTCCTGACCCAGTTTCTGTCAGGCCATGGATGCTTCCGGAAATATCTGCACAGATTCGGACACGCAGAATCTCCACATTGTCCGGCCTGTCCAAATATCGAGGAGACACCGGAGCACGTTATATTCGACTGCCCTCGATTCACGGATATACGAAGCGAGATGATGCCAGAAACCGCAAACGTCCTAAATCCGGACAACATCGTGCAGAACATGTGCCAGCATGAAAGCACCTGGAATGCGGTGGACAGGGGAATAACGGCGATTATGTCGTTGCTGCAAAGGAGATGGCGTGAAGACCAGAGAGCTCCGGGTCGCGATCGGAGTAGGCTAGATCCTCCGTCGGGGACTAGACCGAGTAGAGCGGGCGTAGCGTAGTATCGGTTAATAGTCGTCCGGGCGCCTGCAAACCGGAAGCCATCCTCCAACCGGAATTGCAGAACCGACCCTGGCACTTGGCCAACCAACGTCGAGTCGGAGTAGGCTGAGTCCACCGCCGGGGTCCAGCTGAGTAATTCGCGAAATAGCACCGGCAAATGGTTGTCGGGGCGCCTGTGAACCGGAAGTTTCCTTCCACCGGAATCGCAGGACCGACCTCGGCATCTGCCCGGCCAGCTTCGGAGTAGGCTAAGTCCACCGTCGGGGACTAGTTGAGTAGATCGCGTTGTTGCACCGGCAAATGATCGTCGGGGCGCCTGTGAACCGGAAGCTTCCCTCCACCGGAATCGCAGGACCGACCTCGGCATCTGCCCGGATAGCATCGGTTCGGGAGATCTTCCGCCGCCGGGGAAATCTTCGTCGGAGTAAGATAGATCCACCGCCGGGGACTACTCTGAGTAGTACGTAGCGTATCACCGGCTTGAGTCGTCGGAGCGCCAGTGCACCGGAAGCCATCCTCCAACCAGAATCGCTGGACCGACTTCGGCACTCCACCGGCCAGTATCGAATCATGAAGAAGCGCGTAGCCGGAGTAGGCTAGCTCCACCGTCGGGGACTAAGCCGAGTAGCATCGATCGTCACAAACCAGTCTTGGGTCGTCTGGGCGCCAGTGAACCGGAAGTCATCCTCCAACCGGAATCGCTGGACCGACCTCGGCATCCAACTGGTCAACAAGGAGAGCTCGAACAGCAGCAGCGGAGAACGAGTCGTCGTAGAGCAACGAAGTGCACATGAGCGTCCAGTAGAAGATCAACAGAGCTCTGACGCGAGGCCAGCTCAAGGGAAGTATGCGTCGTCGCACAGAAAGCTGTCCAAAGTCCCGGCGAGATGTTCAACCGCCAATTGGGCAAAACGCTCCAACAGCGAACTAGCAGAACAGTTAGAGGCTGAGATTGAAGAAGTGCATGAGCACAGCCCTCCCCCGATGAAGTTGCCTGATGTAGTTCCGGGGGGGATCGAGGCACAGGAGCAGTAGAGAAAGTTTTTTAGTGGTTAAGCACGCCTACGGTGAGTCCCACACCGTGCCAACACACCACAGGCCTGGCTTTTGAAGCTTTTTTGTACCCTACTAAAAAAAAAAAAAAAAAAAAAAACACGATGAACCAATGCGAAAATGACAACTTTGGCAAAGAAAGCTCTCAGTTAATAACTGTGGAAGTGCTCATAAGAACACTAAGCTGAGAAGCCAGGCTTTGTCCCAGTGAGTACGTTAATGCTAAGAAGAAAAATTAAATGTTTCTGTTAAAATTCTGTGACCTACAGTTCAGAATAATAGTAGTGAAAGCCGATTTTCATACAAAATGCTCAACTTTGGCATGCTGTAACTTCGTTTCCATATGAGTATGAAATCGGTATGAAATTTTGGCAGTGAACAACAAATAAAGTCAATTTCAATATCACAAAATTTTCACACAACCGGCTAAAAAGTAAAGCACCAGGTAAAATGCTCAGACAGATGATATTAAATAAGTAAATAAATCGCTCAAAATAATCTCTCTCTCTCTCTCTCTCTCTCTCTCTCTCTCTCTCTCTCTCTCTCTCTCTCTCTCTCTCTCTCTCTCTCTCTCTCTCACACACACACACACACACAATGGATGTTTTGTCTCATGTATCTATGTGTTTTCAATCATGTTTATATTATCCGGAACTATATCTCAGTGACTACCCACTCTCAAAATGCTTTCCGGAGCACGACCACTCCATAAACCAATTTACCATGCTCCATGGCCACGGTGAATGAACCACGTGCTCGCTAGGTTCTGGATGGAGCCTAGCGAGCTCGTGGTTTATTCTCCGCCGCCAAACACCGTTCTCCTGCACACCGCCAAAGATGGTTTTCTAACCCTTCGTTCTAACACTCCAAGTGCTTGCAAGTCCTCTTCCAGCATGCTTCATGTGCATAGAGGACCACCGGTCTTATTAGCGTTTTGTACATGGTACATTTGGTGCGGGGTGAATCTTTCTCAATCGCAGCTTCTTCTGGAGCCCATAGTAGGTGCAATTTTCACTGATGATGCGTTTCCGTGTTTCACGACTGACGTTGTAACCAGCCGTTAACAAGGATCCGAGGTGGACGAACTCATCAACCATCTCAAAAGTATCCCCGTCTATCGTAACACTGCTTCCCAGGCGGGCTCTGTCGCGCTTGGTTCCGCCTATCAGCATGTACTTACTTTGTTTGTTTTGGCGGGTGTACAAGTCTGTCACCGTTCCAAATGTTCTGCCGACAATGTCCATATCATCCGCGAAGCAAACCCGGCTCTCCGCATGACACCTTCTAGCGCGATGTTGAACAGCAGGCACGAAAGTTCATCACCCTGTCGAAGTCCCCGCCGGGATTCGAACGAATGTTCGCCCGAAATCTTCACGCTATTCTGTACACCGTCCATCATTGCTTCTATTAGTCTTGTGAGCTTCCCGGGAAAGCTGGACTCGTCCATGATTTATGATGATAGCTCTTCGCGGTCGATGCTATCATAAGCCGCTTTGAAATCGATGAACAGGTGATGCGTTGGGACTTGGTATGCACGGAATTTCTGGAAGATTTGAAGTACAGTGAAGATTTGGTCCGTTGTCGAGCGGCCGTTGATGAAACCAGCTTGATAACTTCCCACAAACTCATTTGTTATTGGTGATAGACGAAAGAAGATAATCTGGGATAGCACTTTGTAGGCGGCATTCAGGATAGTGATCGCACGATAGTGTCGCCCTTCTTGTAGAAGGGGCATATGACCCCTTGCTTCCACTCCTCCGGCAGCTGTTCTGTTTCCCAGATTCTGACAATTAGCCGGTGCAGACAGGCGGCCAACCTCTCTGGGCCCATTTTGATGAGTTCAGCTCCAATACCATTCTTACCAGCGGCCTTGTTATTTTTCAGCTGGTTGATGGCATCCTTAACTTCCCTCAATGTGGGGGCAGGTTGGTTTCCTTCATCCGCCGTGCTGACGTAGTCACTTCCACCTTTCAATCACCTGAAGATGCTTCCGTCCTTATCCCTACACATTTCGGCTCGCGGCACGAAGAATTCTCGGGATGCGTTAAGCTCCTCGTAGAACTTTCACGTTTCTTGTGAACGATGCAGCTGCTTCATTTATTTACATTCCGCTTCTTACAGACGGCGCTTTTTGTCCCGGAATAGGCGGGTTTGCTGCATTCGTTTACTTTTATATCGCTCCACGTTTTGTTGCGTTCCTTGCTGCAGCATTGCAGCCCGCGCTGCATCCTTCTTCTCCAAAACCTGCCTGCATTCTTCGTCGAACCAACTGTTACATGTCCTCCTTTCCACGTACCCGACGATGCTCTCGGCTGCGTTTTTGATGGCTGCTTTTATGTTGCTCCAGCAGTCCTCAAGAGGGGCTTCGTCAAGCTCGCCCTCTTCCGGCAACGCTATCTCGAGATGCTACTAGGCTAGGTTAAAGAGGCGGACGTCAATACCGTACGTTGTAGATGACGGATAGTTTTGGGCGCAGTTTCACCATCACTACATGTAGCTGTGGGCTTGACTTATGGTATCCGCTTTGTCAAAACTATTTTTCTAAAAATAAATATTAACTAACAAATAGTTTAACCGATTTTTAAGTAAAATCTTGGCAATTTATTAAAAATTATTTATTTTTTGATAAAAGCTTAAAAAAATAAGCTAGTTAAAGATAAATAAAATAAAAAATAAATAAAGATAAATATCAGAAATTAAAGAAAACATCCTCGGATATTGCAAGCATTGATAAATAATAGTTTTCTTTAGTAAATTTCATCTTTTTATGGGGGTGCCCATCTTGCCCCGGAGTTATTTTGACCGATGATAAAAAAGCTATTTTTTAACGTGTTATTTGGAAAACGATTTATCACTTTTTAAAAAAAAGGTAAAGATGGTTGCCAATTTTACCAAAATAAGAACGTTCAAATAGACTTAAATCGCACTTATCCTTAGGGTGCTCATCTTGCCCCGCCTGACCCTAAGAATTTCACGCGAATTCTTATAACAGCTGCTATTGAAAGTAGTCACAAAGAAGTTCGAGACAATTTTTTTTTATTTTATTTTATTGATGTACAAGGGGGTCAGGGGCAAGTCTCCAGCATAAGTTTGAAAACTCACATCGTCCACAATACACCGAGGGGGTTTTGGAGTTTGGGAAGTAGGCAACGCAACATCTTTGACCAGAAGGTTCTTTAAGTTTTGCTTCTACTCTTGACTTCCAATGCACATATGAATGATGCAAGGTCAAAAGAACATGAATCAGTCATACATATAGCGGTAGTGAAGTGTTTTGCCTAAGGATATGGGA
This sequence comes from Aedes aegypti, assembly GCF_002204515.2. NCBI lineage: Eukaryota > Metazoa > Arthropoda > Insecta > Diptera > Culicidae > Aedes > Aedes aegypti. Next base: position 3,715,219 of record NC_035107.1, read on the forward strand.
AAGGAGGGATTTTGGGTAGTGTTTTGTAAATGGCTCTGTGGAACAAGTTTGTTATTAGTTAAAAATTTAGTTAATCTGATTCACCTTGCAATCAGTAATAAGAATATTTACTAAAACATGATACTTATCTTTTCTCGGCCAATACGCTGCCCTGTCTTTCTTCTCCGATGGATTTTTCCTCGTTATAATAGCGGGTTAGATATGAAAACAAGGATAAAGAGAGAAGAAATGTTTAGCGATTGTTACATGCTTTATTGCTGTATTGGCCTACAATGAAATCATACAAAATTCGCTCTTTGGATTCCCATGATAACGATCCCCATGCAGCTTACGAGAAACTCCATGGCAATGATCACTGTACGCCATGTGCGGCATTCAGGACATCTCAACAATACTGATGACGAACAACAAAAAATTAATCCAAAAGAGCGAATACCTCAATGTTTCAATGTAGGACAATTCAGCTTTAATGCATGTGAGAAGTTCTTGGTGATATTCTCACAACGGCCATTCAGAATGGTTCGACGGATGTAGATAAAAGATCATTATGATAAAATTAACGCGACGACGATTTGTATTTGCAACTGTTAATTTAGATAGTTAAACTTAGGGTCGGGTATTGTATATAACTTTTAAGATAAGCAGGAGTAAAGCACGAACGCGTAATGACCTTCCATCCCATCTTCAAGTGCTCCCCACAAGCACAACACTTCATTCTGGCACTTTAGAACGTCCATGTTGTAACTTGTTCACACAAGAAATCTGCCTCTACCAAGTTGGCAGAACGCGCCCATACCCCTTTCTGAACCAAAGGACAGGGTAGTTCGAGACAAATTTGTAAAATAATTAACCATTTGAGTGATATCTAAAGTTGTTTTCCAAAGACGATTGGGATACCTTTCTATAGAACTTTCTGACGAAATTACAGAGGTATTTATGGCACTGCCAAAGAAATTCTTAGAGGAATTAAATGATGAAATTCCTCATTTAGTCAATGGAAAAATACAGAACGATCTATTCATTCGAGAAACCGCAATGTTGCCTCTATCATAGTTGCTTGTATTTACCTCGTACCAACACTTTTTGCACTGTAGCAATTGCAGCACGTGCAAACGCAGCAGCAGAATTCGCATATCTCCTATACCTACACTCAATTCTGCTGGCGCCAGATCAAACTTCAATGAAAGATGAACATTGAAGCCTATGTAAGTGAGCACATCTACAATGTACGTCTGACTACCGCCCCAGCCAAATCGACTTTCTGTTTGTGCGCGGATCGTTTCTGCCTATACCTAATATGTGCGCATCCACTCGGCGAAAGGGGCGGAACGTGGCAACTGCGTCGGCGCGAAGAAAAATTAACTCAAATTAATTATGCTAATGTACACACTAATTTCCATAGTCGCACGCATAAGCCCCATAAACAGAGCCGAGTCGGGGATGAGGCAGAGGGGAGCTCTATCTGAGTGATTCGATCGCGCCTACAACAAACTCCACACGAAGTAGATACCTACAGCTCAGGAAGTGATTCCACTACACCTTTCGCCCAGACCAAAAACGAGGGGCCGCGTGCGATTGTTGATGCTACAACCTCGTCCCGCGCACGTTTCATCCGCTTAGTTAGCATTTTTATGCTAATCCATTCTTTCTACTTCCCCAGCAGTTGCGTATGCGCACGAGTAAGAAGACGGGCATTTCTTTACCCCCGGCTCTGCAGCAGTAGGCGGGTACTTACAGGTATTTAGTAGGCGCATGCGCAATCCTCGTTAGCATTGATATGGCGATCATTGCTCGCAGTAGGCGAGAGGAATTGAGTGATGAATTTCAAATCGAACGACCGGACTGCTTGGACGCAAAATGTGCGATCGCATTTTTGGATATACGCTGCGCCTACTACTGTGTGACGACGACGAAAGAAAGGAACTAATTTAAAATGAAACACAAAACAATTGATTGACGAATGGGGTTCGTCGTTCGTTGCGTTCCACGCCGGTTGGCTTCCCCGAGGGTAGTGAAAGTAGTTTGCGTTTGCCATACTGTCTTTTATGATTCGGTTGCATAATGCCCGAAATGATGGTTTTGTTTGTCAGCGCATGGAGGTGACATGGATCACATAATCGAACAATAAAAGATGGCAAATGTGAAATTTTACAGTATTTTTTCTTATTTCTTTCCTACCGACAAACATCGAGAAACAACTTACCGACTAGTTCATATATCGTTGATCCTGCCCCAGCCGCGTCGATCTTTCTTGATTTCCGATCGCAGCCAGGAAGGTACGTCCCGCACCGGATGGGCGTTGGGGAAGCGCAGAGGCGCCTCTGGACCGTCGAAGGGATGCGTCTTGGCTAGTTTTCGCGAGAGGTATTCTTTGTTGATTTGCAGCGGGTCGCGGTACTTGTCCATGTAGAGATTGAAGGGCTTTCGCAGCGGGAACCACTCTTGGTCGCGGATGTAGGGTGCCGGGAAGTCGTACTCGTAGACGGGGTGCTTCATTTCTGAAAATGTGGACAAGCAGAAAAAATGTTTAGGAGCAGTGTTAAATGTATAATTCAAGGGAAAAATGTTACAAAACAATAGATGTAACAGTATGGTGAAATTTATGACACCTCATGGCGACAAATGCACAAATCAAAGATAAAAATTGCGAAATTATTATCCCATAAGGGGTCGTCCATAAATGACGTAGCTTTTTAGGGGGGAGGGGGGACTTCGCGAATTTGTGACGATGTGTGACGAGGGGGAGGGAGGGGTCCTAGCTAGTGGACGTAGCATTTTGAATCATGTCGGTGAAAAGAGGCGCTGAAAAAAATTGCATACAATTATTTTTATTGAACTTATTTTTGTTGACTTATAGACTTGGGTTATAAAATGATGATTGAGCTTCAAAAGATTCATATGACAAAATTGAAAAAATCTATGAAATTTTAGATTTTCTTAGTAAATACAATCAAACAGATTCTATTAGGCTTTAAATAATTATGTGAATATTATATTATATTCGTGTCTAATTTAATGATTTTTTAAATAAGTAAAATAAAAGTTCAATAAATTAATTAAACATCAATACTTTAACGACTTGGAAAGCATTGTTTCCCATTTGTTAACAAGACATAAAGTCAACTGGTTTAGTTCTTTTTTCATATTTTCTGTTGGGGCTTTATTTCTTTAAGAGAATGAAATATGCTCTTTTCGGCAAATAATATATTAAAACAAGATATAACAAGATTATTCCGTGAATTATGCATTCATTTCCACCCAATCAATTCATCTATTTGTTTTGATATATCAATCCCCTTGATGAAATAGCCTTAATATTAATGAATACAACAGATTCGAGTGTTACAGAAATTGCCCTGCCATTCAATTTTCTTAATAACTCGTTAATAAGATGGATGTTCCATTAGAGGTTGTGTAATTTTTTTTCAGTTTGGGGAACGACAATCAAGTCCAGCTGAAGTATTAATAGAGATGAATAATTTGTATAATAATCGCAGAACTTTTCCATATCTGGCCACTGATTGCTGGATTTTAATTTGGATAATAAAGATCCATTTCAAATTAATATATTTTGTTGATCATTTTAATTGAAATCTATTTCCTAACAACGAATAATTAAAAAAAAAACAATCCTCCAATATAACGAAATTTCTGTTCAAAAAATTATAAAATATATTGTATTCTAACTCGTCACTGTTAGCTTAATCAATCCAATCAAACAATTTTATTTTTATGTTTTCACTTTTTTATTGTAAACTTGTTTTTATTTATGGCAACAACAGCAAAAACAATACAATTTAGCCTATATGGAACTGGAAACCAAAATTTTGTTACTTAAACAGGAAATATGTTTATTCAAAATTGTTTTCCAAATTACTTTTGAGCGCTACTGTATATCAAACTGTTATTCGTTAGATTATACTTACATTTCAGTCAGTAATTAATATAAAACTTGGTATTGAACTTTTGAATTCCGATTTTTTGCTTCAACCCAGTCGCTAAGAAAAACAAATAAAAAAAACTATAGAGGGGGGTGCTTGATATGCTACGTATTTTCCGAGGGGGAGTATCAGCATTTGTGACGAAATGCTACGAGGGGGGAGGGGGGTGTAAAAAATCGGTGAAAAAATGCTACGTCATTTATGGACGGTCCCTAACTGAGCTTCTAAAAATAGAAGCTTTGAAGATCTCATTCCAAAAAAGAGACCAAACATTAATCAAGGCAACTAAAACAAACGTTTCGTGTCAGAAACAGTTTAGTAAAACAATTTGTTCAAAACATCCAATCATATTCTTGCCTGAAGGGCCAAAAAACGAATGGCGGACCCGTAAACACTTACGCGAAACCCGCAAGGGAAAAAGAATCTCATTCCAGAAATAAGTTTACACAAACAGTCGTACAATCAATGCCTTGCTTGTCAGAAAGACCCAGTAAGAAAGAGCCAGGTATGTACCAGTGCTACCGGTGGATATCTTGCTACGGGTGCATGAAGTTAGACATAGTGGACGATAGGCATATATTCTAATTAATTTTTAACTTGTGAAGGGCTTCAAAGATTGAATATGTACCTTTCAAATGAGATTGCGTTGCAGTCGTCCCATAGTTGTGAATCCCCTGAGGTCAAATTCTAGGCCAAAACTTGGTGATCAACATGGCAATGCTGTACAGGACCTTAATTAGCTTTGTGGTAACTTTCGTGACCATAGAGCTAAGTCATGTTGAAGGTGTCTGATTTCGTTTCCTAGACGATAGTATTCTTCACTTCCTTGACTATGAACAATATCGTGCTCGATTATCATGCACAAAAGGTGGGGGTTAAGTCAGAGTGGACCAAGTGACATTTTTCATATTTTGAGGAAAATGGGTTTGACGTCTAACTCTTTTTGAAGTCGTTCAAATTTTGGTTCACAATTTCTAGGAAAATAGTAATCATTTAATGCTTTCATGGTCAAACTGGGTGCATATCTCTAAGATAAGCAGATTATAATGACCCTTAGACACCAGTAACGTAATTTCTTTAATAATCCATTCGTTAATACCGAAATCAGTGGCATAACGATAGCTTGAACATTAAGGTTTTGCAGAATCAGGGCATTGAAGACCACACATTTTCAAATATGTGTTCAGTCAGAGTGGACCAAGTGAAAATCTTGAGTACCGACCAAAATATACTGGTCCAATGAGCGGGTTCTAGCACATTCCATACATACATCATCTATTGGACTCTGAAATTGACTAAAAAATGCAACAATCAATCAGTTCATTGCTTTTCAACACTTGGTCCGCTCTGTCTGCACAGAAATTGTTGCAATTTCTGACCACCCATCCAAATATGGTAAATGGTCAAAAATCAAAATCAAATGCATCGAATTCAAAAATATTCATAAATTTCTATTGATGTATAAGTAGCAGAATCATCTGATGTCGAACAATCTGACAAATCTCTTGAAATGTTTTTCATTTCCTCATATTCCTTCGTTATTATGGTAAAAAGCACACTGCACACTTTTATCGATTATTAATGATCATCCAAAGTAAATTTGTTACATATCTCTCGCAGTTGACAGTATTCATCAAATCTGGTCAAAGTGAATAGGAGGTAATGTAATTTCGCATCTAATGAGAGAATAATCCAATTTTCCCAAGTTTTGTACTTAGTCCCCTCTGACTTAACGCCGACCAAATAAGAATGGAAAATGGCTACTTTGGCAAAGCAAGCTTTTGATTGATAACTGAGGAAGTGCTCTTAGAACACTATGTTGAGAATTTGTGTTGGGGCGTAGTGCCAAGAATAAGAAATAGAATAAGACGCTGTACACGCTTTATGTTCTTTTGATTCTTGCTGTTCTAAAATGCTCTTGAATGATTATGTGGAACACTTGGGAATCAGATAAGCTGTAGGAGCTCTATACAATATAATCGGGAATATTATTTTGAACCTGAATGCACGCCATACTAAATGCTTAATACCGTGCTGTGTTAAATTTGAACTTGACCTCTATATCTGAATACTTAATTTTACGTTTCAAACTCGACAAATTTCAATTATTTTCAAAGTGCTTTCGGTAAAGCTTACACATTATATTGCGGCTGATCAGAATTGATTGAAAATCACTAAAAATGGTTTGCAGAAGAGGCAAACAAACTGTTCTCACTACACTAAACTAATGAGCAGACATGGAGAGGAAAAATAACGCGAAGAAGATGGTTGTCACACTACCAGGAAATTATTGTTGAAGATGGTATCACCGATCATAACATATATTCTTAACTTGACCCTTGATTGTTGTCTATGAGTTAATGTTTTTCATTATTAGTAATAAAATTCATGTTATTAAGATTATAAAAAAGATCTGCGTGAGTTGTTGTGATTTGAATTCGAAACTTGCAACATTCTGAGCTATAGGGTCATCAAGTGGTAGTTGCCATTTTCGCATTCGTATATCGTGTGGCAGGTATGATGATACTTTTATGCCCAGGGAAGTCGAGGAAATTTCCATTACGAAAAGATCCTAAACCGAACGGGAATTGAACCCAGACACCTTCAGCATGGTTTTGCTTTGTAGCCGCGGACTCTAACCACTCGGCTAAGGAAGGTCCCATAGGGAAGATATAACATTGATAAATTGCTTACATTTAAAAAAGGAGCCGAAAGAAGTTTTGAAAAGCGGCTGACAAAATCGGGTCATCTATGTATTCAACAAAGAACCCGGACGAGGCCGCCGACTTCGTGGTAGACCGCGCACACGATGGCTTTTTGTTTCGAGAGTATCTGACAACAGTTCGCGTTGAAAGCCAATCAAATTGCTTGCTTGCTGATGGCGAGCTATGGGATAGATTTTCAACGCGGAGCGCTGTTCTCAAGTCTTGTGCTCTTGAAAATTTGAGGTGTGGCTTCGTTCTATAATCACCTTAAGGGCACTTAACATTCAGGGCGACTGAAAGCGATTGGCCCAGGACCGAGCTCAGTGGAGATGAATCATCCATTCGGCGCAGATTCATCGTAGCGAATTATAGCCCATCAAGTATCAAATAAGTAAGAATTACGGTTGTGTTAAAAAACATGAAGCTTTACTCTAAAAGCATTCTAGAGTAATCGAACCCCTGGAAATTCCTGCGCAAGAATTGATTGAAGACTTCCTCAAGAAGTTGCTAGGGTAAACTTTGGGATAATCCCAAAAAGTATTCCAGCAAGCAAGAATCTAAAAATAAAGCTTGGAGGTTTTATCAGAAGCACCTTTGTACATCTTGACATGAATGAATTTCATGAAGAAATCATCCCTCATGAAATGTATGTAGAGAGCACCATCGCTTTTCGATGAATTTAACATAACATATTCAGTTCGATATTGTATCGTACGTATTGGAATAAGATTTTAAACTTATTCGAACGCTCATACATGCTACTTGTTAATCCAATAATGTAAATATTGATAAACAATAAAAACCTATTGATTTACAATCAAAACTGTTTTTAGTAGGTGTAGTTGAGTACCAAATTTGGATTTTTTTTATTAAACTTCCAAAATTTCAAGATATTACCTACATTTTTCCAAACCGAAAAGTTAACATTTAAGGTAGGTAGTTGGTTTTTAATACGCCAGATGCTACATTATATAACCAAAGTATTTTAATTTGTACCATGCCCACACAGTTACGGATCACCCACAGTGACGGATCACTTTGGCTTTCAACATCGGATAACTCACTCAAAATATAAACGTTGACGTAAAACATATTTTTCCCATGTTATATTATTTGTCTTCTACCATTTGTAATGTTAAGCACAACATTCAACCGCTAAATAACTGTGTATTTGACAAATGTTTAGTTGGTACCACAAAGCTATCATTATATGTCCGTTTACTGTAAGAAGTGCCGTCAGTATTCATAAGCTACCACAGGTGGTAAAATTCAAATGTTATAGCATAAAACATGCTCGTTCGCTTCGATTCGAATTCATACTAATTCATTTTTGGAAAACATTTTTCTTGATTGTTGATTCTGAATACCGAATATTAGCACTTCTAACTAGTGATCCATAATATGGATCAGGAAATGATTGTTTACCACGGTTATGGATCACTTCCAAAGAATGTAGATTTCTGCCTTTTTAAGCATTGGATTCGACACTACTACACTAAGGATAAAACTAATAAAACATCAAGGTTTGTAAATTTCGTTTTTTATCAGACAAAAATGGGTGGACAACTCGGTGCGAAGCGAAAACAGTACATGTCTCAGTTACTACAATGCAGTGTCACAAAAAATGACATTTTACCCTTGTTTCCAGCTCTAACACTGCTATTTTTTGCAGTAATATGTGTCACATTGTTAACTTTCACCAAATCATGCAATACAGATGCATTGAGTTGAAAATCTCTTGATTTTGCGTACTGATCCCTAATACAGTGCTGTTCTGAATAATAGCAGCGCATGTCGATTTTCATACAAAATGCTCAACTTTGACATGCTGTAGTTTTTTTCCCTTTCAAGCAATCGAGTTGAAATTTTCTCCACAGAACTACAAATATGCCCAATTTTGTAAACACAAAATTTCAAAATTTTCTAAGCCCCTGCCGTAAAGTGAGATACTAGGTGAAATTGTTCGAAAAAATAGCAGTTTTAAAAATTTGAATTTCGGCTTGACATTATAGTTTTAAATTGTGTATCACTTACCATTGGAACAATCTCCTCCTACTTATCAAACCTACACCTAAACCGAAAATGTTTAAAATATTTGTAGAAGAAAAATTTCAAAATGAAAAACTGCTATTTTTTCGAAAAATTTCACCTAGTGTCTCACTTTTCGGCAGGGACTCAGAAAAAACTGAAATTTTGTAGTTACAAAATTGATCATATTTGTAGTTCTGTGAAGAAAATTTCAGCTCGATTGCTTGAAAGGGAACAAAACTACAGCATGTCAAAGTTGAGCATTTTGTATGAAAATCGACATGCGCTGCTATTATTCAGAACAGCACTGTATGTCACAATTTGATCCATAATATGAAAATTGATCCATAATATGGTTTTCAGAAACCGATTCAATTTTTAATTTTTATGCAATCCTATGTAAATCTTCCACTCAAAACAGTTTACTAACAGAAGTTCCAATTTGAAACGATTCAATTCGTGCTTTTAAATTACAATTTTAAGTTTTCCTCGTTGTTTTATTGAATTTTATAGGTTGGACTCCACACTATTTGATCCATAACTGTGGGTCCATGGTAATGTAAATTTTAATAAGAATTTGATATATTTGTGAAATCAGAGTGTTTGTCATTCCACATTTCCATTCAAACTCGCAAAAAAATTACACCTGAAAAACCGCTAAAATTGAATTCATTGTAAACTGAGTAGATTCCAAAATGTTTTCATTTCCAACTATTGAAAAACAATCATCTAACTATTGATTTTCAATCAAAATGTTTATAGTGATTTAGCTTATTTGCAACAACTTCTGTTTAAGCACTTTTTCAGAAACACCATTTTGACTGCTAAATTGTGTGGGAAAGAAAGGGTTAACGCTTCTACCAAACAAGGTCAATATTTTGTGTGACAAGATCAAGATTACGGAAAATGTAATATTTGGTTATTAATCAATATTTCAAATTAAAAATGAACAGAAGCTCGAATATGCTTGAAATACTGAACCAGTAAGTATACTGGAATGTACGTTTGTCCGAATGGACATCAAGCATAAACACGATAGGCTCAATAGGCTGTTCTTCTGAGTTATGGTGTTAAAGTAGTTATTGGCACTAAGCTTCTGATGTTTCAATAAAAAATACTTGACACTTTGAATCACACTTGGCATTGGGGGTTGTAGTCGGTCGGATTTTCATAAACTATGTAATAAAAAATACTTTAATACCGCGCATATTCTTGTCGAATATAAACTCAGTGGCTTTCAACGAACCTCTTACCGAAGTGAATCAAAAGTGCCAAGAAGAGGATCCGACTCCTAACATTTCTTTGAAGAAAGCATCATGCATGATTTCATGAGCTATTCAATAAAAACGATAAATTTTCTGAAGCATTTTTGTATTACCATTCTTATGTATTAATTCATGAATATATGTTTTTGAAGCATTCTCAAAAAACTTTAAAAGAGGTCGCTTCGAAATTCATTCCTAGAAGCAAGTGATAATATACATTCCTAAATAGATGCTTATAAACATGCATAAGAAAAAAAGAAAGTATACTTTAGTCAAGGTCTATCAGGATATTTTTGAAGATTTAGTATGTAGTAATAAAAATTATGATTTTATTTTCAAATAGAACATTAAATCATTATTCTTTGCTTTGCGTTTTAGTGTTAAATACCTGTTATAGATTTTGTAAATTTTTAAAGAGCTTATGTGCTTTATACTAGGATTGTTTGGTTAATAAAACGAACTTAGAAGACAAAGAGAATAATTAGGATGCATATTTTAAAACGCAGTGTTCGAAGATAAACATATAATTATCCACCCCAGAAATATAAATTCCTATTAAATGAAAATGCACGAGATATTCAAAAATAATACTAAACATTTAAACCTTTAGCTTTACACCATACTAATAATAACTTACTATTATACTATTTCAAATTACGTGGAACTCTATGGAAAATCCACTTTTTTCACATGAAAACCATGAATCAATAAGTTGATACTGATATGAAGTTGTTCTGGTGATGACCTAACATAAAACTTAGCCTAAATTGTAAATCGCCGATTCATAATTCTTTCTCGAAAATTTAGCAAAAAATAGTTAAAACAGTGACTTTTTGACGAAAAAAGTGACTTTAGTTAAAATGGTTTCAAAAAAGATACTTTAAGGCACTGGCTTCAAAAAAGTGACCAAGTCACTTAAAAGTGACTCGCTACCATCCTTGTCAACTTTATGACATGAATTAATTTCTTAAACTTCAAACTCTTCTTATATATTCATTGCGCTGCTTCGGCGATTTTTTCAATGATTCATCATATAAACAGTAATTTGCTGTACAATTCAAAAAAAAAAATCAAGAACTTTCGGACAATTCACCTTTGAAAGAGAGCTGAAAGATTTGTCTGTTTTTTGCACAAGAGTTACCAATGTAAACAAATGTTTAAGTATTACTTGAGCTTTATTGTGACATTTTTTGTAAATTTCGATGAACAATTCTTACAGGGAACGCCCTGGAGTTTTAAAAAGAATGCCTTTATTTCAAGTAAACCTGCAGAAAAAGAGCTTTGGACAAGGGGCGCTTAAATAGCTGTTCGTCAAAGATGCCATGAAGCCACGCTACGACCCTGTTCCGACCTACGAGAAACCTTATTTATAACAGAATCGTACTTATTGGTTGGCGACTGCAATCAAGTTCCATTACAAACCTTATACGAATGAACAATGTGAAGGTTCCTCATGTACCCTCAACATGAGTACTATGTAAGGTACCGTGGGGCAAGTGGGTAATGGAATTCGCATAGTTGAGATTCTTCCAATTCTAGAGACTTTAAAATGAAACAAATGAGGTTGTGTATATTTTTTAGCTTGACTCCCACCATATATAAGCAGCATGCTGAAATTGATTTTTATGAAAAATTAAAGAAAAACATACAGAAAAAGTTTTTGAAAAATGTCTCCTTACTTTTCACTTGCCCCAAAAGTGGGGCAAGTGAAAAGTTTACCGTTTTGAACAATACATTCAAAAACAAACAGTTATATTCACGATTTCTATTAGCTTTAACACTGGTTAAGGATTCCCAATGAACAATAACATAAGTAACATGTAAACAAAGAAAATATTATTCTTTTCACTTCAATTTTCTTCTGTTTAGTTATGTTAGTTGAAATGATTCGACAACATTATAACTGCAACATTTCCAATGTTAGTTCTTACATTATAGGACAGCAATTGCATTTCTGCTCTGTAGAATTTCCACCGCTTGTTATTTGTTTTTGAAAAAGTCGGATATGACGTCGGATAACTCTTCGGGAGAAATCAAACGGAATCCTTCAATAACGTATTTAGGGTCTTTTTTATGTGGATAGACCTATAACCCATTTTTATGTTTTGAACTAGCTTTACATAGACATTCCACGAGATTTCCGTGTGTTCTCTAATATTGCAACTTTTCAGTCAACGTCTTCCTTTTAATTGGCTGCCCGAAGTAGACATATTGATATTGTAATGTTTGGCAACATCTTTTAGAGAATTTCCATGATTTCTAATAGCTTTTAACGCTTGAGTATAGTGTTTCTTGAATTATCAGCACGTTATGTTTTACTATGATAATAGCGAACCATGTTTACTTATGGCTACTTAAAGAGAAAGCACAAATTCAATCTCTAATGATAAACTTTCCACTTGCCCCACCTGATAAGAGAATTGACGGTGTTTAAATTTAGTTATTTTTAGGTCTACGTCGAATTAATTCTAAAACTTTTTTTATTGCAGTTTGAAACTGTCACAGAGGACAACTAAGAAGTGGTACAGGAAATTATTTTCCGCAACTTTTTTCCACTGAAAATATTAAAATAAGATTGTACACCGCCAACTTGTTACGGAGTAACAGTTGACAGGTTAACAATTTTTCACTCTATTATGCAATAATGGCTGAAAAATCTCAGAAATCTCTAAGGTTTACGCATGAGTTAAAAACGTTAATTCACATATTCAGTAGAATATATCAATTGTTTTCACTTACCACATTTACCCACTTTCCCCGCGTTACCTTATAGACACTACACAGCTCCTTCAAATACAATTTATTATCTACAAACTTGGCCAGCAAATCGGTTTTAATGGGAGCATCTATTGGAATCCAGAGAATTCTAAAGTGATTTTTACTGAAAAGAACCTTTAGCACTTTCCAATGCTTTATCAAATCTGTTAGGAATGAATGCATCTCTAATAAAACCTCCATAAATAACATCTAAGATCAAAAAGCACTGAAATTGTTACTTGGGATGTAAGCTCCTTGACATAAACCATAAAAAGAAAGAATAAGGATTCCACTTACGACAAACTAATTTTGCTCATTGGTTTCCATAGTAAAATCGTAGAAGTCCCTATAGGAATCTGCTGATAGGAATCGTTTTCATCTCATATAATTATAACATGCTTGCCCAAAGAGAACCCTATATGTATGGCATATATGTAACTTATAATTGATGATTTCGTTCTACGATAAAAATTATATAAACTTCCAATAGTGCAAAATTATATGCCTAGCATATAACATTGACTTAGAAAGTAGGCTCTGTGCAGCGCACCATCGTATTCAACATAAACCAGATCAGTTCAATATTGTAAACTTGTAATTGGAATGATGTTAAGGGCTCATTAAAGTACTTAAAATATCTACTTGTTGGTTCAATAGTTGAACTATTACACAGCGTAACAAAAATTACATTTTTGCGTGTCTCAAGGATCAAATTCTAGTAGATATTTGGTTGCTATATCGGATGCCTTTTTCAGAAATGTTTCAGCACGTCACAATCTTTAGCTACAATACAACTACAGGCCAAAGTTGTATAAAACACGGTTTTCATCGATGTTTACATGAAATTTAAATCATACTTCCATTGAAGGTTTTGTGGTCAATCGTTCGACGCAGCAGTTCTCAGAAGAACAATTGACACTTCTCAATTAGGGATTGGCATATGCGGTTGCCACAAAACCAGATATTGAACGGACAATAATCGATGTTGAAACCGCCATCACACATACAATACCAATACAGTTGCAAGAATCAGCTGGAAATGAAACTGAAGAGTTATTAAAAGAAAACAAATTCAAAATTGAAGGTCAGAATAGAGCAGTGGAAAAAGTTTTGAGAGCGCATCAAGAGAAATCAGTATACTATGTAAAAGCGGACAAGGGCAATGCAGTGGCTATTGTGGATAAAGATGATTATGATAATCGAATGAAGGAAAAAATAACCACTGATGGTCTCTAAAGGCATTTTAGTGTCGATCCACTTCCCACAATAGTGAGACATGTAAGAAAAAAACATTAAAAGAATGTAAGGCGTTTCTTGGAGATAACACTAGCCGTCTCAAAGTTTCTAATCCAGTTCTACCAAGAATTAAAGGCTTGCCAAAAATTCACAAACCTGGCAATGAAATGAGAAAAATTATATCAGCATAAGAATTCCAATCCATGCCGAAACCTTTTGAAAGCCGTTCAGTTAACAATACTCAGGAGTTTGCAAGCCAACTTCAGGCTTCTGGGTATATTGAAGTTGATGAAACAATTCCACAGCAATTTGGCATTCGTGTGGATTTATTATTGTTTTGTGACAGTTACGTGAATGCTATGATAGCTAGAGGCGACATATGATATTTTGTAAGTCAGCTCTTAGTTGTTTTCAAAACCAAAGTTACAATTTTGTGGCTACAAAATCAGTTTTATTGCAGCATATAATACCTCATTTAAACTGCTAGTAGTGGCTGAATTACACTTATTTGTGACGGCTATGATAAAAGATTGATATTATACACCTTGTTGTCATAAAAGCTGCTTTTAAACTGATTTACTTGCACTTAAATCTTGATAATTTACCTTATTTATACCTCTGAAATCAGTATTTGGGCTCTTCAGATGCATTGCGAATGCATTGCAAACACTTATTCCTGATGGAAAAACGACAAACTAAAGTTCGTATTAATTGTTTTTGCGAATATTCTTCATAATAACATACCCAAACTGAAAACTTGGTTGAATGCTGCTTAGTTGCCATAAGAAGCGAAAAAAAAGCTGAATCATCTTCAATCAGCATTTTTTAAGGCAATTTAACATCCACAAATGCCGAAGCATAACAGTGTGCCCTTATTTGTGTATTTATGATGACAAAACAGCATTTGTCGATGGCAATCTATCAATTATGGTTCCGCCATATTAATTTCACTCCGGTTGCCACAATTTCATTTTTTCAAATCATATTATCTCCATGAATCCGCTCATAAGATGCTATGGTGTGATAATTAAACTGACTGAATATAACTTGAAGCACAATTACTGCTCAATAAAACCAAGAAATGTTGAATTCGTCACCTGGCGCTTTATTTTAGCAATTGCTAAATAACTAGAAATATGCCGCTTTGAAACTTAGATAGCACATCTGTTTTTGCAAAGATTTGCTATCTTTCCGTGGTATGTCCATACTGAACGAAACACCAACATGTTGTTCCAGGATCATAAACCCTTCATTCCAAACATCCTAGAGGCTGTTTCGATTCTGGTGGAAAGATATTTGATATTCGTCATGACTTTTAGATCTTTTTGCAGTAACCCAACTTGTTAGAGTCTATATCGTGCTACATGAATAGGTGAACTTCCGACATTATGATTAGATTGGGGATAGCCTGAACAGATTGGGCCGTTGTAAAAAATGGAAAAATCAGCAAACAAAAATAAACAGAAAGAACTTTACCGAAAAAGTCAGTACAATATTGGACTAGGTAATTGTTACTGACCTCATCGGTACTTTTTTGACAGCTCAACATTTTGTGGTTTGCGGATTTTTCGGTACTTACCGGCTTAACTCTGCTGTTCAAAAACCCAGTAAATCTTTACCGACTTCGGTAATAAAATCTTAGTGTGCAGGTAAAGAGAGCCATCAGGGTTGGGAAAAATTTATTCTACAGTAGCTAAACAAAGCCAATCGCAGTCAGCGAAGCCAGTGAAACTCACGCCTATGGACCGATGCACGAGTTCACTATTTGACGTTTTAGAGGTGTCGTGATATTTATGTTACTATGGAAACCAATGAATTCAGCACCGCTCAAACTTCAAATTAGTGAACTCGTGCATAGGTCCATAGGTGATGTCTATTAAAATAAAGTATTGTGGAGTCTAGATATTGAAAACGATTCAAAACATTTTTGTTCGAATTTTATAGGCAAAATACATTGAACTACAAAATTATGAAACAATATTAAGAAAAATATGTGAGTAACTTAGAACATAAGTAAATTAAATTGTGATCACAACGCAGACAAAAACTGTTGAAAATTTTATCTAGATTTCGATTTTTAACATTTGTTATGGAAAAAGTCTCTTTTAGAAAATAAGTGGGGTGTTAAGAATTCATCATTTCCATTTTTTCCAAGTTACAAAACTTAATCAATTTAAGCCGTAATATATTCCAATATACTTTTGGCTTGTTCCGTGAAGTAAAACTGCATTGTAAAAGTTAAGGGGTCTATTTTGTTTGTTAGTAAATGTCACCAAAATGGCTTTAGGACATTTGGTCGAATGATATTTGGTCGAATGACATTTGGTCGAATGACATTTGATTGAATGACATTTGGTCGAAAGTACATTTAGTCGAAAGGACATTTGGTCGAATGGACATTTGGTCGAATTTCTTTGGAACATTTATATTGGTAGTTGAACGGAAATTTGGTTGAAAGCTCATTTTCAAATGGTTTATTGAAAGATCATTTGGAAAATTGATCATTATCTTCTAAAAAAAAAAGCATCATGAAACGTCAAAAACGCGAGTAGTTGATCAATATGCCGGGAGAGTGTCCATAAAATTGAATAACAAAACTTTAGTAGTCGTGCATACATTGTTGGTAAAATGACTGAGTATCTGTCAATTATTCACTCACTCTTGTATTAGAGACAAAATGCTACTCTTGACGATAGTCAGACTAAACGTAAAACTTTGTTTTCATACTATTTAGATTTGACCACTATCCTTTCCACGAAATGTTGGTTCGACCAAATATAATATGCTTTCTGTTGCAAATAAACATTTTCGACCAAACGTCATTCGACCAAATGTCTTTCGACCAAATGTCATAGATTCCACCAAAATTTCTAATCTTAAAAATTGGTAATTTAATAGGAAAATCTTGATAACAACGTACAGGTCGGACTCGATTATCCGGAGTATCGATTTTTTTTTCACTCCGGATAATCGAATCCTCCGGATAATCGAATCACTAAGAAAAAAATTTATATCTTTGACAAACGAACTTAAATATTATCTTTTTTCGTTATTTTATTTATCTGATGCGGTGTCGTAGCCGGAAATTTTTTTTAGGAACTGTATGGGTCTTTACGAGAAAAAAAACAAAATTTGACCAGCATACACAGAAATCCATTTTTTCAAACCCCCCTTTTCTTAAATACGTCCTAAACTGCAAATTGTATATTGCAATACCAAATTATCTCAGATTTATGCATAAAAATTGAAAAACAAGAACATCAAAAGACAAATTCCGGATAATCGAGTAAAAAATTCCGGATAATCGAGTCCCGGATAATCGAGTCCCCGGATAATCGAGTCTCCGGATAATCGAGTCCGACCTGTATTGGGATTTTCTTGATACTATTTCCAAAACTGCTTCGATCACACTGGTAAAATATTTGGATAGTTTGAATGATTCTTTTATTTGGAAATGGTTTTGGAGCCATTGATCCTTTTAGTGATAATCCTATGAGGTGGTAAACAATAATAATATTTTGTCATTTCTCAGAGTTCATAAATGAAGTCTAAAAGTGAAGTTGCGCGAAGAGTGAAACCAAATCTATCTATCGAACTGTCAAACCGTCTACCTATTGAGCAGAGAGCAAAAGAAATAGGGGCTATTTTCGAAGACGAAGGAGAACAATCATTCAAAGAAGCCTCCTCGCGCAACTCTCTGTATATAGTCATTTCTAAGCTTTTTTTTGAGAAACTTCGCGGCCTCGTCAGGCACTAAACGCATTGTTTTATAGAGTGAGCGTTATATTTCCGCTCCATACTGGAACATTTTTCTCCTTCAGTCTTTTTTCGACCATGCCACTGGGTGTTGCATGCAAATACTTTGTTTGGTGTACTTAGTGTTTTATTTACAGGGCAGATTGGCCATTTCCCTTATTGAAACTAAAAGCATGTAAAAATCATCTCTATATTATAGATTATTATTACAGTTGCTCTGCATAGCTTATAGGATTCGTAAATTGCAAATATATAGGTTATGATCCTGTTGCATTTAAGTATAACAATCATTTGAAGACAATTTTACGATGTATTGATAGTTTCCAAATGGGATTAATAACTATGAAAGATTTAGCAGTTAAAATAAAACGGTTTGCGTTTATAGGCGTTCCAAGCCCGATAATATTAATGTATTATCTGATTAAGGTTGAACATAACTTATGAAATTGAATGAAAGCATCAAAGGTATTGACCAAAAAGATTATGTTTTGTTGTTGGCAAAATCTGGTTTTATTTACGACACTCAAATTCCTTAACACCCCATTTTGCATATCCGTCAAAAATCACACATTTTCATGATTATCTCAAAAATCTGTCATAGGATCCTCATAATTGTATTTGGCTTTTGATATACACGACGATAGAATGGTAGGGCTGGCCTTTGTTCAATTATTGACGTACTGCATGTTGCTTGAAAATCGAGTCGAAATTTGTTTTCATCCCTTAACACCCCATTTTACGGTAAATGACCACTCAGGTCCTCAGGTTTCAGGTACTAGAAGAGTCACAAGTATTCAAAATCATGCAGGATGAGCCGTCGCATGCCTAGTTTTGGTACAAAAACTGAAATGTCTCACAATACGGGTATCTCCGGTGGTCATTCCTGGGTTAGTTGGGTTGGCCAGAAGAACCTACGTTGTCATTCATCTAAAATTGAACTAGAAGAGTCACAGGGATGAAAAATCATGAAGATTGAGCCGTCGCATGCCTACTTTTGGTGCTAAAACTTTGTGGTCCCATATTACGGGTTTCCCGGTGGCCATTCCGGTGCTCCAAAAGGACCAGAATAACCATCCATTCATTCTTTTGGCAATTAGACACGATTCATTTGGTTTTGGGGTTCAAGTCTGAGTAATTTCATCAAATTGTCCAGATTGGCCACCTCCCGGGACTCCAGGAACCGGTTCCGCATGGACCATACTGGACCGAATTTCAGGGAATGTGCGCCGGTAATTGGTTCCTTATTACAGAAAAAAAGTTATGCCAAAATATCCATCAACCGAAAAGTGCCGATGTGAATTATATATACAGAACTGGGAAGGAAACTTACTTTTCGGATGTTCCGGGTTTCCGGAACCGGGTATGAATAACTAAGTGGTTTGAGAATCTCTTCTCACAGTCCACGTGAATACCTGTTCAACAATATGAGGACGGTTCAGATTACTTGTTTAGTTACGAAACTTCAGGTCGTCACAGTAAGGGTCTCTAAAGGGACTTTTTTCATATGTAGCATGTTCCCAGTGGCCACAGTGCCCAAATCCGGATCTCCGAGAGGGTTTCAGAAACTAGACATGTGTGCCCTTCATTCAAGCCCAACAAAACTAAATTCGGTCAACACACTGATTTTTGCGAGCTATTTGAATTTTAGGGTCGAAAACGACCCTAAGTCACAATTTGTAACCTTTTGTTAGGGACTAAGGAAGGTTAAACGAGTCTTTTCGAGTAATTCAAATATTCTCCAAGTAAAGATCCTATAGAAATCTTTTGAGTTTATCCCGGAGTGAAGTTTGAAAGCAGTCCTGAGTTGGCCTTTGAGAAATCTTTGAAGCAATACCCTTAACTACCATTAATTAATTCGTGAAGTCATCCCTAGAGGAACTCTTGTGAGGATTCCTTCAAGAATACTTGGAAAAAATCCTCTTAGATTGCTCTAGAACCCCAGAAGATTCCCGCAGAAATCCGCAAAGAATTCTTAAATTAATTGCTGGTAAAATACTTGAAGAATCTAAAATAAAAGAAAAAATAGTCGGAAGCCAGAAAAAAAAAATCTGAGTAAAATCTTTTGGATAAAATTGTTGAAGATTCGTCAGAAGAATTGCATGGAAAACTCTTATAGGTTTTAAGAAGGGAATCTGAATGTTCTAAATTATGTATCTTATAATCATATTTTCTGCAAAAGTTCTCATAACAGAACTCAGTAGTAACCGTAAAGATTCGCAATTATTTTTTGAATTTTTCAAAAACTTTGAGAGTACAACAAATGATTAAGAAAATTTTATGAATTATTAATCTGGTGCTCGTGTTGAACTAGCATAATGTTAAAAAACACGTTAATAAAGATGAAAAAAAAAATATTAATCTGGTCATTACAAGATTTGATTTGATATTTCGAAAGGACTTGCCGAATTTTCTTCTATATTATTTTAACTTTTGTTCATTCGCTGTTATGAAAATTTCTTTGCGTTCATTACATTAGAAATTACGGGGCTATGATTTAAGCTACTTACTCAGCACATCGCGATAGAAGTTGATCAAGCTCTTGTCCCAATCCGACTGGAAGAATGCCAACCCTGCGGGCGTCATCTCATCCTGGTACTTCCGGTAGAAATCCAACGTTTTGAACGTCCTCGCCGCCAAATCGGTAGTTTTATCCCCGTCGATTTTGTACTCGCTAAGGTCGAGTTTCTTCTCTTGCTTGTACAGCACGAACACGTGCCTATGGAATCCGGTTCCTTTGGGTGGAATCGGTTGCAGGTAGGGAATGATCTTCTCTCCTCTCTCCACCTGGCCGTTGGGAATGTTTGCTCTGAAATTGATGTATTGATGAGAGGAATCTTAAAGTGTACTTTCCTAGATAACTTACACAAACCAATGGCAGTACTCTTTGTCTTCTTCGCTGAAATGCCCATCCGGATTGGTCAACACCAACGTCCACCACGTGTCCTCGACCTTCGCTTCACCCTTGTAGTTAAAACTGGCATCGAACTGAACCGTTGGCTCGACTGAAGCCTCGCTCGGTTTTAGCACGTTCCCGTAGTACACTGGACTGGCCACGTCTCCATTGTTGAAGGTAATTTGCAAAGGTACCCTCGGTACGAAGTAAGCCGATCCGTAGAGGTGCTCAAATACGCCGTAGTGCTCGGCGAGTCGTTTGATGTGGAATGGACCGCTTGTTTTGAGCCAGTCCCGTTTCACCAGCTCCGGATCAACCGTCACTGAAATCATTGGGTATTTAAGACAGATAAATTTGATTGACTTCAAATTCAAATCGCCGGATCATACGCCGGTTAATCAGAATACTCACGAGTCTTGGCACGGGAGGCTTTCTCCAGCTCCGGATTGGACCGTTGCGCCTTCAGGTGTGCCAGTCGTTCTTTCAACTGCGCGGATCGTGCCGGTTTCAGATGTGGGAAGCCGATGTTAATCTTCTGGGCCAGTTCCGGATCTACAGCGCGCTCCTCTAAAAATAATGAATAACAACCGAAGTTGAGAATGATTACGAAACAGTAAACAGACCCCATTACTTACCGGCGAGGCGTTGGTCCAGAGTTCGGGCTACTCCCGGTGGTTTTCCCCGCAACCGATGGCCATGTCGCACGAAGCACTGGATTGTGGACGATTTCCGGAGCAGGTTTTCACCGGATAACGATTGGATAATCCGTGAGGCCATAATTTATCAGAGATTTTTCCGGACGGCGTGCATGCGATGCCTGCTGTTTTGATTTTCCATACACGTTTGACAGTTCTCCGGCTGTTTCGATTTCATAGCGATTTTCATCACCAGAAGCATAAAAAAAGTCACGTGCGTCTTTCAGAACGAAATTTGTTACAAAATAGGGTAACGCGCCGATTCAACGTCCGTTGACAAGGAGAACGATTTGGACAACGATTCAATTCTAAAGGCCGGTTTGCTACTGACAAGAAAAGGAATCGCCTATCTCGATGCGTGGAAAATTTCTCCCAAGAAATGGTCAAGAAAATCACTTTTTTTCTGATCGCAGTACGCAGTTGAGAAGACATGTCACTTCAAAGGGGGCTCTCTGTAGGAAATTTCTTGACCCTTTCAGTCAAGGAATTTCTTTACTTTTCTTGAGTTCAAGAAAAGTAAAAATTTCTGCGGAAGAAATGGTCAAGAAATTTTCTACAGTGAGCTCCATTTGAAATGACATTTCTTTTCAACTGCGTACTGCGATCAAAGAAAAATGCTTTTCTTGACCATTTCTCGCAAGAAATTTTCCACGCATCGAGATAGGCGATTACTTTTCTGTTGAAGTGCATACTTCGCTTAAGGTGAAGATAAATCGAAGCCAAACCTCAAATTTTCAAGAGCACGGATCTGGAGAACCAAACATCCGTTTGAGCTGAAAACTTAATCGATTGGTCAATCGCTGGTGGTGACCAATCGATTAAGTTTTCAGCTCAAACGGATGTTTGGTTCTCCAGATCCGTGCTCTTGAAAATTTGAGGTTTGGCTTCGATTTATCTTCACCTTAAGTAGGCTTACCAGGGAGTTTAGTTATTTATATACCCTTGGGAGTAGACCTATTCATATTTTTAAAAATGTCTGGAAACTCCCCAGTCAACCAATACTTTGATTTTTCATAGCGAAATGAACTTCTGGCCAAAATTTCACTCAATTTAGAGTAAATTTAGTTGTGCTTCAAATCAATAATGTGTTTTTGGGCTATTTTCTAGCTTAAAAAAACCATAACTACCGAACGAAACATCAAAATTTATCGGAAATACTTCTACATAGTAGTTTATCCAATTCTACGAACTTTTGCCGAACACGATTTTATGATTGAAGCAAGTTTTAACATAGTTTAGTTGAGGTTTGTATCTCTAGGTTCTTGAAAATCTCTTTTTTCGGGAATTGTTTTCACTGAACAGCATGCCTGCATGAAAATTTCGGATTTTTAATTTCCAGACATGACGACAATGCATATCTAAAAGTCAATCCCGTTCAAAGTTACCATTTATCTTACGAAAATAAATTGTAAAAAATAGGTAATTATGAAGCACATTTGTAAATCCACTGTGGGTGAGCTAAGAGCACCACCGTGAGCTTCAATGAATACAAAAAATGAACACGTTAGCACTGCCTTTTCTCAGTCGATAATGATGATTGTTTTCAAATCGTTCTAAATAATCAGTTTTTTTTTTTTTTTTTTTTTTTTTTAAATCTTTATTAGAGTGTATTTTAACGCACGAGCTAAATAATCAGTGAAATGCGATCAAAACAATCATCACTTGGAAAGAAAAAGCAATGCTAACTTGTTCAATTCATTCGTTTCCGGTACATGTGTCATGCATGATTTAACTATCATCAGGTTGCGATGCGGTGCTCGATCTTTGGGCATTTATTGTAATTTATCGCCTTTAGCAACATATAATCTGTTGATGGTCAATGAATTCATAAATGTATTATCACAGACAAACAGACGTCACACTCTTATCGCTGTCCATCGACCAACTTTTTAACGATCGATTCGAATATCTGGTAGGTGGTCAATCGACCACCCGCAGCGCTCGCGTCGTTTTTGTTCGTGTTTGACATTTACACACTACCGCCACCTGTTGGTCCATCGGCCAACTACAGTGTTTTTAGCATTGGGCGTACATGTCTTCGCGACTATGATTTTGATCGCAATTTGTTCTAAGTGTTACGTTTGTTTCTCTGTGGTATTATGTTTGATTCCCGTTGACTGGGGCCTGAAAAAATAATACCAATGCATGTTTTATATACCATGTATATTGAGAAAACTGTAATTTCTGGGTACTGCTGAGTACAAATCTTTATCTTGTTAGCGTGTTCGCAAACTTTAACAGAATAGAATTTGCTTTCAAATAGTGGTAATAGCAAGTGGTTTTGATTTTCCACATGCTAGTTATGATTTTTCAAACCTTGAAATAAGCCCAAAAACACATTTTCAACTTGAAGCATACTGAAATCTTTATCAAATGAGCTAAAAATTTGACCAGACATTATTCTTAGCATGAGAATTCCGAATACTGCTTGACCGGTAGATTTCCAGACATTTTTTTTTAAATATTAACAGGTCTACTTGGGAGGATATGTCCTCCTTTTTCATCACATGTCCTCCCGTCCTCCCTTGGACTGAAAATGTCCTCCTTTCTCAAAGTGAGCACATATAATATTTGAAATCCATTCATACAATTTCCTTCTCTATTTGTTCACATATTTCAGCATTTCTATTTTGAATAAACTCTGTTCAAGATTCAAGCTGTACGAACTAGGGTAAAACGAGAGTTTACCACGTTTTAAACGCTTGTTTTGTCAAATTTTTCGATTCGTTGTTTTTCATAAAAAATATCGACATGTTTACAGCATTTTAATTTTTGTCGTAATTTTTGTTAGGACACAAAACCTTAGAATAGTTTTCGAAATGTTGTAGATATGTTTGTATGTTTCACTCCGAATTTAAGCACACCTAACATATAGGGATAGCTAGCCCTAGTCCTCTTTTTGGCTTCGTTTATCCACACTGAAACTAATGTTGGAGTAAATAAATACAATCGCTGCATAGTTCTTAAAATTACTTTTTGCAATTTCTCATCGTATTAGGCTGATTTTCATCACGTCAATCTGTCATGAAACGACCTATTTTCCTGCACTGAATTATGCAATGTGGTAATAGTCATAACCTGGGAGGGAGGCACCGATACTACACACGAAATATAGAGCAATGTTTGTTTGAACTGCAAGATAACTCCAGCTTGCCAACAACAATCAAGGCAGGCTTGGGGAAAATCGCTAGTTTTCTTTTGTTGTGTACTTTCGATTTTTCCTGACAAACATGGAAAAAGGGCCACAGTTTTCTATGCACTAAATATTCATTTTTATTGAAAAAAGTAAAACGATGCGTTTTTCAATGCTTTATTCAATCCGATTGAAAGGTGCTCACGTGACATTACTTGCATTGTGTGCATGAATGGATTTTCATTCGATTGTTGTCACTTTTGATGAAATGCGAAAATGTGTTTTAATCAGTTACGCGCTTTTTCCATGTTAGTCCAATGTTTGAGATCTGGGCTCACAGTGACAGTTCGTGACAGCGGAATCCCGGCTCACTATGACGTACAGAAATTTTGTATTGGTTTCTCCCTCCCAGGTCATAACAGAACTGAAAACAGTGCTGTAATGATTCATTACGCAACGCTTTCTCATTACGCAACTGTTTTGAGTTGCGTAATAAATAATTACACAACATTTTTCAGAAATTGTAAAATAATGGTGAATGCATTTCGATATGGTTTCTGGTACCCTCAAGTGGTCTTTTACGAAATTGGCAAAAAATGTTGTACGCCACTTGTTAAAGAACTCGATTTTTACAACACTCGTCGTAATTATCCATGTATGTACGACTCGTGCTGTAAAAATCATCATTCTGCAACTTGTTGCGTAAACTACTAATTCAGGATAATGTTTAAATTTAACGGGTTTGTCTTTACAAGTACTGCAATATCGTTAAAATTACTATGCCATCGATCGATAAATTATACTATCATGAGAAGTCAAGAGCACTGTTGCCCTGCATTTAGGATAAATACAAGATCGGTAATTTTTAATGAACAATGTTGTCATTTCTACTATGTGCATGATAATTTTAACAACAAAACGTAGTGATAATGACCCTACCAACTTGGCTGTTTTTCTCCGTCAACTTGTGAAGGATTAACATCAGCGCGGATATTAAAGACTTTTGTTTTGTGTTTTGGACGTAATATTAGGCAATGTTTTTATAGTAACTAATCTACCCATACTGCTATTAATCCAGAATTGGTAAGAAATATTCACAAAATATACAACAATTCGCTCAGCAACTTATTTTCATTTTGCAGATTGCATCGTGCAATTTCCAGACCCAAATAAGTGATCCAAAATATAATTCTCGCGTTCAGTATAATAAGGGCGTGTAGAAAGAGAGGAATAAATATAAATTATAGTTGACACTAATTACACACCTTCATTAAGAAAAACACGAAACTGAAAATATTTCAGAATGAAAGAAATTGCCGATACATTAAGTGATAATCTATTCCTAAGTTGATTGCATCGTCTTTCTCCACCAACGTTGTGAAAATTCTCACATGTTTGCTTGTCTGCCATTCGTTAAATTCATTGCCCAATAGCATGCTTGTTATGCAAAAGGTCTGCCATTTGTCGAACTCAGCAACCAATAGGAAGCGAAAACGGATTCCACGCGAATATAAATAAGGGCGAACTTTGAGCAGAGGCTCATTCTTGAAACGGATTTCTCGAGCGACACATCGCCTTCCGCTAGCAGCAGCCGCAGCACCGACTACCCGCAGCAGACACTATCCGAGCAGCAGCCGATGAGAGAAATGGAGAACGTGGAGAGGGAAGACGACGACAATGGCGCAGTCATCCACATCGTGAGGTGAGTTGAAGAGAACAATGAAGTGTGATAGTGCCACGAATCAAATTCCGATGGAAATGGACGGAATGTTGTAATCGAAAAAAAAAATCATTTTGCTTTGCTATCCCGATTGAAATAGGCGGAATAGATGTCGATTGGTGCTTGGTGTTCGGTGGAAACAGACGAATACAATTCAAGCGTTAAACGTGTGCGTAAGCCTCTCCGGTGGAAATAGACGGAGAGAGATCATATTTTTATATTCCGATGGAAATGGGCGGAATACTTTTTCAATACAGTGGTTGAAAACTTCCGTGGAAAAGGACGGAGTATTTTACTAAAAGTGTTCGGTAGAAAAGACGAGCACGACGAGCAAAAAAAAAAAATACCTATATTCATTTGTCAATTGTAGTCCGATTTTCGTAGAAAACGGAACGCATACATTTAGTGCATTGAAACTCATTTTGTTTCCACCTGAACCTGTGTGATAGCATTGGATTATACGGTTAGACTAGCTTATTTTTTTTTCTCTCGAATCTAATTTCAGAGAAACGAAAACCGCCATCAAGAAGCGATTGCGTGCCGCTCTTGAAGAAAACGATTCTTTGCGGGCGCGTATTGCTCAGCTCGAAGAGTCAATGCCCGATGGTCATGACGATGACAGTGAAGAGGACCATTCCAATGTTGTGGCTGTTGATAAGTTGTCAGAAAATCACGATGAGCTTGCGGTTGCAAGGAACGATTCGAATTTGCTGTCAACTATGAGCAGCTGGACATTGAGCACGATCAATATACCCGAATGCACCCCATCGCAGGGAGAAGACGAAATCGATAAACGTGCCTACGAATACTGGAAGGACACATTTGTTTCTTCCATTAAGCTGATAAATGTTACTGATGAACTCGTATTGTTCGGGCTTTTCAAAGTTAAGGCGGGATCGAAGTTGCGAGAAATTTACCAAACAACGGTGTCAGACCCAGGGATGTCCAATGAAATCTCGTGTCCTTTCTCGAATGCTATGGAGCGTCTGGACGAATATTTTGGTTCTCGGACATACATCCTTGCCCAGAGAGGCAAACTAATGAATATGACTCAAACACCTACAGAAACCAGCATTCAGTTCGTAAGGCGTGTGGGAACCGCAGCCAAATTGTGTAACTACACCGAGGAAGAAGAAATGGAGGCCGTTGTACGAGTTATGACAAAGGGCGCGATGGATGCTAGGGTCCGAGTTCTTGCTCACCGAAATTGGGTTAAACAGGGATCGATGAAGGACCTCATCGATCTCGTAAGAGATAGAGAACTCGAAAGAGCAAATGAGGAAGAATTCCAGCGGAGTCACAGAGTCGAGGAAACGAAAGCGATTGCAGCTCTTTCACAACAACCTCGAGAATTTCCCAGACAGACGCAGAACTATCGCCCAAACCTATCTGAAAACTGGCGCTTCGGATTCAGAGGTCGACATGGATCAAACCGAGGACGGGGTCGAGGATTACCAAATCGAGGATTTCAGCACAATCGATCCTATGCCCCTACCAATAACTGTTGGCGTTGCGGCAGTGTTTACCATCAGGCTAACCAGTGTCCGGTGATTCCAAAAGTTTGCCGCAACTGTGGAATTAAGGGGCATATTGCGCGAGTTTGTTCGGAAGTGCCAGGTCAGATGTGGCAGTCAGGACCTCGTAAGCGTCACAACGTTGTCAAAGAGGAGGCGATCAGTCCCAAGATCGCAGCTATCGAGGATGTAGGAGATAGGAAAGATGAGGTACGAGAAATTGAAGAAGTTTCTCCTTGATTGATTTTTTTTGCTGTTTTTTTTTCTTTGGGAAAATTTGAAGTAAATAAATGAACTGTTGATTTTTTTTTACTGATTACAGAGAAAACAGATTATTGCATCTGAAATGGAAATCGCTCAACAAACTTCAAAATCCGCCGAAAAAACCATACAATTTGATAATTTCCTTCCGAAGCAGTCGTCCCACGATATTCAGAGAATCGTTACCGAAAGCATCGCTTACATTGATACTCATGTGGCGAAAACACCCGTGAAATTTTTCATTGATTCAGGAGCGCAGGTCAACACCATCATAAAGAAGGATTTTGAGAGAATTCTAGCTAATACTGACGGCAGAGATAACATTCTGGCGTTGGAATATTCTACGGACAAGCGTCTTAAAGCGTACGCTTCTGATAATGAAATCAAGGTGATTGCTAACTTTTCGGCTGAACTAGTTATCTCTGAAGACAGACCAGTATCGATTGAAAAATTTTATGTCGTGGATGAAATACGATCACTTTTGGGATTTAATACGGCCCTTAGATACAGTGTTCTCGAAGTGGGGTTGGATGTTGCAGTTAATGCTCTTCGCGCGAACTCCTCTTGGAAGTGTGAGCTCGACAACGATTTGTGCTGTCACGTGCTTGATCAGCAAAAGGAGTTCCCGAAATTTAACATAACTCCGGTATCATTGAGATACGATAAGACCATGCCGCCCTCACGTAATGTTTACACACACATACCGGCGGTGTACAAAGATCTCACTAAGAAGAAGTTGAACGACCTGCTGTGTGCCGGAATAATTGAGAAGGTGACGACCGATATGGATCGATCGTTTTGTTCATCGCTACTAGTTGTTCCCAAAGGAAAACACGATATTCGTTTAGTGACCGACCTCCGGGGACCTAACCGGTGTATTTATCGAACACCATTTAAGATGCCGACTTTCGAGTCAATTCTACTGGAGCTTCATGGAGCACAGTGGTTTTCAACTATTGATCTGTCAAGTGCTTTTTTCCATGTGGAGCTTAATGAAGATTCGCGCCATCTCACCAATTTTTTTGCTGGTGATCAAATTTATCGATACCGACGTCTTCCATTCGGCCTGTGCAATGCACCGGACATCTTTCAGGAGGCTTTACAAACTATCGTATTGGCCGGGTGCAAAGGAACCGTTAATTATTTGGACGATATTATGGTCTCCGGAAGAACTAAGGCAGAACATGATGAAAACCTCGCAAAGGTTATGGCATGCTTGAAAAATCATAATGTCAAGATTAACGAAGAGAAATGCGTTTTCGGTAAACAGTCCGTGAATTTCATAGGACACACGGTTTCATCCAAAGGATGGATGATTTCTGATGACAAAATTGCAGCCATAAGAGGATTTCGAAATCCAGAAACGATATGCGAAGTGAAAAGTTTTTTGGGACTCATAAACTTTGTGGATCGTTTCATTCACAATCGAGCGGATAAAACTCAAAGGCTCCGAGAACTGGCAAAATCAGACCATTTTTATTGGAATAAGGATCTCGCGGATGAATTTGAATATCTAAAAAACGATGCACTGAACGTGATTACCAAATTGGGATATTTCAACAAAGACGACAAAACGGAAATATATGTGGACGCTTCTCCATATGGCTTGGGTGCAGTTCTTGTGCAATTCGATGAACATTCAGTGCCTAGAGTGATTGGATGTGCTTCCAAAGCATTATCAGAGACGGAGCAAAGATATCCTCAGACACAACGAGAGGCATTGGCTATGGTTTGGGGAATCGAGCGTTTCTCTATGTACTTGATGAGTTTAAACTTCACAGTAAGAACAGATGCAGAGTCTAATGAGTACATTTTCGGAGGATTGCATCGTATTGGCAAAAGAGCGGTATCGAGAGCAGAAGCTTGGGCTCTGAGACTCCAGCCATACCAATTTGACGTTGAACGTGTTCCGGGAAAAACAAACGTGGCCGATGCACTCTCCAGACTGGTTGAAAAATCTCAGACAGCGGAATCCTTCGATGATATGAACGAAAAACATTTACTGTTTCTGCTGGATTCAGGTATGCTGGAAATCTCATTGAACGATATTGAATCTCACGCACAAGATAACGAGGAAATAATTCGAGTTAAAAGCTCCATCGAAACTGGTTTTTGGGAAACTGATTTGCGACGTTTCGAATGTCAATCAAAAGAGCTACATGTCTTTGGATCATTGGTATATAGAAATGAACAGATTGTACTCCCAGACACTCTTCGACAAAAAGCAATTGATGCTGCTCATCAAGGGCATGTTGGAGTAGGTTCCACAAAAAGAATTTTGCGAGATTACTTTTGGTGGCCACGGCTGAGCAAAGACGTAGAGGCTCGTCTAAAACAATGCGAAACGTGTCTTAGATTGTCTAAGAAGAATCGACCCATACCTCTGAGTAGTAGGAGTCTTCCAAGCGGCCCGTGGGAAATACTGCAAATAGATTTTTTCACGGATAAAAGTTTTGGAACTGGAGAGTTTCTAGTGATAGTAGATACGTATTCACGCTACCTTCACGTTATTGAAATGAAATGTATGGATGCAGAGACTACCAACGCAGCACTCAACAAAGTTTTCTTGAATTGGGGATACCCCTTAATTATGCAAAGTGACAACGGCCCCCCATTCCAAAGCTCCAAATTTGTTAAGATATGGGAGGATAAAGGAATTAAAATTCGAAAGTCAATTCCCCTGAGTCCACAGACCAACGGCGCTGTTGAGAGGCAAAACGAAGGCATTAAAAAGGCGTTAGCGGCGGCCAAACTAGACAACGTGAACTGGAGACAGGCCCTTGATAACTACGTACACGTGCACAACAAAGTAAGACCTCTTTCAAGGTTGGGCGTAACCCCCTTCGAGCTTTTGGTAGGAAGAAAGTTCAGAGGCACGTTTCCGTGTATGTGGTCGGGTGCATCCGAAACACTCGATCGGCAGGATATTAGCGAAAAAGATGCTATGTCAAAGTTAATTAGCAAGCAATACGCAGACTCAAAACGTGGTGCCAAATCTTCAGATTTAATCGTGGGAGACAGAGTATTTTTAACTCAGTTGAAGCGATACAAATCCGACCCAAACTTTGGCAGCGAGAGGTTTACAATTGTAGCCAGAGATGGAGCAAAGATAGTGGTACGCAGCGATCGAGGAATACTTTTCGCCAGAAATGTAGCAGACGCGAAGAGAATCGAGGATATCATGGATGGTACAAATGTCGACGATGATTCACGTTTGGAAAACAATACGGCATTTGGTAAGTAAAAAAAAAAGAAGAAACGTTTTGAGCGGTTTTGGGTAGTTCTTTATCCTCAATTTTTTTTTTTAATTTTCTGCAGACTTGCTTCACAAAGAGCATCAGGAGATGGAAAACGTGAGTGATCGGCGTTCAGAGGGAACATCGGAAGTGCCCGAAGAAGGTAGCCTGCTCCAGGATTAATGTAAACCCGATGAAGTTTCATGCGGAAGACCCAAGCGTAATTATCGAAAACCGAGAAAATTTGATGATATGGTTCTGTATACGATTTTCGAATAAGTGTAGAGGTGGGAAGACATGTAGAAAGAGAGGAATAAATATAAATTATAGTTGACACTAATTACACACCTTCATTAAGAAAAACACGAAACTGAAAATATTTCAGAATGAAAGAAATTGCCGATACATTAAGTGATAATCTATTCCTAAGTTGATTGCATCGTCTTTCTCCACCAACGTTGTGAAAATTCTCACATGTTTGCTTGTCTGCCATTCGTTAAATTCATTGCCCAATAGCATGCTTGTTATGCAAAAGGTCTGCCATTTGTCGAACTCAGCAACCAATAGGAAGCGAAAACGGATTCCACGCGAATATAAATAAGGGCGAACTTTGAGCAGAGGCTCATTCTTGAAACGGATTTCTCGAGCGACACATCGCCTTCCGCTAGCAGCAGCCGCAGCACCGACTACCCGCAGCAGACACTATCCGAGCAGCAGCCGATGAGAGAAATGGAGAACGTGGAGATGGAAGACGACGACAGGGCGTAACTGTAATGATCGATTTCTCTTCATCGATTTTCTCTTTGACTTATTTCTCGGCCGGGTGACTGTTTTCGATTGCTATTTTTGGTTCAGTAGAAAGTACTCATCGTCCTTCGTCTTGCTACATCGTAAAATGTTACGAAATTTTTTTGATTTTCTCGTATTATTGCAAAGAGAAAATCGACGAAGAAAAATCGATCACTGCAGATACGCCTGTATGATACTCAACGCGAAAATTTAAGACTACTTCATTCTACTTTTATTGGTGAGTATTCAATTATTGATCGATTTATTACGTTTTGTAAATTAATGCGATATTAACCATGCACATGTTTTATAGAAAATTTGAGCGATGGTGAGCAGATTCTGCATGTGCCGCCATGTTCCATCAGAGATCAAAGAAGGCAAATACGGGCATAAAGTTCTCTGCAGGACTCCACTACGATCGCCGTTTTTGAAATCTAAAAATACATTATCAGAGAATTTATTCTTCAATAAATAATTACGATTGATGGAATTGGATAGTAGTTTTTTTAATAGGGTTGAATAAATATAAAGAATACTTAAATTTACTGTACGATAGCTGTCCTTTTCAACGCATCGCATGGTAAAATAAATGACTATGAATTGTTGTCAAGATTACCATGCAGCATGGTAATTTTGACTGATGGCTCAAATATCGTCGACATGGTAAAAAATACCACACTCTCCGTTTGAGATGAATGAGTAACGTAGTCTGCACAAATCAAGTGGTGCAGCGCATTTAACTTAAACCATCAACATGGTATTTTTTACCGCAATGCTGTTCTCAGTGCACTGTAAGCTCGTCATTACTATTTAATGTGGTAAAAACACCCATTATTTTCTGATCTATGTAGACGTCAAAATAAAGGGTAAATTATTTTTTCTAATAATGGGTGTTTACTACCTGTTCGAGTGCTGAGTTTCATTGACGGACCCCTCGGTCCAAGAATCCTTATCGAGGAAGGAATGCTACACCCGAGGACGAGAACACGAGTGATCGCTCATTCAACCGATAGACCAGTGTAGAATACGTCGGCATAAGGCTCAGACGGAGCCGAGATTCCAATTTTAGAACCGAAACCCCAATAGATGTATAATTGTTAGTTAGTGTAATAAATGTAGTTTTGTGTATTAGAAATAAAGTGTTTGTAATGTGTAATGGACCTTGTTAATAAATTGTGAAGCTTTGAATGATGTGTTGAGTGGATAAAACCCCGAGAACTCTACCAAGAATCGGTCAGCTGACCGCCCAGTATAATCGCCGGACGTCCACTTCAGCCACCCAAGGAACCGCTATCCAAAGGCCACCAAATACAGTCCACTCGGAAGGAAGGTAAGGACCAGCTCCCAAACATTGGTCCTTCGAGCCGGATTACCGAATCAGAAGAGGATTGAGGATGCCAATACCGTTTCCGTGACCCAAGCCAATTCCAAGAGACAATCGTAAGGACGTAAGGAATAAATCCAAAAAAGAGGAAGTGTATCTAGTAATGGTCTGGAAGTAGAATCCAAGCCAAATATTATCAGATAGTCAACCCGTCCATGTGTGCACGAGAGGTATCTTTTCTTTTATTTCAGAAATCCCAGCTATTTCAGGGCGGGCGGGGATGTTCGGGTATCAGCGATCGCTACCCTTTTATATATTCCGTTCATTTACTCTATAATGGGTGAAAATTCTCAAGCAATCAAATAATAGATTAAATTTCTCTCTCAGACTAGCAGCAGTTTTAATAATTTGTTTAGTTGATCCCGTACCAATAAAAAAATCAGAATTGGCAGTAACTCCAAGGTATGTGAATTCAAGTTCATTCCCTGTCGTGTTCTAACTGGTTAAACTATCAAATTTCACAGGATGTTTTTTACCAGGCTTCTGCTATTCCATATGGTTGTTTTGCTGCACAAAACCTCCAAGTACTGTTACCCAGGCCTGCAAATTTGCCTTTAGCATACGATTCTCTTACATTGGACTTATTATTATGTGTATTTTATTATTAAATAAAATGTTTTTATTGTCATAGGTTTGCACTAATGTTTTTTCTTCGAAAAAAAAAAACATAAGAATCGATATTTTGAAATGTGAAAAAGAGTAAATTTTACTCTGTTTCTTAAAAAAATGTTTTTGAATAATGGGTAAAATTCACTCGTTAACTGACGTACAGGCCGTTTACTCTTTAATGAGTACAGACCCTTTACTCTTTTAATGAGTTAAACTAGTTTCTCTCAAAGAGGGTACTTTTTTACCCTTTAAAGGGTACTTTGAGCTTACAGTGTGCACCTTGTCTCCTCGGAGTACGTTTGTTTGTACCGTTAACACTTTGCTGAACAACAACATGTAAACCTAAACCTTATCCTCATTTTTAGATATCTTTAACCTCAGCCAAACCGCGAGTTTTACGGTTCCTCAAAACTGACATAGATTACTAAGAAGCAATTATGAATATGTATAAATATCAATTGAATTCTGGACCGTTATACGTAGTGGCTCTTGAGCCTGTTGAATAAAATCTAAGTAAACAGAAATATCCTGAATGTTACAATCTCAATATAACTACCGTAAAGTGCCCTAATTCAGCGCAGTGCCTAATTCCGCGCATTTCATACAAAATTATTTATATATAGAAATACACATTAATATTTCAGCAACTTTTGATGCTATTCGAGGCTACTTTGATTAAGAATAAGTTTGAATCACAAATAAAAGCAAATAAGGCATTTTTTCGCGGCATAAAAAAATAATCAGTGAAGGCCCGTCGGAGTAGACGTTATTTTTCTAATTTTGTTAGCGTCCGCGCTAAGACTGTAGGACAACAACAAACGCGATTTCTTTATTAAAAATGTTTTATTTTTTATGCAATATTCCATGGAACTACTTGCTACAGATATGTTTCATGGTACTTCTATGAAATCATATCAAATGTTAGCATAATTATTGAGTTTTATTCAAAAAAGTATTGCGCGGAATTAGGCCACGTCTTTTTTCATAATGCCCTAATTCCGCGCACTGTTCTTCGCATAACAACAGACATGTAAAACATGCTATATCCGTCTTCACATATGTCTATTTCTCTGAAAAGTAACTTAGGCCCACTTAGGCAGCGTCCATAAATGACGTAGCATCTTTTGACCAATTTTTGACACCCCTTCCCCCTTCGTAGCTTATTTTCCCATACTTAATACATGGTTCGTAGCAAAATCGTAGACTCCCCCCTCCCCCCTAAAATGATACGTCATTTATGGACGGTCCCTTACAGGGAAATATACCACGTGGTTTATGCACAGTCCCAACAAAATAGTCTATACACACTTAGATTTTTTTCACGAGCTCGGCTGTGCGGATCTCGGTTGAAATTAGCCGAGATTCGGCATTCTGAATTAAGTGTGTACATCTGTGCGCACAAAATTTACTTAGCATAATGAACCACACATAACATTGGCAATGTATACTTGTTTATGATTCTTATTTATATTATACAATCCATATAGAATTATTGTAAAAACAACATATCGTTCACATGTTCAACAGGTCGTAATTTGTAGAAGACCCCACAAATTACGACACACTCTCGGCAAATGATTCACGGAAACTTTACGATCTCTACACAATTTACGAAGCCTCCATACAAAAAGTATGATAATGAGCCATTTTACGAGACGTTTCGGAACAGCTGATCGCCGCAACCGCGTCAATTGACAGGAGACCTGGGATTAAATCCAGCGTGATTTTCAACAACGCCTCATCTTACCAAACGTAGACATGGAGAAAACAACCCCCCCGCGAAGTGACAGATAACGCAATTTTCACGTACCTACTTTCAACGTAAACAATGGGGCCATCCACCGCTGCCGGCACAATTTTTCACTATGGCAGATCGGAATTTTGTTTCGTTGTTGACGGGTGCAAAACAACGAATGGAATGAAATGAAATAAGGGCGAGTCTGATATTTTCGTCTGCCAATGGAAATAAATTTAATAAAATCACCAAGTTTAAGCCTAGTATCCACATCCTAAGTAGAGCGGTCAAGTACAATTTGTTGCTAATTACCAAAGTAATTTTGACAGCTGATCCAGAATGAGTAGAGTGTCACTTTTACTTGCGGAATAATTGAGCGGCACATTTTTCCGTACGGAATAGTGACAGCTCCATTTGATTTGTACGGCAGGCGTTACCAATGTTACGAAATCAGCTCTACTTGTCAACTGGATACAGCTCAAGTAATTTGAACAGCTGAAGTATTTCTTGACCATTACTTGTCCTATCCTTTTGCACAATACTTACGAAGTGGATACCAACCATTAAGCACCAAATGAACTTAAGAGCGTATCAATTCGTTCGATGAAAAGATTAAATGACGTGTTAGTGCTTTGTTTTGCGGAAAAGTAATCTATAAGAAATTACTTACAATACAGCCCAACTGATTTGTGGATCGCTTTTATGCCCTCAAAAGAAAGCGCTGGCCGTAAAATAAAATAAAATATTGTGGGCCTCGTGGCCGTGCGGTTAGTGTCGTTAGGCATTTAAGCGCATCGTGTCATTGGGTGTGGGTTCGATTCCCGCTCCAGCCATTGAAATTTTTCGTCAGGAATGTTTCTCAACTGTGCCACTGGAGCATCCTTATCCATTGTCTAGTGTTAAGTTACATTCCGTGCAGCTAAATGGCTGGAGACGGTGTCCTTATCTTTTTATTGGAGATCGAATCAAGTCGAAAAGTGATATTTTTTTATTTACAGTTTTTTTTTCTATGCGGATTAGAACACTTTTTTTCATACTCACCACCAGAGGTCTAAGTTTCAATCAAATAAGCCTATGAACTAATATACGATGACGTCACGCTGCATCTTTCAGCGTGAAGAAAACCTTTACAGCGGGCGATGTAAACAGAAAAATAAATGATTTCGTTGCACATTCATCCACGCATTATTCATCCGATGAACATTCGTGTTGGCGTGGATGTTATTTTATGTAAACATATTTAGATCGGAAAAAATCAACAAGAAAAGTAGACCGTGGATAAGTCCATTGGCTGAACTATCCAGCTTTTTAAAAGCGGTAATGGCCGCCAAAAGTTAGCTTACTTTCTGGTAGGGATCCAACATATTGACGTTTGGCTTTGTTCCGGTCAATAAGCAAATTTAATGCGCCACCATCATAGAGGTCGCTAGGGAAGAAGGAGAGAAATGTCATTGAAAATGTTTGTTTACGTCCAAAATTCAATTTTTTTTACCCAAAAATTAGCTCATAATCAATTATTTATTAAACTATTTTCCATTGGCATAATCATTTCGACCCTTTATTCTTGCGATACGCGTGATTTCATAACAAATTTAACCACAAACAAAGAATCCGGAGGTTTATAACCTATGTAGCCAAACACCAATTTTCCAATTTTATCCCACTAATCGTACATGAGCACTGTAGGATCTGTACATTTTCGAAGGAAAAAAGTTTATCAGGTTTTTCAATGCTCTCTGATCGTCTACAACATAACTATTCCGAGAAAAAGTGTAATATGTTTGCTCTATGCTGCACACGGTGCGGTCTCAACTCAACCTTGTCCACCGGTGTGATAAATTCACTCGGTTAAAGAATTTTGACGTTTTAGCGGGTCACGTAGATGCTTCCCACGTGTTTCGGTCAAGTGTAAAAATTCTTGGACTGAGTAAATTTAGTTCACCGGTGGATAAGTCCATATCAAGCGACCCAAGTCAAACGCCCTTTTTGTAAAAGTGGGCTAATTTTTGGTGATATTAGCGTTCGTAAAAGCGGGATACTTCATCCAATAAGCTTATCTGATTGAAACTTAGACATCTGGTGGTGAGTATGAGAAAAAAAGTGTTCAAATCCACAAAAGAAAATGTACTGCGAGTTGATATAATCTTAGATTGATTTCAAGCTTATAACTACAGTCAATTTCCCATAAATTAATGATTATCGTAAATGTCTAAGGGATGATTCAAATATTATGTAACGAAGAAATTTGCCAATTTAAACCCCCTCCTTCCCTGAAGTAACAGGTTTTATATGGAAAATTTCAATTTATTTTATGGACCGAAACACTACAAGATATCCCTTACCTCTCCTTGTTGTGTTTGAACGTAATATTTGAACGATCCCTAACAAATTTGTTTTGCTTTGAATTGCCAAGTGGTCAAAAAATAATTTCGTAAACAAAGGAACGGTTACTATAAGCAACTTACAGCATGCGGACCACATCACACCACTATTCAAAACTCGCTCGTGGGCCATACAAAATCTTCCCGATGACCGTACAAATCCTTTTAGAGAATCGCTATTTGGTGATCACTCGTTTATAATGATGTTACAAATGCCAAACAAAAAATGTAAAACTTTTTTTATGTCTATCAAGCATAATTCTAGTTTACGCCCTATTTTGAGAACACTCCATGATTTCATTGAGTTTGACAGTACCACGGACCAAAGTTTTTCGGTACATTGACGTTGTACTACAGCTGTCATGATGCTCCCGGGTTGGGAGAAAATGACAAAAATGAGATCCAAAAATGTTCGTTACTGCAACATTACACCTAGTTATTGTATCAGCTATCTCTTTGTTACCCATATTGCACATAAAAAAGCACTTTTGTGATCAGAAATATTTTAATAATTTTTCTCCATTTAAGTTTTCGCCTGGATGAAAAGCTACGCTAGAGATGCGCACAGTCATCAACCATCATCATCGCGAAAACTGACGACGATGATTGAAAAATCCCAGGTCTCCTATCATTTGACCAGGCTTCGTAAAATGGCTTATACGGAGGAGAGGGATTGAAAATCAATACAGTGCCAGAACAACGGCCTAACTGACAAAAGTAAACAAATTGAGTTTTATTCACCTAACAGTTTATTTGATAAACTACAATCATATAATGCACAACTGTTTCTTAAAAATAACGTTTTTCACGAACTAATGAAGAAAAACATAAAGGCGCATCTGATATTCTCTTTCGATACGAACTCTGATGTCAATTTCGCCTACCTTTCCCCCCTGCGGTAACCGGGCGCATTTGCGATTGAGTGTGGCAGCAGGGCGCATTTAAAACTGAGTGTGCAGAAGGTCGATAGTGAAGAAGGTTCGTGTGAAAGAGCGTAGCAAAACGGCGAAGCTGATGATAGTCAAACCAGAAGGATGAGGTAGAAAGGCGCAATCGCTGCTGTCAAACTGAAGGAGACGAAAAACCGAGGGGCGCAACAATCTTCAATTTTGATGAATGGCGCATGATGCTTTTTTATTTATTTTAACATGTTGTTCATAATATGAAAATAAATCAAATGGTTTGTTACAAAAGTAATATTGTAATGGATCATACAAAAATGCATCATGCGATTAAATCGATCGGAAACATAATATAGAATTGAAATTATATCCGCTGAACTTCAAACCGATTTTACTGACAATGTGTTAGTGTTCACATTCGCCCTAATTCTGACTCTGTATTGAAATGGTCATATTTTGTGTGACGTAATTTATGGAAGACCCTTAGGTTCTTCTGAGTTTTCTTTTTGCTTAAAAAAATAAGTTTCAGTTACCCGTGACATTAGTGGATACCATTAATTGATTTGCTTAAAACCCTTTGATTCCAAGCAATAATGCGAACTGGTCCTTGTATTGTATGAACAGTGCAGTTTGCTACAAAGCAAAGCCATGCTGAAGGTGTTTGGGTTCGATTCCCGGTCGGTCCAGGATCTTTTCGTAATGGAAATTTCCTTGACTTCCCTGGGTATGAGGTATCATCGTGCCTGCCACACGATATATACGAATGCAAAAATGGCAACTTTGACAAAGAAAGCTTCAATTAATAACTGTGGAAGTGCTCATAAGAACACTAAGAAGGACGTTAATGCCAAGAAAAAGAAGATGGGAGTTTTTTCTCGACCGAATTGTCTAAAACTATACAATAAGAAGCATATTTAAGCCAAATATGAGCTCAGTAGATTTCGAAAGAGTATTTCATTTCTAAACTGTCCAGTACAGTGAATAAAATAATTAAATTGTTAGATTCTATGGGATAATTTCACAACATAAAATAGGGTGCTCATATCACCCCATCGACAGAAGAATCGACGAAAAATTCATTCGTGTTTTTTTTAAGACGACGGAAATCGTGCGTATCTCGTGTATTGATCTAAAAATTTCAATTATTACGACTTTTCTTAAGATGGCCAAATTGCCCCACTTTCCTCTAGACGAAATTCACACGTACCAATGCCACGGTTTTGGTTATCTTTATTTCATGTGATAGACAAAAAGTTAATAAAAAAACTGAACGTAGACTAAAAAGTAACGGTTCATACAAAACTCTACGTTTTCTCATACAAAAAGTTTTACGGAAGGGGAGGGGGTTGAAAATTTTTAATTTTAAGTGTTACGTAACTAATGGATGCAGCCCCTTATCAAAATTAATGTTAATTTGATTGTTTCATGAGTGCGCGGAATTAGGCATTCTTCTGCGCGGAATATGGAAAAGCGTTTAAAAAATGCGCGGAATTGGGTAATTTCAACGAGTGAACTATTTAAAAAAAATCACAATTGTAAATTATGAATACAGTCTAGTTTATATTTTTTCCAAAATCTTGAATAGATTTGCTAGCGATCCACCCATAAAGCTATTTAAACTATTTAAACTAATTTTTAATTAACAATTTGAATCGTTTTATTCCTTAACTGCGCTGAATTACGGCACTTTACGGTACTACCCTGAATTTCTGTACCAAATTCTGGCTAATGAATTGTTTGTGGTTATGGTGAATTCGGGGATATTGAGTTTGGTGTGATAAAAATCAGATTCAATACGGGTCGATGTCTTTTTGGGATGTTATAGAAGAATCAATTACGTGTTGTCAATCTCCGGACCATGTTTTATGCAAACAGTTTTAAAGTATCATTAAGGGGTCTATTTTATAAGTCGAGTCGATCAAAATGACTCGACTGGAGTCACTGTCGACCGAAAAATTTGCTCGACTCAGCTCTGTCACTCGAGTTTTTCGACAGTTGTCACTCTATGTGACTGGATTACTATGGGAGTCGACGGGTGACATCTGAAATATGCATGCTTGCTTTGATCGACAATGAATACTCAATTTACAAAATAGACCCCTAAACATGCTCTATAGTTCCAAAGACGTGGCCAGAGCATCTCTCGATCTTGAAAAAAAAATGTCCTCCTTTATCAAAGCCAATCACAGGAAATGTCCTCCTTTCCAAAATTTTCATCTGGTAAGCCTAATTCTAAGGCAACGTTATTTCAATGTCTTAAGGCTTGTTTGTTACTGACAAGAAAAGAAATCGCCTATCTCGATGCGTGGAAAATTTCTTCCCTGAAATGGTCCAGAAATTCACATTTTTCTGATCGCAGTACGCAGTTGAGAAGAAATGTCATTTCAAACGATTCAAGGAATTCCTTTGTTTTTGTTGAGCAAAACTTCAAACTTCGGAAAGGGCTTTCTCAAGAATATTATTAAGTTCACTTTAACAAAAAAGATCTAAATAATATTAAAGCTTTAGAAAAGGCAAGACCTGTGTTCGATGTCCGTGTGTATCTAGAGGAAATTTTCAAAACCCCACTCAGTGCCGTCGGTCACAATAGTGGGATCATAGTATCAAACATTGCCGAATGGATGCTAAATGCATGATTTGCGGACGTTCTTCTTACGCTATGGACGTCTGTCCAGTGAAGGATATTGCGGCGCTCATTTTAAGTCCACATCCAGCGGCGGTAACGCGCAGATAATATGCGTGCAATTGAAACGCAACGTCAACATTCAAGTAGGCTAGGATGTTTTAGTTCATCAAGAACGCGAATGTTTCAAATTGGCTAAATCTGAAATATCTTGTGATTTTTATTATCACTGCGACGGTATGTTCACATTTTCAGATAATCACATTCCGTGGATTTTTCTTGCAGAGCACAATACCACAAAGTTTGTATGCGCAAATTGTGGGGGCAACCATAAGTCTAACTTTTGGAATTGCCTTTCACGAATCATCGAGGCTCATACCAGGCAGATGAACAATAACGTTTTTCGTTTCCGGAATTCCTTAGGCAGAATCTCCATCACTGCTCATCTATCAATTAACGATCGCTTGATTAAAATCATACCCATGAGGTGAATTATAATCATGCTCATTCACAAGCTAATTTTCTTTCGTCTGGTAGCCGTTCGAATCTTTTGATTTCGAATGGATTTACCCAAAAAATAACTCGTATGCCAATATTGTAGCAGGCAG
This sequence comes from Aedes aegypti, assembly GCF_002204515.2. Taxonomy (NCBI): domain Eukaryota; kingdom Metazoa; phylum Arthropoda; class Insecta; order Diptera; family Culicidae; genus Aedes; species Aedes aegypti. The sequence goes on from NC_035107.1 coordinate 3,757,390, forward strand.
CTCATCCCCTTCAAATTGTCTTCCGTCATAAACACCGTCAACAAATTACGTAACGCTCTAGGCGGGAGGAGAGTGTAGACACAAGCGTTAGCTGCGAAATATGCCAAAAATGGCTGTTTTGAGTGAAATTTGTGATACAAATTTTGAGATCTCTTATCACCCAGCTGTTAAAGCTGGTTACGATATGATGGTCTATTTTCGGACTCGAATAAGTTGAAACACACGAACATAATAAAAATAGTTTCTATATCTATTGGAATGAAATCACAAATTTGTTCCACTTCAGGCGAATTCAGCACATTCAAACGAGTATCTGTAACGATCGGTGTTGTTTGGGAAGCTATTTTAAAATATCATTCATCAAATGAAATTCCACACTTAGCATACATTAACGATTTTGACTCGAACGTTTGCTGTTCGTGACTGCCTTCAGGCGTGATTTGGTCTTTAACGTAATACAAAATAGTCCCATTAAAAAAAAACTTAATCTGTTTCCTGTTTATTTGAAGACTGGATGTTACTCGTTTTTAAAAATTATCTGCATCAGGGTGGGTGTTAAGTAATACTGCCACAACTAAATCGGTATGACGATTGGCTTTCCAACATTCACTAAATATGGCTTTTCCTACCTAGCAAAAATCCACCTGTTTTCCGAATTTGCTTTCACTTCTAAGGCTAACCCTACGTTATTGCATCATCTTCATCTCAATCAGCGTTTTTGTTTTTCGTTATCAAGCAAGAATAAAATGGAAGTACATAAATTTCCTCATAAGGCATTATTACTTTTATTTCTTATTCTAAAAAAAACTATTCGTGAATATTCCTTAAAAAATATGGTCAACAACAAACGCACTCTCTCACACATTCGGTTTTATGCTTTCTAGGAAGCGATAATCTCAAAGTCTGCTCTACGCTTGAGGAATGTGGGAATCGGGCTCTAAGTCCACGCTCGAACGAACCGACTGGTGGATCCTACACAGATGGGGTAAAAATAATTTGGCTATAACTGTAAGTACAACTTTGTACATTTCTACTAAAATTGAGCAGCTTGGCCTCTCATAGCTTTTTGGTGCTGTTCACGTCCACGGCGAGGTCCTGCAGGGAACCCTTGAACGCTGGTAGCAGTGGCTTTTTGTCTTCTTTGGTCTTTTTGTGCTTGGCTCGATTGTGTTTGGTGTCCCTACGATTTAAATACATCGGTTATTAACGATTAAGCTTTCTATAAAGAACAACTCACCTATTAATGACACCATCTTCGTCGTCCATCATCTTGAGGATGATGATTTGATCGTTCGAGTCGATCGGCGCAATCGAAATGTCCCTCACGGCACGGAACTTACCGCAGTTGTTGAGATGTTCGTTCTCCAGGCGGAAAAAGTTCCACACGAAACGACGGAACACCTCCAAGGGGGCGAGCACTGACGTCATCAGGTCGCCGGAAACGATTTTGTTCTCCGTCAGAGCGTACGAAATGCCCCACACGAACCGCAGGAACAGATCCTCGATAATGGCAAAATAGTAGAAGAACTACGACAAGGAAATGGTATCGATTAGCATGATGAGCTCAAAATATTAAAAAAAAAAAAGGAAAGTCTTACGGGAGTCGAATAAACGATTTCCTCTCGGAGGAAGGTATTTTCTCCGGCATTCTTGTCGAACAAGCCCCAATCCATTTTGATGTCCCAGGTGTACGCGTAAACGGACGATACGATCTGACTCAGTAGCCACAGCCACAGATATGGATTATCGTACGCGTCTTCATATTTGGCTGAAAAGAGTAGTACCGATATTGAAATGGGTTCGTATGGTTACATCGCTGTTCAGCATCACTAGAGCTGTGTAATAAAATGTATAGAGAAGCGAATATTCGCAGCATATAGCAACAACAGACTACTGTGGGCTGGATATCTCTCAAGTCCAAAGAAAATAATAAAAATCCGACCGAATTCAAGGTAAATACTTTTTTGAATCTGTTTTTTTCGTTCCCTCGCAGTTAATATGTAAATACTGCGCTCATCTCTAATCCACAACTAATCTAAAGAAATCTAATTCTCAACTCATTTTCTCATCTTTGTTCATGTTCTTATCTCTTATTATCCATCGATTCTATTATCTCTATTAGTTTTCCAAATTTCATATCTATTCATTAATACACATTTTATATCTATTCTTTAACACACACTTTTATCTCTATTCTACCACTCATCCGCTTATTGATTCTTTCATCTTTTAAGTTTTCCTCATTTAATCATAAAGAAACTTTTCGTAGTAGCAGTTGATTTGTTCTGACAAATGAATTCACTGGTTTCCATGGTCACATAAATGACACGGCACCGCTAAAACGTCAAATAGTGAACTCGTGCATTGGTCCATGGACCAACATTTCGGCTACTGAAGCGGTCAAGAAGGCGTTCAAAGAGAAGGATGAAAAAGCAAAGGCCTTATTGGTGGCATTCATAGCGGATAGCCACCAGAAATATGTACGGGACAAGGCCAAGGTCATGTGGAAGTCTTAGGAGTCGACGTATGCGAAGAAGGAATTTGCGGCCCAAACATACATCCGGAGGTCGCTTGCCATGCTGCGGACGGAAGAAGGTCTGAAGGACCACTTCCGGGACTTCGACGAATTAGTGAGGCAGTTGAAAGATGCCGCCGCAAATCTGACGGAGTTGGAAAATGGTGAGCCAACTGTTTATCTCGTTGCCAGTCTCGTACGACGTCGTCACTACGACAATTGAAAATTTGGAAGATTAACAGCTCACCCTGGTAACAGTGAAAAGTCGTTTGTTGGCTGAAGAACAGAAGCGAAACGGTCGTGATCCATGCAGCGGACTATCAAATCGATCCGATGGGACGGTACAGGCAGCAAGGACCGAGAAGCAAAAGAAAGGCTTTCGTGAAGGTAAGCCGAAATTTGCTGGAAAGTGTTACGGTTGCGGAGCATTTGGCCACATGCGATCAACATATCAGAAATCTAAAGAGCAACGAGTACGAGCGCAAGTTGCAGAAATTCCCAAGGATCGTGAAGTCGCGTTGATTGGTTTCGTACCGTCTGTAAGTTTTAGTGCGAAGAGCAAGATACTCTCAAGAAACATTTGCCTATTTTATAATCATTTATTAAGCAATTTTTCACAACTACATACTGAATAGTTGCTTTATTATATTACTTTGCAGCTGCTACGCACACATTGTTCAAGCAAATCTGGCGAAATTATTAGGCTACCTATCATTTAGTGACTGTAATAATATATTGAAATGATGTTTATTCAGGTTTCACTTAGCCTAATAAGGATTGATGATTTAACAACACTAATTTAACAAACAACATTATTGCAGTATAATTCAGCATCATGTTTAACAACATTTTAATTATTTCCATGTGAAACCTTTGTTCAGGCGTTGTTCACACAAATTTGGAGAAGTTATAAAGCGTGTCGTTGTATATTGACTTTATTCTACGACTGCCAAATCGCTTTATAAGTATTTATCTCAGCTTTTATTCAACTGCCACCAAATTAATTGAAAACAAATAAATTACTAAAATTCGCCAACACCGTATAATACATCAAATGCAGTGTACACTTTTACCATGAATTAATACCCACTTTCAATAATTACCAGTATCCAGATTCAAACTCGAGACCTTCCCATCGTCAGCGGTATACCTTGCCATCTGCGCCATCCTTGAATTCATATATCAGTCTTCCAGTGCCCAATATAAACCTCTTGTAACTGAACATTAATCACGCTTGAGCTTTTGTTCAGCAATGTCTAATCAAAACGTGCTATGCTGATCAACAACTGAACTAGCGCATTACTTCTGCTGCTGTTCAGTACAGATGCGAGCTGAATTCTATCGGCTATTTATAGCGCACAGTGAGAACATTTATGTCAATGCTGGTCAAAAATAAAGTTTATTCGCAAAGTAAAAACAGTCTGAAATGATGAATCGAATTTCATAATAAGTTTTAACTTGTTGAAACTAATTTAATTGTTCATCTAACTAAAACTAAAATTCATTTATTTCATATATAATATTTTTATTAGATTAATATTTTAAGTATTTGTCGTACTTTTCCATATATTAAGCATTATAGAAATATAAAGTATATTTCAACCATTTGTAAGTTAAATGTGCTCTTTTTGTTTTTCAAAATATCCTATATCAGAAGACTGATTCAAAATATTTTCTAAACATAGTTGAATAATTGTATTGAGAAAGCATCAATTATTATTGTATCCAATATGCTTTTATATATATATATTAGTAAGTTAGTGATGAATTCGCCAAAGGCGAAAAGCCACTCAAATAGAGATAAATAATAATAATATTAGTAAGTTGAACATTGTAATACATTAGGAATACAACGCAATTTTTAAATAGTTTGTCCATTTTTCGAAAATTTGGCTATGGTGTGACCTCTTTTGTAAGGCTTATTTGTTGCTGAACAATGCGTTTATTATTCGTTATTATGGCCTTCTTTGGATTAACTGCTCGGATGATATATCTATGTTGTATTGAGATTTTATAAAATACCTATTCAGCTTCAAATAATGTTCATGTTAAGCATGGAAACAGCTGAAGTGCGAAGCAACCAAAACGTTAGTTCATCTCCTGTACATCTGTTCACACAATTATATTTGTTTGGTGGAATATTGGCTCTTTAATAGAGGGAAAAATGACTTGTTCAACTCATTAGTAAAACAATCTTGACAAGTCGGCAGAGATCCTATGAAGAAGTTTAATAAGTGTTGATACTACTATTATTCGTTCCAATGACAAATGTTGAACATTGTCTTAATTTTGGATATAAATAGCATCTTCTCAGCTCTTTGTAGGGCATTTTTTCAGCTGTCACCATTATTCAACAATAATTAAATATGTATGTTTATTTGTGACTCTTCACTGTAAGTTTGGTAACAACTTTCATGTAATTATTGTTAAATTATTATGTATACTTCGATTATCACTCAAAATGTTATGGTTAGTAACTTTTTCCGATATCAATAACGTCGCAGATGATGATCACTACATTTGGAAAATTTAAATTATGATGTTTTTAATCCAATTAGAACTTTACCCTCGTTGATCCATAGTCGCCTACATGTCTTAGATTTGATTTGAAAAACATTTGGAACATTTGAAAATAACATAAAAGACATGATATGTGGGCCCATTCACAAATTTCATAACGCTGGATGGGGTGGGTGGGTGTCTAAGCGATGTTGCGGCCCATACAAAAACTGAATAATATTCATACAAAAAGCGTTACAAGGGGGTGGGTGGGTGTCCTAAAAGGCCAATTTCAGCGTTATGAAATAAATGAATGAGCCCTGTTTTGCTTGAATAAAAGCATACTCATATACTGTTATTCTCATTGTTTTTAAGTTTTACTAATCATGCTGGTCAACATTTTAAGTATAAGACACTGAAACTTTTGTACGATTTGTTGTTAATCAAATGTTCAATATTTTACTAAAATGATGGCTAGAACCTATAGAAGCTTTTAATCAGTCAATTATTAAACTTCTTATGTGTTGTAGCACAAAAGCTACTATATTTGCATTTTCGGAGGTTTATTCAGCTCATGTTCAAAACACAAACTTCAAGTGGAATAACAGATTTTTCATAAGCGGAAATTAATTTTATTAAATTAATGATTCAACTAAAAATATGTTCAGCAATGGTTGCTGCTATGCAGCTTGTATTAAACACGTAAGTATCTTTAAAGCTACCAATTGTTCCTTGGGCTGTGGATTCTTGATTCTGGTGCCAGCCGGCACATGGGTAAAGAACCTGGAGTGTTCTGTGGAATGGAGATACTTGCTGAATCTGTCACGATTGAGAGTGCGATGGACAATGGCAGTATGGAGGGCGCACAGCAAGGAATCATTAAAGGTATCGTATCGACACTGATACGTCCGTAAAATAAAACAAAGGTGGTTTCTAGTTCAACGTTTATTCTTTTTGGTGCTTCGACATAAAATGAATTGAAAAATAATTTGTTCTGTCAAGGCCAACATTTTATGGGTTGCCTTGATGTAACATCTCCCCCTTTAGAATAGCCAATATCCTTGAAGTTTTGACGGAAGCCTAAGTAATCGTCTAGGTCTATTGGGGACTTCCAGCTCGTCTGTTGGAGTTGACTCAGGCTCTTCGTGTTGTTCTTGTTCAGGTTCTTCTGGTGCAGGTATTAGTAAAGCTCGAGTACTTCTTCGAGTGGAACTTGATCATGAACAGCATTTAGTTCTTGAACGTTGATTGGGAGTAATTCGGCAGGTTCCTGTGGCAGGCCAAATCCATCAAGGAAAATGGAAATTGGTGATTCTTGACAGCGTGGTACTTCTGCTTCCACTCGTTCTTTCAGTTGATTGATGTGAGAACGAATTGATCGCTTGCTTTGGTTCAGTAATACGTTGTAGTTGAGCTTTCCAATCCGTTCGATGATTACAGCGGGCATCCAGGACTGTGAATTGGCTTTGTGGACTTGGGCATACATCGTATCACCTCGGTCAAAGTTCCCATGGTCTCGTTCGGTAACATTATTCTGAAGTTCTGTTTCTTCAGGGTTCTAACCTATATGGTTATCTGGAGGTTTCAATAGAGCTGCCATCGTCCGCATTAACCGTCCTAGCATCTTCTGCGCCGGTGACTGTCCTCCGAGATCTTGTGTTGATGTGGAGAAAAGTATGCAGTGAATCTTTCTTCACGGTGTCCACAAAACGTTCCGCCAACCCGTTTGTTAGGGGGTGGTACGGAGCCGTACGTATGTGACGAATTTCAAAAATTTGCAAAAATTCTGGAACTCCAAACCGGTGAATTGTGTTATGTTGTCACTTACCACGGTCTCGGGAATTACAAACGTTGAGAACATCTGCTTGAGGAGCTTAAGGCCAGGGTGGGTGTTCGACTGTCAACTACAAAAAAAGCTCGCCTAACAATCATCTCTCGGGCGGGCCAACCCAAACAGCATCATCTCTCACGCGGATCGGTCCAAACAGCACAGGTCAGCTTGCATTTCAAAGTGATAAAACTCAGTCTTAATAGTTTATATTGACTTGAAAAAGTATCACTGTACGCGCTAACATGCATGAAGTATGCTGATACTTTTTCAGCTGTGTCAGTGCAAAACCATCTGATTTTCTTTGATTCGAAATCGTGTGATAAATTAGCAGCAATCATCAACGACGTACACAAATTTCAATGACGGCCTACTTCGCCTTAATCGTCGTTATTGCCGTTATTGATTTGGTCAGCACTAAAGAGTCTAAATTATAAAGAGACAAAATCTGATCATATTCAAAATAAATCAGCTAGCAACTATGCCAAATCTATTACGCAGCACTGCCAATGTTGAATCCCACGCTAAAAGTGAGTCACAGGTTTTATGTGTTGAATTTTCACAGGTTTGGGTAACGAATGAAAAATTGAATAAATGTGTGGAAAACCAATGTAATGAGTAGAGCATTCTTTATGCAAAGCATGAAAATTGCAACCGACACTCAAGTATTCAGAAAATATGCTACTTCAGAAGAAGCAACATTTTCGCGAGCGGTAACATTTTTGTGTGAGCCGTTTTCAGCTTGTGTGAAAAAGTGTTTGACAAGTCTCCTGCTCGATTGGAATGACATTGACAGTAAACTTGGAATTCCAATTGGAACATTTCGCTTCTTTGCTTATAGAGCTTAGTGACATGTGAACACACGTAGACTAGCATACGCTCGTCATACACAGTTTGTTTTTGTTTTCCTCAAAGAAACTTACACACGCTTTCCAGACTCATCAAAATGCATATGGAAATATTACCCAATTTGAAAAATTTACACCCGGATTCTGGGTGTTTTTCGAGACAGAGTGCATATTGTTTTCCTCTAAGGTTCACAACTACATCTACACTAGGGCACCCATACCATTGGGCGTGATAACCACTATAGTTTCTTTAGTCAGCACTACTTCAGGCCAAAGGATCAACGACCACCAGAAAGTAGTTGCCATCTACCGGTCCGGCATAGTCTATGTGGATGCGGGACCACGGTTTTTCAAGAGTAGGCCATGGCTTTGCCTTCGTTTTAACAGGAGCCTTGTCAGCAGTAGCACAATGAACGCAACGTCGGACAAAATCTTCAATTTCACCATCTATGGACCGATGCACGAGTTCATTAATTTGACGTTTGAGCGGTGCCGAATTCACTGGTTTCCATAGTCACATAAATAACACCGCACCGCTAAAACGTCAACGAGTGAACACGTGCATTGGTCCATTACTGGCCAGTACACGTAGTTGCGGAACGATCACTCTTTCCTTGAACAGTACGCATGTGCTGATTACGGTGGGGCCATAGTAACGCGTCCGCGTCCGCGAACGCGATCGATCAAAGTATTTGCTGTTGTTGATATTCTGCTTTGCGGGCTCGCACACGCGCATGCATTGCAAGACGCGTTTACTATGGCAGCATCCTTATGCTGAGAGATTCGCGTCGGTTGTAGTACGGTTGAACTTCTTGGGCTACTTGCTTAGAAACAGCTGGCCATCCGTTTACTGGCATCTTGGAGTGCTGAAAACGAAACAGGACCTGCTTCTACCGCCGTGTTCAGAATGCTTACCATATCTTCTTCTAGCGAAACTGAAGCGATGATGTAGTCTTCTTCTGGACGCATGCTTCAGTCGATAGTCTTAGAGTCGATGAGGCGGGAAAGCATGTCAACAAATCCAAATTCGTTGGTCGAAACATATTCAATGTCGAAATCATAATTCAGCATGATGAGGGCCCAACGCTGCAGCCCACTATGGGCGGTTTCCATACAGACTGGCGGCCAAAAATATTTTTTCCATCTCATGTCGTATTTATGAGTTTTATGATACAAATTTGATGTTTTATTTTCAAAAACAAGTTTTCGAGGCTAACTTTTGAATAGGGCCTATAGCGAAATATTAAACTTTGTTGCTTATAATGCATATAAGCCATTTATGCGATTAACGTTGTGCAAACCATTATAAACATTAAGACTTACATAGAAATGATGATATGAATGATTTAGCGAAATTCAGTTATTTTCTAAATTAGTTTTAAGCTGTTTTTAATAGAAAATGGTTAAAAATATTGGAAAAATTCAAAAAGCCTTTAATTAAAAAAGTGCAAATTTGTGCTGCTAAATTCTTCACGATCCTTTAGTTTACATCTCAAAGTACCCTTGGAACTGAATTTAAGCCTGGGACAACTTGGGACAAAAAAGTACTTGATGTGTTAACTATAAGATTATTCGATTTTTTAAACGCTTCATAAAAAAAACATCATAAAAGCCACTATTTAGAAACTTTTTTTTTAGTTTTTTAGTGTTTCTAGGAAGCCTTTTTTGTAAGCTTTCAAATGGTGTAAAAACATTTTACGTAAGTATTATAGAAAAAAAGTTATATTCATTTGAGTAAACCATAGTTTTTGTTAATAAAAACAAGTTTTTCTCCATAGGCTCAACTTTGGCACCTCATATCAGAGTGTGCAATGCAAATCATGCCCTAATATTTTGGGGATTTCTTAGCAGACATGTTTACAATGAAATGGCGAACAAGAATTGAAATTTGGGGCACATCACTTTTTTGATTATTGGCCACCTGATAAGCCATAGTGCAGCCGGTTGACCGTGTGCACTGGTATGCCTTTCTTCAATCCGAAAATCGACAAAAGTGGCTTGTGATCCGTCTGAAGCGTGAATTTTCTTCCCAGCAGAAACTTGTGGAACTTGGTTACACCGTACACAAGGGCTAAGGCTTCTTTTCCTAGTTGTCCATATGCTTGCTTTGCAGTTGTGAGAGAGCACGAAGCGTGTTGAATGTTCTCAGGCTACCGTTCGGGAACTTGTGAAAGATTACGGCTCCAATTCCTGTCTTCGATGCGTCTGCAGCAACAACAATTGGTAACTTTGGATTGTAGTGGGTCAAGAGAAGGTTGTATTTCAGCACATGCTTGAATTTTTCGAAGGATCGCTGACAATCGGCACTCCAATCCCACTTGACGTCCTTCCGCAGTAGTTGATCCAAAGACTGACGCAGGTCGTGAATGTTTGGAACAAGTTTACTATAGTAGTTCACGGCTCCAAGAAACGGTCGCAATTCAGGAATGTTCTGCGTTGGAGGAATTCTTGAATTGATCTTCACTTTCTCCGGGTCTGGACGGATACCACTGCGGTCCGTAATGTGACCTAGGTAGCGGACCTCAGTTTGAAAAAACTTGCATTTTTGCATCTTCAGATGATGTCCCCAGTCCTTTAGCCTTTGTAGCACTAGGTTCAACAATTCAGCGTGTGACTTCCAATCTTTACCAGCAATGATGATGTCATCGATGAATGGACGGACTCCAGGAAAGTCCGCAACGAGACTTTCAATCAGCCGTTGGTACGCTCCCGGCACTGACTTGACACCTGGAGCTAGGCGGTTGAAGCGAAACAAACCTCTATGCGTGTCGATTGTTAGAAGTTGCGTGGAGTCTTCAGTCACCTCGCACTGCAGATATGCATCGGAAAGGTCGATCACACTGTAGTATTGACTTCCTGCCAGCTGTGCTAAAATTTCTTCAGGAGTGGGCAGCGGATAGTTGTTGGCTTCCAGTGCGTTGTTAAGTCCGGTCGAGTAATCCGCGCAAATTCGAACTCTGCCATCCGGTTTCTTGACAGCAACGATCGATGCTGCCCAGTCCGAAAAATCAACAGGTGTAATGATTCCTAGGCTTTGAAGTCGATTAAGTTCAGCATCGATCATCGGAACGGAATGAAAAGGAACAAGTCGTTTTGGGCACAAAACTGGCTTGTTTCCGGGCTTTAGATGCAGCTGGACCTTCGTGCGGTTGCACAACCCAAGCGATTCGCTGAAAACGTCCTTATGGTCCATCTGCAGTTGTTGAATTTCTCGCTCAATTTCTTGCTTTGAAGGTACAACGACTTGATTGCCGATTGTATCAAACGGAATCGACCAGAGGATGAATAGGTCTATCTATTCGATGCCCGTCAGATTCTGATTTCGCACGGATGTTACGAAACATCGGCTTTGCTTGGTTGTCCTCGTTTCAATTTCGATACACCCTCAACTTAGCAAACATGCGCATTTCACTCATTGTCGATGACTATACACTAGAGTAGGCACACTCTCAACTAACTATTTCCTAATTCGTGTTCGACTAACTCTCAACTTATTCATGATCAGCTCTCAACTCATTCTCAATTAGCACTCAACTTATTAGCTTAGCTTAGTATATCAATGGTTGTCAATCACCGAAGTCAGTGAAGATGCACAAAGAATCAACTAAAAGCCTCTATTTACACACTTACATTATTTTACCGACCTCAGTAAAACGTTTCACCGAGAACTTAACAACTAAGAATTCGGTAATTTTCAATGCCGAATCTCGGTACTTATTTCACCGAGATTTTGGCAATCCAAATTATTAGCGGTAATATTCGGTAAACGTTTACGAGATCTAGGTAACAGTTTTACCGAGAATCGTCAAATTATTTTGGGAAAAGGAATGTGTAACCTTTGCTGTTTGGAGACCGTTTTTACCTCTGCATCACCACACAGTTTGTTGGGAGAGATGTTTGTTAATGGGGAGAATCGTTGGGTCACGTGATTCACTTTAATTCGACCATGACAAACAATTATTTGTGAGATAACTCATTCTCATTTAAACCTCAACTTATTTACGATAAATTATAAAAACACTTTTTTGATTAACTATTAATCCATTCTCCATGAAGTTTCAGCTTATTTTCGATAAACTCAAAACTTTTTCTTGATTAACTTTCAACGCATTCTCGACTAAATCTCACATCACTCTCGATTTACACTTAACTCACTTTCGAATAACACTCAACTTACTCTCAATTAACTCTCATCTCATTCCTGATTAACTCTCAACAAGTTCTCGATTAACTCTCATCTCATAATCGATTAACTTTCAACTCATACTAGAATGACTTTTAATTCGCAATTGATTCCTAACTCATCCTCGATATGCACTTCACTCAACCTCGATAAACTCTAAACTCATTTTCCATTAAATCTCGACTTACTTAACTCCATTCGTATTCTCATTAATCTTAACTTATTCTCGGATTTTTGACTTAAATATATTAGATTCCTTTTCACATCTTAGATGGCGAACTCGCCAAGGGCAAAAGTTCATGATGAATTTTCCTTAAGGGCTTTCTGGGTGAGTTATTGAAAGTATTCCTGGGAAATTTCTGAGCATGACCATGATCGACAGCCCGCAGTTATTACATCGTTATTGCAAGGACAACTATACTTGCACAAGGAACCAATGGCTGCTACTTGGGATTTGTTGCACCCTCAGGCTGCGTCCGAATGCAGGTCAGTTTAGAATGGGGAGGATATATTGACGTATTACTCGCTTTACGGAAGCCGTTGAGTCCTCTGAACTCTAACTTAGAAATAAGGCATTATTTTAATGCCTCAAAAGTACAAACAATCTTCCCATCTGTACAAATATGTCGACAGGTTTGATAACGAACCATACAAATATTTAGCATGAAATCTCGAAAGAAAAAATCGACATGTTGCAAGTATCATTTCAATATTATGTAAAACTTGAAATAAGGTTAAACAAACACATTCGCTATTTCAATAATGATGTGAACCATCATTGATAACTCATATGGAACAAAAGCATAAAACGAGCTCACCAGTTGATATTCTATCCTCGACTGTCTAACAGGAAGCTGCACAGCGAAAATGAAAAGGAATTTTCTCTCAAGCGATGGAAAAAAATTAACCCACTTTCTTGGGTATTACGAAAATCACTCTGAACTAATTCCTAGAAAATTTCAGAAAAAAAAAACAGAACTTGCTGAAAGAATTGCGAAAGTTTTTTTGAGGATCTGTGAAAAAATGTCCAGTGCAATTTCTGAGAATTTTTGGAAGAACATTTGGAGTAATATCTTCCTCCCTGGCAAAATTATTACGCTAATTCCGTTTCGCTTGACAGAACTCGTAAAACTCTTAAACTCTAAACAAATCTCAAAGGAATTTTTGGAAATCTGACGTAACTTATGTCGAATCGAATCACATGTTATCAACTCACTCTCGACTCTTCCACCCACTCTCGACAATCTTTGAACTTTTCGAATCACTTAATAGTGAATAACTTTCCATCTACTTACAGGAATGGTAACTCCTCAGCGTCGCAAAGATCACCACCAGAAAAGTCGTCGAGTACTTCCCCGCGTTGACCAAATGGGGAAACGCTTCCCTCGAGTCGCGGTAACGCCGCAGGCACTGCGCAAAACGGAACCACGCCGGCAAACAATTCACGATCGGCCGTATGATGTAGCTCTGCTCCATACATTGGCTGGTATCTGTGTGTGATGATCGGAAGAATAGATTAAATCATGAATCTTGTTTCAAAGAGAATCGCAGAAACTCACTGCCCGCATCCAGCCAATTGCCATTCGTCACGTAGAAGCAGCTCAGAAACTGAAAGTCCATGAGCGCCGTCACCAAACTGTTCAGCTGATCCGCCAGCCAGAAATCGGCAAAGCTCACGTGAAAGAACGGTGCAGCCACCATGCGGCCGATGGTTTTCAGCAGCCAGAACCGGGCCTCGTACCGGAACACCTTGAACGGGTTGATCAGGAACACGATCATCACGATCGTCAACGCCAACGGATTCACGTACGGTGGTATGCTCAGGCTAGCGCTGTACAAGAAGCTGAAATACGAGAAGAGATCGTTTATTTTAGTGTCGATCGCGATCATATACCACACAAACCTCAGTAAACTCAGCGTCCAAACGACGCCCAAAATGGCGGCCATCTCCATCAGATGCTGCTCGGACAGATGATTTCGAGGATCAAGTTCGAAGATCAGCACGTGGTTCACACCGGACGATCGCCAGCCGTAGATGTTGACCCCGAGAAGAAACACAAACTCGATCACCAACAGTGGCCCTCGATACAATCGAAACGCGATCTTCAAGTTTTCCCCAGTACTTTCGTGGAATATCGCAGACAAGATCACAGCTATGAATAGCACCACAAAGCTACCGCTGAACAGTCCGACCTTGAAGGTGGTCCACGGACTTTGCTGTTCGCCGAGCGGAGGAACCCTGAGGCGCTTCATGGCCTTCTGCCGATCGCCGCTTTCGAGCTGGGTCGTGACCGTCGTTTCCGTGTCGTTGATCAGCTTGTCGATGTCCTTGTTGGTGAAGAAATGGCTCGTTTCGACCTGTTCCTTCTGCCACCGAGCCCCGTTGTCGGATCGTAACAGTTTGTCATGCTTTTTGAGGATTTTCCGAAAGCCGGTATGGTTGAGGTTTTGGTAGTTCTGCAGCAGGATCAAGCTCAGGTAGAACTCGCTGAAGGCCAGTTTCAGTTCCTGCGCTTTCCGATACGGAAGGTTGATACGCTTCAGCGTGTGGCCCTTGGATTTGGCCTTCTGTTGGTTTTCGAGCATGGTTCGTAGTTGGGCGCTTAGGGCGGCATACTTTCGAGTGGCCTCGGCCAGCTTTTCCGAGTAGAAGGTGTTGATTTTTTTCAGCTCCTCGTCGCAGTAGTGGTAGAAGTTTTCGTCAAAGTTGGCAAAGTGCCGCTTGATGATGTCCTCTTCGACGCTGTCCAGGGCCGGGGCCTCTTCCACGGCCGTGTACAGCATCGCCTTCATTTCCTGTGGAAAACGAGTAGAGATATGATGTATATGAGATCCATGTACTCTTTCTGTTATAATAGGTATAACGGAACCCAAAACGTGACTAAGCTCTGTTTCTCAGCTGTTCAATTAATCTTGCTAACATTTTGGATTATTTCGGAAGACTGTAGAATTGTTGGCGGTCCCATCGACCGAATATTTAAGTCAGACAAGCAAGGAGTTTGTGATCAAACTTCTGCAGTTCTCAATTGCACATGACTGGTAGATTGAATACGAATTTCAAACGGTTCCTCTGAAAATTCTGCAATAAAACCTTCAGGAGTGATTCATCCATCATTTCTACCAGGGACAAAATAAAGAATTCTCCAAGCATCTCTAAAAGTAAAACCAACCGAAAATCTTCCAGGAATTTATTTAGGAATTCCCATGGGCGTAGCCAGAAAGGAGCAGGGGAACCGTTGCCGAAATAAACTAGTTTTCTACAAAAGTTAATATATTCACAGACATCAGACTGAAGTAATACTCGAATTAATTTCATCGTACAGCGAAATTGCGCTCAAATCTTATATTTGATAGTTGGCCAATAGCTTACTAGAGGCGCTCGTGTCACTTTTGTTCGAGTTTGACGTTTGCGCACTACTGCCACTACACTATTTTTAGCAATGGGCGTTACTTTTGCGTGACTATGTTTTAAATTGGATTTTTTTCAGCTGTTACGTCTGCTTTGAATTGTGATATATCCTTTAAATTTTTCAAAAATTGTTTTCAGCTCTCATGTGTATATAAATTGCGTCATAATAAACTTTTTGCGTAATTCCTCGAGTCCAGCTCTAAAGCAGACTTCTTCCGAAGATCTTTCCAGAAATGATTCAAAGAATTTGCCCTTGCTTCGCCCAATGGACGATGAAATCTAATTTTATCACGGAAATTTATTGCGTCCTGTTTTTTCTTGAAAATATTTTGGAGTACACCATAGACTTCTTTTCTGATAAAGATCTTATCAAAAAATATAGAAAAATCTGTCAAACATTTATTATAAAGCTCAAACAAAAGGTCAATACCAAGAATCTTCCAAGTTATCTTGAAACGAATTCATCTAACAATTTTTCGAAGAATACGTAAATGAAATTTATAAGAGAAAGCTTTACTTATTATCCAGGAATAATCTTCTACATGTGATCCTTCCGATTCTTTGTGGAGTTTTTTTTTCAGTATCTCGAATTTATCTAATACCTCCAGAAATACCTCAACATATTTTTTGTAATGCGTCTTTGAATCCTGACAGAAATTTCCTCAAAACATAAGGGATTGCTTCATGATTTTTTCACTAGTTCTAGCAAAAAACTTACTGATAAGTTTATAGGGATTACTCCAAGTTTTCGTCTAAGATGTTTTAAAAAGTGCAATGAGTTTTTCACCTTGTTAGAAATGAATGGCAGCTTGGTTTCAGCGAGAATTGCTCATCTTCAAGCTGATCAGGATCTTAAGAAACACATGGTTGAATACAATTAGTTCCTGGCCACCTTTCGGCTTGATTTTGCAGTGCCAGAACAACTTTGCTAAATCATCAGGGTCTTGACATATCCGTTGAATGGATGATAAGGACAATCTGGGACTCCTCATGCCCACGCTTTTCCCGTTACCTAGAAAAGGGGAGGGATCAGGAGGATCCAAGGATGATGAGACCAACTAATCGCATTCATTTCAAATTTTATTTCAAAATATTTAATCTACTGGTCCCCAAATTGTGGCCAATTGAAAACTCAAGGTGCGTTCTGGTATTTGAGGGGGTTAAAAACGTTACTTGCGTTGAATGTTAAAGGTGAAGATGAATCGAAGCCAAAGCTCAAATTTTCAAGAGCACAAATCTGGAGAACCAAACATCAGTTTAAGCTGAAAACTTAATCGATTGGTCACTAGATAGTGGTGACCAATCGATTTAGTTTTCAGCTTAAACTGATGTTTGGTTCTTCAGATTTGTGCTCTTGAAAATTTGAGGTTTGGCTTCGATTCATCTTCACCTTAATTATGTGTTTGACCACCAGATAGCTCTTGATCTGCTGAACATATTTACCGAAGACACCAACCTTCTAGCTGATAAGGATCTTGAGAAACAGACGATTTAAGGAAATTTGCTACTAGCGCCACCCAGCGAATGAATTCTCAATCTGACTTTTCATCGCGAGATATTCATTGGTCTGCTGTACAGATTTACTTAAGACATCAACCTTCTAGCTGATCAGCAACATGAGATACAAATAATTGAATAAAATTTGTTACTTGTGCTATCTAGTGTCTGAATTCTCAATTAAATGGTTCATTGCCAGACACCCCTTGATCTGCTGTCAACTTCTGTACGAAATACTAAAGGAATTTTTAGTATTTTTCTCGGAGACACCTCTGAAAGAACCTCTATACATTTTCATGAGAGATTTTCTGTCGGATTCCTTGGAGAAAGTTTTTCAAAGATGCTTGGAACAACTCAGGAGCTATTCCTGGTAGAAATGTTGGTGGACTCTATCTTTGGGAATTTTTGGAGAAACTGTGTGAATTCTTTATATTCCGTTTCAATAACTCCAATTTGAAGTTTTTCTAGGTGTTAAGGTGAAGATGAAATGAAGCCAAACTTCAAATTTTCAAGAGCACAAATCTGGAGAACCGAACACCCGTTTGAGCTGAAAACTTAATCGGTTGGTGACCAATCGATTAAGTTTTCATCATAAACGGATGTTTGGTTGTCCAGATTTGTGCTCTTGAAAGTTTGAAGTTTGGCTTCAATTCATCTTCACATTAAGTGGATCAGTTACTCAGCCAACAAATTAAACCAAGACGCGTTTCGGATTCCACTTTGTTCACTGTGAAAGAAAAAGGAGGTTCTAAGGAACCGTCATAGAGAATTTGTGTGGTCGCTTGCTTCACCCAGGTTGAAATCCGGGCTAGAGATATTCCTTCAGGTATTGTTTCATATATTTCTCCAGGTACTACTCCTGGGACTCTCTTGGAAATAGTTTAAAATATGCCATCAAAGATAGAACCTGGCGAGGACAAACAATCTAAATGAAATTTATCGAAAATTTTAGCAAACATTCTTGCAAAGAGTACTTCAAGGATCACTGCAGAAATTTTTCAAAGATTCCAACAAGTATTCATATAAGAGTTCCGTTAATTATTTATCTATCCGATATTCCTCTAGAGCAGTGCTTCCCAAACTTTTTCAACTTTCGCCCCCTTGATGCCAATATTTATCTGGAATCGCCCCCCTGATATGTGATTCAAATATTTTGATTAGATGTTGTACGCCAAAAATGTATAGAATCGTAAATACAATAACTATTATGTACATTAAAAAATATTTTCTTGAATATCGATAATCCACAATTATTAGGAATGATTTACTGGACTGTAATTTATAATAGCGATTTTAATAATATCTTGCGTGAATTACTGGCTGCTGAATCTGTTTTCGATACAAGTTCGGCCTGTTTCAACTATTTGATTGTAAAGTAAGCATAGGCGCACACTTATGACGCAAAAAATGAAATGTTTTCCAAACAAACGCACTTCTATTCAAATGAATAATACATAAATATTGTTTGTGATTGTGCCCCTCATAATACGCCACCAGTTGGCGCGTATATGTAATATGATTAGTTAATTGTGAGTCCATATTGATTCATCTACTATCTGCTACTGCTACATGCTACTGCATTTTTTTCAGAAATAGTGAATAATAATTTTTTTACGTTTCTGGGTAAGCTTTTTACCCAATCCAAAAACCACGAGAAAATGCATGAAAATCATTTTTCAACTCATTATCCAATGCAATATATCAAAAGGATATTTTTCTCTAACACCAAGAAACTCAGATTTTTTCGGATGTTCTGAAGGTTCAAATTTGACAACCCTCTGATATTTCTTCAAATCTGTTATTAAATAGCGAGTTTTCCGTCTTCGTAATCAAGCGGTTTATCGTTAGTTCCAGATTGTTATCTGCAACATTTTGCAAAATTTGTTTTGTCTGTGATTTGTACCGAAAGAAATAATAAGAATGAGTGCAACTGAAACGTCAAAATAGGTACTGTAGTTTTTTTTTGTTTAAAGCTGGATGCCAATTGAATAAACATTAGCTTCCTAACCTCAAATTTCCCATACAAAATGTACAGTTTTTCTACAATATATTGGGCATTTGCAAACATTTCTAAAACAATTTTGTACATAAAAAAATATGTTGTGTGTTTGAATTGTTATCTGTGACTCATTCCGACCTTGTGAAAATCTCAAATACCAATCATTCTTAAAACTCACATGATATTAAAAAAAACCTGCATTAATCTAACATTTTGTGTCTGACAATCAACAAGTGTTGTCTATCATAACTCTAAAATTACCATAATTAGAGATTTAATGATCTAAGGTAAAAAGTCCTGGAATTAGGTATGTTTGGAAATGATTGACCTTCAGCTGTATGTCCTCGAAAGGTTGTGAGTTTTTTTTTTTCAAATGCTCCCGTGTTAGCTTTTTCGCCCCTTTTCTGGATTTTTCGCCCCCCAAATTCTGTTTTAGAAATTTTCGCCCCTTGAGCCTGAAAATCGCCTCCAGGGGGGCGAATTCGCCCACTTTGGGAATCACTGCTTTAGACATACCTCCAACAATTGCTCCGGAGATTTTTATCAAGTAAAAGAATTTCTTGGGATTTTTTTGTCTAGATATCCCTAATATTTTTTTTCCATGAGCTCCTATAATGAGTTGTCCAGGTTCCAATCTAAGAATATCACTGAACATTTTCAGTGTTTCTTAAAGACTAGCTAAAATATTTTTCCAGATATGGTTTGCAGATCTTTTAACATTTCATCATTTTATACCGTACCAATAATGGATAGTTATAAGAATATTTACATCTATATGAATAAAAATGGAATGGTGTTCGTATGTCACAAGTTGGCTTGAGAACGGGCTATCGGGTCCTGACAATAATTTCATAGAAATGCTCTTGGCTCCGACGTGTTTGTGTATACAAAAAGTTCAGGATATTCACCGCAAACTCATTTTCACCGGAAAACCGAGAGTGAACGAAACTGTCATTTTGTTTGGGACGTTCCGTGGCGTTTTACAACAGCCTATTTAATGGCTAGACGAAGATTTCCGACCCCACTAGTTTTGATTGTCTTGGAATATTGGGATCCTTAGATGAATCCTGGGGCTTCCTAATGGATTCTTGGGAATGTGCAGTGGAGAATTCCAAACAGACTTCTTCCAAAGACTCAATTGCAATCTTGAACATTTTCAGCGTGTTCCATTCTAAATCTGGTCCATTAAATCCAGGTCAACGCCGTTGGGCATAATGCCGCTTGACATACAATCGTTTGGCATAACAGTTGTTTGGCATAATAGTCATTTGGAATAATGCTCGCTTGGCTACTACAGTGGTACAGTAATTTGTCAGATGTCATGACTTAACTATTGGAACTTTTTTGATGTAGTTCCTTAACCATAAGAACTGTAGTGTATATTGTACAATATTCAGAATTATGAATTGTTTCATGCTAAACGACATTATCCAAGCAATTATTATGCTAAACGATTGTATGCCAAACGGCATTGTGTCATATGGAAATATTCCAAACGATGTAGATCCTGAAATTCTTATATCGAGATCTTTTAAATTTCTAGCAAGATGCTGAGAACTCTTGAAATTCCAAGCGGAACACGGAGAAGTAACAGCGGAAGAATTTTGACGATTCTTGATGATGTCAGATGGGATGCCAGCAGAATCTAAGATTTCTTGCAGGAAGATTCCATGCGGGATTCTACCTATGTCATGATATTCCAAATGGGATCGTAAGAATTCCCTGCGGAAAAATTTTCCACCGTTTTTTGGTACAAAAACAACGTTATTGTCCAATCCAACGTCGATCGCGCGTAATGGCATGATGCCAGATCCGGCCAAAATAATGTCTCGCCTCCGAGAGACTGCAGGAAGGGCAACAGACGCTTCTGAAGGCGGTAAATTTTAGCAAGAATTTTTTGGCGAATTTGTCCATTTTTTTCTTCCTTATGTCTTCCGGAACATCAAACCGTGATTTGGCAACGTAGAACTCCAGCCCCTGTATCTGCTTTGCGTCTGCCTTGATGTAGGTTTCGTCATCCATAACCACAAATTTCGGTTTCGAAATTATGGACTCTCGATACAGCTTCCTTGCGCGGGATTTGGCCGCCGTGTTTTGTTGATCACGTCGGTTCGGTGCCTTCCGGACCTTGAATACACGAAGCCCAGCTCGTTTGCTGAACGAACCAGGCAGAACACTTTACCCTCAGAGCCACGTCACGAATCGAAAGGTTCGGATTAGGCTTGAAATAATCCAACACCTTCCGGGCCTTCACAGGGTCAGCTGTCTTCGATTTCCTTCCACTTCCAGCCCGCCGCTCGGTCGTCTGGGACTCCTTAAAAGAATTTACCACCCGAGAGACAGTAGTATTGGTGATTCCCAGTTGTCTTCTGATAATAAAGAGTTGCATTGAACTCATGTGTTCGTTTTGTGTACATACTTAATAGATTTGATCATGTCACTCACTTGCAGAAAAATCTATTGGGCTTCTCTGTTTCCAATTTACCTAAAGCTAGATGTAACATTATCATGCACCAATTAATTGCCACTAAAAAACCAGATTACCTCTATAGCAAACTGTGTCCTTTTCGAAGCAATAGGTTACATCAATGTGTTTTACCTAGATATTTAATTGCGCAATACGGAAGGTAATTTTTCGTTAAAGGAGTTGGTTACTGGAATGAGTTACCGCAAGATATGTCCAGCGTAGTTAGTAAGGCAGCATTCATAAAACGGTGTCGAGTTTTTCTAGTTTTGTTTTGCAAATTAATTAAAGTTGTATTTTTTTTTCGCGAAAAGATCTCTAGTACATCCAGAAAATCATAAGTACACTTTGTTAACTATAGTATAACAGTTAACTCTCCCTTACTCGATATTCCGTATCTCGATATCGAGTTAGAGAACCATAGTAAAAGTTGGTTTTCATGGCTAACTCGATGATCCCTTGGATCGCAGTTGGATTGGTTTTGTGTTCTGTAACTCGATACCTCCCTAACTCGATGGTCCCTTCAATATCGAGTAAGGGAGAGATGACTGTATCTTGTAACACAAAAGATGTAAGTCTCATGTTACGTATAATAAATAAACAAACAAAAAATGTCCCGAAGATACCTATGGGCTAAAATGCATCAAAGTGGTTTTGACCGTCAATTTTCAGTTTCGTCCCACTGCACAGTGGTCCAGGAATCAGTTTTACGCGGAAAGATGCATTTTGAGCTTTAGAATGAAACATTAGACAAAAACGGTCTTCTACAAAGTTGTTTGTATAAGTTAAGCCCTTTGTTTGGTGTTATTGAACATTAGGGTGGACCACATTTTCATAGAAATTGTGTAACTAACTTTCTTATTTGTAGAAATTATATTATACATGTTTCAGCAAAGTTATAGACCATTGAATTTCAAACAACTTTGCCAAAAAAAGTTTTTTTGTATCTCTTAAATTGACCGATTTAGAGCTTTTTTCCTGCAGTGACATAGGGTGGTCCGAACAAAACTGGTTTTCTGGCTCTAGAGTTTTCAATTCAAATTTCTCATCAAAGTAGTCTATGAGACACTTTTAGAGCTTTAAAAAATGCGTAATTTGGTGAGTGAAGAAACTCGCTATCTCCTTCCGTTCAGGAGTTATTGTTGTTTTTCTCTCAAAAACATGCCTACTTTGATTGTGAATATTTCTGATTGGGGCAAACATAAGAAATATCTTTTGACGGCATTCAAAAGACAAAATAAAATTGTATATTATGTCAAAAAATGACAGATGTGTTATTTTTGTAACTCGAATAAAAAGCCTTGAAAAACAAAGGATTTTAAGCAGAAAAACTTTAATAACTTTTGAACTAAAATATATATCAACAATCTTTTTGCATGAAAATTTGCGTTTTGTTAAGTTCTTAAAGTCGTTCATAGACCGCTTTGACGAGAAATCTGAAATAAGAAAGATAGGGCTCTAAAATTATTTTGAAGATTTTTATGGTATGTATTGCTTCATTATTTTGCATTTTGAGCATGAAAATGAAATTTTAGACAAAAATGATCTTCTACAAAATTGTTTCTAAAAATGTAAGCTTTCATATTGTGTCATTTGAAACTAGGGTGGTCCACAATATGACACATATCATATAATCAACTTTTTTATTTGCAAAAATACTGGTATATGCTCCCAGGCAAAGCGGTAGAACTTGAAATTTTGATCAACATTGCCAAAAAAAGTTTTTCTGTAGCTCAAAATTTGACCAATCTAGAGCATTTTTTCCTAATCATCGCAGGGTGGTCCAAAAAAAATCAGTTTTTCAACTCTAGTTGTTTTAATATTATTTTCTCGTCAAAGTCGTCTATGAACGACTTTTAGAACTTAACAAAACGCAAATTTTCATGCAAAAAGATTGTTGATATCTATTTTAGTTCAAAAGTTATTAAAGTTTTTGTGATAAAAAATATTTGACTTTCAAGAGGTTTTATTAGAGTTACAAAAATAACACATCTGTCATTTTTTGACATAATATACAATTTTATATTGTCTTTTGAATGCCGTCAAAAGATATTTTTTATGTTTGCCCCAATCAGAAATATTCACAATCAAAGTAGGCATGTTTTTGAGAGAAAACCAACAATAACTCCTAAACGGAAGGAGATAGCGAGTTTCTTCACTCACCAAATTACGCATTTTTCAAAGCTCTAAAAGTGTCTCATAGACTACTTTGATGAGAAATTTGAATTGAAAACTCTAGAGCCAGAAAACCAGTTTTGTTCGGACCACCCTATGTCACCGTAGGAAAAAAGCTGTAGATCAGTCAATTTAAGACATACAAAAAAACTTTTTTTGGCAAAGTTGCTTGAAATTGAATGGTCTATAACTTTGCTGAAACATGTATAATATAATTTCTACAAATAAGAAAGTTAGTTACACAATTTCTATGAAAATGTGGTCCACCCTAATGTTCAATAACACCAAATAAAGGGCTAAACTTATACAAACAACTTTGTAGAAGACCGTTTTTGTCTAATATTTCATTCTAAAGCTCAAAATGCATCTTTCCGCGTAAAACTGATTCCTGGACCATAGTGCACTGTGCGACATTCGGGGATAAGTAACACAGCCCTTATAGTGGGTTCCGAGTCAATCGAATCATGAGAATTTAAAGGACATTTCTGGAATCTTTTGGATTTCTTCAGAGATCTTGTGAATGCCTAGCGGGATCTTGAGAATTTCCAGCAAAACCGTAATCACTCTGAGTGAAGCGAGAATTCCTATGAAATTTAGAGATTCCTTGCGGACTTCTGGGATTGCTAGCGGGACCATAAATTTCCAGCGCAAGTGTGAGTGGGATCTCAGAATCTTTGAGAATCAATTAATTTACATTGAGGAACAGTTTGTTTGTAATTGGATAAACAATCGATTTTAGTACTATACTATTTAATTCCAATTGATATTTGTATCGTAGGATAAATACGGATACTTCGACTCCAACTGTAAGGCCGTATTCATTTTCGTGTACTAAACTCGACTCAGTCTAGTCTAATACAGGTCACTGAAGACGGGAAGAAGTATGTGGTCTTTCGATTCTGTTGAATGCTTCTGTAGGGTGAGCGACGGAATCAATCGTGTCCGGTTCGATGGGTTATCAATTGGTGAGCTCGTTTTATCCTTCTGTTCCAAATGAGTCATATATTTGTGAATGACGGGGTTGGTGGTCCAATGACTACCGCTTCTGCTTCATAAGCAGAAGGTCATGGGTTCAATCCCAGGCCCGTCCCTTTCCTCGTACTTTGTAGTTGCATCTTTCACTTGCTTCTATCTCCCACTCTTAATATATCACAGTTGATCTATCATAGTTCATATCATTTGCTAGAACCTGAGACGGACAAAAAAACCGTTTCCCTACGCTTCCATTATTCACGCCTTTCATTACGTCTGATATATAGGCAGTCTGCTAACCAAACAGCAAGCCTCTCTGCCATAAAAATTATCGCCCTCTCACCCTTCTCGCATGAACTGGCGTAGACGCAGTGGTATATACGGTCTACCGTGGGAGCCAGTTTAATGCATCATCAATTCCTCCCCCTTCCTCTCTTTGGTCAGCATTCTGACGTGGCAGGCACCATTATCGCCTAAAAATAGAAGATCACCTGCACTTATACACTGAGGGTGTCTGTTATTTCAAAGCAGTCATCTGATTGGTTCCTTGTGTAAGTGCAGCTGATCTGGCAATACTGGAGTAGCACCCCGGGTAGCCAATCAAGCTCAAGCTCTGGCACAGGACACTGAAAACGGGACTAGTGCCTGGTCTTTCGATTCTGTTGAATGCTCCTGCAGGGTGAGCGACAGAATCAGAATCAATCGTGTCCAGTTCGATGGATTATCG
Organism: Aedes aegypti; assembly: GCF_002204515.2. NCBI lineage: Eukaryota > Metazoa > Arthropoda > Insecta > Diptera > Culicidae > Aedes > Aedes aegypti. The sequence goes on from NC_035107.1 coordinate 3,782,506, forward strand.
ATTGGTGAGTTAGTTTCATTCTTCTAATCCAAATGAGTCATATATTACGTTTGCAAAGAAACGTGTACCGCAAGAATTAATATGGATGTATTTGAACAAAATAATTCAAGCTTTTGAGCTCGAGCCAAATGTTTAGGTTCTTACATCGCTCTGTTGTTGGTCTATTACAAAAATGCCATGATCTCTCATAGCGTGCAGGCAATCCATTCATAACAAACCCGTCTAAATCGTCTTCAAACTATAAATCAATCAACGACTAAACATCATGTCACGATACTTGATTGCCCATCAACTAGAGCAGACCCGGTTCTTTGCCGTCTCTATTTCAGAAGTCATTCCGATGATTTACGAGCCTATTACCCAAAACGATACCAGACAAGCCGATGATGTAGATAAACAACGTAAATCATTATCTTTGAAAGCATGTATTGCCATGTTGACAAGCCTAAAACAGGTGGTCTCACCGATCCACTCGAAATCCACTCAAAAATCGGACAGCCGCCTATCATTCGGTAACTCACACACATCTGGATGCAACTTTGTGCTACAAAATCGCGTGAGATTAGCACCTCACGAGTTGAGCCGAAAAAAAACAACAGCCAAAATGGAATGACCGGTCTACCTCCATCGTTTGTTTGCACGCCGCGATCACTCAGATTAATAAAATCATTTATTTATTTACATTTTCGTTCGCACCTCTCATCTCAACTAGGCTTACAAAGTCTCCATCGTCATTATTTCGCTTATCCATGTTGACGATGACGGTGCACTTGGAACGGAAATAGGGAAGATTGGGATCTCACGAGGAGATGGAGGTTTTGCAATAAAGAAACCAAAATTGAAATAATGAAATGGAACGATCTCACCATTTTTTCATGTTTAACAAACTGAGCAACAATAACGATATCGAATTACATCAATTTGATCACTTCTGAACGAACTCAAGTCATCCACAATCGACCACAACTCTCCCCAAAGGCGCTTGCCGCAAAGGGGGATTGCATTGCAATAAAAATAAATTAGTATTCCCCGTCCGGCATCGGTTTTAATTGGTCGTCATGTCGCACACTTTAATTCCGATTGACTGTTTATGACAGACAGGGCTGGTAGCGACTGGTTGTCAACGATAGGAAACCTCATTCTTGAGAAAGACAACCGAACATAATCGAAAAGACACCATCTTCTTCTTCTTGGCATTACGTTCTCAGACTTCTTAAGGTTCCGCTAAAAACTTAGATTATCGCTAGGAACGTATACTAGTTTGCATTGAATTTCACTCAGAATGCTCAGAATGGTTGGAATTTCTCAGGGTCATGCCAGAGCTCCTCAGGTTCCAATTATCAATCCTCAGGATGCAGTTAGGAAACATTTAAATTCAGAATGGATCCCTCAAAAAATCGTCAAGATTTCGCTGAGAATTTCGTTAAGAACTCTTAGGATCCTGGTGAGAACCATTAAGATCCCTTAAGGAATCTGGAAGATCCCCTATATACAGTTGCTGGGATGCCGCTTCTCAAGATTTCACAGAAAATTTCGGGATCCCGCTAAAAACCTCAGATTCCCAGAAATGCTTGAAGTTGCGATGGAAGTTCCTGAGATTTCATTAAGAATTGTCACCGTAATCTTACGATTTGCGATTAATTTTACAGAAATCTCAATAGTTAAACAGACTTATTATCTAAAATACCGTAATTCTGTAACAAATTCCGCTGAAAATTTTATCGAAATATTGAAGAAAAACTCATGTTATTACCAATTATTATTGAACTATTCAGTTGTTGAAATATCAATGGAATCTGTAGGTTGAGCAGGCGTGCAAGAATTGATTAAGATCCTGCTGGATATCACAGCATCCTGCTAGGAAACCTCTTAAAATAACTGAAAATCCCGACATTATAATGTTTAAGATTTTGCAGGAAAGTATCAAGAGTCCGCTAGAAATTCTACGGATACCACTGGAAATCTCCAGATCCATCCGAAATCTCACTCAAAATGCTTAAAGTTCTGTTGCAAAATCACAGGATGCCGCAGGGATTTAACAGGGCCTCTATCTAGGTCTCTATATAAATCCCAAACTTTACAAAGAGTTCTACTGCATATGCTTAAGATGATTATAGAACGAAACCACAACTCGAATTTTCAAGAGCACAAGTCTTGAGAACCAAAGAGCGCTCCACATTGAACATTTTTCCGATGGGTTAACACCACAATTTGATCGATTTTCAACGCGAACGATTGTCACTCTTCAGACTTGTGCACTTCAAAATTCTAAGTTTGGCTTCGTTTTATAATCACCTTAAGATTTAACTGTAATTTCTTTGGATCACGCTAGTGATCATAAGGATTAAGTTAGGGACCCAAGGATTCCATTTAAATGCTTCTAAGTCACACCAGAAATGTCCAAGATCTATAATAAAATTGTGGGCTTCGTGGCCGAGCGGTTAGTGTCGTCTGGCAGTGAGCGCATCGTGTCATGGGGTGTGGGTTCGATTCCCACTTCAGCCATCGTAACTTTTCGTCAGAAATGTTTCACGGCTGTGCCACTGGAGCATGCTTGTCCGTTGTCTAGTGTTAAGTTACAGTCTGTGCAGCTAAATGGCTGAAGACGGTGTCCGTGTCTATTTTAAAAATAATTTCCATGATCTCACAAAAATTCACAAGGATCCCGTAAAGAATTTCTGCAGATACGGCAGGGATCCCACTACAAATTCTCAAGAATTCGCTCGAAGATCTCGAGATCCCGCTAGGAATTCCCACATTTCTGCAAACACTCAAAACTTTAATGGGAAATCTTTGCCACGATTTTCAAGATTCCATTGGAAATGCTCAGAATCACATTATTAACGCTTAGGCACTAGCAATCTAGTAAGCACACGGCACTGAAGACGGCCTTAAGGCCCAAACGCAGTGATAGCGAAACGGCAACGAAAAGCGGAACGCCGGTTCGCCAGCATGAATCACACCATTTCGATTGAGCTGTCAACGAATGAAAATGAAACAACGGATGAGTCGACAAGTATGTTATGGCTCATGCTAGCGGGTCGATTCCGCTTTCCGTTGTCGTTCCGCAATCATTGTTGTTGTTCATTTCAGCAGTTTTCAGAGCTTTTGGCTGACGAAGGACTTTTAGACGCAACTAGGGTTGTCATGTCTATTACGGCTTAACCAGCCGACGGTGTTTTGAAAATACCTGAAGGTCGTAGACACAAAAGTCAATTTGGACAAATTGAGATGTAAGATTGTGAAAAATAATAGAATCGTTCTGGTGGGCTTCGATCCCCCGACTCCCAATACGCTAGACTTGGTTAACGCGCCCAGTCTAGCGTATTGGGAGTCGTGGGATCGAAGCCCACTAGAACGATTCTATTATTTTTCATAATCTTACAACTCAATTTGTCCAAATTGACTTTTGAGCGGTTCCACAGAAAATGACGACTTTTTCCCAAATTTCATTTTTATATTTTTTGATTTGGATGAAATTTTGCGCATGCTTTCTTTATGCCCAAAAATGGCTTTTTGCATCATCGTTTCGCCATTTTGACTCTAGCCTTACTTTTGAGAAGGGCCTAAGAAAAAAATTCTTAATAATTTTCAAAAAAATATAACTTAGAAACGGTTTGTCCGATCAGTTTGGTGTCTTCCGCAAAGTTTTAGGTTATTGTTGGGACTATCTGGAAAACAATGATACACTGTAAAAAAGAGGTTGTATTATTTTATATTTCGAAAATAAAGCTAAAATCAATTTTCTCAAAAATCGTATTTTTGATTTTTTCTATTTTTTTATATGTTAAAGTAGACAAAAAATGAAGTATTTTGCACAGTGAGTCAAGATGGAGAAATCATGGACAAAAAAGTTATGATTTTTTAAAAAAAGGTGAATTTTTGAAAACTTTTTAAATGTCTTTCAACTCGATTTTATGAAAGTACGCAAAATTTACAACAAAAAAGGTTTACGGGAAAATCAGGCTAACTTTTACCGTTTTAAAGATACCGCGATTTTAATACAAAATTATGATATAATTTTCAATTTTCGGTGGCTCATAAGCCTAGAAATTTGATCATTGTCTGAAAAAGCAGATAATTCTTGACTAAAATGTTTGAAAAAATATTGATTTGGTAATTTTTCATGGTATGAGGCGAAATAAAAAATGTGCCCTGTAAAAATGATTTATTTATTTTTTTAACGAAACACAATTTCAACTTTCAACATTGTGATATTTTGATATGTAATTATCAAGAAAATATGGAACAAAATGTTAAAAGTTAAAAAATAACAAAATAACGAATATAGAGCAATCAATACGTGAAATGCATTTATATCGATTTAAGATAATGAAATATTTCCATTCGAAAACAAAAGCTTTATGAGTAGAGGAGTAACGTGCCCAGTTGTCTCACACAAATATACCTGATGTTTTCTTAAAGTACAGCAAGTTGGTATATTTTTGTGGTCGGACAGAAACGTGCCTAATAATTGTTTCAAGTACCCATGTTGGTATAAAAAAGAGCTGATGCAGCAAGGGCACAAGCAAGTGATAAACAAGCAGGTGATAATCAAGTAAAAAGTAAAAGATAGCTTAGAACAATGAAGTATAAAATGAACACCATCAACAAAGGTTGTGTAAATGTGTTTTCAAAAAAGTGTTCAAAAAGTTACCGAAATCTCACGGAAAGTAATATTGCCAAATTAGTTGAACTAGGATTTGCAGATGAAAATCAGCTTAATAAACAATTTAAAATTTGCGATTCGTGTCGTTGCAATTGGCCAAAAGAACAGCATTATCAAGCAGTGATGACTTATCAAGTAGTGAAGAGGAAGATGTTTTCATGCAAGAGGAAACAATAGAAGCATCAGCATCAGCTTCTTCAATACAGTCAACGGATTCCAATATGAATATTCCTAGTCAGGAGTCATTGGAAGCAACGTCAGCAACTTCAATAGAATCAACGAACTCCAACTTGAATGTTTCTAGTAAGGAGACATTAGAAGCAACGTAGTAATTTCCGAAGATTTGCAGCATGATTCTATATCCGTTAACTTACTTATCTAAAAAATGATTAATTTTATACGCCAAGAAAAGCACTAAAATTTGAACAAAATTTATTTCATGTCCGATGGAGCTGCATCACAATATAAAAATAGAAAGAACTTTTCTAGTCTTTGCCAATTTAAGAAAAACTATGATATAGATGTTGAATGGCGCAACATCGCATGGCAAAGGGCCCTGCGATGCATTAGGGGGAACAATAAAACGCATGGCTACAAGGGCTAGTCATCCCATCAAAAATGCCAAAGAATTATTTGATTGGGCTCAAAAGCGAAAGGAGGAGCAACTAACATTTTTTTTTCTTATGCAACTACAACATAGTATGAACATATCAAGGAGCAGCTTAATGAACAATATTCGAAAGCAATAACTATTCAGGGAACACAAAAATACCATTCATTTATTCCAGTTTCCGTAGATAAAATAGAAGTTAGGCAATTTTCAAACTGTAATGATTGTAAAAAATATGTAAACATTATGAAAAAGTAGGAAATCTGTATCAAAATAGGACGTTCCATCATTGTATAAGAACATGAAATAAAATGCTTTCAGAAAAAAATATTCTTTATTTTATCAACTCGAAAAACATCCGAAAACAACCAACAGTTGTGAATTTTCAGTAAATTTAATTTTAAAATCCCTGTATCTCGGAAACGGTAGCAATTAGCAAAATTTTCGCAAATACCTTTTTTGTTGCAAATTTTGTGTACTTTCATAAAATCGGGTCGAAAAGCATTCAAAAAGACCATATTGAAAAATCAACCTTTTTTAAAAAAATCATAACTTTTTTGTCCATGATTTCTCCATCTTGACCCACTGTGCAAAAGACTCCATTTTTTGTCTACTTTAAAATATACAAAAAATTGAAAAAAAAAAACGATTTTTGAGAAAATGGATTTTTAAGCTTTATTTTCGAAATAAAAAAAATACAATTGTTTTTTACAGTGCATATTTTTCCCAGATAGTTCCAACAATAACCTAAAACTTTGCGGAAGACACCAAACCGATCAGACAAATAGTTTCTGAGTTTTAATTTTTTGAAAATTGTTAAGGCTTTTTTTCTTAGGCTTTTCTCAAAAGTAACGCTAGGGTAAAAATGGCGTACCGATGATGCAAATAGGCATTTTTGGGTATAAAGAAAGCATATGCCAAATTTCAGCCAAATAAAAAAATACAAAAGTAAACCGACATTCGAATTCAAATCGAACCGCTCTTTTGTGTCTACGACCTTCAGGACTTTTTAGAGTTAAATTGTTCCTTGAAATATTTCCAAATTATAAATTCCTCAAAACTTTATTCGTCAATATTTGTATAAAACTAGAGAAAATTACATACCAATAATTATGGGCATTGAAAACAAGGCTTTTTGTCTACCTTTATCAACGAGATTTTTAATCCTGGGCTAGTTCCTCTCGGGACCAACGGCTTTACTTCCCGTCCGAAGGAAGTCGTCACTGATTTTTTTTTTTGAGCTCGGATAATTTTATTTCTTTGACAGAGATTCGCACAGCCAAGCGGTCATAAACTGAATTTCAACTGATATGTCAGCATAAAACCAAGTTTGTATATAGCAGCACCTTTGAGTGCCGCTAAAACCAATCGTCGTCACCTTCCAGTCGTCGCGCGGTTCGCCACCGTCAGAACCACCACGCTGCTGTTGTAAGCGAAAAGCGAGCTTTTTTCACCAGTGTTGTACAAAATACAACAGCGCGACGACTGAAGTGTTAACCGAGATTTTCATCCTGATTTAAGTGTGTATCTATGGGATGGGAGTCGATCCCTGGTCCTCGGCGTAAGAGGCGTGTGTTCTAACCACTACACCCGGTCCTTTCCCGTTTGACGTCTTTTTTCAAGGGAGTTTTATGGAAAATTGCGGAGCTCGTTCCGAAAATCCTGAATCAGAATCTGAAAGGAATTCCTCCACGAATTTAGTTCAAGATACCTTATGAGGAAATTCAGGATGATGAGGAATTCCAAAAATAGTTCCTAATAGATTTCTAGGATCAATCCCTGAGAGAATTTTAGAGCAATTCCTTAGAAAACCTATGGATGAATTCATGATGCCGTTTATATGAAAATGACTGGAAGTATACCGGGGAAATCGGCGTATGAGGAGAATTCGAGATTTTCCTGGATAAATCTCTTAACGAATTTGTTCTAAAACTCTAGGTTTAAACTTTTGATGGTGTTTTTGGAAGAACTTCTGTAGGAATCTTTGGAAGATTGGAAGAGTAACTGTTTTAGAAATTAATGGAAGAGTTGGTAGAAAAATCTGAAGGAAATTCTGAAACAGCATTTGGAAATTACTGGAAATAGTTGTGTTGTATTTCCTTAAGAAACTTCTCTTCATATCAAAAGGAAAATCTGTGGAGAAGCTTTTGGTTGAATCCCTGCGAGAATTGGTTGGAAATTTATGGAAGAATGCCTGTAGGAGGTTGAGGTTTCCCTGGAAGACCACCTTAACATTTTTTTTTTCAAAAACTGCATACATACATATCGAAGTGTATCGAAACCTCTTATCAAAATTCGCCACAAGAAATCGGGTTCAATTTCATAGATTTGCCTTAGAAAGCATCCATTCAATACGTAACGCTAAATTTGAAAATTGGACCCCCTCCCCTCCCGTTACGTAATTTGTGGACGACTCACACCGCGCGCCTATCGAGGTCTTGATGCTGGATGATGTTAAGGTGCAAGAAAAAATGGCTCAAAAGTCAGAACTGAAAAAGCAGTTTTCTCCTTTTAAAACAATAAATTGATAAAAATAAGAACACACAGCCTTTTTATTTGGCAAATAAAAGAGCTGTGTGTTTTTATTTTCTTCGATTTGTCTATTTAAAAAGAGAAAACTGCTTTTTCAGTTTTGACTTTTGCATCATTTTTACTTGGGCCTTAAGCCCAGGGATTGAATTTTGAGAAAATTAAGACTATCTCTCACTTATTGCTCTCTGAAACAATCATGATCCGCAGAACATCATGAGAGACAGTTTATTATCTTCAGTTACAGCTAGTTCGGGAGGTGCATGATAAAACCCATCTGAACAAGCTCCCAACCTGCAGGATAGTATTGCTATCGGATGTTTCGAGATTATCAGATTATCACGCCTGTAAAACTAAACACCAACCCAATGGTGAATAAGCGAGAGAAATGAGTTTTGTCATCGCTCTCTTTCTTTGGGGCTCTCGTTCGCTGTTTTTTCTCGTTTAATCTTACTTTGAAATCAAATGAGAACGAATTCTGCAATGCCTGGCTAAAACGATTTATAAAGCGTTCATGTGGCGATAAGTGTTCTATATTTTGTAAGGCAAAATGTATGGATTTCGATAGCCGAGTTCGTTGCGTGTGGAATAAACTTTTGGGGATTTTTGTGAAGAAATCCTGTAGGAATCGTTGGAAGATCTCCTAGAGTAACTGTTTTAGAAATTGAAGAATTGGTAGAAAAATCTCTGAAGGCAATCCTGGAAAAGCAGCTCAATTTTTTTGAGTAATCTCGATAGAAATTACTAAACGTAGTTGTGTTGGGTGGATGATACAAATTATGAAGAAATTCCTCTAAATACCCAATGGTAATTCTCTGTACAAGTTTCTGGACGAATTCATTGGAAATCTCTAGGGGAATTTCTGGAAGGATGCTTCGAGGAGTCCCTACAAGGTTTTCAAAAGGAATCTATTTAGAAAATTAATAGAAGAATATACATATATTTGTAGAGAAGACTCCTGAAATTAATTCGAATACTCATTAATCCAATGGGAGTATGTTAAAAACTACCTTCAAAAATTTCTCCTGAGATTTTTCCGAGAATTTAAAAAAGAGAGTTGTGTTGATCTATCTCATTATAACACTGTTTACAATAAATATCGAAAATTTTCAAAGGAGTCTTTCAAGAATTGCACCATAAACATTTTTGTTTGATGTATCGCATGACAATATTTACTCATCTTCAAAAATTCAGCATTGTTTTTTCATAAGGGCTTTTCTGTATTCATCGATTTCTCTTCATCGTTGCTCTCGCATCGTCGCATTCTTTGTGGAGGATAACAGTTGAAAAACTTGCGTCAATCCGTTGACTCGTTCTCACACCATTTCGTGACATACATATACCACTCTATTTATATTTATATAGATTTATCTATTTTAGCGATGTTATTAGCGAAAAAGAGGATTGATGAGGAGAAATCGCTCATGTCAGTTAACTCCTATCGAAGTAACAGTGTAGAATTGACCACGTAACCACGGATACCGATTCCAAAATGACCAAATGGGACTCTGCAGTTCAGCCGAGGAATGCAATAATTTCCAAAATCATGAAGTTTGATGTGGCACATGAGCATGAGCATGATTGACCATCCGTAGTTGCTACTTCTGTTGCTGCTTCCGAATGCAGGTCAATTTGGGGATTGGAGGAAAATGTTAATGTGTTACTTGCTTTATAGAAGCCGAGGAGTCCTTTGCACTGCCACAAGAAAACACTGGGAGTTTGGATATGGGATAAAGTGGACACTTTGTTTATGCTATATCTTTTTTATTTATTGATAAAATCTTAAACGGTTTTCTGTATATCGTTTAACTAATGTTATGAAAGTATGCGATCTTACAAAATGCTTTTGGTTGAAGAACTAAATAGTGTTTTCCAAAATCTCCTTAGAAAAGCTATTCGTCAAAGTTAAACATTAATTTTCGCAAAAAAAATCCTTATGATAAATCTTCGAGCTGTTTAGTAGAATACCTATAAGTAGATGAAAAAACCGAATTTAGTACTATACCATTTAATTCCACTAGAGTTTGTATCCTTTGACAGATACGCGTATTTCGACCTTAACTGTAAGGCCGTTTTCAGTGTCGTGTACTAGACCTTATTTTTATGAACAAACTGCATGTTGGTATCCTTTACTATTCTACATAAGGTATAGCTTCAAAAAAATCAATCAATGGTGGAATTATTCATACATTTATGGCCATATTTGCTGATACACCATCCTTACACTCCCAGCAAAAAAGAAAAGTAAAAAGCGCGTTCAAAACTAGTTAAGATGACTAAACAAAATGGATTTGTATAAACGAGAGCTAAATCGTGAGTTATAACCGCAGTCTGAGGTAAAAAATATTACTATTTAGGGTTGTTTTACTAGAAAGTCTCATACTCGCATATTTATCGATCTACAGCAAATTGTAAACGTTTTTCTCCATATATTTCAATCGGTAAGCTAAGAATAACATATTATGAAAATAATATGTGAAAAATAAAATAGATTCTATTACAGCAGTGTTCCCAGTTTTGATGATTATAATTGTGCTTTGAGATGTCATCTAAAAATAAATAATTTGTTTTTTATTGTGCTTTAAATGTGACGTGGGGCCTATATAACGAACTTTGTGAAAGCGTAAGTTGTTTCTCATGTTAATTCTATATTAGCACTTCCGTCAGGACGTACTTTAAATTAAAAAAATCTTCTCATATTAGTTCTTTTTAAATTTAAAGTATTTTCCTTTAAAAAAATCGGCGAAGAATGATTTTATTATATCAGTAAAACTGTTGCTCCTAAAATAACTAAATAATATCCAGCAGGCTTCTGGATGATGGTGCTTTCAGAGAACAAGCCTTAATTGGAAACTAAAAATAAAGATTGTCGAATATTTCAGCCAATTTCAACAATTATTGATTTCGATAACCTCTAAAAATCAATCTTTCTAAACGTTGTTCCATATTCGTGTGAAATTTAATTATTTTGGATATTTTTAATTATCACAACATTGTACTAAATTAGTCGAACGATGTCCAGAAAACCAACTGCAATTTCATTGACAAATTGAAAAGATACAGTATGCACAAAGTGTGAACTTTATAAAATAAACAGTCCTTGAGGTATTCCATACCAGATAATTTCCAATACTTACAACCCGAATGAGGTATGACTAAGCTCTGCATAAGAGGTAAAATACTTCAAATAATACCTTCTGCATATTCTACAAACACCAAGCTGATAATTAGATCAGGTATTGTAATACCTAAATTATACATGATGAATTTTCATATAAAAGTGTATTTTCTAATAGTAGCTCAATACCTCTAGAAGTCCTTAATAGCTATCGAATACCAAAATGTAGCATTTTTAATTGTTTTAAACATTTTGACATAGGACTACGTCTTTGTTTTCTATATTGGGGTGCACTTTAAAAGTACGGAAAATGAGACATGTAACGAAATTAGGGGAGATTTTGAACGTTAATAACTCAGTTGTTTATGAACCAATTATTACGATTTTAGTATCATTCGATCAGAAATGTATCTACGCATCTTTAGTAATATATCCGATAAGTGAATTATGTTGTTTAACTATTGAAAATTTGATAAATGTTGACCCCTTTCTTATCCAACCAATCACGTTTGAGCATTTTTCGACGGTATCGCTTCCCACTATAAAAGCAAACGGGTTCCTGCTTCTTCCCTCAGTCTTGTTTTTGCGGTCGGACGTTGAACACGGTCTGGCGAGTCATTCTCGCTTTGCTTTTGCACCCGCGTCACAGTCCAATTTGTGTCGTCGGAAGAGGAAGACGCAAGATTGATTTGCGGCGGCGATGACGATGGCTTGGGCGCTTCTCCGAGCGGCGGACTACTGCCGGTCGGAGAAGCGTCCAAGCCATCGTCATCGCCGCCGCAAATTTATCCGCGCTCCCAGATTTCGACTCGTGATAAATTCAGCATCGGTGGTTAAGAAGCAAGCCCTTTAGGAGCCAAATACCAGAAGCCCCCAGAGTTGCTGATCCGAGGAGCTGCTGCTAATCGAGCGTCGGACTAATGAAATCGCTCAAGATTTCAAGAGTGAGCATCGTTTCCAGATTTCGACTTGTGCCCGGGGATCCAATACCCGTTGCTATTGTGCGCCATCCACGTCACGAACCATTCAGCTGGTTCGTCGTATAAGCAAATTCCCCGTTTGACCATGGCAATCAACTGATAACATCCCGTAGTGCTATTTATCTGTGTCCGTATCGAGGCTAAGAAAGCCTTCGGCCCTTGTCAGGGCCATCAAATTTGTGGAAAAGAGTTGAAGGAATAATATTTCCGACCTTATTACATCTTATATTCCTCAATTAATCTCGCAGCTTCGTACAAAATTTAATTTGTCATGAATAATTGATGGCACGACAATTTGAGACTATTCTTGGACGCTGCTGCTGTGCCGTCGGGGTGAGTGCTCAACATTTCACAACGATTGTAAACTAGAGTGGCATTTCCAACAGTGTCTTTGATTTGCCATATTTAGTGGGAGCATTTCGATTATGAAAATTATCACATGTAACAAAATTGCGACATATTTAGAATGGTTTTCAAGAGAAATTCTGATTGAACAATTTTCATCATTTTGGCACCCAATAATCAGAAATTCACCTTCATACTAAAGAAAACTATTGATTATCAATAGCTAACTAGAAAATATTTAGTAAATGTCAAGCATTCCAACTATTCATGTTTGATCAATTTCTCACGCATTATCATTTTTCGCAATTTTAAAGTAATTCTAAGTCCAACACAATATTGGCACATACCCATTTTCCAGATTGGTCGACTAGAAGAGAAGAGCACGAATGGGAGGAGCATCATCTGCTAATCTAAGGGTTTAAAGCATGCTTCCTTCGCCGGATTCGGTTTCATTCCATTTTCGCTTTCGAGCTGGTAAGAGCTCCTCCGAACCTGCTTAGCGAGGAGCACCTCGTAGCCAGAAGCATGCTGAGCTGTTGATCAGCATCTGATTTATGAGATTTCGGCTTGTGATAAACTCATCTGTGGTGCAGTCAAGAATCAAGCCCGATTGGCATCATTACTACTACCATCACTGCACCAGTATCCGCTCATGTTCTAGTAGCCCGCTCACGAGTTTTAAAAGTAAGGTAATTTGAGTAAATACGCAAAAGATTGTCCACAGTATAATTCAATTTATCGATTTGAATCGTCTAGTGGCTATAGTTTTCATATTTATTTTGTTTGAACTTATCTTTTTTCGGTGTGAGCGGGCTACTGGTACATGAGCGGATACTGGTGCACTGATGGTACTATTATTAGACAAATCGAGCGTCCGGCTTGTGGTATCGCTCAAGATTTCAAACTTAAGCTACGTTTTCAGATTTCGACTTCAGCCGTGTGATCTAATACCTGTTGCTGATGTGTGCCATCCACACCACGAAACATTCAACTGGTTCGTCTTATAAGCAGAGAACTTATACAAATTTCTACACTTGCGTTGGGGATTCTTCGTTTAGCCATGGCAATCAACTGGTAACATCCTGTAGTGCAATTCATCTATGACAGCATCCGAGCTAACAAAGCCTTTGGCTCTTTTCAGGGCCACCAAATGGGTGTAAGAGAGTAACAGAGTAATATTTTCGACTTTATTTATTACATTGCCAAGCAATGAATAATATTTCTCTCAAACCATAAGATCAACAAAGCGATGACTGAAACTTTCATTATAATCCTCGAATAACTTCCTATAGACACATTGCTGATAAATTTTCTTTAATTAGAATTACTTAGATTTTGCTTCAGCATGCTGAACAAGCCTCAATCACTACTGTTCTTTCCAATGCTACCATATATTTCATAGGAGGTTACTAATATAATTTCAAAATGATCATACAACCTGAAGTGAAATTTCACATTTTCATAGATAAATATGACGAATTCATCGGATAAAGATAATGTATATTTGGGACATGATTAAACGTGCACTTGGCTGCAAATCGTTATATGCATAAATATTTACGAAAGTTTCGAGCACTGAAAACAGTATGAAGTCAAAACGAGCAACAAGAACGACATCAAATTCAGTTAAATTAACCATCGTGGTCCTACGTCACCAGTTCGTACAACCTCTTAGGGATGTACCCTTATAGTTTTTTTCCAATATCATTATAATACCAAAATGAAGCATTGACAACTGAACAATACCTAATTATGATATGATACCAAAATATGGTATGCATAAGTTATTGCGAGATATTTTTTACTCCTCGGGAAAGGATAAACGGTTTGTGGTAAACGGTACATATTTTATTTGAAATGAATACGTGAGCATACACACAGAAGAGCAACATCGATAATGCGGTTGTAAAACTATCAAGGCACGATCCAGATTTCGTCGCTCGCCAGCGAAATGAGCATACAACAGATTCAACGGGTCAAACACTACTCCATGAAGTTCGAAGTGACACATAACAGTATTTACTCAAACTGATCCCGGGAACGGTTGCACGGAAACCAGGATATAGGTTCCAAAGTGGCCAAATAGGTCCCGGGCATTGAAGCTTACCCATAGAATGTAAGATCTTTAAAAATTACGATGTTTGATATGTCGCATGACAACGTTTACTGATTTTCAATAATAGACCTCGGAGCTAGTTGGTCGGAAACCCGGGTACCGGCCAAATAAGTCCCAGACGTTACACAAGCTTTCAAAATCATGAAAAAAAATGCCACGTGGCAATGTTGACTGATTTTCAATGATTGACCCCAGATACCGATTCCAAAGTACCCAAATTTTGTGTACTGTGCAGCTTAGCAATAGCTTGCAAACATTTGCAAAATCATGAAGTTTGATGTTTCGCATGATAGTATTTAATCACCTTCGAAGATTTACTCCGGAACCGTTTCCTCCTTGAAAACCCGGATATCGGTTTTGGCCGCATTAGGCTAAATAAGTCCCAGGCGTTGTAGCCCACCCATAGAATGTAATATCTTTCAAAACCACGTAGTTTTATGTGTCACATGACAATGTTTACTGATCTTCAACAATTGACATCGGAACCGGTTCCTCGAAAACCCGAATACCGGTTCCAAAGTGGCCAAATAGGTTCTGTCCTGTGCAACTCAGTCATAGAATGCATTCATATGGAGAATCATGAAGTTTGATGTGTCGCATGATTCACTCACATCCAAAATGGCCTTGGAACCGGTTCCCCGGTACATCCGGAAACTGAGATCCGCGCCAATGATGGTCGCCATGATGGTCTCCTAGACATCTGTCCCATCGTTATAGAGCTGATAATTGTAAAAACTCAGATGATCCCAAGCATTGCAAATCCCTTTTTTGAAATAGGCCATTTTGAAACAATCATCTGGAATAACTCCGGAACCAGGTGGTCAAGCCCTCAAACTAAAAGGATACGCGTTCCTTTTGTCAAAATTTGGTTTCAAACTATTCAAAAACAGCAAAGGTGAAAAACTGACAGCTTTCATTCCTATTCACCTACAACAAATTTGTGAAACGAATGATATAGTGGTCCGGATGGTATATGCTACGACAGGAACAACGTGACATATCACGATCAATTTGATGTTTACACTAGTAGGTAAATTGCCGACCTTGTTAATTTTGTATAGGTACCGTGGACTACATTAAGAATTTGACGGTCCCTCGAAACAGTTTTCCAAAGGAATTCTGTTCCATAATTTATGTCTCTATGAGTGGCTGCAGACACAGTTTTAGTTAACAAGTACAGTAGAAGACTTTCTAGAGACTTGCACTAAAATAGTGATCTAGTCTCTTAAAAGAGATTGGCTACCAGCCCTGCTTGAATAGTAGACCGGCGGCCGACGGGTGAAGCCACCCATACATCGCGCTTCCCCTCCCATTGCGTCACGTGTACTCCTTCTCCTTCGAAGCGTCGCGTCCCCGCGCGTCACGCAGCAGATATAAACCTTGAATACAAATCACGAAGCGACCTCTCGGACGGCGGCGCCTACTTTGCTGCTGCCGAGTGGTCGTCGTCGTCAAGTTCCGGCGAATCATCGCCGTCTCTTTGAAATGCTATCTATTCAAAGGGACATAAACTTGCAAATGCTGATAAGGACTATCGAAGTGGGCTATGAATTTACTTGGAATAATGGTAATAACCGCGCTCCAAGCACGTGTTCGTCGTGTTTCAAGAGTGATATCTGGAGAAGTTCGGTTTGAGCGGGACTTACCTCGTAATTGATGTACTGCTTCCGCCATTCTGGAGTAATGTGCGCGGAAAGATGTTCTGCGAATTTCATCCTGCCGGTTCAAACCTCAGAAGCTTGTTCCGTCAGTCCGTTTGATTGCTCTTCTTCGCTTCACCACATTGAAACCACAGGCCTGCTTGGTTTTCTATCTTTATACGTCAAGAACAATGACAAATCAATTCATACGCTTCGCAGTTGTCACTCTACGAATGACGAATTTATCACAGCTTAAAATAAGACACGTGTTACTATTTAAAATTCCGCCGCTTGTTAGTTATGTATAAAGAATATCAGTCTGCCGCCTGGTTTGTGATCTGTGGAAAAAGAAACAAAAAAATAGAATTCTTGAATTAGTCTAACATCTTGACGTGTGTGGAAAATAAGCGAGGTGATGTTTTTGGCCGGTGCCATGTGCCAAATCCGAAACTGCAAAGACCGGATCAAGTGGAGCAATTACACGCACTCGTTGCCGTCGTATGGCAGTTAGGCAGCGCATATTACTAATCTAGTTGCTAATTGATGGGGATGTAAAATCGCGTTCATTTCATGCCCCTACAGGCGCGTAGCATTTCGATTTCTAATTGAGTGAGACATAAACGCTAAGAAGGCTGGCTGGTGGGCAGTCAGGAACGGAGCCAACGACGCAACGGTTCTGGTCGGTAATGTGATCAGACCAGAAGCAGTGCTTTGACTGGCTGTTGAAAGAATCCGATCATGCTTGGTTGACGAATTTTGGGGTGAATGCCTTCGAGAAGGTTAATTATGAAAAACTTTGCGCACAAAAATATCTCCTTAGAAAGCTAAGTATCAGAGAAATATCAAGCAAATCGAGTTGTATATGTAAGTTTTCATTATACATAAAGTCTACACGAAATATAAGATGAGTAGGCGTAGAAAGATATACATATATACATATGAATGTTAAGAGAGGTACAGAAAAATCAATCTAAGGAGCCAGGATTGAATAATATTTTTTTTATTCAGTTTTTTCGTCATAAGTAAAAAAATGGGCTTCTTCTCTTTAAGAATTTTGAGAAGAAGTTCGCAATCTTTAAAGAGTTTCCAGCAATACGCGACAGTCTCTTTTTTTTGCGATTTGGAAGGAAACCTTGATTTTTTTTGGTCATTTCTGGAAAGAGATTTCCCACGCATCGAGATAAGCGATTACTTTTCTTCTCAACAGCAAACCAGCCTTAGTATTTAAAAAAAATGCTTGGATTTATGTTGAGTGTTGATAATTGTAACTTGAGTTACATATTTTAATTTCTAGATCATAAATTGTTTCAACTTAATACTTGCGGTCATTTTTTTTTATTATAGCGAAGCTGGCGCCACTCGTTTCATTGACTGCTGATTTATCACCCAAACCGACGACACAACAAGTGGTAACCCTTTTTTTTCATAAACCCAAATAGCACGTTAGTTTACTTATTACACTCATTCAGAGGCGCGTCCACGTTCGCATCCATGGGTAGGACAAACGTTAGCAAATATTTTATGCACAATGAAGCTAAGAATAATTTCAACTCTGGACTGTAAATTCAGAGTTTTTATGTTTGAGGAGCTCAAACGCAAAAGGGTGTATGTGACATTTTGGTCGATTTTGAGTTGAGTTGATGAAATTCTACTGTTACTGTACAAACAATTTGTTCAAGATCCCACAAGAATTCATTCCTGATTTTCCCAATGAGAACCACAGAAATGGAATTTTTCCAACGATTATTTCAGATCTCATCTGAAGAGTGTTGTTGAAAGGCTTCAGAAATCATTCCTCCAAAAATTATTTGATAAATTTTTCAAGGATGTCCCAACTTCTCCAATATTTTAGCTAGTGATTCATCCATAGATTTCTGTGGGACATCCTACAAGATTCCTGGTCAAAACATCTTCTAAACTTCAAAAATGTTCATTTCAATGAAAATAATATAAAATTTCAAAATCTTGTATGGTGCAGTATTGACAAACATCAATAAACTTCTAGTTCTAGACAAGGATTTGGACATGGTATAATCCTGAAAGTTAGTTAGGATACTTAAGATATATCCCTAAACAAGATTTCTTAACCAAAACTCGTACCAATTCGTTGATTTGGTTGAAATAATTGAATTTATGTTAGATATCAGGAAATTCCTTAGGAAATTGCATACATTTAGGCGTTTTCTGCGTTATTCTTGAAATTTAAACATTCATTATTTCTATAAATATTGTATTGTTAAGAATTTGGCAAGCATATTCGGATTCAGGGAGCTCAAATTCATTATGTAGAGTTGTTTTGAAAACTAACAATAATCGCATTGATAAGTGATCATTTTCACCCCGAAATGAGATCTCCCGATTTTTTATTTTAGACATATTTTTTAGCACTAATATTACATTTGTTAGAAAATTTCGATACTTTAGTCAATGAGGCTCACCTTCATACTTGTTTTCCTGCATTCAGTTATTTGGCATTGTCAACATTATAGAAATCAGACAAGAAAAACCGTGAAAAGTGATCAATTTCACCCGAAATTACGGTATCAGAGAAATATCAAGCAAGCTAGCAAATCGAGTTGTACAGTAATACCTCGATATAACGTAACCTCGTTATAACGTAACCTCTTTATAACGTAACTCGATATAACGTAATTTTTACCTCGATATAACGTAACTTTTTTTTGGCTCCCATTTATTTTTCCAATTTGAATTAAATCATGGTTTATGAACTACAAACTTCAAACTACAACAAATACTAAATCAAAGCAATACAAGGGTTTACTATAACTGAATACAGTCATAAATGGATATCAAGTGTGCTAGAGGCTCAATGTTAAAACCAACATTTTGTCATTGCTGTACATTTGTATACATCATTCTTCTTTATTTTTGTTGCATTTACGCTGCCACTGGAACCAAGCCTGATAATCACTTCATTTTTTATGAAAACTTTTATTATTATTGATTTAGACTAAGCGTTCAAAAGACAAGATCAAACTCAAATTTGTAAATTTAGTTATTGCTTTAGGAATTCTCACAGATGTTCTTCAACTGATTTCTTCAAGAATTCGTTATTTCTCCTGGAATTTTTCCATGGATTTTAGTTGAAGAATCATTCGGAGGATGCCTCCAGAGACTCCTCTAATAATTTCTTCGCGGACTCACCTTAAACTCTTCTAATATTCATGTGTAAAACTTAAGACATATCCTTAAAATAATTCCAACAGGCGTCTCTCAGGAATTCCACTAGTAAATATCAGGAAGGTATTCACAATTAAAAACCTTTGAGATTTTCTTCCAAAATGATACCGGATTTTTTTTCAAATCGATTTCAGAGATTCGTCAAAGAGATTTTAGAAACATTTGATCAGTATTGTTTTAACGAACCTGTCTCAATTATTCCTTGAGAAATTTCATCAAAAAGTTTTCGTTGGATTTCATCAAGAAACGGTTCATATATTTCTTCATGAATTTCTACAGAATATGTCCGAGAACTGTTTCCAAAGAATTCCAGATTCTAGAATTAATCTTGATGTTATTGTCTATAAATTTGCCTTTTTTATTTTTTATTACAAAAATATATTTTGGAATTCGTTCAAAAACTGAGCAAGTTCCATACTTAGAACTCTCCTAGAATACTGACGATAATCCCACCACGTATTCGTTCAAAAACTTTTCCATAGAAAATGCCTCAAGAATAGTTTTAGAATTTAAAGGAGTTTTCTTGTGATTTCTTCATGAATTCTAAATAAAAAATTTCCAAGAATTCTTGAGACATTCTTTCTTTAATTCTGTCAAGAAATTACAAAAGGATTTGTTTTAATAGTTTTGCCATGAGCCTAAACAAACAAAATGGAAAAAAAAATATTGAAGTTCCATAGCTGCCTGCTAGAATTGTTCATAGACTGTTCAACATTAATTTTTTTTAAAGATTTTTGAAAGATCTCATTTATTTAATTCTTTTAGAATTGCAGTGGTGAACCCGCCTTAGGCTGAAAGCTTCTATAATAAAGAAAATCAATTTCTTTAGAATTTCTCCAAATATTCCTCCAAAGATTTTTTCTGAATACATTTCTTTAAGGATTACTGCAATAGAGACGTAGAAATAAAAAAAATGAAAATAATGAGAAATATATAAAAACATAAACATGGAAAAATATCGCAAAAAATGTGTAAGAAAGACTGAAAATAACTACTAGGTCAATAATATAAATTAAAAACCCATTTTCTCATCAAACAATACATGTTGAACGAAATTTAGATAACAATATATTTTGCTTCGATATAACGTAATGAAAATATAAATCGAGTTACGTTATATCGAGGTATTACTGTATATGTATGCTTTCGTTATCCCTTTCGGGACGGACCATATTTGAGTGATTATTTCAAAATTTACCTTATAAACTCATCATCTCGTAGAACAAAACATTCTTTATTTTGGCTATTCTATCACTCCATGAACTTTTTAGGGTCAAATTCAGACCAGCACAATAGACCAATGCACGAGTTCACTAATTTGACGTTTGAGAGGTGCCGAGTTCATTCGTTGCCATGGTCACGTAAATAACACGGCACCGCTCAAAAGTCAAATAGTGAACTCGTGCATCGATCCATTGTGCTGGTCCGTCCCCAAGGCGGTCGATGTTCGAAAAAATTTTTTTTTTTATTTTTTTAGAAAATTGTTCAAGTCATGTCTTTTTAAAAAAAAATTTGGACCCGTATTTTTTTAATTCGTCATTAGGGTGCACTTTCGTGAGATAGGGTGACTCAAAAATTCAGAAATAATTATTTTTTTTAATGTACATTGAAATTTAAAAAAATAATATATTTTAATTTATATGATTTTTTTATAAATGGGACGAAACAATGTACGAGAGATAAAAATACTTCAGATTCTCTCTAAGATTCAAAGCATCACGTGACGATGACGTTTATCGAGATTATTCAAGAACTAGTCTACGTCATATAAAAATGGGTAAACATACATGTGTGAATAACTTGAAAACTAATTGTCTCAATCAAAACGCCTTGGTTTTGCTATGTTTGTTCATATCCTCCTTAATTATGTGGGATTTTTCTTCAAAAATAATTATGGAATAAAAATTAAAATTGATATAATAATAAACCTTCGAATTGTTTAATGGAATACTTATTAATAAATGAAAACCGAATTGGGAACTATATCATTTTATTCCACTACAGTTTCTATCCTTTGACAGTTACGCATAATTCAACCTCCACTATAAGGCCGTTGTCAGAGTCGTGCACTAGACTCGAAAATTAAATTTTTTTTAGACTCCATCCAACCTCTTTCATTCACTTTACCTAACATATACACGAACGATGTTTTTGTTAAGGTTGGTAACATGGAACTAATTTATTTTAAATAACTGGAATCATTCATTTTATTCCTAGAGCTAAAATGGAAACGTCAAAATATTCAGTCTACGTAAGCAGCTTCCCTAAAAATGCATGTAAATTTACGTCATATGTGCCCGACAGCTTGGACGTTAATTAACAAGAATGGCGCATTTTTAAGTGCTAATAATTACCATACCATACCATTTGACGCTAAAGAAGCCTGCTTCTCAACTTCTCATGAGCACTTCCACAGATATTAACTAACAGCTCTCTTTGTGCTAGTCCGTTGTCTAGTGTGGTGCTTTCTTCAAAGGGCAAATAGCCCACTGGGAGCATTTAAGGCTAAGTAGCCCGTCATTCGTTTTGGTATCAATGATGACTTTTCAGCTTGCATTTCAAAGTGATAAAACTCAGTCTTGATAGTTTATATTGGCTTGAAAAAGTATCACTGTACGCGCTAGCATGCATGAAATATGCTGATACTTTTTCAGCTGTGTCAGTGCAAAACCAACTGATTTTCTTTGATTCGAAATTGTGAGATGAATAAGCAACAATCATCAACGACGCGTACAAATTTCAATGACGGCCTACTTCGCCTTAACGTGTAGTGTCTTTTTGTCAATCGACCAATGTTGCATGTGTATATCATGTGACAGGTACGATTATACTCTACGCTCAGCGAAGTCGAGAAAAATCCCTTTACGAAAAGATGCTCGACCGGCTGGACTCTAACCTACGAACCTCAGCATGATCTTGCTTAGTATCTGCGCTTTTACTGTTATGGCAATCTGGCTCCCAATATCAAATTTACTTTATTTTATTTTTTAAATCGAGTCCATTTGCTTAAAATGGAATTTAAGTCATTGTAATACAGTAGAGACCCGATTTTGTCAGCCCCCCGATGAATTTTAGGCTGACAAAATGGGGAACCTGACAAAATCGGGACATATTTTTTGTTTCTGTTTTTCAAATTTTAACGTGTTAATATTTGCATATGAACTGCGTTTACGACCTACATAGCCTGTAAAGGGGGCGTAGTCAGGTTTTTTTTTGTTTATCATGGGGAGAAAAGCGGCCCTCACAATTTCATTCTTAAATTTCGCGCCAAAGGATCCTTTTGATCGGCAATTTTGCTCTGGCCTGTAACACAACCGGCATCAATCTGAGGGGCCTATTTTGTAAATCGAGCAGATTTATGTGCTTCGTCTGTATTCATTGTCGATCAAAGCAAGCATGAATATTTCAGATGTCACCAGTCGACTCCCATAGTAATCCAGTCACATAGAGTGACAACTGTCGAAAAACTCGAGTGACAGAGCTGAGTCGAGCGAATTTTTCAGTCGACAGTGACACCAGTCGAGTCATTTTGATCGATTTGACTTATAAAATTGACCCCTGAATCTAAGTTCTACCTAACCGTTGAATTATCTAAGAATTTTTCTTAGGACACCGGAATTCCTAAGAAAAATCAAACGAAAATTTCTATGGTTTTTTTTTTTCTAGAATTTCTTTTAAAATGGCATCAGTAATTGCCTCGAACCTCTTCTTGCAATTCCTTTAAGTATAATTCATAGAATATTTCAACTGGAGATTTCTATGTAAATTTTTAAAATTTTTTTAATTCATCCAGAACTGTATTTAAGATTTTTATAGTCGTGAATAAATATCTGAAATTATTTATATATCTATGGGATGATTAAATGCTTGAAAAAGATCTTCGTGAAATTCCTGGTCAATTATTATTGAAAAATTTCGTTAGATGATTCTAGTAAGAATCCTTCATAATTTTAGCAATTTTGCAAAAAAAAAGAAGTGAAATTAGAGGAATTTCTGAAGGAATCTCTAAGACAGTTTGAAGAGGAGTTTTTGAACCTATTGATGAGTCCTAGGCCAAACTACATTAAGAATACTGTGAGCAAATTTCATCAATGTAGTTTTGAAGGGATACTTTCAATAGCTTATAGAGTTATTCAAGGCGGAAAACCAATAAAACATTAGGAGCAAATTTTAAAGGAAATCTTCGAGATATTACTTTGAAAAAACCCTGAAAGAATGTAACAAAATGTGACCAATGAGTTAAATTTCCAGTACAATCGGTTGCCTGGTTCTCTAGATTTGAAAATTCGAGGTTTGGCTTCGATGCATCTTAACCTTTTGAGAAATTCTTAGAGGAATTCATGAATGAACCTACATACCAAATTTCTTTTTCGTGAACTCGGCTGTGTTTTCGGCTTTTCATTTTTAACAAATAATTTCCAGGTTGCCAAGTAACGAATCACGATTTACTAATACACGAGAATGTATGTAATTCGTTTGTCGACTACTCAGCTGTGCATATCTCCATTGCGGACTGTTGATAAAACCTTCGAAGATGTTTTCAAAAATTCTGAAGTTTGGAAGACTTTTTAAGTTTTATAATCTACCATGACGTAACTACTGTATAAATACGAGTGCTGGAGACAATCTTTGAAGAATTCAAACACAAGATGAATTCTCATAGTAAAATTGTTCTTTTGTACGGAGGGAAGGAGGATTGTCATTGCCCCCTGTAGCAATCGGTGTGACCGTTAGATTACTAAGGAAAATGTAAAGCTCGACCATACTCGTAAGTTTTGTTTTCCCTTTCGTTTCGGTTGCATGTACATTTTTAGCTGTCAATCCTACCGTGGAAAGTTTCCTGGAAAGCATTATGTACGATTATGGCCTTTGTGATGCTCCCATCACACGACTAGCATGCAACGCCGAATGGAACAATCGTAATACGTATCTGACGAAAAAAATACTGCAGCGGGAATTGAACCCAAACTTCTTTGATCGATACTGCTAGTTACTTTGCAACACTATACGCACGGCAATAAAGTACAGATTTTTATTTTTAATATATCAGCTTATCTAAGTCTCAAAATTCCAGATTTAGACAATATATTTTTAAACGTAAAAGGAATGAAACGATATTTTTTATATGAGCGGATAATCTAGACTCCATAATTTCATACATTGTTTAATAGTTAAGTAGAGTATTTCAAACGCATTTCATACATCATAAACAACATAATTGCGAGTAATACCAGTAGGGGCCATCCTTAGCCGAGTAGTTAGAGTCCACGACTAAAAAACAAATCCATGCTGAAGGTGTCTGGGTTCGATTCCCGGTCAGTCCAGGATCTTTTCGAAATGGAAATTTCTTTGACTTCCCTGGGCATAGAGTTTCATCGTACTTGCCACATAATATACGAATGTGAAAATGGCAACTTTGGCAATGAAAGCTCTCAGGTAATAACTATGGAAGTGCTCATTGAAAACTAAGCTGAGAAGCAGGCTCTGTCTCAGTGAGGATGTAATGCCAAGAAAAAGAAGAAGAAGACTAGCATTGGCTGCATACATCAATAGTATGCCATTTAAAGGACTCTGTGGTTCGGAAGCAAATAGTAAGTAAAGGCTTTCAGCTTCAGTTGTCAAATTTCATAAATATTATGGCAGATATTGAACCGGCATACATTTTAGAACACCAAAATGGATTATCGCGTCAACATGGTATTGACCGATTATCAAAGCAAGGGGAAATTCAAAAATTACGTCCATTGTTTTTAAGTCAATTTAAATCCTACCCATGTCCACTATCACGCTTTTTCCCACATGCACTGTCACACTGTCCCTAAATGATTGACGTAATTTTTGAACGTTCCCCTAAACTTTTACTTTGTCTTAAACTTTGCTATAGGAGATTTAAAACATTAAATGAGATTCCAAATCTATTTCAAATATGGACGTATAAAAAATTAAAGTTTTTGAATCAACGTTATGAGTTTCTGTTACATAGTTTTCGAACGGTACATCATCCTTATAATTCGTATGAAATCACACATTCATGTTTTAATGCAATATTATGCACTATTGTGGACATTAGAAAAAACGAATAGTTGAAAAGTTGCAACAAATAAAACTTTTTCAATTCTTACGGTGTTTGTTTACTTTTTGTTTACCCTGAGCTGGTGTTTTCTAAACACGATGTAAACAAAAGCTGTTGTGCTTGATTGCAAGTATAAATGATAATTCTCGCGGAACATTACTAAAGGACCTATATAACATTGAGAGGCTCTCTTTGTTTACTTTCTCTTTCATTAATAACTGAGTCACATTAACCTCTTCTGTTGCGTTTTTTGTATGAAACGCTAGTCAAGGAAATTGACTTTCGATCTATAGTGAAAAATTTCCCAAAATCTTAAGTATTCCACTGTTATAATGAAAAGAGAACGAGAGAGGAGAGAATCTCTCATTTGTACATAGGTCCTTTAGTAATGTTCCGCGAGAATTCAATAATCGAAATCGAAAAAGTTTAGTAAAACAATGATTTATTGGCTGAAATAATCATTCAATGTCAAAAGTGCCGAACAGCACAATTGTGCTGGTTCGTCCGAAAAGGGTTATACATAAAGTCTACACAAAATAAAAAACAAGTAGGCGTAGAAGTATAAGACAAGTAGGCGTGAAGAGAGGTACAGAGAAATCAATCAAAGGAGCCAGGATTGAATGATATTTTTTATTCAGTTTTGTCGTGCTTTTTGTGCTTCTTCTCTTTAAGAAGTTTGAGAAGAAGTTCGCGATCTTTGAAGAGTTTTCGGCAAAACGCGACAGTCTCCTTTCTTTGCGAAAACCCCCAAATTCAGAACAACTGATCACGATAGGCGGCACTCTTTGCTTCCTCACTTGAATCAAAGAACCTGGACTAGAGACTGCTTCGATTTGATGTTCGGAAAAATTGTCTAGAGCATCGAACTGATTGCTCATTTCGATGCATTTATCATCATTATCTATTTCACCCTTGGAAGAAAGCGCGCATTCCGGAGAAACTTTCTTTCTTCCATTCTTACCACGTTAAGTGACAGTTTTAATTCCTTTTTTTTTGGGAGGAAGTTGTTTGTGGCAACCATGTTTAATGAATAAACGAAAGAGAAAGACGTTTTTTTCCCAAGACGGTGTCCAAGAAGCTAGCTTTCACTAACGGGTACAACGAAAAAACGAAGGCACGGGTCCTAACAAGGATCGTAAAGTAGAATAGTAGAAAAATAGTTTTGAAAAGTAATAATTTTGTAGCACTGAGAAGCACTGTTCTATTGCTTTAGGTAGTTTTACAAACTTCCAAGAGCAGTTGCTTCACAACTTCGAACGGCGATTTTTCTGGAAAGAAATTTCCCACACATCGAGATAGGCGAATACTTTTCTTCTCAACAGTAAACCAGCCTTAATACTATAATAACACTTGAATTTTTGTTGAGTATTGATGATTGTAATTTCAACTACTTTCCCAATTTCAAGATTATAAATTGTTTCAAATTAATACTTACGGTCTTACCAGACATTCTTTTTATTCATGCGGAGCTAACGCCACTCGTTTAATTGACTGCTGATTCATCACCCAAAACCGAAGACACAGGTGTTGACACATTTTTTCATAAACCCAAATAGCACGTTAGTTTACTTATTACACTCATTAATATACCTACGGATAGTCACAATCCACCCATAATCTCTCTGGTTCTTAACTGATTCATCAACAGCCAAAATTATTGTCGTACAGAAGCTGCGAAGAACCGAGCGTAGGTCGTTGAGTCACCGATGAAATACGAAAAAACAACTGATAAAAAATGTCCGTCTCATTTACTGTGTCACGAAAAAGTTGCAGACGGTTCACCCTCATAAAGCGAACCGAAGCGTAAATTCTTATTATTTGAACTACCAAACGGCAACTGGGTAGCGCAACGACAAGAGGATGTTGACCCCAAACGACTTCATGCTGAGATTTTTGTCGAGTTTCGAACCCAAAAAAAGAGTAATAATTCCGAATCCGTACTTAACCTTCCTGGCTCTGCAGATCTCCGGAATGCACTGCCAGCCGGGTGTTCAACTCTTTGGAAAATTTATGGTAATAACTTGACGTTCATTCGCCACGCTGAGCAACAAAAGATCGCTCGCTCCCGGGATGAATTATTATAACGCAAATTAAAAGGAATGGAATTTTTTTTCAATGCGCGCACACGTGCACGGATTTAAATATCGTTTGTCGGATCGAACGGTTGTCATTGTTGGATCGGTCGTTACACGTCAATTTTCTGGTTTGTAATTTGTCTGTAATCATTGACGTTAAACATTCAATAAATTAAAAAACATGTTTTGCAAAAAAAAAAAAATAACGAAAAGGCTGTGTAAACAAATATATGAAGTAGATGAAAAAACCCAATTTAGTACTATACCATTTAATTCCACTAGAATTTGTATCCTTTGACAGATACGCGTATTTCGACCTCAACTGTAAGGCCGTCTTCAGTGTCGTGTAGTAGACTCGACTTAGATGATATGAAGCAAAACGCTTTTTTATCAACTTCCTTAAATTTTGGTGCTTCTCATAGCATGTTCATCAAACACTATTCTAGCACTTATACCTCTCTCGATCTCTACCTGCAACCGTTTGGTAGAATTGATTTACTTTAGCTTTTGATGGTGCCACGACCTTCAAGATATGGCCTGCGACACAATGTTACGCCAACAAACTCGGTCGATGGCTGCCTGCTTCCAGTTTTTCGATCAAGCACTTTCAAGATCCTGCTCCACTTGGTCAAACCACATTAACTCGTTGCACCCTCCTTTGTCTTCTAACGGCTGGATTCCAGGCGAACATCATTTTTGCGGGATAGTTATCCGGCAGTCTTCCAACTTGTCCCGCCTATCGTACCTTTCCAGCATTGACGACTTTCTGGTCACTTGATTCACCTTAGACTTACGCAAGCTCGTGATGCATTCTTCTCCTCCATACGCCGTCACATACTCCGCCAAAGATTTTCCTAAGCACACGTCATTCATAAATTCCTAGCGCTTGCAGGTCCTCTTTGAGCATTGTCCATGTCTCAAGGCCGTAGAGGACTACACGGTCTTGTCAGCATCTTGTACATACATGGTAAACTTAGAAAGGAGGTGGACTTTACCATGCCGCAAGGTCTTGTGGAGTCCGTAGTAATCACGACTTCCGGCAATACTATGCCTTCGAATTTTTCAGCTAAAGTTGTTATCCGAAGTTACCGTAAATTCATCCACCACCACGAACGTATCTCTGTTGATCGTCACACTTCCGCTGTTGCGAGCTTTAAGCCGCTTGGTTTCTCCAGCCAACAGGTACTAGCGCTTTACCTCAACCTTTTCTGCTTCTGGTTTCAGTCTAGTATACTGCTCAGCAACCACCTGGAACGTTCTTCCGACAATGTCCACATCGTCAGCGAAACAAATGAACTGGCTGAATGTATTGAAATCTTGCCCTGCATGTTAACGCCCGCTCGTTTCATAACGCCTTCTAGAGCAATTATTCCGAAAGTGGGCGAATTCGCCTCCCTAGAACGATTTTCAGGATCAAGGAGGCGGAAATGTTCGATCGTAAATTTGGGGGACGAAAACTCTAAAAAGTGGTCGAAAGTGATAGCAAGGAGTTAAATGGAAACCACTACTTATAACATACTCAATCCTTTTAGAATACCTACTCTGCATTACTTGTACTTTTGCATCTAAATAGAGTCCTAAAATGTTTAATGAAATCTTGTTTTTATTTAATAACATGAAAAATCACGTTACTGCAACTACTTTAGCAATTTTTCCCGCTCAAATATCGGCTATATCATATTTAAACTTCAATTTAAAAATTGGATCCATAAATGAACCTTGACACTTAAGATCATGTTTGACGTTCGCTTAGTCGTCGAAAACACCACAGGGGTTTTAGTTTTAGCATTGGGGTTGTTCCTATCTGACGTTTCGGAAGGAACACGGAAAACAAAATACACCCAAAAATTTGAGTTTAAGCCAAGGGGTGTGACAAAATCTAAAAAAAAAAATGTTTTGGACTCAAACAAACGAAAAACATAAAAAAATTGAGTAAACATGTGCTTTTGGCCTAAACTTAAGCGTCTGGCACTAAAATTGGGACAGGGCTTTAGGACCCTATTATGATGAAAAAAATTATGATTTCCTAAAAAATGTCTCTTATGCATTCACTGCCCATAACTGCATATTTGTAACATTCGACAAAAGTAGGCATTGAGTAAAATGGATAACAAGTTTTCATTTTATTGCAGTATGGGGGGAAACCAAAATTTCAAAAAATCACTAGGAATTTAAAAGTGCTTATTTGAGGCTGAAATTTTGTACATCTCATATCGCATATTGGATGAATAGCCAGAAAAAAATTCTGATGGAAATTTCTTTGCTACTGCATCTTGAGGCTCATGTATAATCTCAATGTGACTGTTATGCGGTTACAATTGCCAATGTGACAAAACAACTTGGTATTTTTTTCAAATTTTCTAGAACAATCTCACAGATTTCAGTAAGTTGATCGAAAGTATTTGTCATTTGATGACTCTACATGGTATTAACTCCATTTTGTCAAAAATGTCGAATGTGACTGTTTTGCAGTTATGGGCAGTTCAGTTATTATATAACAAAAATATTAAAACCCTGGCTCTAAAAGTTACTTGGGTCGAAATTATTTATAGATTCAAAAAATATTAGAAGAATTTTCGAAATAAAGCACATTTTCCAGCTCCATTGATGTATTTATCGCTTTGGCATACTATTAAAATAATAATTATTATTATTTCATTTTTCAGAACTGGACTTCAAAAAATAGCTGATTGTCGATCGAATACTTGGCAAAGGAAGCTCTCAGTTAAAAACTGTGGAAGTGTTCATAAGAACACTATGCTGAGAAGCAGGCTCTGTCCCAATGTGGACGTAATTCCCAGAAGAAGAATAAGAACTGCATTTTGGATTGTCTTATAATTTAACAAAAGTTCTGGAACTATTTCACAGTATAAGAATAGAATTTAGCGAGAAAAATAGGTATGATTTTTTTACGAAAATTACGATAGTCACAGTTTGGTGGTAACAAAATCAGTAGTCCATCATGTATGTAGGATATCATTACAATTTTCATCTGTACTGAAATTTGAAATACAGTTATAATATCGGGCTGCTGTTTAACAGAGGCTGATTTATGTCAAAATGACTACATCCCATTACCCTGAACGCCATTACTCCGAATGGATCACTACCCCAAAATCCATTACACCGAACGCCCTTACCCGAATGAGCCTGTTTCGTCTCCTGCCGAGAACGAGTAATGAAAAGAGATGGAGGAGAGCATCAACGAGCCATCGTTGAGCTACAATCGGCGAAATATACGAACGGCACGCTGTAGCGTGCACAGTCAGTAGAAGTTTAACCGTCAAATCGTTCGCGTCACTACTGCGGCGTTACTGCGTTTGTTACTTAAAAGAGAAAATAAAGCTAGTTTAGTACAGCCGGCAGCGTTTCGATCTTTGTCCGTGTTTCCCGCCCGTAACCCGGAATCCAGCCTTCTCCAAATACAGCCCCGGTCCAAGGTGTCCCTCACCCCTGCGTGAACAGAGCCATTACCCCGAATAGTATGAGACATAGTTCACTATCTACAGTATCTAAAAGTTTGATCATTCATAAACGCCTCGGTAATGTGAACTGGTAAAAAAGAATTCGTCGATAAAATTGTCATCGTATATTTTTCCTTCTGCTCTGTCGAAACATCCTGTTGGCGATTATCGTCTTGTTCTTTATGGGACAGGACCTGTTTCTCAGCTCAGTGAGAACTTTGACAGTTATTGACTGAGAACTTTTCTTGTCAATTGACCATTTTTGTATTAGTGTCACTATGCCTATGGAAAACAAGAAAATTGCCAATGCAATAAGATCTTCGACCGAAGGGATTTAAACCCATCACCCTCAATATGGCCTTGCTGAACAGCTGCGCGCTCACCGCTATTTGAGTCCCTTGTGCAAAAGTATCACACGTCATAGCCAAAAGCATTTTATAAATTGCCCTTCTTTCTTAAATATGCTGGTTTTTCGAATTATTATGAAGCAGGTAGCAGCGGGTGGGTAGCAACTTCCAAAAGGGACTTATCGTAAGTTTGTGCATACTATAGTTTTCATAATAAATTCATCCTTCTTTTTGAAATAGGCTGACTTGCAATGTGGCTGTACTATAACTGAAGTACAAAGCAAAACAAAATTTAGTGCGTAAGATTGATTTGCTGTAAAGCCAGCTCCTTTTCAATCTTCTAAACACTATTGTTTTTCAAGTTCTACGATATTTAAAACTACCAAACGAATCAAATAACCTTATAAACGATAATACAACCCACCATCTTTCTTTGATATTTGTAAAATTTATTGTCAAGATTATTATAAAACGAAGCCAAACCTCTAGTTTTTAAAGCATTAGTCTAGAGAACCAAACAGCACTTTGAGCTAAAAATATGATCGATTGATCATCACCAGCATGCGACCAATCGATCAAGTTTTCAGCGTGAACGGTTGTCAAGCTCTCTAGATCTGTGGACTTGAAAAATCGAAGTTTGGCATCGTTTTATAATCACCTTAAGCCAGAGTCGTTTAAAGTTCATAAGCTCCCGTACAATTATCTCCTCACCTAATCAGAATTAATCTCAAAAAGTTTGGCGTTCGGGGTAATGACCCATTCGGGGTAATGACATTCGGGGTAGTGTCATAAAGTTATCAAAAATCAAATGGCTATACAAGAGATGTTGTTTGATTTCTTTTATCAATCTTTATGATTTATGTTGAAAAAACATGCTCTGGAAGTTTTTTCATGTAGAAAATTATATTGATTTGGATATCTAGTTTTGCTTAATGAGAATGAACCATGGGTTGGTGTCAAGTACGACCATTTTCGGCGTTATGAAATTTGTGAGTGAATCCCAAATACTTAACATATCGAACAAAGCACTAATTACCGAAATATATAAAAAGTATCGAGAGAGTGGGGAGAGGGGTAGGTGAATTCCAAGATATATTGATCTCTGATAAGTTTGGGAAACACTGTTCTAGAGCAATGTTAAATGTTTGATCCGTTTTTCTCGAAACTCGATAACTTACTACAAATCTGCTAGGATAGACGGCGGGATATGATTTGAGAAAGCATTTTATAGGTTGCATTAAGGTCTGAGGTCACGCTCGACCGTTAAAAATTTAAATTCACCACGTTTTACCGTTAAAAACGCACGTGTTGGCTCTCTGAGAGAGAATATTTTCCCGGAAGATTGATGATGACAGTGTTGCCATAAAATATTGCAAATGATATTCTCCGGTCATAATCATTATTAGGAATGAAGTTCAGTTTACAGGAAATATAATTCAGTCGTAAATATTTAGCTTGAAACTTTGAGAACTGTAATATCCGTCGATAAACTGGAAAATAAATACATATTTACTAAATGAACTAGAGACATCGACCGCTAATGGTTGTATTGTTGACGGTGTATTTGTCCAGGTCATCTTTTCGGTACTACTTTCAACTTGTTTAATTTCATATCAGTCAATAATTGTAGTACATCATATTTTATGAAAGATTTGTGGGATGTTTAATGTAAAAAGCCCTGCAAGCAATACATCAATCAGTTGTATAATCCATAAACAAAATTATATTCAGTATGCTGCATAAATTATGAAATAATCAGAAATAAAACGGTTATGCTTTATAGTTCTAGCTAGAGTTTCATCATCTGTGTTGTATTCAATTATATTTGAACCAAATTATCAATACAATTATGATGATGTCAATCATGCACAATTTTTGCAAAAGTATGTGACATGGATATAATATCATACTATTAATATTTTCGCATCAAATAAGACACTCACGCATAAGCACACTTCTGAAATACTTCTCGATTACTTTTTCAAATCGACGTAAGTAACTTCCATACAGTTTTGAGAAAATTAATTCAGAAGAATCACAACCTGTCTTCTAAAACTGTTTTAAAATGAATCACCTTTTTCACATTTTTTCGCCGTGTACATTGCTTAAATTTTGCATACAATAAGCTCGCATTCAAAAACTAGGGAGTTCCTGTTATTTCCCACAAAAAATTTATTACAAAATGATAAGCCGATTTATTCAGTTACTTTCGACGTTTTTGTACCAGTGTAAAATCGGCTCAAGTAGTGTTTTGTTTTGATTCGTGGTTAAGTCACTTTGTCTCTCCATACAGCGGAGCGGCGAAAGTAGTGGTTAGGTAGCGAAAGTTGAAAATCTTACTTTCGTCGTTTTGTAATTCCGGAAAGTAAACGTTCTAAAAGTGAAAAATCGAGTTGGTTTAGAGCAAAATGTGTAGAATTTCGTCTGCGAAGCACGTAGAATCGATAAAGTAAGTTTGTATACTTTTTTGACTTGAGTCTGTTTGAATAAGTTTTCGAGACTTGATAAACTTGCATGGTCACCTTCATTGTGCTATTCGATACACTTGTCCCGAAACCAAGAAATACAGTTTTCAAATACCGCAGTGATCGAACATAAAAAATAAAGCTTATAAAGTTATAAGAAGTGTGAACATTGATGCGGATTTTATATTCAATAAATGTTAGGCATACTTCTTCACATATTTCATAATTAGACACCGCCATACAGTGAAATAACACCTTCTGGCACCCACAAAACAGTCAACAATCTCACTCTCGATTCTCTTTGCATGCCAGCACAGCTCGCAGCAGCGGGAGAAGGTAAAAAAAATCCCACAAGCAGGTGCTGTCGATACACAGCGTAAGTGAAAACGCGGTCGTACAAATGTGTCCTGCGTTGCAGAAAGCGATCGAGTCGCAGTTTTCTGCTACTCCTTTATTGAGGCTTTCTATCGCAATACCAGCTGCATGTAGCGAGAGAAAGAGTACAAGGCAGATAAACAAACGATCATCCTGTCTATGCGGGCTGCGTTTAGTAGTTGCTAATAACGCAGAGAAAATAATTTCGATCAATCATTTCGAGTTGGATAGCTCGAATGTTCAGAAATTGATTTTGTCGATCAGCTATCTGCTCGATGGCAATAATGCGACATTATGTAGGATTGAGAGAAAAGGAAACGTGAGTTCTTCGAAGTATATTTTTATGATTTTGGACTTGAGACGTTTAGAGGAAATTTCATCAAACTGCAAATGGTCGGCGTTAAGTCAGAGTGGACCAAGTGACATTTTTCATATTTTGAGAAAAATGGGTTTGAAGTTTAACACTCTGTAATTTTTGAACCCGTTCAAATTTTGGTTGAATTTTTCTACACATCTTTGTGTTACTTTCAAACAATATAATGTGAAGTGATAATCATGAAAAATCATAACCCAAACCTATGCTAGAACGATTTTCTGATGGACTACGTGTACTTGGTCCACTCTGACTGAACTAAAGACGACCGTTCAGTGAGTTGGTTCACTCTGACTGAACAATTTCTAGGAAAATAACAAGCATTCAATGCTTGCATGGTCAAACAGGGTGCATATCTCTTAGATAAGCAGATTATGAAGATCCTTCGACACCAGTATCGTAAATTCTTCAATAATCCATATCTTCAATACCGAAATCAGTGGCATTACGATAGCTTGAAAATTAAGGTTTTGCAGGGTCAGGGTATGAAGGCCAAAAATATTCAAATATGTGTTCGATCAGAGTGGACCAAGTGAAAATCTTGAGTACCGACCGAAATATACTGATCCAATAAGCGGGTTCTAGCACATTCCATACATACACCATAGAACTACCCTAAACTTCTATCGGACTCTGGAATTGACTCAAAAAAATGCAATAATAAATCAGTTTATTGCTCTTCAACACTTGGTCCACTCTGTCTGCACAGAAATTGTTGCAATTTCTGACCACCCATCCAAATATGGTAAATGGTCAGAAATCAAAATCAAATGCATCGAATTAAGTAATATTTATAAATTCCTATTGATAGATAAGTAGAAGAATCATTCGATGTCCAAAAATATGACAAATCTCTTGAAATGTTTTTCGTTTCCTCGCATTCTTCAGCGCGCTGATCATTTTCGTTGATATGGTAATAAGCACTTGGTCCACTCTGACTGCACACTTTTATCGATTTTTATTGATCATTCAAAGTAAATTTGTTGCATATCTCTCGCTATATACAGCATTTATCAAATCTGATCAAAGTGAAACGAAGGTAAGGTAATTTCGCATCTAATGATAGAATAATCCAATTTTCACAAATTTTGTACTTGGTCCTCTCTGACTTAACGCCGACCAAATGTCTTTAAAATTTAAGGTTTATATACAAATAAATTTTGGGGAAATATCTGCAACATACTAGGGTGATCAAAGTATTTTGGACAGACCGTTACGCGTATATAATTTGGCCATTTGCGCCAAAATCAAATGGAGGTGGCCAAATTATATACGCGTAACGCTCTGTCCAAAATACATAAAACACCCTAGATGGTATGATAATTTTGCAAATTGCTGAATTATTTTTGAAAGATAGGACTTCTGACAGAATACTTCGACCAGAAGAAGGGTTTTCAAATTATGACAATTTTTTTAAATTAATTTTTACATTAATTTTGTGCGTTCAACAATAAGGTGAAAATTATTTTTTTAAATTGTCATAATTTCCAATGAATTTGTTTTGTGTAAATTTCTAAGGTTATTTTAAAATTGTACGTGAATGCTTAGAACATATGGGGTAATATTGGCACAGTTGGCGATATTTGGGAATAATGCATAAATTGAGATTATTCATGAGTGATTTAAACATTCTAAGAACTTCTGAGAGAATAAATGAAAGTGTCAGAATAATGACCTATTCCTAGCTATAAAATTTTAAAAGTATGGAAAATGCTGGAATTTTCAAAATTTTCTAAAAATTACAGATTCTAAAATAATGAAAAATTCAGAAGTTACAACAGAAAAAAGTAAGGACTTCTATAACATAATTTGCATCACATAGGAACGTTTGAGAAGTGTGATTGATGGAAAAATTATTATTGAACAATTCGTGAATCTTGGAAAACCTATTCGGAAAATAGGAATATTTTGGAATTATGGAAATCTCTTACACTATGATTAAAATATTGTAAAGCAGCAAATATGCAGAAAATAAGAATGTCTAAGCCGTGTAGAAATTTATCAGGTTGGACCTGAATATTCTGAAATTATTTGAATAAAAGTAGTATTGGGATAGCCGTAGCGGTTAAGGCGCAGCTATTCAGCAAGACCAAGCTGAGGGTCGTGGGTTCGAATCCCACCGGTCGAGGATCTTTTCGGGTTGGAAATTTTCTTGACATCCCAGGGCATAGCGTATCTTCGTACCTGCCACACGATATACGCATGCAAAAATGGTCATTAGCACAGTAAGCTCTCAGTTAATAACTGTGGAAGTGCTCA
The DNA here is from genome assembly GCF_002204515.2 of Aedes aegypti. NCBI lineage: Eukaryota > Metazoa > Arthropoda > Insecta > Diptera > Culicidae > Aedes > Aedes aegypti. Next base: position 3,819,145 of record NC_035107.1, read on the forward strand.
TAGGAACACTAAGCTGAGAAGCAGGCTTTGTCCCAGTGGGGACGTAATGCCAGAAAGAGAGAAGAGAGAGATAATGTAATTGTATTAGATCTAAAGAAGAATATTGTGCCGGAACTAAATTTTTGAGGATCACATTCCGTTTTTTTTCTGAATAACTTGTGATTACAAAGGTATTTTGAGAAGATGTTTGTGATAAATCTGAAAGTGAAAATGAATCGAAGCCAAATTTATACTTTTTAAAAGCACAACTCTACATAAACACATTCAACTGAAAATTCGAACGATAAGTCAGCATTCGCTGGTGGAGAACAATCGATCAAGTTTTTAGTTTAGTTTATGGTTCTTTAGATTAGTGTACTTGAACATTGAAGTTTAGCTTTGATTCATCTTTACCTGAATGAAAAATTATTAAATTATTTCTAAATTGTTTGTAAATACTGTGAAGTTTTGGTAAAATATATATGTCGATTGGGAATGTTTGAAGATTACAACAAATGTTGAGGGTATTTATGAAATATATGGATAACCATAAGAACGTAATGAAAATATTGAAATTAATTCGTCTAAAATTGAAAAAATAGCGTTGAATCTGAATATATGTAGATAGCGTGAAATTCTGAACATTCTGTCTGATTAATTGTGAATTTCTTCATACAAGGGGGTTTGGGAGACTATTTGTGTCAAATCTGAATACAATTCAAATTCAGCTAAATTTATATCTGATAACTGAAAATTCTGAGATAATTTCTTTTTTTATATTATTGATGTTTTGGAAGAATAATGTTGCGAACCAACAAACTATGAACGATTCGTCACTGTGAGTGTCGGCATATACTCTTATTCGCAAACAATATGTTTACCATAATTTCATTAAAAACAAACTCATTTCTATTTTATTTTATTTTTGTAATAGGAATAACTTTCAATTGTTCGACACTATAAGCGTAGATCTGCTAAACGATCGCATTTTTCAACAAACTATCAATGGTTTGTGAGTGTCGGCATAAAAGTTATTTGTGATAGTCAAATCAATTGAGTTGTTTTTACTTGTTTTTTTTTATATATAAAGTTAAAATTTGATATTTATTAGTAGATTTTTGGATGAGCTTCGACTGAGGTTATGTTATTGAGCCAATGTTGGCTGAGCAGTCTTCAGGGAATTAAAAACGCTAATTTTTGATTTTTCAAAAATTAGCGTTTTTAATTCCCTGAAGACTGCTCAGCCAAGATTGGTTCAATAATTTATTAGTAGTTTATATCTCTCAAATAATTGTTTATTATGGTACAATCGCTTATCAAAGTGACCTAACGATCCTCCCAATTTAAACATTCCTTCCAGTAACCTTTGTGGAGATGCAGAGGTGAACACGGTTTCCAAATAGCAAAGATTAAACACTAATATTTCTTCCCCCAATACATATCATCTGAATGCAAGGACGTGGCTGGCCCCGTTATTGATTCTGTATAAATAGAGGCACTGAATTATACTCACTGAAGAAAATTATGGCCAATCCCAATCAACCTTCTAGTTGCGGTGCATAAACGCGGTTTTGGGTTAAGTATAACAAAAAAAAACCTTTTCAAGCTTTCCAACGGTACTGTTAGATGATTTTTCCGTCCAATGGAAAAAATGTCATGATTCGCCGAAGATTAGCTTGGTTTTGTGGTTTCCATACAATATGTATGGCATGCAAAATTGCTGGAAAAAACTTCAAAGTCAATTTTCTCAAAACTTCGTTATTGTCATTTACACCCCTTTATTTCTAACCCCCTCAGTTGATTCTTTATGCGTCTTCACTGACTTCGGTTAATCACGGAACCATAGATATCTGTAGTCATCCTGAAGATAACGGAGTTTGTTTCTAATTGATTTATCAATACATTGATAAATCGATATTTTGTGTTTTAGCCAGCGAACTTTTGCCCCACACTAAATTCGAACTCTTGCCCTACCGGTGGGGCAAAAGTTCGAATAAGACAATCAATTTTGAAACTGTTATAACTAAAAATGAGTAAATATTTTGACACAAGTTTGTTCAGCAAAATTATAGCCAATATGTTGAAGGTTCACTGTATGCTATTTGTTTTGTTTTAATTTCTATTGTTTTCCTGGAAACTTTGATTATACCACTAAGGTCGAACTTTTGCCCCATCTTACTCTATTGAAATTTTATAGCCGAAAGGCACTAATTTTCGATCTACAAGAAATATGTGCCAATTTTCGGATTTCATACAAGGTAAGTCAAAAATTGTTACACTACCGTAATCATCAAAAACAGTAAAAATAAAAAGCATTTTGAAATTTTATTTGTTCGTAACCGAGAGACTAGAGATCAGTGCTGGGAATGGTAATAGTAGTAGACTTGACTTTTCGCGAAAATCACGAGGCTCTCCCAGTACAGTAGTTCAAAAACGTGAATCTCATCAAGTAGCCTTTGTTGGGTGCACAAATTTTCTAAATCATGAGTGTCATTGAAGGCTCTAAATGCGGGAAATGCAGCGGGAAATAGAACATTTTTCTACAGTAATTTCGGGTTGCCCTTAGCAACGGGTGTTTTGCAATTTTCAAGGCATTTTGCCTTCAGCAGCGATAAGCGTGAGTTTCACTGGCTTCGCTGACTGTGATTGGCTTTGTTTGGCTACTGTAGAGTGAGTTTCAGATTTTTTCCCAACCCTGCTAGAGATGCTAGACAAAGATTATATTTTTTATTCAATATGATTTAAAATTATTTCATACTTTCAAATAATGATTGGTTTTCATCATTTTCGTGTGTTCTATATAAATAAATCATATCCAGATCTTCTTCTTCTTGGCATTACGTCCCCACTGGATCAAAGCCTGCCTCTCAGCTTATGAGCATATGAGCATATGAGCACTTCCACAGTTATTAACTGAGAGCTTTCTTTGCCAAAGTGCCATTTTTCGCATTCATATATCGTGTGACAGGTACCCAGGGAAGTTAAGGAAATTTCCATTACGAAAAGATCCTGGACCGACCGAGAATCGAACCCAGACACCTTCAGCATGACTTTGCTTTGTATCCGCGGACTCTAACTACTCGGCCAAAGAAGGCCCCATCATATCCAGATGTATTCATAACTATTTTCAAATTAAAGGCGATACATCGGTTTATCTTATTACAAACACTTGTAACATTCTGAGAATATTTCAGAATAATTTGTGAATACATTAAGGTTTTGGAAGAGTAATATGTCGAATCTGAATGTTTAGAGACAACGAGAGATACTCATAATTATTTCTGAATCTGTATATAATTTGTAAACCCATAAGTTTTTTTTAACTTTTGTTTAAAATTCAAGTGTTTGATGAATAAATTTTCACTATCATTTCTAAATAATTTGTGAATACAAAAAAAATCAGTAAATATTCACATCTCAACAGGAAATGTTAAAGTTAACGGAACACTCTGAGATTATTTCTGAATGATTTTTGAACACATTGGAGTTTTGAAAGAATGTTGAGTTGAATCTGTGTGATTGAAGATAACGTGAAAGCAAATTAATTTTCAGTTTGCGAATTTAAACAAGTTTTTGTAAACTATTTTTGTCAAATCTGATAACGAAAATAAAATCTTAGATTTCTTCTAAAAAATGTTTAAATACTTCGAAGTTTTGAGAGAACACTGTGAAAAATCAGTATGTTTTAAGATAACGAAAAATTCTGAAATTATTTCTTAGGGCAACTTCACCGGTGGTCCATTTTTTGGTCTAAATTTATACCAAAAATGGACCTGTCAAAAATTAATGGACCAGTAAGAATGGACCAAACTTCACGCGCATGCATCGGTTGTTGTATTTTTTTTATCCAGCAGAAGTTATTAAACCAGAAGATTTCCTAAGGAACTCTGAATGAGTACACGGATGAACTGCAAAGGAATTCCTGGATTAATCTCGACAGAATTCGCGGCGGAACTTGAAAAAACAAATCGGCAAACAAAAAAAAAAAAGAAAACAAAGAAAGAATTCCCGGCAGAGCTCCGAAGCTTCTCTCCAGGAATTTTAAAGGGAATTCCCACCCAACAGCAATTTCTTTGGGGCTCATCTAGAAATTCTTTTGGAGAATTTACTCTAGACGCATCTCCAAAGATTTCATCAATAAATACCTCCAAGGATTCAATTAACGAATTAATTTGTGAATTTTCTCCAGAAATTCTTTAGGGGGTTTCTCAGAGAATTTAAATCAGGAATTTCTCCGAGAAGATTTTGGAGATTGCACCAGGAATTTCTCCGAGTATATCCTCCAGAAACTCCTCTGGCGACTTGCTCCAAAAAATCCTCCGATTTTTTTTTTTTTCAATTCCTCCGGGGATTTCTCCAAGAACTCTTCCGGGGATTTTCTTCAGAAATCCCTCAAGAGTTCTCCAATAGTAATTCCTCCGAAGATTTGCTCCAGAAATTCCTCCGGGGATTTGGGGGGATTTCTAATAGTAATTCATCCGGGGATTTCGTACAGAAATTCTTCCGGGCTTTCCTCCAGAAGCACCTCCGGAGATTGGTCCAGAAATTCCTCCGGGGATTTTCTATACATATTCCTCAGGGGATTTCATTCAGAAATTCTTCCGTGAATTTCATTCAGAAATTCTTCCAGCGATTTCGTTCAGGATTTTCTCTGGGGATTCATTCATTGGATTTCACCAATCCGGGGATATCTTCCCAGAGTTCCTCTTAAGGTTTTCACAAGGATTTCCTCTGGGGCCGAGGGTTTTCTTCAACGATTTCCTTTGGAGATATTCTCCAAGAATTCATCCGGGAATTCTTTTGGAGATCTACCAGAAATTCTTTCGAATTCCCTTCTTAATTTCTTCAGAAATTTCTCTAGAATTCGTCAAGCAATAACCCCGGAGTTCCAAGCAACTATTCCGTAATTTCTCCAGGATTTTCTTTTCGAGATTAACTAGTATTTTGCCCAGAATTCCTCCAGCAATTCTTCTAGAGTTCCTTCAGCAATTTCTCCGAAGCTCCTCCTGAAGCTTTGGAGGAACTTCAAAGGGTATGCTGGATAAAATCCAAAAGAATTGCTAAAAGAACTCCGGATCTCTAAAGCAACCCAGAAAGAATTACCGGAGACGCTTCAAAAGAGAGAATATCCAAATAATTCCTGAAGGAACTCAAGAGGCGTTGCTGAAAAAACTCCGAATGTGTTTCTGGAGGAACTCCGGGGTAATTGCCTGACAAACGCCGAAGAATTCCTGGAGAAACTAAGAAGAACATTCGAAGCAAAGGGAACAAATCCTCGGAAGAATTTTTAGAGGTAATCTACGGAGCAATTTTTGCAGGAATTTCTGGAGAAATTTCCAGGTGCAATTTCCAGAGAAACTCCTGGATGAATTCTCCAAAAAATCCTCGGGAGAATTCATGGACGAAATCCCCCGAGGAATTTGTTTAATGAAATACCCGAAAGAATTTCTGGACAGAATCTCCAAAGGATTTCCTGGAGGAAACCCCCGCAGGAATTCTTAGGATAAATTCTCAAAGGAAGCAAATCCCCGGAAGAATTTTTGAAGGTAATCTACGGAGCAATTTATGGAGAAATTCCTGGAGGAAAGCCACGGAATAATTTCTAGAGAAAATCCCCGGAGGAGTTCTTGGGAGATATCTCCGGAAGAATCATTGAAATCCCCGAATTCCTTCCTTAGAGAAAAAAAAGAAGTTCTTGATATCCCCGGGGGAAACCTTGAAGTTCCCGGAGGAATTCCTAGAGGAAATTCTCGGACCACTTCCTGGAGGAAATTGCCGGAGGAGTTCCACGAGCAATTTCCAGATAAATTTCCGGTTGAATTCCTGGACGAAATCCCCGCAGAAATTTTTAAATGAAATCCCTTGAGTAAACACACGAAAGAATATCTGGACAAAATCCCATGAAGAATTCCTTGATGACATCCCCGCAGGAATTCTCGGGAGAAATTCTCAAACAGAACAAATTCTCGGAAGATATTTTGAGGTAATCCACGGAGAAATTTTTGGAGGAATTCCTCGAGGAAAACCCCGGAATAATTTTTGGAGAAAATCCCGGAGGGGTTCATTGAAATCTCTGAATGAATTCTTGGAAAAAAAGTTCTTGATATCCCCGGGGGAATCCTTGAAGTTCCCGAAGAAATTCCAGATGCAATTTCCAGACAAATCCCTACATGAATTCTCTAAAAAGTCCTCGGGATAATTCATGGACGAAATCCCCCGAGGAATTTTTTTAATGAATTCCACGAAAGAATTTCTGGACATAATCTCTAGAGGATTTCCTTGAGGAAATCCCCGCAGGAATTGTTGGAAGAAATTCTCAAAAGAAGCAAATCTCCGGAAGAATTTTTGGAGTTAATCTACGGAGCATATAATGAAGGAATTCTTGGAGGAAAGACACGGAATAATTTCTAGAAAAAATCCCCGGAGGAGTTCTTGAGGGATATCTCCGGAAAATACATTGAAATCCCTGAAGGAATTCTTAGAAAAACAAAGAAGTTCTTGATATCCCCGGGGGAATCCTTGAAGTTCCCGGATGAATTCCTGGAGGAAATTCTCGGACCACTTCCTGGAGGAATTCCACGAGCAATTTCCAGACAAATTCCTGGATGAATTCTCTGAAAAAACTCTCGGGAGAATTTCTGGACGAAATCCCCAGAGGATTTTTGAAATGAAATCCCTTGAGAAAACCCGCAAATGAATATCTGGACAAAATCCCAAGAGGAATTCCTTGACGACATCCCCGCAGGAATTCTTATGGGAAATTCTAAAAGGGAACAAATCTCCGAAAGATATTTTGGAGGTTATCCGCGGAGAAATTTTTGGACGAATTCCTGGAGGAATGTCCCGGAATAATTTCTGGAGAAAATCCCCCGGAGGAACTCTTTGGGGATATCAACGGAAGAATCATTGATATTCCCAAAGTAATTCTGTGAAAAAAGAAGTTCATGATATCCCCGGAGGAATACTTGAAGTTCCCGGAGGAATTCCTGGAGGAAATTCTCCAGAAACTCCTCTGGCAAATTGCTCCCAAAAATCCTCCAGATCTCTATTTTTTTCAAAAAAATCCTCCGGGGATTTTATTCGAAAATCCATTAGGAGTTCTTCAAAAATAGCAATTCCTCCTGAGATTTGCTCGAGAAATTTCTTTGGGGATTTCCTCAAGGATTTCCTCCGAGAATATAATCTAGAAATTCCTTCGGAGATTTTTTCATAGTATACCTTCGAAGATTTCCCTCAAGGATTTTTCCGGGGATTTACTTCTGAAATTTATCCGAGAATTTCAAACAGCAATTCTTCCGGGAATTTCAAGGATTTTCGGGATATTCCCGAAGACTCCTTTGGGAATTTGCTCAAGGAATTCCCCAGGAGCTCTCGTTGGATCTCTTTGGGGATTGCACCAGAAATTTCCTCCAGAAAGCCCTCTGGGAATTTCAAGGATTCCTCCAGGAATATCCCCCAACATACATTCCGAGGATTTTCTCCAGGAACTTCTTTCAGGAATTCATCCATGGATTTACTGCAGGCATTTCATCCTCTGAGGATTTCTTATAAAAATTCATGAAGAAGTTCCTTCGAGGATTTTCTCCAGAAATTCCGTCGGAGACTTTTTCAGAGAATTTATCCGAATATTTTTACCAGGAATATCTCTAGGGAATTGTACCAGAAATTTTTCCGGAGATTTCATCCAGAAATGCCTCACTGGGGATTCCGTCCAGAAATGCCTCACTGGGGATTCCGTCCAGAAATTCATTAAGAAATTCCTCTGAGGATTTTTTTTTTCAGAAATTCTTTCGCGGATTTTTTCAAAGAATTTCTCCAGAGACATCCTTCAGGGATTTCTCTAGGGATTTGAACCAGGAAATCTTTCGGGGATTTTTACAGGAATTTCTCCTAGAATTTACGCAGGAACTCCTCTGAGGATTTCAAGGATTCCTCCAGCGTTGTCCTTAGAAACTCCTCCAGGAATTTTCTCCAGAAATTTCTAAAAGGATTTTCAATAGCAGGAATTGTTTCGGGGATTTTCTCAAGAAGCACCACCGAGGATTTTCTCCCGCAACTCCTCCTGGGATTTCCTCCAGGAATTCTTCTATGGATTTCGTTCATAAACTCCGCTGGCGATCTGCTCCACGTATTCCTCCGGGGATTTTCTCCAGAAATTTCTCCGGAGATTTTTTCCGAGTACATCCTCAAAAAACTCCTCTAGCGGTTTTTTTTTCAAAGAATTCCTCCGAAAGTTTTCCCCTAGAACTCTTCCAGGGATTTTTTTTTCAGAAATCCCGCAGGAGTTCTCCAATAGCAATTCCTCCGAAGATTTGCTCCAGAAATTCCTCCAGGGATTTCCTCAAGGGATTCCTCCGATGATGTTATCAAGAAATTACTCCGCAGGTTTTTTTCATACAATTCCTCTGGGGATTTCCCCCAAGAATTCTTCCGGGGATTAACTCCTGAAATTTCTCCGAGAATTAATAGCAAATTTTTCGGGAATTTCAAGGATTTCTCGGGATAGTCCCCAAGGGGGGGAATTTTCTCCAGGAATTCCCCAGGGGTTTTCTAATAGTAATCCATCCGAGGATTCAAACAGAAATTCTTCCGGACTTTCCTCTAGAAATTGTTCCAGGAATTTCCTCCAGAAGCACCTCCAGAGATTGGTCCCGGAATTCATCCGTGGATTTCCTCTAGAAACCGCTCTGGCGCTTTGCTCCACGAATTTATCCGGGGATTTTCTTCCAAATTCCTCAGGGGATTTCATTCAGACATTCTTCCGGGGATTTCTTCCAGGATTTTCTCTGGGGATTACGCCTAGATTCATTGGGGATTACCCCTATTCATTGGATTTATCCTGGAATTAATCCGGATATTTCTCCCCAGAGTTCCTCTTCAGGTTCTCACAAGGATTTCCTCAGGGGCCGAGGGTTTTCTTCAACGATTTCCTCCAGATAGTCCTCCGAAGTCTCCAAGAATTCATTCAGGAATTCTTTTGGAGCTCTACCAGGAATTCCTTTAAATTTCCCTTTTAATTTCTCCATAAGTTTCTCTAGATTTCGTTAAGCATGAATTATTCCGTAATTCCTCCAGGATTACCTGTTGGAGATAAATTAGGATTTTGTCCAGAATTCCTCTGTAGGTCCTTCAGCAATTTTTCCGAAGTTCCTCCTGAAGATTTGAAGGAACTTCGGAGGATATGCTGGATAGAATCCAAAAGAATTGCAAAAAGAACTCCAGATCTCCGGAGAAACTCTAAAGAAATTCTTGTAGGAACTCTAGAAAAAATCCTAGAGAATATCCAAAGGAAATCAGGGAGAAACTACAAAGCAATTCCTGGAGGAACTCAGAAGACGTTGCTGGAGAAACTCCGGATGTGTTTCTGGATGAACTCCGGGATAATTGCTTGACAAACATCAAAGAAATTCCTATAGAAACTAAGAAGAAGCAAAGGTATCAAATCCTCGAAAGAATTTTTATAGGTAATCTATGGAGAAATTTTTAAAGGAATTTCTGGAGAAAATTCCCGCAGAAATTCAAGGTGCAATTTTCAGAAAAGCTCTTGGGTGAATTCTCTCCCTAGAAAAAATCCCCGAAAGAATTTATGTACCAAATCCCAAGAGGAATTCCTGGACAAAAACCCCGCAGGAATTATTAGGGTAAATTCTCAAAGGGATCGATTCCCCGGTATATTTTTTGGAGGTAATCTATGGAGCAATTTTTGGAGGAATTCCTGGAGGAAAGTACCGGAATAATTTCTCGAGAAAATCCCCCGGAGGAGTTCTTGGAAGAAACATTGAAATCCCCGAAAAAATTCTTAGAAAAAAAAAGAAGTTCTTGATATCCCCGGAGAAATCCTTGAAAATCTTGGAGGATATTCTCGGACCAAATCCTGGATGAAATTGCCGGAGGAATTTCACGAGCAATTTCCAGATAAATTCCTTGATGAATTCTCTAAAAAAAATCCCAGCAGAATTCCAGGATGAAATCCTCGCAGGAATTCTTGAGGAAAATTCTCAAAGGGATCAAATCCCCGGGGAATTTTTTGGAGGTAATTTACGAAGCAATTTTTGGAGGAATTCCTGGAGGAAATCCCAGCAACAATTTCCGCAGAAAATCCCCGGAGAAGTTTTTGAGGGAAAATCTCCGAAAGAATCAATTAAATCCCCGAAGGAATTCGTTTAAAGTAGTTCTTGATTTCTCCGGAATCTTTGAAGTTCCCGGAGGAATTTCTGGATGACATTCTCCGACCAATTCCTTGAGGAAATCTCCTAAGGAATTCCTGGAGGATATTCCCGGAGAAATTCCACGTGCAATTTTCAGAGAAATTCCTAGATAAATTTTCCGAAAAAATCCTCGGGAGAATTCCCCTGAGGAGTTTGTTTAATGAAATTCCCGAAATTATTTCTGGACAAAATCTCCAGACGATTTCCTGGAGGAAATCCCCGCAGGAGTTCTTGGGAGAAATTCTCAAAGGAAGCAAATCCCCGGAAGTTCTTGGGGGATATTTCCGGAAGAATAATTGAAATCCCTAAGGGAATTCTTGGAAAATAAAAGAAGTTCTTGATATCCCCGGTGAAATCCTTGAAGTTCCCGGAGGAATTCCTGGAGGAAATTCTCGGACCAATTCCTTGAGGAAATTTTCTAAGGAATTCCTGGAGGAAATTCCCTGAGAAATTACACGTGCAATTTCCAGATAAATTCTTGGATGAATTCTCTGAAAAAATCCCCAAGAGAATTCCTGGACGAAATCCTCGGAGGAATTTTTTTTATGAAATTCCAAGAGGAAATCCCCGAAAGAATATCTGGACTAAATCCCCAGAGGAATTCCTGGATGAAATCCTCGCAGGAATTGTCGAGGGAAATTCTCAAAAGGAACAAATCCCGGAAGAGTTTTTGGAGGTATTCTACGGAGCATTTTTTTGAAGGAATTCCTGGAGGATAGCCCAGGAACAATTTCTGCACAAAATCCATGGAGAAGTTTTTGGGGGATATCTCCGGAAGAATCATTGAAATCCCCGAAGGAATTCTTGGAAAAAAGAAGTTCTTGATATCCCCAGAGGCTTCCTAGAAGAATCATTCCCGAAGGAATCCTGAGGAAATCCCCTAAGAAATTCCTGGAGGAAATTCCCGGAGAAATTCCACGTGCAATTTCCAAATAAATTCCTGGATGAATTCTCTTAAAAAATCCTCGGAGAAGTTTTTTTATGAAATCCCAAAAGGAAATCCCCGAAAGAATATCTGGACAAAATCCCCAGAGGAATTCCTGGATAAAATCCTCTCATAAATTCTCGAAGGAAACTCTCAAAGGGAACAAATCCCCGGAAGAGTTTTTGGAGGTATTCTACGGAGCATTTTTTGAAGAAATTCCTGGAGGATAGCCCAGGAACAATTTCTGCAGAAAATCCTCGTAAAAGTTTTTGGGGGATATGTCCGGAAGAATCATCGAAATCCCCGGAGGAATTCGTGTAAAACAGAAGTTCTTGATATCCCCGGAGGAATCCTTGAAGTTCCCGGATGAATTCCTGGAGGAAATTCTCGGACCAGTTCCTTGAGGAAATCTCCTAACGAATACCTGGAGGAAATTCCCGGAGAAATTCCACGTGAATTTCCAGATAAATTCCTGGATGAAGTCTCTGAAAAAATCCTCGGAGTTTCTTTTATGAAATCCCAGGAGAAAATCCCCGAATGAATATCTGGACAAAATCCCCAGAAGAATTCCTGGATGAAATCCTCGCAAGAATTCTGGAGGGAAACTCTCAAAGGGAATAAATCCCCGGAAGAGTTTTTGGAGGTATTCCACGGAGTATTTTTTGAAGGAATTCCTGGAGGATAGCCCAGGAACAATTTCTGCAGAAAATCCCCAGAGAAGTTTTTGGGGGATATCTCCGGAAGAATAATTGAAATCCCTGAAGGAACTCTTGCAAAAAACTAGTTCTTGATATCCCCGGAAGCATCCTTGAAGTTCCCGGAGGAATTCCTGGAGGAAATTCTCGGCCCAATTTCTTGAGGAAATTTCCTAAGGAATTCCTGGAGGGAATTCCCGGAGAAATTCCACGTGCAATTTCCAGAATTCTCTGAAAAACCCCTTGGAGGAGTTTTTTTTATGAAATCCCAAGAGGAAATCCCCGAAAGAATATCTGGACTAAATTCCCAGAGAAATTCCTGGATGAAATCCTCGCAAGATTTTTTGGAGGTATTCTACGGAGCAATTTTTGGAGGAATTACTCGAGGATAGCCCAGGAACAATTTCTGCAGAAAATCCCCGTAGAAGTTTTTGAGGGAAAATCTCCGGAAGAATCATTGAAATCTCCGAAGGAATTCGTTTAAAGTAGTTCTTGATTTCTCTGTAATCTTTGAAGTTCCCGGAGGAATTTCTGGAGGACATTCTCCGACCAATTCCTTGAGGAAATCTCCTAAGGAATTCCTGGAGGAAATTCCCGGAGAAATTCCACGTGCAATTTTCAGAGATATTCCTAGATAAATTATCCGAAAAAATACTCGGGAGAATTCCCCTGAGGAATTTGTTTAATGAAATACCCGATTTTTTTTCTGGACAAAATCTCCAGAGGATTTCCTGGAGGAAATCCCCGCAGTAGTTCTTGGGAGAAATTCTCAAAAGAAGCAAATCCCCGGAAGAATTTTTGAAGGAATTCCTGGAAGATAGGCCCAGAATAATTTCTAGAGATAATCCCCGGATGAGTTCTTGGGGGGAATTTCCGGAAGAATAATTGGAATCTCTGAGGGAATTCTTGGAAAATAAAAGAAGTTCTTGATATCCCCGGAGGAATCCTTGAAGTTCCCGGAGGAATTCCTGGAGGAAATTCTCGGAACAATTCCTTGAGGAAATTTTCTAAGGAATTCCTGGAGGAAATTCTCGGAGAAATTACAAGTGCAATTTCCAGATAAATTTCTGGATTAATTCTCTGAAAAAATCCCCAAGAGAATTCCTGGACGAAATCCTCGGAGGTATTTTTTTTATGAAATTCCAAGAGGAAATCCCCGAGAGAATATCTGGACTAAATCCCCAGGTGAATTCCTGGATGAAATCCTCGCAGGAATTGTCGAGGGAAATTCTCAAAAGGAACAAATCCCCGGAAGAGTTTTTGGAGGTATTCTACGGAGCATTTTTTGCAGGAATTCTTGGAGAAGTTTTTGGGGGATATCTCCGGAAGAATAATTGAAATCCCCGAAGGAATTCTTGGAAAAAAGTAGATCTCGATATCCCCGGAGGCTTCCTTGAAGAATCATTTCCGAAGGAATCTCTGGAGAAATTCTCGGACCAATTCCTTGAGGAAATCCACTGAGGAATTCCTGAAGGAAATTCCCGGAGAAATTCCACGTGCAATTTCCAGATAAATTCCTGGATGAATTCTCTGAAAAAATCCTCGGTGAAGTTTTTTTTATGAAATCCCGAGAGGAAATCCCCGAAAGGATATCTGGACAAAATCCCCAGAGGAATTCCTGGATGAAATCCTCGCAGGAATTGTCGAGGGAAATTCTCAAAACGAACAAATCCCCGGAAGATTTTTTGGAGGTAATTTACGGAGCAATTTTTGAAAGAATTCCTGGAGGAAAGCCCAGGAACCATTTTTGCAGAAAATCGCCGGAGAAGTTATAGGGGGATATGTCCGGAAGAATCATCGAAAGGAGGAGTTTTTTTTTATGAAATCCCCGAAAGAATATCTGGACAAAATCCCCAGAGGAATTCCTGGATGAAATCCTCGCAGGAATTGTCGAGGGAAATTCTCAAAACGAACAAATCCCCGGAAGACTTTTTGGAGGTATTCTACGGAACATTTTTAGAAGAAATTCCTGGAGGATAGCCCAGGAACAATTTTTGCACAAAATCCGTGGTGAAGTTTTGGGGGATATCTCCGGAAGAATAATTGAAATCCCCGGAGGAATTCGTGTAAAAAAGAAGTTCTTGATATCCCCGGAGGAATCCTTGAAGTTCCCGGAGGAATTCCTGGAGGAAATTCTCGGACCAGTTCCTTGAGGAAATCCCCTAAGGAATACCTGGAGGAAATTCCCGGAGGAATTCCATGTGCAATTCCCAGAATTTTCTGAAAAAAACCCTCGGAGGAGTTTTTTATGAAATCCCTAGAGGAAATCCCCGAAAGAATATCTGGACAAAATCTCCAGAGGAATTCCTGGATGAAATCCTCGCAGGAATTCTCGAGGGAAATTCTCAAAAGGAACAAATCCCCGGAATATTTTTGAAGGTATTCTACTGAGCAATTTTTGAAGGAATTCCTAATGGATAGCCCAGGAACAATTTCTGCAGAAAATCCCCGGAGAAGTTCTTGGGGGATATCTCCGGAAGAATCATCGAAATCCCCGAAGGAATTCGTGTAAAAAAATAGTTCTTGATATCCCCGGAGGAATCCTTGAAGTTCCCGCAGGAATTCCTGGAGGAAATCCCCGGAGAAATTCCACGTGCATTTTCCAGATAAATTCCTGGATGAAGTCTGAAAAAATCCCCAGGAGAATTCATTTTTCTAATGAAATTCCCAGAGGACATCCTCGGAAGAATATCTGGACAATATCCCCAAAAGAATTCCTGGATTGTCGAGGGAAATTCTCAAAGGGAACAAATCCCCGGAAGATTTTTTGGAGGTAATTTACGGAGCAATTTTTGAAGGAATTCCTGGAGGAAAGCCCAGGAATTATTTCTGCAGAAAATATATGTCCGGATATGGGATATGTCCGAAAGAATCATCGAAATTCCCGAAGGAATTCGTATAAAAAAGTAGTTTTTGATATCCCCGGAGGCATCTTTGAAGTTCCCGGAGGAATTCTTGGAGGAAATTCTCGGATCAATTCCTTGAGGAAATCTCCTAAGAAGTTCCTGGAGGAAATTCCCGGAGAAATTCCACGTGCAATTTCCAGATAAATTCCTGGATGAATCCGATGAAAAAATCCTCGGAGGAGTTTTTTTTTATGAAATCCCAAGAGGAAATCTTCGAAAGAATATCTGGACAAAATCCCCAGAGAAATTCCTGGATGAAATCCTCACAGGAATTGTCGAGGGAAATTCTCAAAGGGAACAAATCCCCGAAAGATTTTTTGGAGGTAATTTATGGAAGAATTTTTGGAGGAATTTCTGGAGGAAAGCCAAGGAACCATTTCTGCAGAAAATCTCCGGAGAAGTTTATGAGGGAAAATCTCCGGAAGAATCGTTGAAATCCCCGAAGGAATTCGTGTGAAAAAGTAGTTCTTGATATCCCCGGAGGAATCCTTGAAATTCCCGGAGGAATTCCTGGAGGAAATTCTCGGACCAATTCCTTGAGGAAATTTCCTAAGGAATTCCTGGAGAAAATTCCCGGAGAAATTCCACGTGCGCTTTCCAGATAAATTCCTGGATGAAGTCTCTGAAAAATCCCCAGGAGAATTCCTGGACAAAAAACTCGGAGGATTTTTTTTCAATGGAATTCCCAGAGGAAATCCCCGAAAGAAGATCTGGACAATATCCCCAGAGGAATTCCTGGACGACATCCTAGCAGAAATACTTGAAGGGACCAAATCCAATTTAAGGAGGAATTCCCGGAGGAAAGCCCCGGAACAATTTTTGCAGAACATCCCCGGAGAAGTTTTTGGGGAATATCTCCGGAAGAATAATTGAAATCCCCGAAGAAATTCTTGGAAAAAGTAGTTTTTGATATCCCCGGAGACATCCTCGCAGGAATTTTTGGGGGAAATTCCCGAAGGGGGCCCTTCCCTTTTGGAGGAATTCCTGGAAAAAATCTCGAAATCTCGAGAATAATCTACTCTTATTATTTCAGAGTTTTCGATTAGTTACAAAACAAATCAGATAATCACAAATAATATCTCAAGAATATAACGTATTGAAAAACAATTTTGAAGTTATCTCAAACTTTCCCGAAATTTTCAAATATTACCAATTGACACCAAAGAATTTGATACTACTTCCAATTATTCCATTGGGCACATAACTAATTGCAAAAACTATGTTTTCACATGAAATTTAGAAATATGCAATGAATTCACCGAAATTTTCAAACTTTCTTCAATGGAACAAAACTATCCCAGGAACACCAAGCACAAAAAAGTAATTTAAAGATGTTGCGAAAATGTTACGTTATTTACAATCACTTCGATACAATACAAATATTTTTCCAAGACTCTCACGTAAACAGAAAATATTTCAGAAATAATTCTAAGAATTTCTGAAAATGTTTTAAACATTTCCTTATAACAAATAAATTCTCAAAAAAAATTTTGCATTCACAAATAATTTAGAAATAATTTCAGAATTCTTTCAAAGGTCCCTCGCATAAAAATATAACATTGCGGAACACGTTTTTGTCTCAAGCACTAAAATACCGATATTTACTAACTCAAATATTATCTTATATTTTCAAACATTTAAAGATAAAAAAATTAATCTTCCAACACTCCTACGCGTTAAAAATATATATTAAAAAAAACCAAAGTTTGCAACATTTTTCAAATATATCCATTTGATCTGCTAAGTATCAGAAAATCGTATACCGTAAAACGGGGTAACTTTGATAGTTTTTTCGAAGAAAACTTGAATATTTATGCATGCTGTTTCAAAGAATTATAATTTATATTTTTAAAACAAGTACTGGCATCCTACCCGACTAGAGGCTTGTAACAAAAATATAATATTTTTTTATCAAAATATGATATGCATATCATATTATGATATAATTTTTTTAGGCTCCGTTATCCATAGAACATAATAAGACAGAAATATAACATAATGTGTTTTATTTCCCTTTAAGATATTTTTTTGATCATTTTTAACAACTTTATAACAAAATAAAAAGATAGTTATGCATTTCAATAATATACAATACAATCGTACATCAAACAGTATTATAATTTTGATACTTTGTATCAAACATTATAACTTGATTTGATATGTTTTTGATAGAATTAAAACACATTTTGTTATGTTTATGTTACGATTCATACACTTTTTGTTATAATTTAAATTATTTTAACAACATCCTGCATCAAGTTTGTAACAACCTTTGTTCGGAAAATCTTATAACATAATAACATATGCTGATATAATTTTGTTATGTACCCTTAGTCGGGTACCTATCGATTGCTGTTGATAGATTGCCAAAAGATTTATTTTGAATGGATGTATAATTTTTTATATAATCGAAAGTCGGTTTTCTGTTTTGGGGTAACTTTGATAATGGAGTATGCATCGAACAAAATTGAATGAATTACAGTCGACTCTCCACATCTCGATGTTCTACATCTCAATATCTCTCCCTATGTCGATGATTGCTTCGGTCCCTTCATTCTGCATACGATTTCGCTCTCCATATCTCGATATCCTCCCTATCTCGATATCTCCATATCTCGATGTGATCCTATTGATTGTTTGTTCCCAATTTTCTCTTCATATGTCGATATGAACATAATCAAAGGTTACTAGACCAGATTTAAATGATTCAAAACTATTTGGAAACTCGAAATGAAGTTTGTTTGTTTATTATTTTCCTAGTAACGGATTGATTTTCAATCTAGTGTTCATTAAATTAATGTTCTTTGTCTCGATCTCTCCCTATCTCGATGGTCCCTTCGATATCGAGATGTGGAGAGGCGACTGTACGAACATTTGTAGGGCATTGCATACCTATAGGCGTTTAACGTTATTTTGAAATTTCTGACTTAGATTACAAAAATGGTCCCAGTTTGTGAAAATGCTTTTCGCTAAGAGATTTGAGACGGTATTCAAGTTATATGCTGCCAAATATAAGTGGCCAACTATTCAAAAGTACATCAAATAGTGATCGTAGAACAGATTGTTTGTAAGCGTTTTGAAAATGCTAAAATTGTGTCAATTTTTAATATTCGTGTAAAAAGCCTCAAATGGTCTCGATTCAAATGAAAACAGCTTTTATATGGAGTGACATACTAATATTCTTCAGTTTTGCATTCGTTTTGCTTAACCGATTAACAGAAATTATGATATTTCGTTTAGTATGTGGTGGGTTACGCACTGTCAAAGTTACCCGCATTATCAAAGATACCCCGTTTTACGGTACATAATCAATATCAGAATTTAAAGATATTGTTTTCCTGAGTATTTAAAAATTATCTTATAATTTAAACAATTTTTTAATCCCTACCAACAATCTCTAAACTTATCGCATTTTTACCATGACCCCACAGTTATGGATCAAATAGTGTGGTGTCCAACCTATAAAATTCAATAAAACGACATGGAAAACGTAAAATTGTAATTTAAAAGCATGAATTGAATCATTTCAAATTGGAACTTCGGTTAGTAAATTGTTTTGAGTGTAATATTTACATAGGATTGCATAAAAATTAAAAACTGTATCGGTTTCTGAAAACCATATTATGGATCAATTTTCATATTATGGATCAAATTGTGACATATTACGGATCAGTGCGCAAAATCAAGAGATTTTCAACTCAATGCATCTGTATTGCATGATTTGGCGAAAGTTAACAATGTGTCACATATCACTGCAAAAAATAGCTGTGTAAGAGCTGGAAACAAGGGTGAAATTCCCTTTTTTGTGTGATACTGCATTGTAGTTACTGAGACATGAACTGTTTTTGCTCCACATCAAGTTTTCCACTCATGTTTGTCTGCTAAATAATGAAATGTACAAACCTTGATGTTTTATGAGTTTTATTTTTAGTGCTTTTGTCTGAAAATGTCGAATCCAATGCTTAAAATGGCAGAAATCTACATTCTTTGGAAGTGATCCATAACCGTGGTAAACAATCATTTCCTGGTCCATATTATGGATCACTAGTTAGAAGCGCCAATATTCGATATTTAGAATCAACAATCAAGAAAAATGTTTTCCATAGATGAATTCATACTAAATCGAAGCGAACGAGCATGTTTTATGCTATAACATTTGAATTTTACCACCTGTGGGAGCTTATGAATGCTGACGGCATTTCTTACAGAAAACGACCATATAATGGTAGCTGTGTGGTACCAACTAAACATTTGTCAAATACACCGTTATTTAGCGGTTGAATATTATGCTTAACATTACAAATGGTAGAAGACAAATAGTATAACATGGGAAAAATATGTTTCACGTCAACGTTTATGTTTTGAGCGAGTTATCCGATGTTGAACACCAAAGTGATCCGTCACTGTGGGTGATCCGTAACTGTGTGGGCATGGTAAATAATTTTATTTCACACAAATATTCTTTCAAAAAATTATTGGAAACTTATTTCAAACCTGCCCAATGCACACATAAATTCTCCAAACCAGTTGCGTATTAATAAATAAATGAGCACAAATATTCTCCTGAATATATAATATATTTGCAAATAAGCCGGTTTTTCAATAAATTGACTATTAATATTTTAAAAAATCAAAAAACGGTGGTTAGTCCCCAAAAATTGTCAGTAAAAAGTTATGCTCTTTAGGTTAGTATTCAAATTTGGTTGATGCCTGAACTATGAAATCTTCACAAAATATTCTAAGAAAGATTTCGAAGAGCTCCTCGCTTGGAAATTACGATATTCTGAGTAGGCTTCGAAAAATTCTATTCCAATCGCTGAAAATTTCAAAATCCTCTCTCGCGCGAGAAGCGTGACCTCAGACCTTAAGAGTAATGATTGGTCGATAGTTCTCATTGTAACTTGTCACCCTTTTTGTATATTGGTTCTACTTCTTATTCCACTCCTCCAGCAGCTTTCCTCTGTACTCCAGATCTTGGCTATCAATCGGTGCAGACAAGTAGCCAACTTGTCAGGGCCCATTTTAATACGTTCCGTTTCAATATCATTCTTTCCAGCCGATTTGTTGCTCTTGAGTTGTTTGATAGCATCCCTAACTTCACTTATCAAGATAGTTGGAACGTCTACCACATCCTCCGTACCAATGAAACCGTTAGTCCTGCTGCCTTGGAGTTTTGTCTCTTTCCCATTGAGCTGTTCATCGTATTCCTGCTTTCATCGTTCAATCACCTCACGTTCGCCCGTCAAGATACCTCTTTCCTTATTCCGATACAGCTGCTTCATCTCTTAGCACTCCAACTCTTGTAATTGCTTTTTATCTAGGAACAGACTGGCTTTGCTTCTGTTTGTATCGTTCCACATTATGACTGCTGCATTCATCTCGTGAAAAACCGTCGACATTCCTCGTCGAACCAACCGTTACATCGCTTTCCTTCCACGAACGGCACCTTCTGCTGGGTTGTTAATGGCTGCTGAATAACACTGGTTGGGTGGGGCTGTAAAAGCTGTGCCCAGCTCGTGTATGTTGCCGTAATTCTGGTAGCTGGTAATCATCTTTATACGTATGTGCAACCGATCACTTCCAGCAAATCCCCTGCAGCGCTACAATGCCCAACTTGCGGACCCACAATAAAACGGAAATAATGCGGGAGTTCCCAAGAAATTGAGAGATTTACAGTTCTATGATTCCAGTTTCCAAACCGTTAATCTGTTTTCTATCCCTGGGTCGATCTCCATGCCGATTGTTCCGTTCAGAATTACGTTGTATGCTTCCTGTACCGATAAATTTTACGACTGGCTTGTAGAGTCCTATGCTGGCCCGAGGACGAAGATCAGCCACCCTTACTCCATGTCAGACGTTTTTGAGAGTAAAATTGATGATCAAGCCTCTTTCCGCTGTCTTCCTCTTCAGGCAAACGAAAGCCTCCTCTAATGCCTTCGATTCCAATGAGGTCGCTTTCGTCCGCAAAGCCGAATACCATAGCTGGCATAACACTTGAAAAGGGCCTGATTGCAAAATGTAAAAAAATTCGATCGTTTACTATTCTTATCAATATCTACGTATATTATCTTTGTAAATTATCTTGAAAATGCAAAAGGCATTTTAAGGGTGATTTCGGGTAAATTATAAAAGAACCTATCTGCTCATGGAATACCTGGAAGGGCCTAACTGAAAATTGACATCAAAACCAGAATGGCCCTCTTGTACTCATTCTTTTTTATCTCTCATTTTTTCAACATTTTACGATTATTTTGCATTTTTCTTACATAATCGTTAAATGTTACTCAGGGATTTAAAAGGCCTAACTCAATCTATGCTGAACCAAAGCGCCGAACTGATTAGGAGAATCAAAAAGGGTCAATCTAATAATATTGGAATTGGTATTGATTGAACCCATGACCTTCTGCTTATGAAACAGAAGCAGTAGCCACTGGCTACCAACCCCGTCAATGTCTGTTCATATTTTAGTATTGAAAAAAACTAAAACATTATTATCTATGCATTAAAAAAACAAATGTATTTTATAATGCGGTATTCAAAAGACTAATAGGAAAAACTTAAACAACAATTGCTTTTGGTCCATTGTCAGCTTTTCAGGCAAATCCTGACCTTATATACTTATCCCAACCTTCACCTCCGTAACACTTAAGTATGAGGGTGTCGCTGAGTTGGTGGCCCCTCTTTATGGAAGGGCTACGTTAATATTTCCTTCCCCTCTCCCAAGTTACGGTAAAGATGGGAGTGGCCGGATATAACGATATTCATGCTTTAGGTATTGTTGTGCCTAAAAGCTGAATTGGATTATTACCAAAGGGATCATCCAAATATGACGTCCTCAAAGCGTAATATTTGTTGACACTTCACGATGCATGGGCAGCAACAATTCAAGTAACAACCGGATGGACCCAGAAAGAGCTTTCTCCGTGTCGGAAAGTATGGCAGTTAAACATTGAACTTTGAATATGCTTTGCATTTTTGAATCCCTCTTTATGAATGAAAAGCAGGGTGATCACATGAACATTGTTAAGAAATTATTCATTTTAAACGATATTCTGTACTACATACAATATTACATATTACACGGGGAAAAATGCGGCACTCCAAACAAGGAAGAAGAGTCATGATTTCAGGAGGAACGTGTATTTTTATGTTATGAAAATACACCACGACTAAAGGTAATAAAATCATGAATCATTTTACCGTAACGCAGGCGTTACTTTTTAAATTTTTAGCGTAGAAAAGTCTCAACTTAAATCATGAAATCATGAAGCATGTATGCAGGAACCATGAATGAAAATCATGAAAACATAAGCACTATTCATGGATTTTGTTACCTGTCATTTATTATTTTTATTTTTGATATGAAAAATGGAAATTTTGATCATGAAATCATGAAGCAGGAGCTTAAATCATGAATACAGTTTATAAAACATAAGCACTATTCATGAATTTAGATACTTGCCATTTATGAACAATTTGAAATCCTTTTCACACACATTTCACTCGAAAAAGACCTGAAAAGACCATCGAACGCAAAGATCGCTTTGACTTAGATGAAAAGGGCTTGTTTACAAATTTCATAACGCTGAAAATGACTATTTTTGATACCCACCCACCCCCTCATAATGCTTTTTGTATAAACATTGTACAATATTTGTATGAGCTGTAACATCTCAAGAACACCCACCCACCCCCTTCAGCGTTATGAAATTTGTGAATGGGCCCAACAAGTGACAGTTAGATTTGTGTAACGTCTTGAAAAATATTAATGCTTTCATGCAGAGGCGCATCCACGTTGAATACCATGGGTAGGACAAACGTTAGCATTTTTTTTTGTGCACAGTGAATCTAAGAAAAAATATAACCCTGAGCTGAAAATTGAAAGTTACTATATGTAAGGGGCTCAAACACAAAGCGGTGTAAGTGCCATTTTGGTCATTTTGAGTTAAGTTGAGGAAATTCTAATTTTTTTTTGTTTTTTTTTCTTCGTTAGAACAATATTTTCAGGTGATTTTTCTGCTCAAATAAAAAATAACATAAATCTTGGAATACTGGTTTGTTTTTTGATTCCCATATAATTTAGCATAAAAGTAACAATTGCTGAACAAAGTTCCGGGTAGATTAACACAAAACTAGTTTTTTTGTCACTGACACCCCTTTTCTACTAACCCATCATTTTCATGCCAGCCTCTACCACAAGGCTAAGAAAACTTTTCGTCGGGCTGGTAGCGACTGAGTGCCTTAAAAATAGGAAATGAAAGACCACTTGTTTGACTCTTCATAGCATCAGAACATACATTTCTCTGAGATCTAAGATTTTTTTGAGAATTGCTTGTGACATTACGACAAGTATTACTGTATGTTTTTTTATGAATTTTTTAAAAAGTTCATTTAGTTATTATTTCCCAAGTAATTTCTCCACGATTTTTTCGGGAATATCTCCAAGCATTTTGTTTAGGATACCTCAAGAATTTAATCTGAATTTTGGAACAGCAATTGAATTGGGCTTGAGCTCGAGCTTGATTGGTTGCCCGTGGATGCTACTCCAGTATCGCCAGATCAGCTGCACTTACACAAGGAACCAAACGAATCAAGTAGTCAACAGACACACTCAGTGTATAAGTGCTGGTGATCTTCTATTTTTAGGCAACAATGGCGCCTGTCACGTCCGAATGCAGAATTGATTTTGCACTAAACTGGCTCCCGCGTAGACCGTATATACCACTGCGTCTACGCCAGTTCATGCGGGAGTGTATGGATTGGGGGAAAGGCATAACAGAGAGGTTTGCTTTTGTGGTGAGCAGACTGCCTATGTATCAGGCGTAAGGGAAGGCATACTATTATGATAGAAGAATGGATGCGTTAGAGAAATGGTTTCTTATCCGTTTCTGGTTCTAGCGTTTGCTATGAACGAACAGTTTGAGTATGATAGTTTTAAGAATGGAAGATAGAAGCAAGTGAGAGATACAACTACAAAGTATGAGGAAAGGGACGGGCCAGGAATTGAACCCATGATCTTCTTCTTATGAAGCGGAAGCGGTAGCCATTAGACCACCAACCCCGTCTTTTGATTCGAAATCGTGAGATGAATTAGCAACAATCATCAACGACGCGTACAAATTTCAATGACGACCTACTTCGCCTTAATAGAATTTCCTATTAAATGGTCAACTGTGAATTATTAAGGAAAAATTTGAATGTATGTGGTCCATCACGCCCGACAAAACTTAAAGCCAACAAACTGTTTACTTTACTGTTTACTCATTATTAGTTTAAAATAATGAGAAATTGCTGATGCAATTTGTAAGGAATTATTTTGAACAGCACGAAATTTTTAAAACTAAGGCAGTTCAGCCCAATCTTCCCTTTCGGTTACAAACTCAGGGAGCAAGACCAACGAAAATTACTCACCTTACAGCAGCACAGCTATACACACTGCCAGTTCACATTGCGACGATAATCGTCGGGCGAGAAGGACAGAACGACCGCACAGACAGCTTCAAAGGTAAACACAGTTTCTTATCAGCAGCAAGCACGGATGGATAGGTACGACATTAATTTCCATTCTCGATGCAACTGGGTGCTAATGCAATCGAATCGCGTAACTAACCGTGAGCAGCGTGAAGGATAGCAAACTCTTGCAATTATTCTCTGAACGCTACTACCTATTGTATCGTTTGTGGGTAGAGTCAAGCGAGAGAGTAAGATCAACGAGATTCCTCAACTGATAATGCTCTTGTTTGCCCGAGCAGAGGAAACCTGTTTGCCGTCCGTTTGTTTACTCTCGAAGGGTTTATTGTGGACCAATTCGCTGGCATCCCACAAGAAAACTTATAAATCTACGATAATGACGATGGCATGTTCCACCTGCTCAGTGAGGATCGTCAGCAGATCTTGATAGCGATCTAGCAGCGTCAATAGCTAGGGATTTGAGGAACAATATTTCCGAAATGTGATGGGTCGTAATCTTTGAGGACCAGATAAAGCGGCAACGAGCAATCGTTTATTGCCAATATTGTCGAACAAATGTCTGATAAGTGAGTTGGCTCCTCAAGGTAACGGCAGAGAGAAGTGGCCATTATCAGCTGGTGGCAGAGCAATCGCAATTGAATTACTATGGAGATGAAGGAGTCCATGGACGTAGCCAGCAGAGTTAGGAGAGTAGGTTGCAAAATCTATTGCATTTCTTTATCAGTGTCATTTTAAACAATACATTAATTTTTCATACATAGGAGTTCTGTGTTAGGTAACACTGTGGTTCTAATTTGGTTAAATTAAATCAAGCTATTATTATCATTTCCTTAACTCATATTACATTTAATTTCCCGTATCAGTTCAGAATTAAAACAAGGGATTTAAATTAACCTGTTTATAGGAGAAAAAAATCACGTATCAATTAAACTTAACCTAACTTAACCTAGACTAGAAGATTGCAACGATTTTTGCCTAAAATTGATAATAATTTTGTTCGATATTTGCTCCAATGTTTCAACATTGGATACCCATTAGTACTATTAGAACTATACCGTGCCAAACGAGAGTACGATGCACACTGATAAGATCGAACATTATTTCAACTGATTACCCCCTGTTGGAGTACGGGGTTCGCCAAAGATCCGAAATATCCGGTAGCTCTCGAACACGGAGCTCTTTTCGACAATCAGAACACCACGTGGTGCCCGGAACGATAGAAAGGGGATAGGGGTTTTCACTTTCCTGCTACAAAGCGACGACAACGTGCGTTCTATCGAAGAGCTATATTTCAACTGATTGTTCGATCTGATCTGCGCAGAGATCTTCTATCCTATAGCGTGGTCAATACGAACACTGGAAACAATGTGTTCGGTCGGATGTTTCACTCGTTAGCCGAAGGATAGTGATAGAGAAGCTAAATCATCTTACATCTAGCTTACGTACATGTGGGTTACAGGGTGGGAACTAATAATTGCGCATAATTTGATACATTTTACAATTCGATAATGCCTTAACATATGCCGGCCCCCGTTGAAAGGGTCGACTTTCAACCGATGAACCATGATGAACGATACTGCAGTTTGTCCTGTTTTGAAGTCCGCTGTAGTCTGCCACTTCGCCGCAGGGTTCCAACACTGGCCACACTGCCAGTACGATGCAGGCGGCTTGCCTTTCAGGGATTGATGATCATCAGGGTTGGGCGTACTCGGGGTTGAAGTAGCCATCACGGAGCCAGGACATGCCGGAGGACAAAAAATTCTTTAGGCTTTTTGAAAATTCAATAAAAAACTAACTTACACGGTCGGAGGCCCTAAGGCCTCCACGTTGCGCAATGCCGTAGCAATGCGATGGAAGGGTTCAGTCCTCTGAGCTTGGATTGGTTGTGTCGACGTCATCTTCTACGGGCCTGCGTAACGGTAGAACGCATATCTTCGAAATCGATCGGGTAAACTCCCCGTCGGCGGTCCGCACGATGACTACACGGATGTTGTTGTCCGAGCCACGGCAGACGCGAATGACACGGCCGTACCTCCATTTTAAGGGTGGAAGGTTATCTTCCTTGATCAACACCAGGGTGCCGACCTCTATATTGTTGCGCTGCTGAGTCCATTTTGTTCGTGGATGGAGCCCTGATAAGTAGTCGGTAGTCCAACGCTTCCAAATGCGTCGGAGTAATTCGGTATTTGCCTGCCAGCGGTCGAGACGGTTTCTTGGAACCTCTGACAGATTGGGTTCCGGAAATGATGTGAGCGGACGATGGACAAGGAAATGTCCCGGAGTCAACACTTCCAGATCATTGGGATCGGCAGAGAGCGGAGTCAAAGGCCTAGAATTAAGGCAAGCTTCGATTCGAGCCAGTAGTGTCACAAACTCGTCCTGAGAAAGCACCGAATTTCCTATGGTAGCCCGCAGATGCTTCTTAAATGATTTCACCGCCGCCTCCCACAAGCCCCCGAAGTTAGGGCTGCGGGGTGGGATGAACCTGAATTCGGTACCGTCGTCTGCGCAGCTGGCAATTATCTCTGCTTGATGTTGCTGGTCGTAGAATTGTTTTCGCAGTTGTGCTAGTTCTCTTGCTGCTCCTTTGAAATTTGTGGCGTTGTCGCACTCGATAAGCCTAGGCTTACCTCTGCGAGCGACAAATCGATGCAATGCCGCGAGAAAAGCGGCGGTACTAAGGTCGTAAACGAGTTCTACGTGGGCTGCCTTAGTGACAAGGCAAACAAAAACAGCCACGTAGCACTTCACTGGAGGGGCCCTAGGCAGCTTGCGAAAGTGGAACGGTCCACACAAATCTACGCCAGTGTTCAAAAACGGCAGAGTCAGCGTGACTCTCTCCGGGGGTAAGTCCCCCATTAGTTGCTCGAGATTTGTGGGTTTACAGCGGAAGCAGTTTACACAGGAGTGCACCACCTTCCTAGCCAGATTACGAATTCGCAAGGGCCAGAATTTCTCCCGAACACAGGCTACCAGAAGCTGTGCGCCAGCGTGAAGATTTTTCAGGTGGTAGTGAACCAGAACGAGTTCTGTTAGTTTGTGGCGTGCTGGAAGGATCATAGGATGTTTTCTATCCTCGGAGATAACTGCGTTCCGTAAACGACCACCAACACGGAGGATTCCGTCAACCATGATTGGTGCGAGATTTTTCAAAGCTGAGTGCGAACCAACTTGTCCCTTCGAAGTGATTTCGAAGATATCCTTTCCAAAGGCTTCTTGTTGAGCGATTTTTACTAATGTTATAGTAGCGTTGTTCAGCTCCAATGTGCTGAGAGGTCCAATCTTCCGATCGGTTCGATTTCGAGGAGATGCATTGTGTACGAATCGTTGTAGAAAAGCTACTACCCGAACCAGACTGGAGAACGATGAGCGAGAATCGAAGATTTCGTTGGGCTGTACCGCTTGCACTGGCAATGAAACAGCACGTTCTTCAAAAGCGGCAGTAGGAAGATCCTCTGGGATCGGACGATTGATGGGCGGCCAGAAGCGAGACGGTTGACTAAGCCATTCACATCCATTCCACCAAACTGACGTTTCCTTCAGCTGTGCGGGGCTCATACCACGCGAAATTATATCCGCAGGGTTTTCTGAGCCAGGTACATGAGCCCAAGTTCCATGGACTGTGAGGCGTTGAATCTCAGACACGCGATTCGCCACGAACGTTTTCCAGCGAGCAGGTGGCGATCGGATCTGACAAAGAGCTATCATTGAATCAGTCCAGAAGAAAGGTTTCGTTTTCAACTCGATGCTTTCGGAAACCTTGTGGTAAAGATGAGCCAGAAGAAGAGCTGACGATAGTTCGAACCTCGGTAAAGTCAGCGTAGTCTGCTTTTTAGACTTCCCAGTCGGTGCTACTTTTGATTTGGCAGCCATTAGTCTAACTGAGATGGTTCCGTCACTCGATACAGTTCGCAGGTAGAGGCATGCGCCGTATGCCTTCTCTGAAGCGTCGCAGAATCCGTGCAACTCTGTCAGGACAGGATTATGGGCGTATGCTACCCATCGCGGAATGGAAATTGATGTGATGTCTTCTAAGCTGTTCCGGAACTCAGACCAGTACTGCTGTTGCTCCTGAGTCAGCGGCTCATCCCAAGAAAAGGTGGTCTGCCAGAGAGATTGTATGAATATCTTGGCCAGTACTACGATCGGACCCAGCAATCCGAGCGGCAGAAAGAGTTTGGCAGTATCTGATGCCACGATGCGACGAGTGATAACGGCTTCCTTGGACCACTCTGGAACTGCGTAGCTGTACGTGTCGGTGGATGGATTCCACTGAATGCCGAGCGTTTTAATCGGAGATGAGAGCGAGTCCAAAGCAAAGGACGACCGTTTGTCACGTAATTCGATAGGAATTTTCGAGAGAAACGTGGAAGAGTTAGATGCCCACTTTCGAATACTGAAACCAGCCGATTGTAGTAGCTCCAACAATTCACTACAAAGTTCAGCTCCTTCTTCATCGTCGTCGACGCCGGTCAACATATCATCCACATAAAAATCTTTGCCCAAAATTAACGATGCCAGTGGATAATCGTTAGCACCGTAAGTCACTGTTACTAGTTCGAAAGTGCGTAGCGGTTCAGAAGATGAACTACGCCAAAGGATGCGCTGTAGTTGATAATCCGACGGATGAATGCGTATTTGGCGATACATCTTTTCGATGTCTGCAATAATGGCGATCTTATGCATGCGAAAGCGAAGATGAATAGCGAAGAGATCGTCCTGAACTACAGGACCCACCATCAGCGCCTGATTCAAAGAAATTCCACTGTCGGTTCGACAGGAAGCGTCGAAAACGACCCGAAGTTTAGTGGTTGTGCTGTCCACTTTCTCTACTCCGTGGTGAGGTAGGTAATACGCTGGACCAACAGGCGATGAATTCAAATCCACCTCTTCCATGTGACCCAGCTGGTGATATTCATCGATAAAAGCTGTGTACTCTTCTTTTAGCTTGGGATTCCCATCGAGACGACGTTCCAGAGCAAGAAATCTTTTAGTAGCAATCTCTTCTGAGCTACCTAGTTGGGCCAAAACGGACTGATGCTTGGGAAGAGTAACAACAAACCTTCCCGACTCATCTCGATAGGTGTGAGCAGTGAAGTGATCTTCACAGGCTACTTCCTCAATGGACTGAGTGCTGTTTGACCAGCACGATTCGATCTCCCAGAAACGAGAGATTAACTTATCGAGAGGTTGTCTACTGCATACATGAGCTACCTTCGGGACCCGTTCAGGTGGGCTGGAACCGATTTTTCCCGATGCAACCCAACCGAATACAGTGTTTTGTAGGATCGGTCTTTCAGGACCCAGCTTGGTGAATCCTTCTAGCAGTAAATCGTAGTAAAGCTCCATGCCAAGTAACAGATCGATGGGACCTGGCTCATGGAACTTAGGGTCTGCCAAAATGATATTCGAAGGAATCGTCCAGGGCGAAGAATCAATTGACCTGTTGGGAAGGTCCCTAGTGATCTTCCTTAAAATGTGACAGGGTTGTTCAACAGCAAAGTCTGTGCAGTGAGACTCCATCCGAACGAGAACAGCGTGAGAAGAAACGATTGCAGAGTTGCCTACGCCACCGATTTCCTGATGGCACTGATAGCGGCGCAACTTCAATCGTTGGACGAGATTTTCGGTGATGAGGTTCAACTGCGACGCTGGATCTAACAGTGCTCTGGCCCACTGAACGTGACCATTTGATGAAAATACTTTGATGATCGCCGTCTGAAGCAAGACGGTAGCTGGAGCGCTTCTTGGAGCGGCGACGACTGTGGTGGACACGAGGCTAGAGGCGGAGGACGAAGGCTTTTGGGTTTCTGACGAGGACGACGACGACGGATTCGATTGCGAAGAAGACTGGTTTGAGATGGTTTGACTCTCCGGAGGAACCGGATTTGAGCGAGGAGCGATGGGTTTGCTGGGAGCGGAAGGACGATCATTCGATGTTTGATGGAGCATAGTGTGGTGCTTCTGGTTGCAGACTCTGCAAGTACTAGACGGACAACTGCGAAGCATGTGCGACGGAGAGAAGCAATTTATGCAGAGGTTCTTCTTCTTGACAAGGTCGAAGCGTTGTGGGACTGACAAACCTTGGAACGTATCACATTTGAATGGCGAATGTGGAGATTTTGAGCAAAATGGACACGAGCTGGTCGCTGGACTGGTAACGGTGTGCACGGTGTTGATCTTCGATTTCAGCGGCCGATGTTGATCCATTTTGCTGAACTCTGATGACTGCGATTTGGACGGTGGCAACGACTGCAAAACTGACAAGTGACCATGGAGAAACGTGATGAGGTCCTTGTATTCCGGGACCTCCGTCGATCGGTAATGTGATTCCCATTGCTTCAAGGTAGAGGGGTCGAGGCGACTACAGACCATGTGTGCTAAAATAACACTCCAATTCTCCGTTGGGAATCCCATCTTGTCGATCAAGCTTAAATTCCGTTCAAACTCACTGACCAACCGCAACAAAGAATCGTAGCTTTCCTTTTTCATCGGTTCGATCGCAAAAAGGGCATCGAGATAGGTTTTCAGAATTAGCTTCTTATTTTCGAACCTTTTCACCAGAAGCTGCCAAGCGACCGGGTAGTTAGCCGCAGGGAGCTCGATTGATTCGACAACCTTCCTCGCATCTTTAGTTAGGGAAGCTACGAGGTACGAGAACTTGTCAAAGGGCGTAAGTTGCTGATTGGAATCAATGAGCGATTTGAATGAATCGCGAAAAGTGATCCATTCCGAAATGGTGCCATCAAAACTAGGGAGTTTAACTTCAGGAAGTTTGACGCGCGAATGTTCGGTAGCCTGAGGAATTGGGTTTGGGGGATTACCGAGCTGGAGTTTTCGAATCTCGTTTGTGAGAAAACTGGAGATCAAAACGTAATCTAATTCGAACCTTTGATGGATGAGACGATGCTTTTCGTCGACTGCATCTTGTTCATCATCATCTCGAGCTCCACCCCTGATTGACCCATCATCTTCGACGTCTTCCAACACCTCAATAGCAAGGCGATTAGTTTGAAAATCCTTGAAAAGTCCCTCAATTCGCTGCTTCCATCCCTCTAGTTGTCCGCTGTGCTGTTCACTGTCATACCCATCCATAAATTGCTTTGCATTGGTTAACGTGTTCGTGTAGAACCGCTCCAAGCGATAATACTCACGCAATCCCGGCGCCATTTTCCACAGCGACCAGCAGCCCAAAATCTCAAAAGGTGATGAAAATCACTCGAAATGCCAATTCTTCTCACCAGAGCACACTAGCTACCAACTAGATTGGGATGAAAACATCGACTTGCAGACATAAAGCAACAAATCTATCACGTGGTTTGCCCAATAAAACACGTACACAAATCGTTTTATTTGCTCCAAAGCTTCACACGCATGCAATGATTTACTCACGTGCTCAGCCGATCAATAGCTACCATCGATGACGTCAAGCCTTGGTGGTTGTCTCGCGATGAATAGATTGCACATCTATTGTCCGATCAGCACAATGCCGACCCAAGCCTAGCCTCTCTCTCGCGCCACACAGGAAGATGAAACTCGAAGAAATTCCAGAACTATTCCGATTGCACTATCACCGAATCACGGCCACACAACACAATAGCAGCGACACTCTCTTCAGCACTTTTGTCCGATGCTCGGAACACAATTTGCTAACTTAGCACACACGCGGCGAAATGTTCGAGAACCAACGACACGAAAAATCACTTTGGGAACAATCGAAATGCACAAAAACTGCGCGTGACTGTCCGAATTAAGTCACGGCGCAATCCGGCTCGAAGGACCAGAAATATGTTGGAGTACGGGGTTCGCCAAAGATCCGAAATATCCGGTAGCTCTCGAACACGGAGCTCTTTTCGACAATCAGAACACCACGTGGTGCCCGGAACGATAGAAAGGGGATAGGGGTTTTCACTTTCCTGCTACAAAGCGACGACAACGTGCGTTCTATCGAAGAGCTATATTTCAACTGATTGTTCGATCTGATCTGCGCAGAGATCTTCTATCCTATAGCGTGGTCAATACGAACACTGGAAACAATGTGTTCGGTCGGATGTTTCACTCGTTAGCCGAAGGATAGTGATAGAGAAGCTAAATCATCTTACATCTAGCTTACGTACATGTGGGTTACAGGGTGGGAACTAATAATTGCGCATAATTTGATACATTTTACAATTCGATAATGCCTTAACACCCCCTTTTTCAGCAGTCCGCGCACGTCTACGTCGTCCATAGACCAATTCAAACAGCAACAAGCAAAGATTTGAATGCAACTGTTGCGGAGGTTGTGTCCGAAGAAACGCGCTCCGCAATCGCCAAGCTAAATAAAGACCGAATTATTCTGCCCTTAAGTCACCGTTCGGCCTCGCAGGAGAATTGTCTCTCTATCTCCCGAGGGAGTGTATTTATAGCCACTTTAAACTTGAAATATCTTACTTCCGCTCTCAGGCCACACTTCGATGCAGCGAAGTTGCTCCACTTTTAACCCTTTGTCTGTGTTCTGGGTTCAATATGACCCCAGAGCACTTTGAAGGGCTGTAATTTAATTGTTTTTGTTAGTGAACCGATTCCTGAAATCATTTCACATGTTGATGGATAATCGCGAGTTTTTTTTTGTCTTCTTCGCATGATTGTTTAAAAGTATAATAAAATTGGGGCTTTAATGTGATTTTTTTTTTACTTAATTCGTTTATTTGGAAGGCTTAGGTGCCGTAGGGCATAGGTTCCCAAACTTTTCGTGTACGCGACCCACCTAGTCATCAAGAGAATTTCTCGCGACCCACCAGTGAAAAATTGTGGAAAAAAAATGAGTTTCGTACTTAAATTTTCGAGATCTTCAATTACATTGTCAGGAAAGTGATAGACATGCAATCTATAAAATTCATGTTTGCATAGTCAAAGTAAGCACCACTGTTGTTTTTGATTGATTTTCGTTATTGTAAAGATAAACAACGAATTCTTTTAGATTTTCTCGTCACAGGCATCTAGATAAAGGTTATGACCAACTTTCTACTTTGAAATCATTTGCTGAAAATTGTAATAAAAATGATGAAATTGTAAATGGTTAAATTAATTAACTCATTACACGTGGTAAAAATGAATAAATTATCGGTGGAACTATGAAAAAAATCCACGTGATCGGCAGGGATTCAAAGCCAGGACTCTTATACGCTAGATGAGTGCTTTACCAACTGTAAATGGTGCATATTTGAAACTTTTTCGTAGTTAGAGTAAGGTGGGGCAAAAGTTCGACCTTAGTGGTATAATCAAAGTTTCCAGGAAACCAATATCAGTTAAAACAAAACAAATACCATACAGTGAACCTTCAACATATTGGCTATAATTTTGCTGAACAAACTTGTCTCAAAATATTTACTCATTTTTAGTTATAACAGTTTCAAAATTGATTGTCTTATTCGAACTTTTGCCCCTCCGGTGGGGCAAGAGTTCGAATCTAGTGTGGGGCAAAAGTTCGCTGGCTAAAACACAAAATATCGATCCTTTTATGACAGGCATACCTTACACCAGCCGTAAACTTAAGTTTAACGAAAAATACACACTACATTTTCATCAAATAATTGCCCAAAACCGAGTTAATTGTATTGTACTCAAAAATAGCAGTTTTTCGCAAAACTAAGTGGAAATGTAAAATTTTGGTGACAATTCTCACACGATCAGACAAATTTAACTAAATTTGAAGATAATATATGGATTTTAGGCAATTTGCAAATTTTTCCGTGATTTTATACATGAGTCGAACTTTTGCCCCGCTGATTCGAACTTTTGCCCCACTATGGGCCAAAAATTGTTTTCAAGCATTTATGCAAAAACTAATACACCTCAAAGCAACCTTATGATAGGCCTAGAAACGCCCTTACATAAAATATTGAAAAATATTGTATCTTCAATTGGTTCCATGCAACGAAAGTTTGACCAAAAATTACAATATTCACGTCGAAAAACAACAAATAGCCATAACTTTTCCAAATCTCAATCGATTTTTATGATATTTGGAGTGAAAGTCTATTACTTGAATAGCATTCGAACCACCATGACATTAATAAGATTTGTTTTAAATTGAGCTAAAAATCTTAAAAAGAAACTCTTACCCCACTCGAACTTTTGCCCCACTTTACTCTATACAAATTTGAACAAAATGACTTCATCCAGTAAATATTGTTTGATGGTAAAACTAATAAATTTTTCAATTATTTTTGAAAGATATATAATATTCAGAAATTAAATAAAAATGCGATGTTTAGTTTCCTCAACTAAAACATTTCACACCTATCGTTCTTTATAATTCTTGTAAGAATATTACACACGCTATGGTTGTTGCTTTAAAATCAATATATTGTTATTTTTTTTTTTTTCAAACTAAGATACTGCAAATTATCGAGAAAAATAATCACAATCTGTTATCATGAAGTTTACTGAATCAATCTCTGAATATTTTGCTCTTCTTCTTCTTTCTGGCGTTACGTCCCAACTGGGACAAAGCCTGCTTCTCAGATTAGTGTTCTTATGAGCACTTCCACAGTTATTAACTGAGAGCTTTCTTTGTCGATTGACCATTTTTGCATGTGTATATCGTGTGGCAGGTACGATGATACTCTATGCCCTGGGAATCGAGAAAATTTCCTTTACGAAAAGATCCTCGACCAGTGGGATTCGAACCCACGACCCTCAGCATGGTCATGCTGAATAGCTGCGCGTTTACCGCTACGGCTATCTGGGCCCCTAATATTTTGCTCTACGGAATGCAGAAAGTTTGGTCTCGTAATCCATTATGATTCCAATCCCAAGCAAATTGAAAATTCAAGAGATTCTTCAAGAGCCGTGAATATTCCTGACTGGTGCAATATCAAACATTTGAAGCATTGATTGAAAAAAATAAATAATGTGTCCTGGATGTCAAGCTCAAAACGAAATTTTCTCGCGACCCACCAGAAACTGTCCCACGACCCCCCAGGGGGTCGCGACCCACAGTTTGGGAAACTATGCCGTAGGGCATAACAGAGCCAAAATATTTTCTTTTTTTACATTGTTTACATTTTATTTATTTTAATAACTTTGTTAGTATGGGGAAGTTTTAAGGTTAGTGAATACAATTTATACAACAGGAATTGAAAGGATTTTTCGGGATTTCTTAAGCTATTTAGATTTCTATGTTGATGGGACAGGATATCCAGATCTGTAACGAAATTAAACAGAAACGGTTTGTGGGAGACACGACGAGAAGAGGAGAAATTGAAGGGGAAAACGAAAGACAGGGAACGAACGATAATCAAATTCGGATATTGATACGCTTCAAAAACAGGTAAATAAAATTCATATATTCCAAATCAGGGCCTTCCTTAGCCGAGTGGTTAGAGCTACAAAGCAAAGCCATGCTGAAGGTGTCTGGGTTCGAATACCGGTCGGTCCAGGATCTTTTCATAAAGGAAATTTCCTTGACTTCCCTGGGCATAGAGTATCATCGTACCTGCCACGAATGCGAAAATGGCAACTTTGGCAAAGAAAGCTCTCAGTGAATAACTGTGTAAGTGCTCATAAGAACATTAAGCTGAGAAGCCGGCTCTGTCCCAGTGGGGACGTTAATGCCAAGAAGAAGAGAAGAGATATTCCAAATCAAGGCCCGCCAAAACTTCCCTAACATGTTTCTGCTGTCTTCCTCGGATCCGGAGAGTTTCAGTCAGATCAGATCTGATGCTACGATGCTCACCGCATCCCCATACGACATGTTCGATATCCTGGTAAGCCACGCCGCAAACACAGAGATTGCTTTCTGAGAGCCCAATACGGTGGGTATGCGCGCTTAACGAATAGTGATTGGACATAAGCCGACACATGACACGAATGAAATCACGGCTCATGCCCAACCCCTTAAACCATGTTTTTTTCGACACCTGTGGAAATATGGAATGCAGCCATCTACCCATTTCTCCGTCTCTCCATTTCTGTTGCCAGCTGATCAAGGTCTCCCGACGGGCCAATGCAAAAAATTCATCGAAGGCGATTTGACGCTCGTAAACATCGCCTTCTTTAGCGCCTACCTTAGCCAGAGAGTCCGCTTTCTTATTGCCCGGAATGGAGCAATGGGAAGGGACTTAAGCTAGGGTAATAGTGTAAGAGCGATTTGACAAAGCACTCAATGCTTGGCGTATTCTATTCAGGAAGTACGCTGAGTGCTTCATCGGCTTCATTGATCGAACAGCCTCCAGAGAGCTTAGTTAGACTGTCGGAAAAAATGGAGAAGTGCTAGGGTGGGAGAGAACTGATGTACTCTAAGGTGTAATGTATAACTGCTAGCTCAGAAACATATACAGAACATGGCTTTTGAAGCATGAAGGAGGCGCTATGAAAAACATTGTAAACACCGAAACCAGTGATATCATCCATTTTTGACCCATCAGTGAAGAACTGTCGGTTCTCGCTGACATGCCCGAATTTACTTGCAAACATGGGAGGGATAAACTTTGAACGAAAGTGATCTGGTATACCATGGATATCTTGCTTCATGGACAAATCAAATACTACAGTAGAACAGTCGAAGTCTAGGAAGTTGTCACGATTGGTGTTAACCGAAGATGGGCTGACCTCCAGCGTCATGTACCAGTAGTACACACTCATGAAACGAGTTTGAGGGTTATGTTCAAGCAGCTTTTCGTAGTTTTCAATAACCAATGGATTTAGAATCTCACAACGGATAAGGAACCTGAGTGTTAACTCCGCGAAACGATCTGTCAGGGGCTGTACTCCTGCAAGTACCTTTAAACTCATTGCGTGAGTCGAGTTCATGCATCCGCTGTATCTTCAGCATATGTGTTTTCGCCGCGGATTGAAAACAAAAGCTACCATACTCTAAGACCGACAAGATAATTGTTTGGTACAGCTTGATCAGATCTTCCGGATGGGCTCCCCACCATGTTCCGGTTATAGTTCGCATGAAGTTGATTCGTTTTTGACATTTCTGTGTCAGATACACAAAGTGTTTCCCCCAGGTGCATTTGGCGTCGAACCAGACCCCAAGATATTTAGAAGACATGCTATGAGTGATTGTCTTACCCATGAGTGTAAGCGGAAACTTGGCAGTTTTGTGTTTCTTTGAAAAGACAACCATCTCAGTTTCCTCCGCAGAGAATTCGATACCCAGCTTTAAGGCCCAAGTAGACAAATTGTCCAGAGTATCTTGTAAGGGTCCTTGTAGTTCAGGTGCTGTTGATCCTGTGACAGAAAAAACACAGTCATCTGCAAGCTGCCTCAACGAGCAATTTTCCATGAGACAGTCATCAATGTCTCTCACATAAAAATTATAAAGAAGGGAACTCAGACATGATCCCTGGGGAAGACCCATGTAGCTAATTCGTGAAACTGACAAGTTGCCATGAGCAAAACTCATATGCTTCTCGGAAAACAAATTGTACAAAAAAATGTTCAAAATTGATGAAAGGCCACTTGCGTGGAGTTTGTTGGAAAGGACATCAACACAAACTGAGTAAAAAGCACCCTTAATATCTAAAAATACTGAACCCATCTGCTCCTTTGGGCAAAGGCAAGTTGAATTTCTGAAGAAAGCAGCGCAAGACAGTCGTTCGTTCCTTTGGCTCTGCGAAAACCGAACTGCGTATCTGACAGCATGCCATTCGATTCAACCCAATTATCCAGTCGAAAGAGAATCATCTTCTCTAACAACTTGCGAATACACGACAACATCGCAATTGGACGGTTCGAATTATAGTTCGACGCGGGTTTCCCGGATTTTTGGATGGCTATTACTCTCACCTGCCTCCAGTCATCCGGAACAATGTTACACTCCAGAAAGTGATTAAACAAGTTCAATAGGCGCCTCTTTGCGACGTCAGGGAGGCCCTTAAGCAAATTGAACTTGATTCGATCCATTCCTGGAGCGGAATTGTTACATGAAAGGAGAGCAAGTGAGAATTCAACCATCGAAAACGGTCAATCCATGGCGTCCCTATCCACCGTAATATCTCGACGCACGCGATCAACAGGAACGGAATCCGGACAAACTTT
This sequence comes from Aedes aegypti, assembly GCF_002204515.2. Classification (NCBI taxonomy): domain Eukaryota; kingdom Metazoa; phylum Arthropoda; class Insecta; order Diptera; family Culicidae; genus Aedes; species Aedes aegypti. The sequence goes on from NC_035107.1 coordinate 3,857,363, forward strand.
CTTAGCGAAATCGATAATCCAGGAGAGCTCTCTCAATCCTCATTAACTGACGATGTATTACGCATTCTTCTTCCGACGGTCCAAAGCGTTCTCAACGAGGTCTCACGCGATAATCCTTCCACAAAATGACGCCAATAACCGCTCTTCTTCGCTTTAACCAAGCTTTTAAACTTGCGTTCAAGGGAAGAATAGCGCTCATAGTTGTCAATTGAACCACGTTTCCGAAAGTCTTTAAACGCGGCGGATTTCTCGCGATAGAGTTCCTTACACTCGTCATCCCACCACGGATTGGGAGGCTTCTTACGAACCGACGGACCTGGCACAGGACGGCGTTGTGCTTGAAGCGCGCTGTTGAGAATCAACTCGGATAAAAATCGATACTCTTCCAACGGAGGAAGTACTTCTACCGCTTGTTCTCCATCAATGATCGTTTCCGCGTATTTTCCCCAGTCAATGTGTTTCGTGAGGTCGTAGGCGAGATCGATGGATGGAGACTGTTGTGTTTCATTGGAAATTGAAACTACGATCGGCAAGTGATCGCTACCATGGGGATCCTGGATTACCCTCCATGAACAATCCAGCGATAATGAGCTTGAACATATTGAGAGGTCTAAACGGCTATCCCTAGGACTTCCTTCTTGAGCTGGAGGTGCCACTCGTGTAACTTCCCCAGTGTTGAGAATTGTCATATTGAAGTCGTCGCAGAGGTCATATATCAACGTTGATCGATGGTCGTCATACGGTTCCCCCCAGCCGGTTCCGTGGGAGTTGAAATCCCCAATGAACAACCGTGGCTCTGGCATAACTGAGCAGATATGAGAGAGATCTCTGCAAGATATCGTCGATCTCGGAGGAAGATATATGGAGGCGACACTGAGGCTTTTGCCACGGATAGTCACCTGACATGCAACGACTTCAATGCCTGACATCGGCGGCAGATCGACTCTGTAGAACGAGTGATGCTTTTTGATCGCCAAAAGCACTCCTCCATATGAGTCGGATCGATCCAGGCGAATAATATTAAAATCATGGAAAGGAAGGGCCACATCAGGTGTTAGCCATGTTTCTGATAACGCAAAAACATCGCACTGTAAATTACTAACTAAAAATTTAAAACTATCTAATTTAGGCATTATACTACGACAGTTCCAGTGTAGAACAGAAATCATATCTTCGACCTCTGTGGATAATTTATCCATCAAAAGATATGATCGTTGCAAGGAGGGGCATTCTAGAAGCCAGCTGCTTCAAAAGAGGAGTCACACATGGAAGCAATCCTTTGACAATGTTCTTCACTGGGTCAGAAACATTGAAGAAATTAAGGATGATATCTACAATGCCAGAAAGCGTAAACATTGAAACGCCCTGAGGTTGTCCTAGGGGCTCCGAATGCGAACTTTCTTTTGGCTGAGCAGTTTGAAATTTTGGGATATTTGGGATTTGAGATTTTCCCGGTAGCTTTCCTCTTGGAGTTTGAATCCAGGAGGTGAAAGCTTTGAGACTTTCGCGACAGACTTAGTATTTTCCATGGTTGGTGGGTCATCACTGCTAGGCAGATTCCGAGGCTTTTTTGTGAGTCTCTGGAGTCTCACACGCTTCCTCGTTGAACCCTTGAAAACGAAGGAAATTCCTTCACCAACCTCAGAGTCGGAGCCCTGATCATCAAGAGACAGAGAAGAGTAGATATTTTGTGATTCAGCAGACGGAGCAGCCTTTTACAACATCTCGGTAAAACTACGCCGAGAGCGCTGCTCTAAAGATCGTCGCTGATGTTGCTGCCGGCGTACGTACGTCGGGCAGTTTTCGAGGGCATGTGGTGGACTTTCGTTGCAATAAACGCATTTTGGCGGTATACTACATCCACCATCCACATGTCTCTCTCCGCAAGAAGCACAGCGAGGTTTATTGCAGCAATACTGGGCAGTATGGCCCAGCTGCTTGCAATTGGTGCAATTCATTACCTTCGGTACGTACAGCCGTACAGGTAAACAAAGTTTGCCGATTACAAGAAAATTCGGCAAAGCAGATCCGGAAAAGGTCACACAGAAGGAGTCTGAATGTGAATAGATCTTCTTTTCTCCCACCAGGGATACGGAATGCAATTGCTTGCACTCTAGTATGGGGACAGATGAGAGAGAAGGGTTTTTGAAGCGACCACAACCCTGCACCAATTTTTCGCAGGTCATACTGCCTTCGGTTAACACTCCCGCAATCTCAACCCGATGGCTTGGCAGATAAGTTTGATACTCACGAGTATAGAGCTCACAGGCCACAATCTCATTGGCCTGTTTACGGTCACTGACGGTGACGTGCAGCTTACCAGAACCCACTGTGTCAATGGCGACAACGGAAGAGAATCGCTAGTCAGATCCTTGCTGATCTGAATAGTGTTCAACCGTTTGCCTTTGGATCGAAAGAAAACAACCAAAGGCCCACCAGAGTCGGGCGGGTAGGCCTTGAGGCGGGGGGACGTCAGAGATGATAGATTAGAGAAGCCTGGCGTTAGTCATCTGAGGTTATTCGAGTCGCAAGCCTGTGTGGATTTCAAAGGAGAAGCGTTCCAAGCTGGACCCAAAATCGATAAAAATTACGTTCGTCGGTAACTCGCAGCATAAGGGCTATCGTGACGAACAGGCTCGTCGTGTCTCGTGATGTCAGGTGAAAAAGGAAGTACTGATGAAGGCGTCGTATTTTATCCATTCAAGTCAGTGTCCAAGAAGTTTGAAGAAGTCGGTGAACCTATCGTTGAGGTTGAGGAGGAGCATCCACGGGTCGAAAGCGAATCATCCGAGGATAGCGATTTCGAAAGTTTCGATGAATAAACGTTGTGTGAAGAAGACGATTACGACACTGCTATCGAAATCGAGGCCGAAGATGAGGTTCATTCATGAAGTGCGACGATCCAACCGTTCCAACATTGGTGTTCCACCAGTGCGGTATAGTGAAGCTACCAGGTTGCCTTCTTCTCAGCAAGATGAGCCACGTACGTATGAAGAAGCAATGCGAAGCCAAGAGCGCCACGAATGGAAGAAAGCCATGGACGATGAGTTTGCATCCCTTCAGGAGAATTCGACATGGGAAGTATGAAGTAACCCTGAAGCGCAGCCTCTACGGGCTGAAACAAGAGGAACGCACTGGAACCAGTGGATATCGGACAAACTGAAGCAGCATTGCAGAATGTCATTCGTTTAACTGTATGTCGACAATATGCTAGTGGCAACTCAGGACAACAATGAATACGAGCAGGTCTACAGCTACCTGTCCAAAAATTCCAAGCTAACGAGTCTAGGAGATGTTCCCAACTATCTGACCATTGCCAGCCGTCGTCAGATGTTCGTTAAAGACGTAGATCCGCCCGTGTATGAAACCAGCGAATCGACCAAATGCTACGAGGAAAGGAAATCAAGCCTTCGACTGCAGATCCATGCCTATACGTTTGGCAAAAAGGGCCAATCGATTTCGTTCATTCTTCTCTACTTCGCTACGATGCTAATCGTCACATACGGTGAAGAGGAATTTACTGCAATTTTCCGTGAACTGCGGAAAATCTTCGAAGTTGCCAACCTGGGGGACGTGAAGCATTTTCTCGTAATTGAATTCGTGCGGAATTCCAGCGGGTTCAATTTGAACCAACAAAATACATCTTGAAGCTGGCAGAGAGACACGATCTGAAGAATGACGAATCGGCCAAAATTCCCTTAGATCCAGCCTAAATACAACAGAAAGAGGAGGAAGATCGTCTGTTGAGTAACGCTCAGTATCTCAGCCTGACAGGAGGTCTGCTGTACGTGTGGAGGTTCATTCGCGTCCGGACATAGCTGTCAGCACATCGACTCTGGCACAGTAGTCAAGCTGTCCCACTCAACTGGATTCGTAGGAAGCCAAAAGGGTGCTCAGATATCTGAAGGCAACATGTGACTATGAATTGAACCTTGGATCGCCAAGCTCGGGATTAGAGCTGTTTGCAGATGCTGACTGGGCCGGCAATCATCGTGACCGGAAGTTAAATACCGGTTTTCTGATTCGTTTTGGAGGTGGTGTTTTCAGCTGGGCGTCCAGAAAGCAAAGCTGCGTAGCATTATCTTCCATGGAAGCGGAGTTCGTGGCATTGGCAGAGGCTTGTCTGAATGGATCATTAAAATAATCAAAACGGCAGCTATTGAAAGCAAAGATAGCGCCACCGTAGCCATAACTGGTACACCTACTCTAAATTCTTTGTGCACCATTTTTTGACCGAATTCCCGACCGAAGTATAAATCTGGCTCGTTTTGTCTTGAGTTCTTCAAAAATGAATGGAGCTCTAGAACTAATGTGAACTTAAAAAAGTTCAAATGATTGGGTTCAAAATAACCCCAAGGCACAGACAGACGGGTAAATGCCCCTTAAGCCTGGCTCTTACCCATTTGTGTCCCTTCTGGCTAACTCTGGGGAGATACAATTGCATTTTTGCATATCATTATCATACACTGCTTGTCCTGTCTCTGATACGAAGGTGCAATTGTGTTGCTGTGCAAATACCCGTCCCCCCTTCCCACAATTATCCACCCATAAATCCGTCACGACTTACCATGGACTGGCAGCAAGATCCGGGAATCCACACCTCTTCGAATCAGATTCTAATTCCGGAACTGGATGCAAAATTGACCAGCAGTTTCGCAGCACCCAAAACAAAGCACTCCTTTCCAGTGGAGGAATTCGAAGCTCAATTTTCTTAATTATTTAACATGAAAAGGCAACACAACTACGCGCGCTGTTGTTGGCCACTGGCCTCTCCTGCCACTTCACCCACGATTCCACACTCACACTACCGATTCCGATTCCGTTCCGTTCTTGTTGTTGTCTCCGTCGCCTTGTTTGGCAGGAGCTCCGCTCCCATCAGCTGTTGCGGGGGACACGAGACAAAACAAAAACGCACTTCTTCACCTTCGAACTCCGTCGTGATCCAATTTATTTTCTTCTGTCGAGCAATACGATTCCCGTTCCTCGAAACTTGCACTCACTTCCTACTAGGATCGAAGGAATTTAGGACCGTTTCGAAACTTTACGGAAAAGGTCACTTCCAAGAAGCCTAGACACCAGCAGCAGCAACAGGACAGAAGAACGACGGAACGGAAGAACCGACCAGATTTTTTTTTGCGCACCACCGACGACGAGAACGAACCAAACACAACGCGACGGAGGAGTAAACTGCGAACTGTGGTGGCGAGCGAACAATGAACCAGAGCTGCCAGATGATTTGATAGAAAATCTGTATCAACGAGGTTAAAAAACCTGTGTCCCATACAAAAAAATCTGTGTCCATACAAAAAATGTTGATAGAAAATCTGTGTTCCATACAAATTGAATCTGTGTCAGAATAAAAATATCTGTGTAATACAGAAAAATCTGTACATGTGGCAGCCCTGCAATGAACTGACAATTCTGGCACGGTGTAAACAAACCGTTAAACGGAATTGTGACAGCTGAAATGTCAGATGGCCACCGTTAATACACGCTCGTTCAGATCTACTCAAAAGTGAGTAGATTTCGACTCACTTTGGAACAAAGTGGAACTGCTCAAAAGTGAGTAAAGCCATTGTTATTGACTTCGCAGCACTAAACCGTAATCGCACCTGCTCATGTGATGCGAAGTTTTCTAGATGCGAAGCTAATGTCAAAGTCGAAACAATGGGACGGCGGCTGTGACGACTTCGGGCGGCTTCCACAGATGTAAATAAGCGGCTAAATTGACCTCTTACACACTAAGTCATTATTGACGAACTTCAATGAAATGTTATGCAGCTTGTGAAATTAATATTTCTGACGTCGACATTTCACTGAAAACTGTTTTATTTTGATCAATTATGATGTGCATTACTCTAATTTGGCAAGGAGTATTGATAATCTTTGTGAAGTCTCATTTATGTTGCTGCATGTGGTGTTAGAAATCAAGAGAGTTTTTAGACTTTGTTCTGAGCAATTTTCTCTCACTGTGTAAATAAGTTCGCAGCTCCAAACAGAGCTGCGATCGCATTCTGGATTTAACCAAAAAATACAATACTCACTTTAGAGTAACACTGTCAAATGTCAAAGTTAGAGTAACACTTACTCACTTCGTTTAATCTGAAATTTGCGAAAGTGAGTAGATGTCACTCACTTCAGAAATAATATTTCGGGAAATAAATTTACTATTTGTATTTATAAATAGGATCAGAAAAAATATTCGAAAGGAATAACATTTATTTCATTATCTCATACATAAATAAAAGTACATGATAAGTAATAAAATTGTGATATTATGTCTAAACTTTCGCTTCTCTGGAACGGATCTCCGAAGGATATAAATCTCTGGGGGATCTATTTACAATGATGTCACGCGGCAACTTCCAGCGGGAAGATAACCTAAGTGTTCGCAGTAAACTACGGGCCATGTTTACCAAAAATGAACGATTTCGCTGCGCATTCTTCCTCTCAATGATCATCCGGTGAAATTTTCTCACTGGAGTTTGATCCGGATGTTTGCTCGAGCCAGTAGCATTTCCGGAAAGACTGAAAACAATTGATGATTAGTTCAATAAAAAAGTAGGACGGTGAAACTTACTGTAGGGTAAGTGTTCCCTTAGTTGTGGGTGTTCCTATAGTTGCGCGGTAGTGCCGTTTTCACTGAATTTATCACTTTAGCTACAGCACCAACACTGCCAATCGACGTATTGGCTTGTTGATATATGGAATAGCTGAAAAGAGCGTTCAAATTGCTTTAGAACTGATGAAATATCACTAAATTTGCTAAAACTTTTCTTACTTGTACCAATAGTTGCGGTAAAGTGTTCCTATAGTGGAGGATCCCATAAGAAAACAACGGATACCGCAACTATAGGAACACAAATTTAAAATATACCGCAACTAAAGGAACCGTGTATCAATAGTGGAGGTATTATTTTTTACTGACATGCCGTGGATTACTGCGATGAAATCATTTTTCTCATTAAGTCAATGGTCGTTACTTCCCCTTACAACAATAATATGTACATTAATTGCGCTTCTTGAATTAAGGCGGTTATATGAAGTTCAATCGTGCTTAGTACCTCCACTATTGGTACATCTACCCTATATAAACTTTTTTCTTGCGGTTGTTCGATCAAAACCAGGACTTGGTTACCTTCAAAAACTCCGATCTCGCTTCACTTGATATCGGGATTAATTATAACAGTAACCATTAATCATCTATTGCACAACTTGCATGATTCGTTATAGATAATTCTACAGATGTTAAGCACTGTTTTATTAGTATAATACATATTCTTACAACGATATTTACTTCTAAACTTGGAAGCCGAAATTTTCACAAGTATTTGACAGTTACAAAGTGAGTCAAATATGTTAGTGTTTACTCAAAAGTGAGTAAGGTCGTTTTCTTTCATGAGTGAGTAACAAGTTACTCACTTTGATAAAATAAAGCTACTCACTTTTGACAGCTATTATGAAAGTTCAAAAGTGAGTCAAAGTTACTCTCTTTTGAGTAGATTTGAACGAGCGTGTTGGTGGAAAGTGGGTGATTTTGTGGAACTAGTGTGGTCTTGATTGTGGAAAAATTGTTCACTCAGAAACACAAGTAGCCACAGAATTACTAAATTTCAGTATAATTTATGACTATTTTCTATCTGCCTCTTTTTCATTCTGCAGGGAATTTTATTGCTGTTTGTCAATTCACCTGGGTTGAAGCATCGCTAAGCTTCAACCCAGGCAAAATAACATTTAATGTAGAAATTCACAGTAGAATGAAAGAGAGGCAGATAGAAAATAGTCATTAATGCATAAACTTCAGTAATTCTGTGACTATTTTTATTTAATTCTGAGTGTTCACCAACACTTTAACATGAAAGTGCCCATTAATAGATACCCATTTTCAGCTTAACTCATTTGACGAATAAGAATTCGTCATCGAACGTCAACATCCCACCGCAAAATCGCTAGTGTTTGGAGGGGATTTTATCCTCCAAATTGCCATATAACCTCCAAATCATCGCCTCCAAGTTAGTTCTAATACCCTCCGTTACATGAAATATGGTGGCGCGTCGATCGTCGCAAGTTTATCGTTAAACAGTCAATAAGGCTAAATGTTTTAGTTCAATAGTTTATTAACATTTGCAAAATATATTTACATAACTAAAAATTGTCGTTTGCCAGACTACTTTAATTGTGATTGTGGTAGTTTTGTAAATCTTATTGACTGTTTAACGATAAACTTGCGACGATCGACGCGTCACCATATTTTATATAACGGAGGGTATTAGAACTAACATGGAGGTGATGATTTGGAGGTTATTTGTTAAGTTGGAGGTTAAAATTACCTCCAAACACTAGCGATTTTGCGGTGGGATGTTGAAGTTTGATCACGAATAGTAGGCCGTGTCGTTGGTGGGGTTCATTATTATGAACTCGTGCACTGGTCCATCGGTCCATGCACGAGTTCACTAATTTGATGTTTGAGCGGTGCCGAATTCACTCGTTGCCATGGTCACGTAAATAACACGGCACCGCTCCAACGTCAATGAGTGAACACGTGCATTGGTCCATTGAAGTTGTCAACAGAGAAACTTCACATTGGCGACGAGAGAACCCAGATTTGCCTGCCATGGCCATCAAACTCGGATTACATAGGAAGAAAACAATATTGATGAAAACAGCTGCTTTCTCAAGAATTTCAATTGAAGTTTGTAACTGCTATTCTATCGAAAATATTGTTGGTTTAGTTGAGGAATAGATTCTCGTGCACATTTTCAACGTGGAAAAATAAATACTCACACGTCAGTTTACATGGCACTTTCATAGAAGCACGCACCTTGCATCCAATGTACAATCCAACAAAATGCGTTACATGTGCGTTACTTGTTGGTTTTGTTAGCTACGACGCCATCCAATATATGGTAAACATGGTGGGAGAATATTTTGGTGGGACAAAATTATTTAGGTGTGAGTCTATTGGAGGGCAAAATCCTCAATAGAAAAATGAAGAAACGTCTTTCCTGATTTAGTATTAGAATACAAATGAATCTTTATTACACAAATGTCAGAATGTATAACAAGTCATGACTAACTACGATCCTACATCCCTCCCTTTTTCTATAACATTTGTCAAATACACCGTTATTTAGCGGTTGAATGTTGTGCTTAATATAACAAATGGTAGAAGATAAATAGTATAACATGGGAAAAATATGTTTTACGTCAACGTTTATGTTTTGAGGGAGTTATCCAACCCCCCCGCGAAGTGACAGATAACGCAATTTTCACGTACCTACTTTCAACGTAAACAATGGGGCCATCCACCGCTGCCGGCACAATTTTTCACTATGGCAGATCGGAATTTCGTTTCGTTGTTGACGGGTGCAAAACAACGAATGGAATGAAATGAAATAAGGGCGAGTCTAATATTTTCGTCTGCCAATGGCAATAAATTTAATAAAATCATCAAGTTTAAGCACCAAATGAACTTAAGAGCGTACCAATTCGTTCGGTGAAAAGATTAAATGACGTGTTAGTGCTTTGTTTTACGGAAAAGTAATCTATAAGAAATTACTTACAATACAGCCTAACTGATTTGTGGATCGCTTTTATGCATAGCATAGCATAGCATAGCATAGACTGACTGTACATGTCAATGGTTGCTACTCCGTGATTGATCGGAACTGGTAATAATTGCACTGCGATCCAAATGAATAAGGGATGGGAGTTTCCGCTTACTCTCGGAGTGCAATTTTAGCAGCTCTAATATTGTTGATCAATAACGGCGCCGGCCAAGTCCTTACAGTCAGTTGGGATGGGGAAGGAATGTTAGGGTGTAATGATTGTTGCTTCTAGAGACCGAGAATACCTCTGCATCTCCACAATCACCACGGGAAGGGTGTTTATTAGTGGAGAAGGAAAAGATCTGGGAGTCACCTTTGGTCGGTGATGCGATCCATGGATAAGGAGAAAAAATATGGTTTATACTTAAAGCAAGTTTTTAGTTTTGTCTCAAACAGTTTTTGGTAGAAGATTTGAAATAAACGTCAACATCTGTAATGTCGAACCATTCAAAAGAAGTTTTTATTAATGGCGAAAAAGAAAATATATGCGTATGTTTTGAATTATATGAAACAGGAATAATGCCGACACTTGTAGTGAAGAACCATACATAGTTTGTTTAAAAATTACATAAAAGTATTACTGAACATTTATGCCTCAAGAAGAAAAGTTTTTGGTAGAAGTTTCAAAATAAACGTCGACATTCATAATGCCGAACAATTCAAAAAATATTTTAAGTAATGTCAAAAAGTTTCTATGTTTATTAGAAAACGAAACGTCTTGCTTGGGCTTTCCAAAACACTGCCCAGCAAAACCCGCGTAACGAAAACCAAACTCCCGGCGTCCCGAAAACGAATCGTCTTGTTTGGGCTTTCCAAAACACTGCCCAGCAAAACCCGCGTAACGAAAACCAAACTCCCGGCGTCCCGAAAACGAATCGTCTTGTTTGGGCTTTCCAAAACACTGCCCAGCAAAACCCACAAACCGAAAACCAAACTCCTTGATTTGTGGATCGCTTTTATGCCCTCAAAAGAAAGCGCTGGCCGTAACATAAAATAAAATAAAATAAAATATTGTGGGCCTCGTGGCCGTGTGGTTAGTGTCGTTAGGCATTTAAACGCACCGTGTCATTAGGTGTGGGTTCGATTTCCGCTTCAGCCATTGAAACTTTTCGTCAGGAATGTTTCTCAACTGTGCCACTGGAGCATCTTTATCCATTGTGTAGTGTTAAGTTCCATTCCGTACAGCTAAATGGCTGAAGACGGTGTCCTTATCTTTTTATTTGAGATCGAATCAAGTCGAAAAGTGATATTTTTTTTATTTGCAGTTTTTTTCTATGCGGATTAGAACACTTTTTCTCATACTCACCACCAGAGGTCTAATTTTCAATCAAATAAGTCTATGAACTAATATACGATGACGTCACGCTGCAACTTTCAGCGTGAAGAAAACCTTTACTGCGGGCGATGTATACTTAAAAATAAACGATTTCGTTGCACATTCATCCACGCATTGTTCATCCGGTGAACATTCGTGTTGGCGTGGATGTCATTTTAGGTGAACATGTTTAGATCGGAAAAAATCAACATGAAAAGAAGACCGTGGATAAATCCATTGGATGAACTATTCAGCTTTTTAAAAGCGGTAATAGCCACCAAAAGTTAGCTTACTTTCTGGTAGGGATCCAACATATTGACGTTTGGCTTTAGTCCGGTCAATTGACTTGTCCACCGGTGTGATAAATTCACTCGGTTAACCCGTATAGGCCTGAGTGAAATCACACATATCTAGTTTATAAAAGTGGTCAAAGAATCTCGGGAATATTCCTGTGGCTGGAGTTATTGCGGTGAATCTCTGGTTCAGGTCAGGTGACAAGGGTTTTGTGCTTCTGTGCCCCTGGAGGAAGGCAAATTTCAAGTCACAGATAATTTCTAGAATCGGCTATAATATGGCCACTATATCAAGAAGTTTTAAGAAAAACGCATCAGCGTAAACCTTCTGATAATCGATTTAGGGGCCTATTTTATAAATCGAGCAGATTCATGTGACTCGTCTGTATTCATTGTCGATCAAAGCAAGCATGCATATTTCAGATGTCACCCGTCGACTCCCATAGTAATCCAGTCACATAGAGTGACAACTGTCGAAAAACTCGAGTGACAGAGCTGAGTCGAGCGAATTTTTCGGTCGACAGTGATTCCTGTCGAGTCATTTTGATCGACTCGTCTTATAAAATAGACCCCTTAATTTAATAATTATGTCAACTGCATTTGATTGATCCTACAAATGACCATTTTCGGGTCCTCGGGATGCCTAAAATTTATGATAAAGTGCACAACTTGTATCTTAACAACTGTGTCAAGCTTATGGGAATGCATTTTAGTGAACTTTTATGTTCGATCTATTCTTTTAGAGATTTGAAACGGTTTAATACCTAACAAATCTGGAGCCGGTTCTTCAGGACATTAAGCCCGAGTGGCCGCATCTGGTTCACTCTAAATGGTGCAAAACTATTAATTTATTATGCTGAATATCAGATCTTTATGATTTATGCAAAATAAAATAAATGTAATTGTAAATAAATAATGATTATTTAGAATGTCCCAAAAAATCGCCTTTTTCTACCCGACTTGACCCAGTGACCCACCGCAATAACTCCGGCTACAGGAGTATTCTCGAGTTTCTCCGGCCATTTCTAGAATTTAGATATGTGGGCCAGTATACTTACAAAAAAATATTTAAATCCGTTAAGTATTCGCTGAGTGTTAAGGGTTTTAGTATTTTTGCTTTCACTCAGGCCTATACGGGTTGAAGAATTTTGACACTTTAACGGGTCACGTACATGCTTTCCACGTGTTTCGGTCAAGTATCAAAATTCTTGGACTGAGTAAATTTAGTGCACCGGTGGATAAGTCCATATCAAGCGACCCAAGTCAAACGTCAGATCACTAGATCCCTTTTTTTAAAAGTGGGCTAATTTTTGGTGATATTAGCGTTCGCAAAAGCGGGATACTTCATCCAATAAGCTTATCTGATTGAAATTTAGACATCTGGCGGTGAGTATGAGAAAAAAAGTGTTCATATCCGCAAAAGAAAATGTACTGCGAGTTGATATGATCTCAGATTGGTTTCAAGCTTATAACTACAGTCAATTTCCCATAAATTGATGATTATCGTAAATATCTAAGGGATGATTCAAATATTACGTAACGAAGAAATTTGCCAATTTAAACCCCCTTCCTCCCTGAAGTAACAGGTTTTATATGGAAAATTTCAATTTATTGTATAGACCGAAACACTACAAAATATCCCTTACCTCCCCTTGTTGTGTAACGTAATATTTGAACGATTCCTAACAAATTTGTCTTGCTTTGAATTGATAAGTGGTCAAAAAATAATTTCGTAAACAAAGGAACGGTTACTATAAGCACCTTCAGCATGCGGACCACATCACACCACTTTTCAAAACTCGCTCGTAGGCCATACAAAATCTTCCCGATAACCATACAAATCCTTTTAGAGAATCGCTATTTGATGATCACTCGTTTATAATGATGTTACAAATGCAAAACAAAAAATGTAAAACTATTTTTATGTCCATCAAGCATAATTCTAGGTTACGCCCTATTTTGAGCACATTCCATGATTTCATTGAGTTTGACAGTACCACGGACCAAAATTTTTCGGTACATTTACGTTGTACTGCAGCTGTCATGATGCTCCCGGGTTGGAGTTATCCGATGTTGAACGCCAAAGAGATCCGTCACTGTGGGTGATCCGTAACTGTGTGGGCATGGTACAATGCAAAATCTTGAAAATGGTTAGGGAGACGTTTTAGTCTTTTTGATTTGACTGCTCTCGATTCAGATTGAAATTGATCTTTTCCTCTTTCTTCGGTATCATATAATGTTGCAGACATCTTAACGTTTCCAAATCGATACTGGCCTAAATTTTTATCTGAAATTCAAATATAATGTCATTTTTTTTTAATAGGAATATATTTAGAAATATAGGTGTACTAATACCTCTTCAATATATATTTTGTCTTTCTTTCCAAAGTACTGTTCTCCGTCGTCGCCAAATGAAGAAACGTCCTTCCTGATTTAGTATTAGAATACGAATGAATCTTTATTACACAAATGTCAGAATGTATAACAAGTCATGACTAACTGCGATCCTACATTTGGCGATACCTGATGCCTCGAATATGCAAGTTTAAGGCTGGTTTGCTACTGACAAGAAAAGGAATCGCCTATCTCGATGCGTGGAAATTTTCTTCCAAGAAATGGTCAAGAAAATCACATTTTTCTGATCGCAGTACGCAGTTATGAAGAAAAGTCACTTCAAAGGGGGCTCCCTGTAGGAAATTTCTTGACCCATTCAGTCAAGGAATTTCTTTACTTTTCTTGAGCGAAACAGCATACTTAGCTTTAGTTTGAAAAAAAAAAATAGCCACGAGTGTAAGTAATCTCTATAATAAAAACTTCACCTTAGAAGGGAAGTTACCTAAGCGGCGGATTCGATCCGTCGGGTCAGGCTGTTGCAAAGTAAGTTCACCTCAAAAGGGAACTTAAGGAAATGAAATGGCTCACCTTAGAAGGGAGCAACCGGGGTGGATACGATCCGTTAAGTCCGGCCATTATTGAAATTTTCGCTTTAGAAGGGAGCTGCCGCAGCGACAGTTTCGAACTGTCGGGTCCGGCGGAAAGTGAATAAAATGCTCGCCTTAGAAGGGAGTCGCAGTTGTAGTAACGGATACGATCCGTTGAGTCCAGTGAAAACTGAAATGCTCGCCTTAGAAGGGAGCAACCCAAACAAAAAGCTTGAACTTAATTACACAAAAAAATCACCAGGGTATGCTAAACAGTTGTTGGTCTACTAGTTTTAGCAAAACAAAACAAAAACTGCTACAAAAGGCAGTAGCTAAAACAATGGATTCGATCCGTTGCGTCCGATAAAACTATAAACAAATTCGTGCAATTACAAAAAGGTCGCAGCAACGCTTATGATAAACAACTACTTTACTAAAGGAGTCCTACAAACTTTTTAAATGTGCACAATTCAATTAAAATTAAGATTTCATTAATATGTTTGCCTGTTAAGCTATTGATTTGATGTTGCCAAAATTTCTGCATTTTCTGTTGAAGAAAAAGAGATGTGGTAGTTTTGTAAATCTTATAGTAGGCCGTATCGTTGGTGGGGTTCATTATTATTGAAGTTGTCAACAGAGAAACTTCACAGTAATGAATATATAGGAAAAATGTTTTTTATTAGAATTTTTACAATTTGTTCATCATATACGCTACAGCAAGTCAGAATTAGCTAATTTAATTCACAAAGTTTTAACAACGCCTGCCAGCATGTTGAGATTAAGAATTGAAAAGCTTTATAAAATTAAAAGAGGAAAGTATAAACAAATGACTACACACGACGTAGTACATTTATGGTGAAGATGAATCGGAACCAAAACTGAAATTTTCAAGACCACAATCCTGTAGATAGAAACATACAATAGATTTGAATGAGCGGAAGGCGAAGTAAAGTGCTTTTGAATCGAGGTAGGCTGTTTAGAAAATTTCAAATTTCGAGACTCAGTTTGCTGGTTTGGTTTGAAGGATTAAAATGTCTTTTAATATATCCTACCGACTGCGCCAATGTAGTGACCGGCCATTTCTTTCCACAAAACTCACAACACACGGGTTGCATTAAAACACGTTTTAATCCTTCCTGTTGGTTTGGTTAACAAACTGAGTCTCGAAATTTGAAATTTTCTTAACAGCCTACTTCGATTCAAAAGCCCTTTACTTCGCCTTCCGCTCATTCAATTCTATTCTATGTTTCTACCTTTTTCTATTATATTTCCCTTTGCCCTTCTCATAATCCCTACAGTTACTAGCTGGTGGAGACCAATCGATTAAGTTTTTAGCTTAAGCGAGTGTTCGGTTCTCCAGATTTGTGTTCTTGATAATTTGAAGTTTGGCGTCGATTGTTCGCCTTAAATATTTATTTTATGGCATAGATTTTATTCCTGAATTTCCTTTTTGCCCCTCCCCCCCATTCGTCACGTTTTTTGTATGAATCTTCCGATTTTGTCAGGCTTGTCACGCTTGGCTTGACCCCCTCCTTCCCTCGGAGCGTGACGTAATTTGTACATGACCCCATTATAACGATCATTTTAAATTCGCTATGTTACTGTTGAGACAACGAAACAGAAGCGCTGGGAACACTGCCCTCAGCACACAGAATCACCATCGCTTTCCAGCTGGGCTCATCGGTGACAGCTACATGCTGCCACACGATAGACGTCAGAAGCATAAACCGGATACCGCAAATCATAGTTGTCACTAGTGATCCTATATAGAGAGATAAGCGGAAGTAAAATGGAATGATTTGGCAACAGCCCAGTAGTGCTGATTTTGCTCGGTGTCGAGAATAATATTGTAACACGGACATGACTTCCTCATTGCTAAAAAGTGTATTTTGTTCCGTTATAGATCTTTGAGTTACATATCCTAACTAATAAACAGCCGAAAAAATCAACAACTAAAAATCGCATTCACAAAAATTTTAAAAAGAAAAATATTTCATTTCTTTGTTTCAAGCAAAATTACTTTTACCAAAATAATTTCAAGCGGATTACATTACTCCTCAAGAAAAGTTCAAAACAAACATAACGCATGTTCGTTTGGCTCACATTTTGATAGCTCTCGCTGCTCGATTGGCTCACACTTTGACAGAAATGTCAGCTTCCGCGAATCTCTCTTATAAAGGATTACTAGTTGTCACGCTCTATTGTTCTGTGCCTTTTACCATTCATTCGAGTGTATACTTTTAACACGTTAAGTCGAGTTCTAATTAAAGTTTGTTAGTTCGTTTACGAGTGCGTTTTTATATGATTGATATGGCCAACCATATCACGGCCACCTCCCACTAACGCGTCGTAACAGTTACAAATCTCACAACCGGAGGCGCGCGCATCGTTTCTCTTGCAATTTCTTTATAATACTACGGTAAATCTTTCACAGAATCTTCCAAGACTTTCGTGGGATATCGGGTTTCTTCCTTAAAATTTCTCTGCAATTCTGCCAAAAATGTTTCTATGATTGCTTTCCAGAGAGATGGAATTGTTTTAAAAGATCTGGGATTCTTCTGAATATTTTTTGAAGATTTTTCCAGAAATCTTTCGTTTCTTTCAAAAATCGAAATCATTATACCCTGCGACTTTTTTGGATATCCATCTAAAATTCTTTCAAGATTATTATTTCACTGTCAGATTATTCCGTTCAAATTCTTAGGATTCTTTCAGTAATCCCTATGGAATACTTCCGGAAATCCTGTTGAAATTCTTCCAGATATCTCTCGAGGATGTATTTACCAATTTCACATTTTTCCTCACATTCCTCTAAAAACTCCTCAGATATTTTTTTTGGAAATCCTCCTGACCCTTTTCTACAAACCTTTCTTTAATTCTAAAGTAAATCCTGCTTCAGTTTTTCCAGAAATCTTTCTGGGAAAATTTCGAATATCCGTTTGGAATTCTGATATTCTGATACAATCTATCTGTTATTCTTCGGAAAATTTTCTTGATTTTTTTTTATGAATTATCAGTTACTTTTCGTGAAACTTTTCTAAAATTCTTGGAGGAATCTGTAGAAAATCGAATGGAAATCCTTTCAGAAACTTTCGGACAGCCCTTTGGGACTCTACCATTGGGATTCTTACGGAAATCTTTCTAAATCTCTTATTAAAGTTACTCTGGAATAGTTCCTGAAATTCTCCCATAAATCTGTGTGGACTTCTTCCGAACATCACTCTGGAATTATTCCGGAAAATTTTCAGGAACTCCTGGTGTTTGGATATCACTATGATATACATTAAAAAAAACCATTTGTAATTCTTTCATGAATACACATTCTCGCGTTTACACCAACATGGTATTATCGAAGAAAGTTTTGTTTCATTATTTGTAAATATGTTCTAAGTGTACCCCAGGTAACATTGGTAGCTGGATAACAGCTTATTCAGCTGAAAACAAGCTGTATAAATAAATTTCTGGCTGAACAAGCTGTTATTCAGCATCCAATGTTACTTGGGACGTACATGAGAAGCTGGTTCGATTTCAGTAGGCATGAAATTTTAACAAAAAGTTATTAAAGTCTCTCAGAATCTGTTTGGTGCTATAAAAATTGTTGATTTATCAAAAACTTATGATTTTGCTTCGTGGCGTAACTTTTTCCAATGTGACATACCGGCGTAACTACAATTTATTTCATTTTCCAGTATAATTTACGTGTATTTCATTTGGCACCGGATGCTCTAATGGCGTGATAGTATTCGTATAAATTTTCAGATATATTCAATTTAAAACAAAAAATTACGTGAATTTTTTGTTTGTTGAAATCTTCAATATCGATTTTCTCGGTTTCTTCGAAACTGCAGTTACGCCCTTATGATACTGAACGCGAGACATGGTTTTTACGGAAATCATCCCAAAATTAATTCAGAAATCTCTCTGTGATCCTTTCGCAAATTATCCCAAGGTTCTCCCGGAAATCTTTCTACAATCCCAAAGAAATTCCCAAAGGATATCAGAAGAATTCCAGAAAGAAATTCGGAAAAATCCTAGAATTATTGTCTGACCAATCCCAATGGTATTTACAGAATAATACCAGAACGATTCACAGTAGAATCGCAGGAAAACTTCCGTTAGCATCCTTGAATGTCTGGATGATATTGTATTTCCGGATGAATCTCAGAAGCTTTATGGAAAGGCAGGAATAATTCCCGAAAAATAAATGCGGATGAATCTTTGAAAGATGTTATAGATCCTTCCAGCAAGATTCCCGGTAGAAATCCAAGAGTATTCCAGAAGAATTTCCGAACAAATCCTTGGGAGATATCCTATAGAATAATCACACGAAAATTTCTTGAAAAGTCCAGGAGAAATGCCTAGAAGCATCCTAAAAATAATTCCGGAAGAACTTATGAAAAAATCTTCGAAAAAAAAAACTAGTAGGAAGGATTGAGGGGATTCCCAGAAAGATTTTCGAAAGAATACCATAAAGTTTACCGAAAGATTCATTCAAAGATATCCGGAAGAATTCCAACAGGATTTTTGGAAGAGTCCCTGAAGGATGAAGATAAGTCCCTGAAAAATAAATATATTGACGAAAAAACAGAGGCATTTTAGAAAATTCCAGTAGGATTTTCGAAAGTATCCTCGAAAGTATTCCAATAGGATTTTCGAAAACGAAGAATCCTTGAAAAATATTTATATTTCCGAAAAAAATAATATGGTTCGTTGTAAAAAAATGCCCAAATTTACACTTTTTATATACGTCTTCTAAAAATTGTGTAGGGTGTATTCTACCCAGAATTATCTGTGCTAAAGCAATTAGTACACCATGGCAAATATTTGGTACAGAGCCAAACAAATGATTGACATCGCAAAAAAAAAAAATGTCAGTGTTGGAACCATTGTTTGTCTGATGATCATTGCCTAGCCAAATATTTGGACCTTCGGCAAAGCGTCTACTGAAAACTTGTTTTTTTCCATTTCAATTTTCAATGAATTTAGCAAGAGCCAACAATTTCAAGAATTTCTAGAACGTCACGAAGCATGATGAACGAACTTAACACCCAATTATCAACTGATGATAAATTGGATTTATAAAAACTCGATAGAAATCCGTTTTAAAAAGCATTTATTTTTGCATAGCTTCACCACCATTGTACAGCAGCATGCAGGCAGGCAGTATTTCAACGTTTGGTAATCACAGGTAGCCTCTGGTTTAAGCATCTAATCCTAATCTAATGCATCATCTAAGATCGTTAGGTTTATTCATTCAAAGGAGCGCTGCTATATGCAACTTCCGTCTCCGCTTCACCAATCCAGGTTCTCCTTGGCCAGCGTATAGCTGGTGCTATTCTCGGAGTAGAACTGGCTGTACCACTTGCGGTAGGACTTGATTAGGCGATCCTCCTTGATCAGCAGGGGGCTGTCGATGAACTGCTTGTGGTTCCAAATCATCATGTCCCGTTCAAACTGGAAGTGGGGAAATTTGAAGGTCATTTCAAGGTTTAGTTTATGAAGAATGATATTTTACCATAACACTTTCGGCCCAGATGGCAAACTTCTGGAAGAAGGCATTGCCCAAATTCCGTGGCGCATAGAATCGATGGATGACCTTTTGTACCAGGGGTTCAACCGGAGTGACAGTCTGCAGGGCCACCATCGGGCCAAGTCCCGTTTGCATCATCAACTGCACGTAACCGGGTCCGATTTGGTACGCCTTGACGTCAACCGTGCAGAACTCGAATTTTTTGAAGAACTTGAACGAGTGCTTCAGATCCATACGGGCAATGTGTGGTGGATCGGACTCTTCCGGAGCAAACCAGCTGAAATGATTGATTCAATGTGGTGAAAGTTTCTATTCTCAAGGCCGAAGAACATACCTCGCATTCCAGGCATGCATGCCGAACTCTGCCCAAGCCGGTCTGGCATATCGCAGGTCACTGCCGGACATGCAGTTCGGTCCATGAACCGCTGATAAGTGTGCCACGTCCGCTCCATTTTCCGGGATATCCTGAATGTGTGCATTGACCAAGAACTCGTTTCGGCCGTAGTAAACCCATTGACCGTCTTCGACTTCAGGGACGATCTTCATCTCCCACGGTTCGACTGACTCATCCACATGGTGCCACACAAAGATGAATCCATTGGCTTCCAGCGATTTCCACTTCTTCAGCTTGGCCATCTTGGGAATCGATCCGGATTTCATGTACGGAATATTGGTGCACTGTCCATCCCGTCCGCTGAAGGACCAATGATGGAACGGACACTCAATGCAGTCACCCCGCACGACGCCACCAACCCCGAGGTTCGCTCCCAAATGGGGACAGTACGCGTCCAGGACGTTGACCTCGCCGGTCTCACCGCGGAAGACTACGAAATTTTGACCTGCAATGCGCAAATGGATGTAAAGTTATGCTAACGAATTCGTGATTCACCCTAGGAATGGGCGGGATCTGCTCTGTTGCAATCGAGTGCATTCACTCACCAAGACAGTCGACGCTTTTGGCCTGACCGACGGCCAGGGCTTCCGACTCCAGAACGCCGTACCATCCGTTGGGGTATGGCGGTGGGATTCGTTGGCCAGTCTTCCGAAGCCGTCGCAATCGATTGATGGTATGGGCACGCTTTTTGTCGTTTCGGCTGATTTTCTCATTGTCCAAGACGTGATTGTAACCGATGTCGGTGAGGTCCTGTGAATTGGAGAGTTATATAAAATAAACTGGTACAAAATGTACAAATGGTACGAATGCATGATTTCGAAACATTCTATTATTTGTAAGTTTGTACGTGATGTACAAGTGATGTCTTCTATGGACCTATGCACGAGTTCACCATTTGACGTTTGAGCGGTGCCGTGTTATTTACGTGACCATGGCAACGAGTGAATTCGGCACCGCTCGAACGTCAAATTCGTGAACTCGTGCATCGGTCCATTGCTTTGTTGTCAAGAGCGTAATATTGAATCCTTAGGTTACTCTCAAGAGTTCCCTAGGTTATTCGGAAGAGTTGTAGAACATTGGTCTTCAAAAGTTGTTCTCTAGCTTTCAAATGAACATATCAAGAGCATTTCAAATCAAGTACAATTTATTCGAAAGAAATGAAATGATTAGGAAATTTTCTACAGCAAGCTCCGTTTAATGCGAAGTAGCCCGTCATTCAATTTGGCATCAATGATGACTTTGCTGCGTGCACTTTCAAAGTGATAAAACTCATTCTTGATAGTTTATATTGGCTTGAAAAATTATCACTGTACGCGCCAACATACATAAAAAAGCTGATACTTTTTCAGCTGTGTCAGTGCAAAACCAACTGATTTTCTTTAATTCGAAATCGTGAGATGAATTAGCAACAATCATCAACGGTGCGTACAAATTTCAATGAGCCTACTTCGCCTTTAAATGATATTTCTTTTCAACTGCGTACTGCAATCTAAGAAAAGGCGTTAACGATCAACGCTCCGTCATCGTAATCATCGTCATCACCGAAACTTCTAAAGCAGTTTTTCTGTTCAAAAATGAAAATTATTCGATGAAAATGTGTTCACAGTGTTTCGGTTGGAGAACAGAATACAGTGAACACATTTTCCTGTAAATTTTCTTGATTTTGAACGAAAAAACTGCTTTTGAAAATTTGGGAATCAATGACAAATCCTGCCCCCTTAAACGTTATTTGGCAAAAGATCGCATTGTAGAATAATGAATTTTTACGTGATTCGGCTGGTGGTACGGCCAGTGCTACGCCACCTGGATAATTTTTCTTTCGTTTGTGAGATGTGTTTCTGATTAGACCTGTGCGCCGAAATATTTCCAATCGGCGGCGGCGTCAGGGCATTTTTGCACCGGCGGCGGCGGCGTATATCGGCGTGGGGAAAATTGAACAACAAAATTAACATAAGGGTCAAACAACAAAAAACTTTCAAAACCCTATTCCCATTTCTTGATGAAATAATTTTTTTTCCAAATTTTCGGACATTTTGGTAAGAAATCAAAGGTGGCATTCAAGGTTTCTTTATAATGAATCTTTGGCTAGGTATTTTATATTCAAATAAAAATTTATAAGAAAAAGATACATTATCAAACCTTGATACTCAATATTTTATGAGCAAAGCTGCTAAATGAATAATTTTATTTAGCGCAAATTATGTTAAGGGTTTTGCGGTAGAATTTTGCATGTTTTTTTTAGAGATTGCATTATATTTGGCCTTATCTTTGATTCATTCATAGTGCCAGTACTCACAGTTTCGAGCGGCCAGGATGTCTTCTCGTACGTTACCGACTTTACTGGGCCGGAAAGAAGAACAAGGAACGAATGTTTTTGGTTCAACTAATAATTTATTACAACCTGAGAACAGCATGCTCACACGGTAGGGAACAAACTAGATGGTAAAAGCTATACATACAAAATTACAATTTCAAAATTCTAGCTTCTTCGACGTGAAAATGTATCGAATTCTAAGCAAAGCTTTATGGATTTTAAGCTAACATATGCTAAATGTTTCTAACATTATCTAAGAAAAAATAATGAGCAAGTATTTATGTCTCTTGCCCAGTCCTCAAAATAAATGATGAATATTTCTGCATTTCATCAAACATTGAACCATATTTATAACTGTAGGGTCAGTGTTCTTTAAATAATTGAGCAATCAAAATTGTTGCCCTACATTTGTTTATCTGTAACAATCCCTGATAGGATTCATAGGGATTCATTTGGAGAAAAATTGGAATAAACTTTGAAAGATACATGGACAAACCTGAAGAAATTATCGCTGGAATATATGGAGGAATCTTCTAAGAAACCCATGAATTATATACTAGAGAGGTTTCATAGGGAATAATTGGTAATTTGATTTTTTTTTGCATGAATCCCTAAGGATACAAGAACATAAATGTTCAAAAATAAAATCCACATGGAACCCCAGAATAAATTCAAGAAAACCCGAAACACTCTAGCCGGTACATATGGAGAAATCACCCAAAAACTTCCAAGAAAGAATTTGTGCAGAAGTCATCTGAGGAATCCCTGAAGAAATGACTGAGAAATTAAAGAAATGTGTTGAAATACTATTAGAAGAACGCTTAGGGGAATTTGATGAGGAATTCTTGAAGTGACGCTTGAACTAATCTATTACATAAATCCAGAAAGAATCTTTGGCAGGATTCCTCAAGAAATATCTTAGATACCTGCTTAGAGAATTTAAAAAATATATTTAGAGGAAAATTTTCATATATTTTTGAAAAAAAAAAAAAAATAATATGTATCGGAAGTTTTTCCAGTACCGGACACCTTAGCTGCTAAATTCGTTATTCAAAAACTATTTATTTTATGCGGTCTTGCGGTAGCGTACATAAATAAATTTGAAAATATAACTATGAATTTTAACATTGCATTTCGATGATGTATTTTAGCAGTGATGCATTTGAACGCGTTCAGTTCGCGTTCCAGTTCAATTTGTTGAACGCAGTGTTCAAGTAGGCTTGAACATTGTTCAGTTCAAAAATATGAACCCGTGCGAGCCAAAAACTGAACCCAGTAAATGTTGACTGGTTTACGACAAAAAATAATGCCAAAGCTTTTTTTATGTGCATAATATCAAGAGCTGTATGTTTGTTCCCTTCATGAAAGTTTACGGTGATTCACTCAATTGTTTCCCAAGCGAGAGCTCCGATCATAATTGCCAACTGAACGAGCCGTTCTTGAGCAACGACATGCTCTTGCTCGCAAGTTCATTGACTACTGCGTTCTCGTGCAAATTTGGCTCGGGATCCGTTCACTTTTGGCTCGCGTTCAGTTCAAAATGCATCACTGTATTTTAGTACCGTAAAACGGGGTAACTTTGATAATGCGGGTAACTTTGATAGTGCGAGACCCACAACATATTAAACGAAATAACGAAGTTTCTGTTAAACAGTTAAGCAAAACAAATGCAAATGCAAAGAGTATTAGTATGACACTTCATGTCAAAGCTATTTTCATTGGAATCAAGTGCATTTGAGGCTTTTTATACGAATATTAAAAATTGACACAATTTTAGCATTTTCGAAACGCTTACAAACAATCTGTTCTACGATCACTATTTGATGTAGTTTTGAATAGTTGGCCACTTATCTTTGACAGCCTAGTTATCATAGAACTTGAATACGATCTCAAATCTCTTAGCGAATAGCATTTTCACAAACTGGGATCATTTTTGTAATCTAAGTCAGAAATTTCCATATAACGTTAAACGCCTAGAGGTATGCAATGCCCTACAAATGTTCGTTATTCATTCAATTTTGTTCGATTCATACTCCATTATCAAAGTTACCCCAAAACAGAAAACCAACTTCCGATTATACGAAAAATAATATATCCATTCATAATAAATCTTTTGGAAATCTATCGACTGCAATCGATAGCTATTATGCCAGTACTTGTTTTAAAAATACAAATTATTATTCATTGAAACAGCATGCATAAATATTCAAGTTTTCTTAGAAAAAACTATCAAAGTTACCCCGTTTTACGGTACCAAATTACCCAATATTAAAAGACGGCACCAATACCGGAAACAATCTGGAAATGCCTCGCTGTAAATTTGTACATTATTGAATGTTTTTACTCTAGGATTAGAATTTTACTGCCAATTAATCTTCACAAGAGTAGTTTGATTAATTTGAGTTTTACTTATAGTGATATTCTTAAAAGATTCGGTTAGTTTCTTGAAAGAATCTCCGAAGCAATTAGCAGTGGAATTCTAAGATTATTTACGAAGAAATCAGTTGAGCAATCCGATAATTTAATTCTGGAACAACCTTTGAATGGCTTAACCGAGAAATGGTGAGGGCCGAGAAGCAATTCTAGATAGAATTCGGGGAGATATCTGTAAACGAATGTTTGAACATTTTATTTGTAGAAATCGCTTATTTTTGTTAGAATCCTTGTAAAAACTCAATGAAGAATGAACTTTCATTCCTGAATTTATTTTATTTTCTGGAGATTCTAAGAGGTGTCGTATTTCCACATAAATTCTTTGAAGAAATTAAAGCATCCTTTATTCAAGTCATACTAGAAAGAATCTCTTGGGAAAAAAAACAACGAAAAACATTTGACAGAATCACCGAAGAGATTCCTTTGAGTATTCCTTTTACTGATTTCTAGATGTATCACTAGACGCACGTATGGAGTGTCGTAATGAAACCTTTTTTTTTTTTTTAATCCACCGAAAACCAAAATTCACCTGATTCTACCTTCGTTTCTGCACCTCACTTTTTACGTCAATCGGATTCAAATATGTACGTCCGATCGCGCAAACATTAGATTCTGTTGGCGTATGTTTGCGCGATCGGACGTACATATTTGAATCCGATTGACGTAAAAAGTGAGGTGCAGAAACGAAGGTAGAATCAGGTGAATTTTGGTTTTCGGTGGATTAAAAAAAAAAAAAGGTTTCATTACGACATGGAGTAATTGTTGGAAAAGACCTAGGAGTTAAATGCATGCATTTTTGGTTAATTGCGTGCATAAATTTATAAAAATATATCCAAACAAATCTTTGGAAAGTTTTTGAAAGAGTTCTTAGATATTTTTTGTAAAATGCTTGGACAATTTTCATGAATAATTTTTGGAACGTTTTCAAAAGCATTCATGAAGTAATATCAAAAATAATTCTTGAAGAAGAATCGAATTAAAAAATCAAGTGTTCCAGAAATATATGAAGCAATCCTACGATGAGTTCCTTAAAGAATTCATCCTTCAAAATCCACAAATTCCTGGTAGAGCCTGAAAGACACATTTTTGAAGCAATTTATGAAAAAGTCACTGGAAGTATCAATGAAAAACATATTGGAAAAATCATTCAAGAGATTTCTTGAAATAAGTTCCTGAATATAAACTTGGAGTTCTTGGAGGAATTTCTGGTGTAACTTAAGCAGAAGTTTATGAACAAATACTTAAACTTTATATTTGAAAAAAAAAAAAATTGTAGACAAAAATCCTGGAAACAATTCTGAACAAATTCACATTTATTGAGAAATTGTCAGAAGAGTTTCTGATTCTCGATGCAATCCGTATTACAATTCCTGGAGAATACAATAAGTAATTCTCTGAAGGACTTTATGAAGAAATCCCTTGACGCATTATAAGTACGATGTCCTGCAAAAAATCCTAAAGTAATGTCTAAATATTTCCTAGGCCATTTTTCAAATACTATTGAATTCTTCGAGCTGAAATACTAATCGGCGTGAGAATACATAATCGGCTGCGGGACGCTAACTGGCGTATGGCGCGCCGCCGATAAGTCAATCGGCGTCGGCGTGACGTAAAATGAATCGGCGACGGCGGCGTGGCGCGGCGGCGCACAGGTCTATTTCTGATGTGAAATTACAGCAGTATTTGTCTATGATTATATAGTTTTTACTTGGGAGGGAGGCACCGATATTACACACGAAATATGACACAAAGTTATTCGAACTGCAAGAAAACTCTAGCTTGCCAACGACAATCAAGGCAGACTTGATGAAAATCGCTAGTTTTCTTTTGTTGTGTTCCTTCGATCGTTCTGGCCAAACATGAAAAAAAGGGCCAAAGTTTTCTATGCATTTCATATTTGTTTTTATTGGAAAAAGTAAAATGATGCTATTGTGACATTACTTTTGAATAAGCATGAATAGCTTTTCAATCGATTTTTTGTCACATTTGATAAAATGCAAAATATGTATTGATGAATTATGCGCTTTTACCATGTTTGTCCATTGTTTTAGATCTGGGCTCACAGTGACAGTTCGTGGCAGCAGAATCTCGGCTCACCTTGACGCACATAAATTTCGTATCGGTTTCTCCCTCCCAGGTTTTTACATTTGAAAGTGCCATTTGATGCTTTCTTCTGGTGCAAAGAATACGTTTTGAGTTGTGGAAACCGCTTCGTTTAGAAGTGATTATATTAATCCATAATCAATTGTCCAGGCCAACTCTTTCTGCCCAAAGTGATTGAGAATAATTGTGGAAAACGTTGTGCTGTTGTAGTTCGTAGGTACAGCACATAATGGAAAACCTGTTGGAAAGCATCGTTTTTCATATACAGCATTAGTCGCTGCTTTTAGCGATGACTAATGACCGTAATAAACGGAATCATTTGCTTCCCTTTCCTTGTAACGGAGAATATGGGCGTGGCTTTCAAACCCTAGATTGTAATCCGCTTGTCCGAATTGAATTGCTTCTGAAAACATGTCAGATTTTCCATTCCCTAGAATAGATTCCACAGGTGATGTCTTGCAGCTACATCAGAACGAACGAAATTCAGCTCTGTTGGCTTCGATATTCTCCTGTATAGATTTTCAGATGTAGCTGCTAGTGTATCACACTTCTGACGTTGTAAGAATAAAAGGCGATGTTATCTTTTCAACATTTATTTCAGAATGGTTTTATTTGTCATTCCCCAAGTCATTGCCTACTTATCTCTGGAAGTATGCACCAAAGCCTACTACACTATTTCATCCAAAATAGTTTTTCAGAAGGCATTGGAACGAGAGTGGCAAAGAAAATAACATGGCAGTTTTCAGTATGCAATCTACGAAACACTCCGTTACCACGCAACGCAACTATGGGACAAAAGTCCGCATTCTACGAGTTATGACGTGCAAATTGTGTTTGATGATTTTTTTTAACAATCGTTTACTTTCCTTTACCATGAAACGTCGAGAAGAAATTTTTGGCATTAAAAATTAAGACAGTTTTTCGGCTCCTTCAAAAATTCTGTTTACATTTCTTGTCATAATGTTCTATCTCTAAGTTTTGTATACCTATTTAATCCATTTCCTGTAGTAATTTTTTACATTAATGTGTCAAATTAAAATAGTTGAAGTAATTATTTTTTTACGTCATCTGACAATCAATTACTATAAAACACAAAAAAAAGTTACTAGAGTTTCTTAGGCTTAACTTTTACCATCAACATTTTTTATTGAACACTTTTACAATATTAGATCGAAATGGCTCAAAACTTATTTTTATTTATGACTTCGTAATACCTACTTCGATGAAATTGTTTGTGTTTGTATTTGTGTACAGCTGACCTAATTAAGTATCAAACCCATACAGTGTGTCCAGCGCTTATAAAGCTCTCCATACTGAACCAAATGCCATGTGTTTCAAGCAAATGCGCTTCTACAGAAAGTTCACGAAGTTGCCGAAGATAAAGTCATTATGGCAACCTGCAAACAAAATTCTTAAAAGGTTCACTATCCGCTGATCGTTTTTTTACATTTTCTTGTAACAAATACTAGTAAGCACTTACTGAGAACTAGACCAGTCCTATGAGACATTGCTTTAGAATGAAACAAAGGCTTATTCCTTTCAACACAAATGACGGAAACATAAAAATGCTCGAAGTAATGTTTCCATTAAAAACATGTTTTAGAACATTCAAACCAAATCTAAGGGTAAAGTTATTGAACGGACCATAGTCTATGGTTACCAACAGGATTATCGTATTACATATCTATTGTCGCACGCCCACCAAATCGGAACGCGCGTGTGGACCACGCGATGTGTGACTCGTTCCCGACATAACTGTCATAATGACATGTGTGGCGCTGCATTCTTACGATGTTTATGAACACAGCGCACTATTCAAATGCTAGTCGCGACACTTGGAGATTGAGGAAAAATATATTTAAAAAGAAATGTTTTAAAGCGAAATATTTGTTGCCATCACACGATGTAAGAGCAACATCCGGATGGACCCAAGAAGAGCCTTCTCCGTGTCTGATAGTTTCGTTATAAAAACACGCACACGCAGTTCAACATTGAACTTTGAACATGCTTTGCATTTTTAAATCCTACTTTATAAATGGAAAGCAAGGTGATGGTTCATAAATTATTCATTTTGAACGATATTCCGCACCACAAACAAAATTACACAATACATCTGCAATTTTTCCGAATTTTCTGTAAAACGGTCAACACTCGAATTTCTACACATATTTTTGAGTATTTCATGAGTTCTAAAGGTTTACTCATTATTTAAGAACATATTTTCTTAGTGTTATAATTCAAAAAAGCGAAGAATAAGCTTCAGTGAACTGGTGTTTATTGATTAATTTGAAAAAGTTGGAAATTTCTGGTCCAATACTGTATTCTTTATATTATTTGCAAATGAAAATCTTCCAATACCGGTATTTTACCGGTACTCGTCAGAAAAAGGCGGTACTAGGAACCTTACACGCAAAAAAAAATGTGTGGTAAAAACTACCATTTTAGGGGGTTAACTTAAGCGCGCACACCGGCAATTTCCAGCAAACAAGAAATGCGCTTGATTTTACCATGTCTGTAGGGGAAAAGCACTAATTTTCGACCTACAAGAATTCTGTGCCAATTTTCGGATTTTCATACAAAGTAGGCCAAAATCGTATGGATGGGTCGAAAATTAGTGCTTTTCCCCTAGTCGAGATCAGATTGTTGAAAATGATTTCTGTCGAATGTACCAGTAATGTGGTGGGATGTACCGTAAACATGGTAAAATGGCATGAAATTCCATGGTAGTTTTGAGAATGGGCGTAGTCAGCTAAAATAGTAGTTTTCACTACAGATTTTTTTCCCGTGTATCACCCCCAACTACGTCACAAGTTGGCGCCTATTTTTACCAGCATACTGAAAGAAAGTTTCAGACTTATTTTGAATGATTCATAATTCGCTTGGAGGCAAATCTCCATATTCGATATTTTGAATGATTTTGATGGAATATGATAAATCCACCGTCTGATCAACGAAAAATCAATCAGTTCTTCGATGGAAAATCATAAATACATACATATGAGAATGAGCAGGTAAATAAATTACTGCAGTCAAAATGAATAACATCCAACTTAAGAAGGATTTTATTTTCTTCCATGTCTCAAATCGAAAATCATTCCATTATTGTTCAAAACATCATACGGTAGGCTATTGATGCAAAATAGCAAATCATTCTTGTCAAACGTAGTAAGAACATGGCGGCTGCAGCGTGGTTGGTTCAGCACTTCTTCGTCAATATTACAGGTATTTTGCATTTGCATGTGATGAAAAAATATCCAGAATTATCTTTGCGTATTTGCTTCGTATATAGATCGAATTCATCCAGATGTTTCAATTTGGATCATCGATTTTATGGTTTCGGCATATGTTGATTTAATATACTGTATATATTTATATACGGCATATCTGATTTGATCTCCGTATACGAATAAAACTAAACAATTGTCCATGGAACCATCACGATTAGTAATTATTTTTTAGATTTGTATTCTTTAATATTAACTATCAAAGAGAAGGAGTTGTTTACATTCGCGTCTGATATCATTTAATTTCGAGAGATTACTGAAAAAAAAAACAGTTCTGGGCCAAACTGGATAATCAACAAATTTAGAAAGGGTTTCTTCATATTTTCAATTACGATAAATTAAGGTTAAAAATAATCGAATCTCAATTGAGTCTTCAGTGCTTTGTGTCCAGTTTTTACAAAGCTCGTTTGTCCGCATTTCTTTCTGAGAGCACAAATAGGGTCCTAAAGTTTTTAATGAAATATTGTTTTAATTTAATAAGACGAAAGAGCATGTTCTTGTGCGGTTATATCACATTTGAAATTTAATTTTAAAAATAGGTTCAAATTTGAACCTTGACACTTTAGATCATGTTTGACATTCACTGAGGGTCGTGGGTTCGAATCCCACCGGTCGAGGATCTTTTCGGATTAGAAATTTTCTCGACTTCCCTGGGTATATTCGTACCTGCCACACGATATACACATGCAAAATGGTCATTGGCATAGTAAGCTCTCAGTGAATAACTGTGGAAGTGCTCATAAGAACACTAAGCTGAGAAGCAGGCTCTGTCCCAGTGGGGACGTAACGCCAGAAAGAAGAAGAAGATTGATTCATATTTGTGGACAACTTTTTTGCCGATTCATAAATTTTGGTTTAAGACAATGTTCAAATAAGTGAAAATTTCAAATGTTTTCAACAATTTCAATAACAACATTGTTCATGAACTGCAGCAGTCTTCAAATAATCCCAATCCAAGAGCTGCTGAGATTTAAAATCACCAGAGCAAGATTTGCTACGCGCACATTTTCGGTTCAAATCCAGGCATGCAATGAATCATGCCACGTGTATGGGAGGATTGAATCCCAGGATTCAATCCTTGATTAATTGTTTGGTGATAAAATAAATCTAGTCAGCAACGATATTTCTGGCAATGTTAACTGAAAATTTATGTCTGACAGGACGTTTGGGATGAGTCTATCGTCGATTTTTGATAGCCTTCTGATCTACTTAAATGAAGTGTAATGACTTCCCATTTAGACTAGACTCCTTCCTTTCAATCAGAGCACATGAATGATATGCTATCAGAATTTTAGAATTAACTTCCACAAGAGCATGTCTGGATTTACTAAATATTATGCTGTGACGGTCAAATATTCGACTTCATACACCTCACCAAAACTGGTAATGACCGCCAGAAGAGTCAACCATTAGAGTGGTTTGATGCAACTCTTGGACGTTTCTAAACCGATATAATTTTATTGTTTTCCTGCACCTCTCGTTCCATAGGTTTGGTTCATCCCAATCTCCATTGAAACGTCGAATATATTGGACACGAGGAACAATTAGTACTTTCAGGGAGCATGTTGTAGGTATTTTTGTATTCAATTGATCTTCTGCGAGCCTAATGACAGTGATTCAATCCTGAGATTGAATCCTGGCACAAATCCCGCACGCTGAGATTAAAAAAATCCGGATTAAAAACAATCCCGCTTATTAAGATGAATTCAAAGCATGCTTGTTTAAATCTTGGAGCAGAAGGATGATCTTAGAAGACTGAACTGCAGGTATAAACCACACTTTACCATTTGGCATTGATTTCAACAAAAAACATTGTTAATTTTGCTCTCTATAATTTTTCAAATTTAAGCTGAGCCTTAAATGATGCATAACTGTGGGACCAGTGTACTTTTTATTTTCAGGTGCATAGTCCCCTATACAGTGTTTAACCTGCTTTTTTTAGTGTGTCGTAAAACGGGATAACTTTGATAGTTTTTTGAAAGTAAATCTAATTATTTCTGAATCAAAGATCATCAAAGTTATCAAAGAAATTGAAAGAGTGCATGGCTATTCATTTTCATGGCACCTATAATTTTTCATATAATCGAAAGTCGATTTCCGGTTTTGGGGTTACTTTGGTAATGAGTATGTAAACACATGGAAATCCACAACCAAACAACTTTTTTACATAATTACAATTGAAACTGGATAAAACAATGCTGTGTTTAAGGTTATATGGAAATTCCTGACTTTGATTGGCTTCAATTTGTAAAAATGCTTTTCGCTAAGAGATTTGAAACCGAAATCACAGACAATAGAACTGTAACTGGACTGTCAAAGATAAGTGTCAAACTTTTGAAAACTTCATCAACTAGTAATCGTAGAACCGATTGTTTGTAAGCGTTTCGAACACGCTAAAAACTCATCAATTTTTAATGTTTCATTTTTTTAAGCTAGCGACACGTTAATGCTTCCAGTGGACGATTATGTCCTTTGAAGGAAGCACCTCACTAGACAACGGACTAGCATGCAACGCCCAGTGACACAGTCAAAATACGTTTCTGACGAAAAGTTTTCCGGACTGAAGCGGGAATCGAACTCCTTGACTCGATGTGGCTAAATGCCTGGTAACAATAACCGCACGGCCACGAAGCCCACAAAATATTGCTGTGTGCGTTTGAAATGCAAATATCAAATGCGGGAACACCTAATGCGGTAAGATTTTTAACAGGGAAGGCGAAGTCAAAGTTTGATTTTCTTTCCTAAGTTGCCAATGATCCTTTGGAAACTTTGCGTTACCGCATTTAAAGCTCAGTTAGACTTGATTTGCACGTCAAATGCAAACAGTAATATAAAGCCTCAAATGTTTTCGATTACAACAAAAATAGCTCTGACATGAAGTGTCATACTAAAACTTCTTGTTTTTACATTCGTTTTGCTTAGCTGATTATCAGAAATTATATAATTTCGTTTAATATGATATGGGTTGAAAGCTACCCGCATTATCAAAGATACCCAGTTTTACAGTACCTCAAGAACTGCATTTAATAAAACGTACAGTAGTGCGGGTCAAAGGTTTGTACCTAACTTGTCTCAGAAGATGGCTGTTGAACTTAAACCATTTATGTTCCGGTTTATGAGATAAGTAATACTTCAAAATATTATCTTCAAAACGTAGTATACTTGATTTTTCTAAAAATTCACTTCTACTTCAAGAAATATAACATCTAGTATTACAGGTCTTATGAGAACTTTTGCAACACTACACTGAAACAAGCGTTGCAGTAATGAGAACCATGAACGTGTTTTTAAATTTACTATTCCAACCACGATTGAGCTATCATGAACGCTTTTTATTTGCGTATTGTTGCCTCTCAATCCAACCGCGCCGATAGCCGAGCGGCTAGCGTTCGCGCTTGGCAATCGTCAGATCCTCGGTTCGATTCTGGTCTGCTGCAAGTTTTTAACCATGATATAGTAATTTTTACTATACAAATGGTGCCATGGTAAAATTGAATGCACAAAATATTCTAAACAAATGAGAATTTAGTCTGCACAAATCAAGTGGCGTTGTGTATTTAATTTAACCCTCTGATATAGTATTTTCAACCGCAACGCTGTTTTCAGTGTATGGGGCAAAAGATCGCATTGTAGAAAAAAAAAAACGCAGTAGGCCGTGCCACTGCCTGTCACGTTTTGTTTTTCTCGTTTTGCTTGATGGATTTTTACGCAATAGGGTCCTAAAGCCTGGTCCCAATTTTAGTACCGGCAATGGAAATTACCAGTCTTTTCATCCGATTGAACAGCTATTTCATCCAAAATAGTTTTTCAGAAGTAATTGGAATGAGAGTGGTGAA
Organism: Aedes aegypti; assembly: GCF_002204515.2. NCBI lineage: Eukaryota > Metazoa > Arthropoda > Insecta > Diptera > Culicidae > Aedes > Aedes aegypti. The sequence goes on from NC_035107.1 coordinate 3,891,394, forward strand.
GTAAATAACATAAAAGTTTTCAGTTTGCCATCTCCGTTACCACGCGTTGCGTTCGCGCTAAACTTCGTACGCTCAAAAATGAGTGCAGAGCGCACAAAATCGGTCTGTGTATTTTTACCAGTACAGTAGTTTCTCGATTTTATCACTGCTCGTTTTAATATCGCTTCATTATATCACTCTCGATTTTAGCACGGTTTCATGTTCGATTTATCACGCCATAATAATTGTTTGAATTTCATACAAGTTACAACGAAAAATAAGCCTAATCAATCAACATATGCAGTCAGTGACATAAGTTAGTAACCAAATGCTGTTTTTCCATACAAAATGCCTAAATTTGGGGTGCTACATCTCAGCTTCTGGTAGTCCGAATTGGTTGAAATTTGGATGACGAACTACAAATAACTTGAAATTTTGCCTGTAAGGGAATTATTATATTTCAGTCATTTTACATAGAGTTTCAGAGGGTTGTTCAAAGACAAAAGTAAGTAACCGAGAGATTTTTTAATTTAATTCGAAAACGGTAAGTCGTGGAAAGTTGTTGTGTTCTGCAAATTTGTGTGACTTCATCCAAATTTCAGCCAATTCGGACCACCAGAAGCTGAGATACAGCACCCCAAACTTAGGCATTTTGTATGGAAAAACAGCATTTGATTACTAACTTATGTCACTGACTGTATCTATTTGATCCATCTCTCACGTGCTTTTCATTTAATTCGCTCTATTTTCACAGAATGAAGCTCAAATTTTGATGAAAAATATATGGATGAAAAAACATTTTGCTTGGGTATATCACTCCAAAAAAATTTGGGTCCGTGATATGATCGAGAAATTACAGTACACTGAACGAAAGTCCCAGACTTATTTTGAATGATTTTGATGGAATATGATATATCCACCGTCTATTCAACGAAAATTATTCAATTCTTCGATGATTTTCAGAATACATACATATAACAGTGAGCAGGTAAATGAATTATTGTAGCTGAAATGAACAACATCCAACTTATGAAGGATTTTATTTTCTTCCATGTCCCAAATCGAAAATCATTCAATTATTGTTCAAAACATCATACGGTAAGCTATTGATGCAACATAGCAAATCATTCTTGTCAAACGTAGTAAAAACATGGCGGCAGCAGCGTGGTTGGTTCGGCATATCTCCATCAATATTACAGGTATCTGCATATTGGGATAAAACTTTCCAGAATTATCTTTGCTTATTTGCTTCTAGCTTGTGTCATGATCGAATTCATTCAGATGTTTCAATTGGGATTATCGATTTTATGGAGTTTCGGAGTGGCATATGTTCTTGCAGGAGATTCTGATGGACTGATGCTAAATATAAAGAATAAAATTAAACAATTGTCCATTGTAGATTTGTAATCTTTGATATTAATTATCTAAAAAAAGGAGCTGTTTACATTCGCGTATGATAATCATTTAATTACGAGGGATTATGCCGTTACTGAAAAAACAGTTCTGGGCCAAACTGGATGATCAACAAATTTAGAAAGGGTTTCTTCATTTTTTCAATGACGATAAATTCAGGTTAAAAATTCGACAAATAATCGAATCTCAATTGACTCTTAAGTGCTTTGTGTCCAGTTTTTACAAAGCTCGTTTGTCCGCATTTCTTTCTGAGAGCACAAATTGGGCGATCTATCGAACGTATCGCGCTGAGGTCATATTTGCAAGGTACTGTGTTACTGAGAGTTTCTCTAGCCAATTGATTATTTTTGCATATTTATATCGTGGGGAAAGGCAATCCAAATGAAATGTTCACAGCACGAAGATATTTTAGGAGGTACCTAGAATCATTCCAGGAAACTTTGGTTTCAATAATTACTAAAAGAATCTTTGCAGTAGTTTCGGGAAGTATTTGGAAAAAAAACTTTGCAAATGGAACTTTCTAACCAACAAACACGTAAAATTTTATACGATAGTGCATACATTTGTCTTTGGTGCATGGGTTTCAGAGTTTTTGTCTCGCGGAGCACTTTTTATAATCAAATTGTTTCGCGGAGCACCTGCCCATTAGGGTCCATTCACAAATTCACAAATTTTCGACACACGTCAATCGATCCAACAATTCTAACGAAAATTGAGAAGTAAGTTTCTTGATAATCACGGTTTAGGAAATAAAAATACCAGAACATAGTAAAACGGAACCATTCACGTGTTTCTATGAAAAAAGGCCAACACAGTATAGCAATAGGGTCCTAAAACATTTGATAAAATCTTGTTTTAGTTAAATAACACGACGGGGCGTGTCCTTGCCACTATTTTAGTAAACTTTTCTGCTCAAAAAGCTGTTGTATCATATTTAAACTTTACTTTAGAAAGTAAGTCCAAATTTGAGCCTTGACACTTTTGATCATGTTTGACGTTCACTTAGCCGACAAATTTCACTGAGGATTTATTTTTTAACATTGGCGTTATTCCTATCTGACATTGTGGAAGGGACACGGAAAATAAAATACACCCACAACTTGAGTTTAAACCAAGAGTTCAAATATTTCGATGTTCGGAAAAAGACGTTTTTTTTGTACTCAAACCATCGAAAAACATTCAAAAAATGAATGATCATTTGTTTTTGACCTAAAGTTAAGCATTTGGTATTAAAATCGGAACAGGGATTTTGGATCCTATTGATAAAGTGATATGAAAACTTTGAGGATATATGGTGATTCATAAATTTTAATTTTGTTTTTAATCCAGAATATATACAGTATTGGACAAAACATTTGCAACTTTTTCGATTTTCCATACAAAATTACCAACTTTGATTGACCAGACCAATTGAAATCGCACAGAGAACCAATGAATGGGGCTTGGGGCTAGCGAACCATTCTTAATGTGTACAATTCGATGGTTCAAATTTCAAAAAGTCAATAACGGCGCTGGCCACGTCCTTACGGTTATCGGGCAAGGGAAGGAATGTTGGTGTGGCAACCATTGTTATTAGAGACCGAGATCACCTCTTCATCTCCATGGTTGTCACAGGAGGGGGATTTAAAACTATTTATCTCAAAATCTAATTGCCCTATACAAAAATTGTATTCAATTAACTTGTTCATCTCGTAAAAATTTACAACTTTGCGGAAGATACCATCAAGCTATTCCTTCGATTTGTTTAGTTATGTCAATTATAAAAAAATCGCTCTAAAATTCACTTTAGTCAAATCGTTACTGCTTTTGAATTCGTGATTGAAAAAATCACTCAAACATATATGTTGAAATTCAAGTTATTTCTGAAAATCGAAGTCAAATCGATCCATAAATTGTTCAGATATAATCCTCTTAAGTTGACCATTTTGTATTGAAAATCGAAAAAGTTGCAAATGTTTTGTCCAATACTGTAGTTGTTTTGACATCAACCGTAATATCTTAAAATGAAGCTAAATTGAAATCACCACTCACATTTGCAAAGCCCTGTCCCAGTTTTGATACCAAACGCTTATGTTTAGGCCAAAAACACATGTTTACTCAATTTATAAATGATTTTCGTTGGTTCAAGTAAATAAAACATTTTTTTTCTTAACAACTACCGAAAAGCTAAACATTACATATAATTTGCAATTGGATTAGATGGACATCTAATCCAATTGCAAATTATATGTAATGTTTAGCTTTTCGGTAGTTGTTAAACTTCCACTCGGCTGGTTGGCCGTAAACCACGATTCATAATTAAAACAAGTATTTTTTTTCTTGTTTTTAAGATTTTGTCACACCTCTTAGTTTAAACTCAAATTTTTGGGTATATTTAGTTTTCCGTGTCCCTTCCGAAATGTCAGATAGGAATAACCAGGCCCATGACAACCATATATCGATACACAGTGTTCTTCGTAGCCAGGATGTCCCGGGCGATAAGTGAATATCGCCCACTGTCAGTTGCAAGAACTGTGAAAACAAAGACCATTCTTTTGTTTAATTGTTTGTTATGGTTTGATTATCAATTTTTGATATTGTTAAATCAGCTAATAATGTGCCGAAATATTGAAGCACATTCAACATTTCGATGGTTTTGGAAGGAGAGCAAACATTAAGAGGCATCCTGCAAGCCTCCAAGCAAGCAATCAGTGATTTGATTGGGATACTTGGTCGATTATGGATCATGAACATTAAACAAAACTTCGCATTCTGATTGCACTCTCGATTCAAATTACCCGAAAATAAGTAAACACATGGAGATGTTGACTACGCTAAAAGTCGTCCCGTGCCATGGGCCTGGGAATAACCCCAGTGTTAAAACTAAAAGCCCTGTGGCATTTTTGTCGACAAAGTGAACGTCAACCATGATCAAAAGTGTCAAGGTTCATATATGGAACAATTTTTAAAATTAAATTTTAAATATGTTATAGCCGTTATTTGAGCTGGAAAAATTGCTAAAGTAGTTACAAGAACATGTTCTTTCGTATTTTTGAATAAAAACAAGAATTCTTTAAACATTTTGGGACCCAATTGCACAAACTTAGAGAACTAAACAATGCTGTGAGCTGAAAATTGGATGGCTTGGCCATAGTCAGCTAGTAACCAATCGATTTATGTTAGCGTGAATGGTTGAATGGCGTGAATCTCAATTTGTGATTGTGAAAAGTTAGAGTGTGGATTGGTTTAGTACGCTTTTTTGCATTGTATATGTATGTTGTTGTATATGACTGTTTTGGAGAAATGCAGTACAAGTTTCATGAGAAACGGAAGTATACGACCGTTAGAGAATTGCGTCCATTTTATCGTCATTTCTGGACTCAACCTGTTGGGTGCAACACGGAAACCCACCAGGTAATTAAAAATGAATGATTAAATTTTAATAAACGGATTTTCATTCCAGAGGTAACACTCTAAAGAAGGATCAGCTGATTTGGCCGCATGGCACATATTGTGATCTTTTGACGCATTGGTGCTTGAAACTATTGTAGAGTCAACGAGCTCCATCGGTAACGAAATATTACGTAGAAAATGACTTCTGGCAGATTGAGAAAAGCTCAGAGGTCAGTTTGTGAAGTTAGGAGGTGCCAGAGAAAATGGTATAACCTAATCACCGAATAGATTCGATAATGATGAGCCGATGAATGCTTAACTTTGGTAGGTACAAAAACTGAATTATCAAGAACACTAAGCTCTATCCCAGTTGGAATATATCACCAGAAATAAGTAAACATTGAATACTTGTTTACTTATTTCTTGTGATATATCCCAACTGGGATAGAGCTTACTGTTCTTGATAATACAGTTTTTGTACCTACCAAAGACATGAAGACAGAGTCTATTCATATAGATTCGATGGAATGCCAAGTTTTGAAGTTAAAACTGAATTGTCCAATTATGTTTTCTAAAGGTATTAGACTAGACCTATAATCTGCGGTAGGTCAATTGTTGATTATACAGTGCTATTTACCTTCTCATTAATTATTGATAATTAGCGATAATTGATAAGCGAAGGCAGGAGACTTCCTCAGCCTAGATGTAACGTCTGCGGCTACAAAGCAAAGCCATGCTGGAGGTCTGGGTTCGGTTCCAGTCAATCCAGGATCTTTTTGTAATAAAAATTGCCTTGATTTATCTGGGCATAGAGTATCTACGTAGGGAGCCGGATCCAATTCTTGTCACTTTTGATTCATTTCGGCAGTGGGAGTTTTTGGTTCTGTTTTGGAGCGTCTTGCTGGGTAGGTATTTGGAAGGCACAAGCAAGACAGTTTGTTTTCGGGACGCCAAGAAGTTCTGCTGTCAGTGTCAGTTTTGTGTTCAGTCGAGGATGGATTACCAACTGGTGAGTTCGTTTCATGCTTGTGATAACACATATTTTCTTGAAAGCGTAACTTTTAAGTAATTTTAAAACAAACTTTGTATGGTTCGTCACTATAAGTGTCGGCATTATGCTTTTTTCTTTTACAATTTCAATATACATATATTTGTCTCTTTTTGACATTAAAAATTATCTTTTGAATTGTTCGACATTGTGAATGTTGACGTATTTTTTAAAACTTCTACCATATCGAGACAAAATGCACAGTAATACTCATATGTAATTTTCAACCAAACTATGTATAGTTCGTCACTACAAGTGTCGGCATTATTCCTGTTTCATATAACTTAAAATATATACAGTTGTGTTCAGAATAATAGTGGTGGGGCCGGTTTTCATACGGAATGCTCAACTTTGGCGTGCTGTAGCTTTGTTTCCTTATGGGCAGTCGGCATGAGATTTTGGGGGTGAACTACGGATGTACTCGGTTTTGTTATCGCAGAATTTGGGGGGTTCGTGCTACCGGTTGAGGGGTTAGGCACCAGGTGAGATCGCTCAAAAAAAGTAGTTTTTATTTTGTAAATTTTTGTTCAGCATGAATTTTATAAAAAATTGGCTTGTTTATACATTTATAGCTTGGGTGTAAGTGGTTGAAACGATGAATAAAGAAAAAATCAAAAACTCAAAATACAGCAGACATTGAAATTATTAAAACTACTATTATTTTGAGCGATTTCACCTGGTGTTTGACTTTTCAGCCGGTGGTGTGAAGGTTTTCAGGTCTTGTGATAATAGAATTGAGTATTTTTGTGGTTTACTGCCGGGGTTTCATGCCGATTGCTAGTATGGAAGCGGAGTTGCGGCGTGCCGGGGTTGAGCATTTTGTGTGAGAGTCGGCTTTCACTGCTATTATAATGTTGCTAGTATCCAATCTACGAAGTATACCGTAACTACGCTAACGCTAACGAGTCGGCTTTCACTGCTGTTGTTCTGAACACAACTGTACATGTAATTTTCAGTTTTCGTCATTAATAAAAACATCTTTTGAATTGTTCGACATTATAGATGTTGAGGTATTTTTTAAAGCTTCTACCAAAAACTTCTCGAGACAAAAATACAACACTAGCTTTAAATATAAGTCGTATATTTCCCCCTTGTCCACGGATCGCATCATCGACCAGAGGTGACTCCCAGATCTTTTCCTCCCTCACTAATAAACACCCTTCCCGTGGTGATTGTGGAGATGCAGAGGTATTCTCGGTCTCTAGAAGCAACAATCATTACACCCTAACATTCCTTCCCATCCCAACTGACTGTAAGGACTTGGCCGGCGCCGTTATTGATCAATAATATTAGATCTGCTAAAATTGCACTTCGAGAGTAAGCGGAAACTCCCATCCCTTATTCATTTGGATCGTAGTGCAATTCTTACCAGTTCCGATCAATCACGGAGTAGCAACCATTGACATGTACAGTCAGTCTATGCTATGCTATGCTATGCTATGCTATTTCGGCAGTGGGAGTTTTTGAAAGCTTAAAAGCTCATATTTCGCCACAATATGCGTCGTACTGAAGTGCTCCTTATTGCAAAGTTTCAGACAATTCGGCCTAGAAAAACCTCCTATGCCAAAGTGAATCATGGAAGTGCCCAAGTGGTTCTGCACCCTACCTGCCACACACGGTTGGCAAAGAAATCTCTCGATTAGTAACAGCGGAAGTGATCATAAGAACACTATGCTGAGAAGCAGGCTTCGTTCCAGTGGGGACGTTATGCCAAGAAGAAAAAGAAAATGATAATTGAACCCTGTACCTACCGATAAAATACGTAAAATTCATTGATCTTTCCGTCACACCGTAAGTGATTGGATTTCCCAAAACGTTCATTAGAAATCGATTAGTCGTGTATGACTCCGAAACGTATGTTTTGTCTTACTATTTGCCCAACCTAAATTCAAGATAGAAAACATCTCTGATTGTGATAATAACAATGTCCAACTCACCCTTTTCCAGACGAACGGCGTGTAGTAGAACTTCCAGCTCAACCAAAGGGCCAAAATCAGCGTAACTCCGTAGCCGAGGACACTGAGCGCCACCGCGTGCCACTGGAACAGCTCATCTTGCAGCAAATTCAGCAACATTCGATCTAGTGTGCCATTTTTCGTCGTCGCCAAAGATTCGATCCACTGTTTCCACGACGCGTCTAGCCTACTACTGCCTTGCCCAAAACACAGCCCACTATCTTCCATCGCGCGCGCGCCGATATCTAAGCTTGCTGCGATAAGTTTGGGTGAGGGAAACTATTATGGCTTACAAACGCAGAACCACACCGGTCGATTGTTCTCGCTGGACTGATTGGGCCGTCCAGATGCTCCCCAATCTGTAACGAAATGCGCAAATAGATGGATTAATGTAAGGTACAATAGCACCTCAATCATGTGTCGGTTCCCCTGGCAGAGATTGTTCCTTTGGCGGAACAGCTAGTTGACCCACGATTGAGGGATTGATGTTCTCCTTCGCCTTTCCTTTTGCTCCAATTCCTCCCAGCGGAATCAAACACCGCGTATTAATCGCCTTTATATCCAAAGGTGATGAATTAATTTAAACCCGAGCGAACCGAACGTAGAAAAGGAAACCAAATGTTCTGACATCCTCGCGCCAATAATACTAGAGAGCAACCAGAATCCCAATTTGAATAGCACTGAATCGATTACACTGGCGTTTTCAAAATAGGTGGGTGAAGAAGGTGGGGTTGGCGGAAAAACATGCCGTCAGTTGGGGTCACTCCCCGGTCCGATCAGTATTCTCAATATCACATCCATAATTCCTTTGGGCGGGCGTACCTTGAAATTGAAAATCCTCTCCAGCGGAATTCGTTATCACCTTGGTGACCTTTTCCTGGTGCCGTGCGCGGGTTGCTTTGATTTGTGATCTTCAACTGAGCGATTCTTCGGAAGGATCGCTCCAAACTCGACACAGGTTCAACTGATACTGAACCAAATAGGGGGAAAGAGGTTGGCTAGTGCTTAGTCATTTTTTTCATTAGGCTAGTCGGGATTTTATGCTGGCTTCCCTCCGCGCTCGGTTTCGTGACGTTTGTGTGTGATAAGGCAGGTGTGCGAATTGATAAAGAAACGCTCAAGTATTCCAGCCGATCGAAAACTATATCGCGAAGTCGCGTGTGATGATTGACAGTCCAGTCGGGAGGGTGGTTTCTGGCACCTGTTATCTGGCAAAGTGACGAATTTGAATGGGAGTCATTTCCCGGTGTAAACATTGTAACCCCATGCTTCCAAATGTGAGTCATATAGTTTAATAATTTCTGAAGTTATCTGTTGGCCGTTGTCAGACCATGGATTTGATTATACCATGTTGTATGACGGCAGAATGAGAGTGCGTTTTTCGATTCATGTGGCTGTTGAATTGTCAATCCGCCTCGAACACCATACTGTCATTTTATCCTAAACATCGGAAATCTACCCACTATGGAAGTCGTCCCTAATCATTTATCAGAAATATTTCTATTTTTGTCTCTGCAGGATGGCGATAACCAAAATAATCGCAGTACGCGTGGAAGTTTTCGCTCGACATTTAAATTATACCATGGCATACTAGTTTATTCCTAAAATCAGAGGACAGTAGATTTTCTAATCAGATGTGACAAGGGTCCTTTAAATTGTGCTATCAAATCATAGAACAAAACTTTGAAAGTTTTTCGGACGATTCTGTTGGGTTGCATAATGCAGTTTGCATTTCCCTCGTGAAGCGCCTCAGAAAGCGAGAATTCGAAGGCACACGACGATGTGGGGCGACCCATCGATAAAAAGTGCGCTCGTGCTGGCCGTCGCGTCTTCCGAGGACAGTTGCACTGGGCACTATGCGATGTTTCTTCGAAAACCGTTTCGATGTGCTTTCGCGTCAAGTCGGGTGTCACGATGGTTGCCTAACTTGCAGGCGTATTGCGGAAGTGAAAGCGAAAATCGACAAATGCCGTCAAAGGAAGTCGGTATTGAGCGTACTGGTGTAAATTTATAAATTTATTTTCTTTCAATTACAGTGACTCAATCTCATTTGCGAACGGGGCACTGTTTTCATATCAAGTTGGTATAAATCTGTTAAATGGTGCATGGACTTTGATATACTTTATCAATAATGAAGGTTATAGGTGTCATCTATTGTTTGACAATGACAAACTGTATTCATTTGCTTAAATCTTTGGAATAATGGAAAAGTATTTAGATTGTGTCTATAATTGACCCAATTCCATATTTGTACACCTAACAAAAAAGAAATGTACAGCATTCAAAACTAATTTTTAATGGACTAGATGATTACTTAAGCTCTTCGTTGTGTTGTTCAGATGCAGTAGAATACATTTGGAAAATTTAAAAGCGGACATATTTGAAACTTAAGTAAATTTAAGAAAAATACCAGTTTTCCCATGCTTTTTGCTAAAATATTTGGTAAGTCGAACAATAAATTGCATTTTTTTTCAACATCACTTCCTTAAGAATGATAACTGCGAATATTGCACAAGTTTCAAAAAATTATAATCAGTTTCAGAGTAGCTAGGAGTGGATATCGACAACTTATACTTTTGAATCTTAGGTAGTATAACATTTATAACAAATCCAAAACCAAAAATTTTAGTCAATTTCTTTATGTTTGGCTCCTAAATGTATATACATAATCCATAGTTAATGTTCCTATCAAAACATTGCGTTATTATCATTTTTAATTTACATTTTACTACCAAACATGATTATAGAGATTTAAAGCATACATATTATTGACATAACCGCAACACAAACTTTTTTTAAAATGATGAAAACAACAGGATATATTCTATTAAATAGTATATCAATGCTCTCTGCTCATTCAAGTTATTTTGTATTTTTCTTATAAAATCAATAAATTGCAAAATAGGGTGCTATTTTGAATATAATTTGAATATTATTTCAAAGATAATTGAATATTACGATGACATCAATTATGTGGAGGTATGTACAGCGTAGTTTAGGGTACTTTATTGTAAAACGAAGTTCGTAGTTCAAATTATTTTTACAGACAAATTTAAAATTAACATTTACCTGTTGTTTAGAATGAAAATTTGGTTTACATTGATAAAAAATACCATTTTAGAAGAGTTTTGAACTTATGGCACAACAATTTTCTGAACTCAAAAGGGATAAAAACTGTTTATGATTTCTGTAAACTATATATATTTCAACTAAATTTCTATCAGAGCTTACGAGTATAATCTATAGATTGGATCCAATGACAAAAATAGACGTTATTGTTCGTATAGGATTTAATAGCAAAAATCATTGGAAAACTGGCATTTCTCATAACTTTACCTAAATTTCATATATATCCACTAATAAATTGTCCAAATGTATTTCACTACATCATAATAAAGCATTTCAGTAATCAAATAGAGCTTCTAAATTTTGTTTTGAACGTTGTGCGTATGAATTTTGGTAGGTGTACGAATATGGAATTGGGTGAATTTTAGACATCAATTCAATACTTTTCTATTAATCCAAAGATAAATGTACATGGAAACATTTTTGTGATTGGCAAACAATAGATAACACCTGTTACCTTCAATGTGGATAAAGTATTTGTAGCTCAATACTTCATTTAATACTTTTTTACTAACTTGATGTGGAAACAGTATCCTGTACGAATATGAAATTGGGCCACTGTATGACAATTTTTCGTCGACAAATTCGTCTTTCGTCTTTCGTCTGTTGAAGCTTCTACAAGTAGATTCTCTGTGATTCTACTGTATATCTGGTCGAAATTCTATTAAATCTCTGAACGAGATTCTGTCGAATTTCTGGACAAGATTCTGTCGAATCTCTAGACGAGTTTCTACCGAATCGCTGGACGAGGTTCTGTCAAATCTCTGGACGAGATGCTATCAAATCTCTTGACGAGATTCTACCGACTCACTGGATGACATCCTACCAAATCTCCGGATGAGATTCTATCGAATTTCGTGATGAGAATTTTTCGAATCTTTTGACAAGATTCTATCGAACCTCTTGACAAGTTTCTACCGAATCTCTGGACAAGATCCTACTGAATCCTTGACGAGATTCTGCCGAATCTTGACGAGATTTTACCAAATCTCTTGATGAGATTCTACCGAATTTCTTGACGAGATTCTATCGCATCTCCTGACAAGAATCTATTGAATGTCTTGACGGGATTCTTCCGAATCTCTTGACGAGATTCTACCGAATCTCTTGACGAGATTCTACCGAATCTCTTGTCGAGATTCGCTACAAAATTCTACCAAATCTCTGCACGAGATTCTACCGAAACTCTGGTCGAGATTCTACCGATTCTCTGGTCGAGATTCTACCGATTGTCTGGTCGAGATTCTACCGATTGTCTGGTCGAGATTCTACCGATTGTCTGGTCGAGATTCTACCGATTCTCTGGTCGAGATTCTACCGAATCTCTCGACGAGATTCTACCGAATCTCTCGACGAGATTCTACTGAATCTCTCGACGTGATTCTACCGAATCTCTTGACGAGATTGTACCAAATCTCTTGACAAGATTCTACCAAATCTCTTGACGAAATTCTACCAAGTCTCTTGACGAGATTCTAGCAAATTTCTTGACGGGATTCTAAAGAATCTACAGACGAAATGCTATCGAATCTGTAGACGAGATTTTATCGAATCTGTAGATAAGATTCTATCGACTCTCCTTACAAGATTCTATCGAATCTCGTCCAGAGATTCTATAAAATCTTCAGGTGAGATTCTACTAAATCTCTGGACGAGATTCTTTCGAATCTCTAGACGAGTTTCTATCGAATCTCTAGACGAGATTCTATGGAATCTCTAGACGAGATTCTATGGAATCTCTACACGAGATTCTATGGAATCTCTAGACGAGATTCTATGGAATCTCTAGACGAGATTCTATGGAATCTCTAGACAAGATTCTATGGAATCTCTAGACGAGATCCATCGAATCTCTAGACGAGATTCTATCGAATCTCTAGACGAGATTCTATCGAATCTCTAGACGAGATTCTATCGAATCTCTAGACGAGATTCTATCGAATCTCTAGACGAGATTCTATCGAATCTCTAGACGAGATTCTATCGAATCTCTAGACGAGATTCTATCGAATCTCTAGACGAGATTCTATCGAATCTCTAGACGAGATTCTATCGAATCTCTAGACGAGATTCTATCGAATCTCTAGACGAGATTCTATCGAATCTCTAGACGAGATTCTATCGAATCTCTAGACGAGATTCTATCGAATCTCTAGACGAGATTCTATCGAATCTCTAGACGAGATTCTATCGAATCTCTAGACGAGATTCTATCGAATCTCTAGACGAGATTCTATCGAATCTCTAGACGAGATTCTATCGAATCTCTAGACGAGATTCTATCGAATCTCTAGACGAGATTCTATCGAATCCCTAGACGAGATTCTGTCGAATCTCTAGACGTGATTCTGTCGAATCTCTAGACGAGATTGTATCGAATATCTAGACGAGATACTGCCGAATCTCTAGATGAGATTCTGTCGCATCTCTAGACGAGATTCTGTAGCATCTCTAGACGAGATTCTGTCGAATCTCTGGACGAGATTCTGTCGAATCTCTGGACGAGATTCTGTCGAATCTCTGGACGAGATTCTGTTGAATCTCTGGACGAGATTCTGTCGAATCTCTGGACGAGATTCTGTCGAATCTCTGGACGAGATTATGTCGAATCTCTAGACGAGATTCTGTCGAATCTCTAGACGAGATTCTGTCGAATCTCTAGACGAGATTCTGTCGAATCCCTAGACGAGATTCTGTCGCATCCCTAGACGAGATTCTGTCACATCTTTAAACGAGATTATGTCGCATCTTTAGACGAGATTCTGTCGAATCTCTAGTCGAGATTCTGTCGAATCTCTAGTCGAGATTCTGTCGAATCTCTAGTCGAGATTCTGTCGAATCTCATGACGAGATTCTGTCGAATCTCATGACGAGATTCTGTCGAATCTCTAGACGAGATTCTGTCGAATCTCTAGACGAGATTCTATCGAATCTCTAGACGAGATTCTATCGAATCTCTAGACGAGATTCTTTCGAATCTCTAGACGAGATTCTTTCGAATCTCTAGACGAGATTCTTTCGAATCTCTAGACGACATTCTTTCGAATCTCTAGACGAGATTCTTTCGAATCTCTAGACGAGATTCTTTCGAATCTCTAGACGAGATTCTTTCGAATCTCTAGACGAGATTCTTTCGAATCTCTAGACGAGATTCTTTCGAATCTCTAGACGAGATTCTTTCGAATCTCTAGACGAGATTCTTTCGAATCTCTAGACGAGATTCTTTCGAATCTCTAGACGAGATTCTTTCGAATCTCTAGACGAGATTCTTTCGAATCTCTAGAGAAGATTCTTTCGAATCTCTAGACGAGATTCTGTCGAATCTCTGGACTTGATCCTTTCGAGGTGTTTTTAGTCGAATTCTTGTAGACATGTAAAAATATTAAATAATGATTCAACAATATTAGATAATGTTCTTTGTTTTGACTTGCCGAAAGATACAGTTTCATGATCTGTATGCTGTGCATCAGAATAGTAAACTTCCATCTCACAAGACGGAACAACTCCAAAACAGATCCCGTTATCGTAAGTAACAGAACGATTCTCTTTACCGGCTCCATTCTCCCCGTGGCTAAAAATAACCCATCTTCCTGAGCCGAAGAACACGACGAGAAACCCCGTAAAAGACACTCTCTTAACTTGAAGACATCAATCAAAGCTGCTCAAGAATTCAATTTAGCGAAAACGGTTTACCATTCGCTTCTTTCGCGGAGTAAACAACAACATATTCAAAACATACAACGCAGTAACCCATTTTACTTTCGTATGTAAACCGCTTGCTGCGATTGATGATGGTACCCAACAGCTAATACGCTTCATACCTTCCACGCAGAGCAGATCGTAATAGCCCATGACCAGCGGGTATCGCATGGCATCGCGCGACGACGATTCGTCGGGTCAGGAGCTGGGCGGTTGCAGGAAGGAAACGCTTAAACCCGTAAAAACACTCCAGAAGAAAGCACCACCAGATAGCGGACGGACACATAGCGCAAGCGACCCGACTCCATGGCCGCGCTCCTCCTCCCCGTATCTCATTGAACGCAGAGCTTAAACGTAATCCGAAACACTCGTTCGCTCGAATTCTCTCGCCGTGAAGTGTTCCCAAGCACTATGGGACAGAAATAAAAATTTTGCGACAGTATTTTAAGCACTCATAATGAACAAACATCAATCTAAAGGTAATACAAACTCAAAAATACATACAAAAGTAGTGTTTGAAATGATTATGAAGTACACATCAGAGAGGCCTCGTGCAAAGTCAGATTACCGGATGGTATCAAATTGATAACAAGTCTCATTAACTCCTCTACCGGCAGCTTCATTTTTCCCACTATTTTGTTTCTTGAGAATTTATTTAAAAACTAAAATAAGTATGGGCTAGAAATATGAGTAATAAGGAGTTTCTCTGAAAAAATCATATACATCGCTTGAGTTGTGTCCGAGAAATCTCAAAATTACTTTATATTTTTGAAGTATTCAAGATCTTATTACGGCCGAAGTGGTCCCAAAAATAGAAAAGCTCATTACTCAAATACGGTTGCCCCGATTTGTATATTTTTTCACAAAAGACTCAACTTAAAGTATGATTTTGAGAGGCTAGTAACCCAGTATGAGAAAAATCTGTAGCCCGAGATATTTACGTGGGTTTTAGTTACGCGTCGGTCCCTCAAGCAATTTTGGAATATCTCTGAATCCAGATGACCAATGATCAAAACCGGTACAGGTATTGTGGTAGATTTTATGGATCCCTTGCCATCAGGACACTCTCTTTTTGTATTTGGTATTGTATCTTTTATTTTAGCAGGTTCACAGAAGCTGTAATCATAAGATAGACTACGGCCAAGCGTAAGTAGAAGTTCTACACGAGACGTTCTGCAGATTTCGATATTCCGAGACAATCAAGTCGCACAATGAACCACAGTTTATTAGCGAAGAAATCAAGAGATATTGCGAAAAGTATAGAATCGTCCAGCTTAAAAGCTTATGTATACATCTTATTAGTCTCAAGCAAACGGAGAAACGAAGCGTGCTAACAAGACCACTCAAGCATTTGCAAATAAGCCAAGAATCTGACAGCGCTGATTGGATTTGAGGTTCTTCTTATTAGTATACAACTCTACGCCCCATAGTACAACTGGAGTAGCACCTTCTTCGCTTATGTTTGGCCGATTACTTCGTGACTTCGTGACTACTCACGCCTTACCGCGGTGTGTTACAGAGGAAAAGCTTCAAAGGATCCATCAAGTCACAACAACAATGATAGCAATTATGGGGCGGTCCATTAATTAGGTAAGTCAATTTTGGTGCTTTTGCAAACCCCCCTCCCCCATGGTAAGATTTTTTGTATGAAAACTTAAAATAATTTGTATGGCACGTAAAAATGATGACAGCCCCGTGTATGCCAGGGTCCTCTCATGATGTAAACAAATGCAAAAACAGACCTGTCACATGAAAAGGGGTATTGTGTACACTGTATGAAATAGGTATTGTATATGAACTGTTTTACGGTACAACATTTTACGGTTTGCTTCAATTACACTGCGGAACACTTTTTTGTCTCCAGAACCAAAGTACCGCTGTTCACTTAATTAAGGATTACTGAATCCATTGCCGTTTCCAGAAATATCATAGCACGTCTAGTTTTTGAGATATTGACTGTTGAAAATGCAAACAATGACTATTTCAGCCAACTTGCATGCAAGTTTGCCAGCTTGTGAGGCAATTTATTTGCTTAATTTGCCATAGAATTCAAACTTTATATGTATAACAATACTTATCATCAAAGTTTATAATACTTTCAATGCGGAAAACTTATTTTTGCAATTCCGTTGCAAATCAATCAACTTTTCATTGAGAAGTTGATCAACATAACGGCCTACTTTTCCTACTAAAAAAACAGTGCTGAAAAGTGCTACTTTTCAACACTCTTTTCGGTGCTGAAAAGTAGCACTTTTCAGTACTGTTTTGGTAGGCATCAACCGAACAACCCAGTCTCTTCATGTCATTTGTGCTTATTTGCGCGGCGTGTGAGTGGAGACGAGTCGTTCTCACCTCGGGTGATGTGAGGCGACTAATGTTAATCCAATGGAAGCGAGTCGACAACTGCCGCGCAGAATAAGCATAATTGCATCTTGTTCTAGATCCGTTGAGTGATCTGATTCCGACAGGGGCTGTCCATTAACAACGTGATAAGTTTTTTGGGATTCCAGGCCACTCCCCTCCACCTCGTGGTCATTTGTCCATATATGATCATTGGCCAGAGCTTCCCACTCCCCATGAATGATCATGTGATTTATGGACGACCCCACACAGGCTGACGATTCTGATTTGGAATCGAAAAGCCCAACATTTATGCTATGCTGTCTTACCTGATATCGGTGGGATCGTGAAAACTTGTGACATTCATGGGTAGATACTACTGTATCACAGCCTACGTGATTGATAAATACTGAATTGATACAAAGCATGGATGTGTGCCCATGTGGGTTCTCTTGAAATGTTTGTTTGTGCTTTTAGAATTCATCCAGCTGAAATAGCATTTTTCGAAATAGCAAAAAATGTTGTAGGCAACTCGTTGCAAAACTCGATTTTTTCAGCACTCGTTGTATTTATCCAATGTACAAACGTAAATGTACAACTGGTACTGAAAAAGTCATCATTTTGCAACTTGTTGCTTAAATAACTATTTTGAAGGTTTAGAGAATTATTGTATTTTGCCATATAAGAGGAACGAAGAGCTTTGTATGGAGATTGCAAGCATGTTTAAAAAATCGGCCTAATCAAAATTTTATCATGCAATTTCAATCAAATTGTATCTGAAATGAAAGTTTAAGTTGTATAACAAAAAAGATTGATGAATCGTACTTTAATTTACATGTAAACATCAATAAAATCAGCGCTTTATACAACTTTGGTGACCTGCAGCTAAAAATTGTGACGTGCTGGAACATTTTTGAGATTGGCATCAGATTCAGCAACCCCAAATCTATTAGAGACACATAATTTGATCCTTGAGACACGCAAAAATGTCATTTTTGTTACACTGTGTTATCCTCTAAAGTTTGACTTTATTTTTTTCTTAACTTCAAATCGATTTACTTATATGCAAGGCTGTGAAATAATCTTATTTTTTAGCAAAGTAACTAACCTAGAGAAGATTTTTCTTGCTAATATGATACAGGGGGATCCCTTTTATCTTTTAGAACGATTGACACCCATCAATAATGAAGTTTTCACAAAATTAAACGAAAGTGTTCATTTTGCCCCGATACCTTTTTACCAGCCTTGTTTTCGACACAATTTTCTATCTTGTTATTCTGAAATTTGATATGATTTTTTCTCACCATGAGTGAATGCAGCACGTCTCACTAATCACGAACTAGGAAACCAGCCGAGGATAACTGAAAAATATTGCCAATTTAGGGTCTTAAAACAAGCATTTGCTTAATGTGTCCATTATGCCCCTAATCCCGCTATTTACTTAAACATTGAAAGTCCCCGATTCTAAACCGAGGAGCAAGATTCCTTTTCATTTTATTATCAATTCCATGTTCGTCTTGTAGATATCATAAGTTCTGATGTAGCAGAGTATGACACATACCAATTTCTACGATACACTTTAGTTCAATTTTGCATGTGTTGTTAATAATGAAAGTTTGTTAATCCAGACCAGGATTGTTTGGTATTGTCCCGAATACGAAATTGCCAGAACAAATTTATGTGCATCCCTCAGGGCCCAAGGAAAACCAGATAAGGAAGACATTAGAGATGTGTTGGGTAGGTTAGATTTGGGTTACATGTTCCTCTTCAAATTTTTGAGGAAAATTGACGTTTTTGCTTGATTACCCACGTCTGTCATGCCGCTTGTCCGACTAGTTTCCCTTGAGACCCTTTTGTTATATCGTTACAGGTCGTTTAAGTCTGCTGCATGATTGACAAACAGCATCATACTGCCACTTTGCTGCTAACTGTGCTCAATCAAACCCTCAAATCCCATCATTACCCAAAGATAATTGTATTCCCTAACCTCGAGCAAACCGCGATTGTTATAGTTTCCCAATACTAACATAGATGTTTAAGGATGCAAACAAGATTTTGTAAACCAAATAAAATGAATTTGGCTCCGTTATGCCTTATGGCGTTTGAGCCTACCAAATAAACGAATAAGTGAAAAAATCCAGACCAGGTGATCGTTGTCTTGTGTGCTTTGCAGGTCTCAAAATTCTCCAAATCTGAATAATTTTCTACGCAAAATGAAGAATCTTGAAAGACCCAGACATCTTACCTGCACATTCATATAAACCGATAATTTTTTAAGTTCATAAAAAGCCTTCAATGTAAACTGAAGAATGTCTTGCGGCCATTACTAGTTCAACTGACAATTTAAAAACACTGCAATATTTCATACTGATTTAAAGACAATGCAATATTTTACTACTAATTAAACTAATAATGTTTTCAAAAAAACTCAAAATATGTTAAAATCTGATAAATTGAACATTCTTGTGGTACTCCTGGATGAATAATAGAAATATAAGTAGTAGAACGCTAGTGGCGCTGTTATCACAAAATAGAATTATTATATTAATACTTACTATTAAAGATATTGATTATTTGTTTTGTGCCATGTTATAGAGAATGTTTTATTATGGTTGAAAAATTTGATTTGACACTTATAGACTCGGTACTCAGTCTGTCAGAGCGTGGCAAACTAGATGTAGGTCACACGAACAGTCCCGACATTGGCCTTCTACGGCTAATGCTTCTACTGGATGAATCGAGAATTCAAAAATTGAGGACGAAAAAAATCCTGTGAGGATTTTTGATAAATTTAGCCTTAACTTCCCAAATGTAGCTCCAAAACTTTATATCCGATTAACTCGAGAAAACTGAATCGGATGAATATTGTGCATAATCATCAGAACATTCTGGGAAAAAAACTAGATATGATTCAGTACCCGAAGTACCCAAACCAACCATTACTATCACTTATTTTAAATTGATTTCGAATGCCTGTTTAACATCTCTTTTAGAAATCACCTGTTTGGAATAGGATCCTTAATTTTTTTGTATTTGTTAAAATTTCTGTTAAACCCTTGAGTCCATGCAATTTCTGAACTAGTTTCTTGGTGAAATACTAGGTATCATTCATGAACAAATTTCATGTTTGGAAAGGCTTTTGTTAAGATTCCATTCAAAGATTTTACCATAAATTCAATCAACATGTGTGTCAGGAATTCGTCCTGGTTTTCTGTCAAACTGCTTTCATGTACCTTCGCTGGTAACTTCAGCCGACATTACAATTCCAAAATTTAACCAGAATTATTATCATCAACTTCTCCCATAATTCAACAATTATATATCATCACCGTATGAAATGTTTGCAAAACATTAAACTGGGTTCTTCCAGAATGTTAGCAAAAAATCTTTTCTTTTCTCGTAACTTTGAAGTTTAAATCGAAGAAAATGTTTGTATTATAATAACACAAATCTGAAAAACATGACTGTTCTGCTATTTGAGTTTGGTAGGCTGAACCCGATTATCGTTGCCTTTTACAGATCGATAACAATGACAAATTCACTAAAAAGTTACTCGCTTCCTACCCTGTAAGGACTGTTCATTTTATAAAGTGGACACTTTGTGCATGCAGTATCTTTTTAATTTATCAATGGAATTTCAATCGGTTTTCTGCACATCGTTCGACTAGTATTGTACATTGTTGTGATAATAAAAATTCTGCAAAATAATTATATTTCACACGAATATGGAACAACGATTAGAAGGATCGATTTTTGGAGGTTATCAAAATCAATGATTGTTAGAAAATGGCTGGGAAATTCGACAATTTATATATTTTATTTTCAAAAAAGGCTTATTCTTCGAAAGCATCATCAATCAGAAGCCTGATGGGAAAAATCTAGTTATTTTTGAAACAACAATTTTACAGATATAGTAAAATCATTTTCCCCCTATATTTCTTAGAGAAAACTATTTTAAATTTAAAGGGAACTGATATGAGTAGAATGTTTTGTTCAAAAGTATGTCCTGACTAGGGACGTTCCGATATTGCAAAGTATCGATATTTGATTCGATACGATTATCGAAACAAAGTATCGATACCACCGATATATTGATTCAAAATATCGATATATCGGAATATCATATAATATATTTCAATGGAGCAAAATTCCTATATCACTTAGTGACCTGCCATTTAGTTTCCTATTGTTTTGACTGACATTTACATAAATATCTTTAGTCAACATACATTCTAGTAAATTTCGAACGGGTACTTTGGGTTTTCTCCAAATCTAATTGATTTCTTGTATTTCTTGTATTTCTTGTACTAAGAAATAAATTATATTTGGAGAAAACCATACAATTGTTTTTCACTTAGAGCATGTAGAGGTCTCTGCTAGTCTCGTCCACGTTTTCAAAGAATGTCAAATCGTTAAACAAATTTTATGTACCGTAAAACGGGGTAACTTTGATAGTTTTTTCGAAGAAAACTTGAATATTTTTGCATGCTGTTTCAAAGATTTGCAATTTATATTTTTAAAACAAGTACTGGCATCCTAGCTATCGATTTCAGTCGATAAATTGGCAAAATATTCATTTTGAATGGATATATAATTTTTCATATAATCGAAAGTTTGTTTTCTGTTTTGGGGTAACTTTGATAATGGAGTATGATTCGAACAAAATTGAATGAATAACGAACATTTGTAGGGCATTGCATACCTCTAGGCGTTTAACGTTATATGGAAATTTCTGACTTAGATTACAAAAATGGTCCCAGTTTGTGAATATGCTTTTCGCTAAGATATTTGAGACCGTATTCAAGTTCTATGATAACTAGGCTATCAAAGATAAGTGGCCAACTATTCAAAACTACATCAAATAGTGATCGTAGAACAGATTGTTTGTAAGCGTTTTGAAAATGCTAAAATTGTGTAATTTTTTTTAAATTCGTATCAAATGCCTAAAATAATCTTGATTAAGATGAAAACTGCTCTTACATGAAGTGTCATACTAATATTCTTTAGTTTTGCATAAGTTTTGCTTAACTGATTAACAGAAATTATGATATTTCATTTAGTATGCGGTGGGTTACGCACTATCAAAGTTACCCGCATTATCAAAGTTACCCCGTTTTACGGTACGCAGATTTTGCGTAACAATCAGGCGTGTTTTCTGCTGAGTGTAAATAGGTATCCGGTCAATTATCATTTCCTATGCCTCAGCTTTCGCAAGGACATGGCCAAGGCAATTCTTAACTGATGAAGGATGCATCAATTTCGTCTGAGAGGCAGATTTGTCTCAAATCATTGCCTATGACAACTGACGAGAAGGAGGCAATCCTCATAGAGCGGTCTAGGGCTGTACGACCGACGAATGCTTTATGCTTATGCTAGTGCTAATGCTTTAACCCTACAATTGTTTTCTATATATTAGTTTACGATATATCGGAAGGAAATATCGATATCACCGATATATTGAATAGAAAATATCGATACCAAAATATCGAATATCGAAAGCGAAATATCGATATTCCGATATATCGGAAGTATTGGAACGTCCCTAGTCCTGACGGAAGTCCTAATATAGTATTAATATTAAACATAACTTCCGCTTTCATAAAGTTACTTATTTAGTCCCCACGTCACATTGAAAGCACAATAGAAACACAATTGCTTCATTCTTAGAAGACCTTTCAAAGTATATTGACAATCATCAAAATTGGCAACACTGCTGTAATAAAATCGATTTAATTTTCCACATATTATTTTCATAATATATTATTCAGAGATAACCAATTAAAATATTTGGAGAAAACCATTTACAATTAGCTGTAGATCGATAAATATGCGTACACGATTTTAAAAGTATGAGACTTTTTAATAAAACTACCATAAACCGTAAAATTTCTACTTAAGGCTATGGTTTAAAAAAAAAAAGACACGGACACCGTCTTCAGCCATTTAGCTGCACAGACTGTAACTTAACACTAGACAACGGACAAGCATGCTCCAGTGGCACAACCGTGAAACATTTCTGGCGAAAAGTTTCAAAGGCTGAAGCGGGAATCGAACCCGCACCCCATGACACGATGCGATTAAGTGCCTGACGACACTAACCGCACGGCCACGAGGCCCATAAACGCACGGTTTAAACGCACGATTTAGCTGTCGTTTGTACAAATATAGTTTCTTTAGTAAACCAAACTAGTTTTTAACACGCTTCATACTTTTCTCTTTTGCTGGGAGTGAAAGGATGGTGTATCAGCAAGTATGACCATAAATGGGTAAATCACTAAAGTTACCTAATGGCAGAGAATGGTGGAATATAATTGATTTTTTTAAAGTTACTCCTTTAGTAGAATAGTAAAGAATGCAAACATACAATTTGTTCATAAAAAATAGGATTTTTGTTTTGCGAAAAATAATGCTAAACTTTGACGAACAGTTTTTCTTACGAGTTTTTTGAAAAACTATTTAGCTCTTCAACCAAGAGCATTTTCTAAGATTTTATATTTTCATAGCATTGTAGAATAATAGTTGAATGATGCACAGAAAACCGATTTCGATTTTATCAATAAGTAAAAAAGATATAGCATAAAAGAAGTGTCCACTTTATAAAATGAACAGTCCTTAGTTGAAATACGGCGAAGTACTTTCAAGGATAAATACTAAAAAAAATAGAAATTATTGGTAGATTTTATTATCATTATTATAATTATTTTTTTTATCGGTGATGTAAAATACACTAAGTGGGCTTTCCAAAAATGTATTCAACTGTTTATTATTGCCATTTTTACCGCAAACCATGATAGGTTGAAAATAAACCAACTCTTCCCTTTACCAAGGTTTCACTCAATGAAGAGCAATGAAGTTTTCTAAAAAAAATAAGAAAATTACGTACAATCATACATGTTCTCAGTAATAGGGAATTCATGTCATATATACTCAACTCTCCTTTACTCGATATTTTGTATTGTGATATCGAGTCTAGTTTCACGAGTTTCGCACCACACATAACGCTGCGCTTCAATATACAACGCTTGTCGACTGATGGGGTAGCTGCGCAGTACCGTCAGCAACTAGACGAGCAGTTGGGAAGAATCAACGTTGCTGGGGACGTCGACAGCCTGTGGGACCCTATCCACGAAGCACACAACGGCGCGGGAAGTGATCGGCACTGGTCAACGACGAAGACGAAACGACTGGTTCGATGAAGAGTGCCAGAGAGTGACAGACATGAAGAATGTCGCCAGAAGCCGTATGCTTGTGGCCAGTACTCGACAGAACAGCGAGAGCCGAAGAAAAGCGAATCTACCGCCAGTGGTGGAAAGAATCATGCCGTTTACGCAAAATGAACCAATATTAAGCAGGATCCACGCTCACACGCTCACGAACCAACAGCGACCGATTTGGTCACAGATTCTTGCATCGGAGAACCAGAACAAAACAAATGTAAAAAGAGCGTGATAGCTGGATGAGCAGAGTCTGCTCACAGCCGTTCTTTTTTCCTTTCATAGCTAATTTTGTGAATAATTGGATGGATTATGATTATAATAGATAGATTACAAACTAATGTACGACAGTATTGAGAAAATTGACCGATATGTGGTGTTATTGTAGAAATATCACAGGGAATCGGACGCGTGATTGCATGTCAAAATAAAATGATGCGATGCCCTTTACAGCATATGTGTTCGGGCGATCGTGAGCAAAGAAAGCAAGAACGCAATCGCACAAAATGAACCACCGATGCGGTGGCATTTTTCTGGTGTGCATGAACAGACTCTGTTCACCGTTTTACAGCACTGTCTACCGCAGAAAGAAAAGGCAGCACGAAGAAAGTGTGGTAGCTGACGCTCAAGAAAGCATGAACCGGAATGATATGCGGAGATTTTATGCAACGGTCAATGGTGCGCGGCACAATACCGTATCAGTGCCCGCCATGTGCAATGACCGAGAAGGGAATTTGCTGACCGATAAAACGGCGGTGGCTGCCAGGTGGAAGGAGCACTTCCAGCAATTGTTGAACGGTGAGAATGGAAATGTAGCGAGGAACAGGATGAACATAGATGATGACGATCTAGCTGTGGACCCACCGACCATAGGAAAGGTTAAAAAGGCTGTCAGCGAGCTGAAGAACTGTAAGGCTGCTGGGAAGGACGAGACCCCGGTCGAGCTTCTCAAGCATGGAAGCGAGCAGCTTTACCAGTCGATCCACCGAGTACTACTGAAAATATGGGAGGACGAAGAATTGCCCACCGGCTGGTTGGATGGCCTCATCCGCCCTATCTACAAGGGCACAGACTGGAGTGTGTCAATTACAGAGGAATTACCCTGCTGAATTTGGCGTACAAAATTCTGTCGCGCATCCTGTTCAACAGACTGAGACCGCTCGAGGAGTCCTTCGTCGGCGAATACCAAGCTGGTTTTCGTGAGGGCCGTTCGACAACGGACCAGATGTTTAGCTTGCGAATGATCCTAGACAAATTCCGGGAGTATAACTTACAGACTCACCATCTGTTTATTGATTTCAAAGCGGCGTACGACTCAGTGAAAAGAAATGAGCTTTGGCAGATAATGTCTGAAAATGGTTTTCCGGCGAAACTAATTAGGCTGATACGTGCTACGCTGGATGGTTCGAAATCAAGTGTTCGGATCGCAGACGAGGTGTCAACCTAGTTCGTGACGTTAGACGGATTGAATCAGGGAGGCGCACTTTCGAATTTACTGTTCAACATTGCACTTGAGGGTACTATTAGGAGATCTGGCGTGCAAAGAAATGGCACTATTATCACAAGGTCGCACATGCTCCTTGGCTTTGCGGACGATATAGACCTGATTGGAATCGATCGCAGGTCAGTGGAAGAGGCCATCGTACCTCTGAAGAGGGAGACAGCGAGGATAGGCCTGACCATTAGTTCTACCAAAACGAAGTACATGGTTGCAGGTAGAGATAGAGTCAGGCATGGTGGTGTAGGTGCTGAGGTAGTGTTTGATGGGGATGTGTTTGAAGTTGTTGAAGAATTTGTTTACATGTGACAACGACGTTTCCCGCGAAGTGAAAAGACGTGTTGCGGCTGCGAATAGGGCCTTTTACGGACTACGTAACCAGCTTAGGTCCCGCAGCTTGCAAACGGAAACAAAATTCGCCCTGTATAAAACATTGATTCTTCCGGTGGCTCTCAACGAGCACGAAGCGTGGACGTTGAAAGAGTCAGACCGGAAAGCTCTCGGTGTTTTCGAGCGTAAAGTGCTGCAGACAATACTCGGTGGGAAACTCGAAAATGGTGAGTGGCGCAAACGCATGAATCACGAGTTATATCAAGTGTACAAAGATGCGAATATTATCAAGCGTGTAAAATACGGCAGACTTCAGTGGGCTGGTCACTTAGTGCGAATGTCGGAAAAAAGAATTGCGAAAATAATATTCAGCAGGGAACCAGGTAGAGGTCGGCGGCTTCGGGGAAGACCACGAATACGCTGGCTGTACGCAGTGGAAGAGGACCTGGCGACCCTAAACGTTCGCGGCCCAAGACCGACGAAGATGGAGCTCTACAATACGCCCGGCAATGGCGTGATGCTACGCTGTAGCCATCAAGGTATCAAGGTAGGTAGGATATCGAGTTAGAGAACCATAGTAAAAGTTTGTTTTCATGGCTACCTTGATGGTTCCTTGTACATATCGCATTTGCACTGGTTTTGTGTTCCATAACTCGTAACCTCCCTAACTCAATGGCCACTTTAATATCGAATTATGGAGAGTGGCTGTAATTCGTTTTTATAAAAAAAAGAGTCTGGACTTTTGACGCGAATTTCAAATTTCTGGCCCACAGTGCCAAGTCCAGTTGTTTTTTTCGCGGCTACATAGCGCCAAACATTGCCAAGAATGTGCTCGCGGAAAAAAAAAACCCTCTCGAGATTCGTACGGTACTTTTGCTTCTCACTTTCTCCAGGCACCCACACACCCACCTGCCTTCCGAGCAGCAGCGGCAAGCGGGTTTTTGTTTTTCGCCCATTCCTTCGGATAGGTGTAAACAACCGCTCCTAGAACTTTCTTCTCGAGAGCAGCCCCTCCCCGTCAAGCAGATTTTCGCGCAACTTTCGCTGTCGGCGTGGTCGTAGGTAAAAAAGCGATCACTAGCGGTGGCGTAATCGAACATCATCGCCGCGGCTTCCCTCCTCTCTCTCTCTCTCGATCAACGCCTACTATGAAGGAATGGCAACGCCGATCGGGCTTTGGCTTCATCGCGCGCTCGCACACGCATGCTGCGTGTGGAATGTCCGCGCTTATGCCGTTGCCGCGCGGCGCTCAAGTTCAATGTTGTGTTTTGGTTTCGGGTGTTGGTTGCTCGGTGAATCGCCGCCGACTGCGACTTCGTTACTCACGCATGCAGGTCGGCAGGTATACGCACTGTTTGGCGGTTTGTCGTGTTTTGGTCTATTTAGTATGCACTTGTTTTGGAAGGGCCTTTTGGTTGTTGGGGTTTTGCTGTTCATTCATAGGATTTGTTTGGAGTGG
This sequence comes from Aedes aegypti, assembly GCF_002204515.2. Lineage (NCBI taxonomy): Eukaryota > Metazoa > Arthropoda > Insecta > Diptera > Culicidae > Aedes > Aedes aegypti. Next base: position 3,918,827 of record NC_035107.1, read on the forward strand.
TTCATGAGTTGCTAGTCGGCAGACGTTTCGAAATGTGTCTTTTCACAATCGGTAGTGGATGACGAATTTGTTTTAATGTGGTCAGCGGTGAAATAATAATTTCACAATAGATGCTGTTAAATTCTGGCAAAGAAATTCTGGCAAGATTATAACTGTGAAAGTGTTCATAGAGAACACTATGCTGAGAAGCATTTTTTATCTCGGTTGAAAAAGAATTACCTCTTAATACTATAGATAACATATGAAAACACACACAATCTTAAATAAAGAAATCCTTGACGGCAGCGGGAATCGAACACAAACAGCTTCGGAATGATTCACAACACTCTGATCACACGACCACAAACTATCATGATTCGTTCACCGGTTGTTGGAAGCACATGGTTCACAACGCTATCGTTCTATGGAAAGCAATTCAACGTACCTACTAATTGTGCCGAAAGACTTGGGGATACTACTCACGTATCAAGACTGTGGAAGTTATCAAGCAGATGCAGATAAGTCTGTTGTCTTTGAGTTCCTACGAAACGTGATTCATATGTCAACTGAAGAAAGCAGTTACAAGTCTGTCACAAGTTTGTCAGTCTACGCAGAATATGCAGACTATTTGGAGAACCGTCGTTTGTTTTTGATGAATAATATACACTAACCATACCTTGGGAGTGCTGCTATAGTATATAAAGCTGAACAGTTCAGGATATATTGTCTACTGTTACAGTTTTTCGTGACAAACATCATGGAAATTAAAATAGTTCTAGTTTATTATCTTCTTTGATCTGCTGCTCATACATCATGATATAAAGCACGAGATCATGATTTCTGTCAATATTAATGCTCTGGAGTTCGTACCTGATATACCTGATGCAACTCTCAGTTTGGTGTTTGTAGATTATGCTGATATGCATGGAATATTATTTCAGTTAGTTTACCTATTATTCAGGGCTCTTTTATAACTTATTAAGGTGGTAAGTATTGAAAATTATCTTGTACCCTAATTTGGTATTCTGCATCAATTTTCTTTTGTTTATTTTTAGCGCTAATTATTTGCTTTTCTGCTAGAAATACAACAAATAATTTTAATGTAAACAATAATATTGCGTTTTGACAGAATTCACACGGATTTCATGATCATTTTTGACAGCGTGAGCAAGTGATTTTTCATCAAAATTTCATGCGGGATTTTTGCGAAGCAGATCTCAACAAGTTTACTCACGAGAACTTCATTTGGCTTGGGTCACCTTCGAATATTTATACACATTAGATATCATTTTTACATGACGTTTGGGCCTACTGATATATAACCATCATCAGATTTTTACTTAAATCGATCAATCAACAATAAAGTATCGCAACCACAATAATGATCAAGATGTAAGTGTTAGTCTACCAACACAGGTGACGTGGATGCGTTCGATAGGCCTTTTCATGTGACAGGTCCGTGTTTGCATTTGTTTACATCGGTGGAGGACCGGTGCAAACACGGGTCTGTCGTTTCCATAGAAAAACTGTCAAAGCGTTTCCGAATCAGCTGATTTGAAACATCTCGTGAAATGACTGCCACAAACAAGCTGATTTTCTGGTAGGGATCAATCGATCTGACATTTGGCTTGGGTCGTTTGGCAGCAAATCGATTAGCTCGATCATCATCGATCAGCTATCAAATGACCCGAACCAAATGTCAAATCGACTGATCCCTACCAGAAAGCGAGCCTGTTTGCGGCAGCCATTATCTAGAGAGCTAGTTAATGTTGAACGCGGTTAAACAGGGACAATATTCCATCGCTTTAACCAGTATTTAAACATTATTTATTCCTATGGGAAGCATGGTAGTCTTGAAATTGAAGATGCAAAAGTTAATAGCTTTAAGAAGGAAGGCAAGCATCAGGTTATTTTCCGGGGAATCCTTTCGGAATTTCTGCAGGAACTCGTCCAAGAATTCCACTTTCGGAAATCCTCCTTCTGAGTTTCTCCGGAAATCCCTTGGAAGTTCCTCCGGGAGATTCTTCGCATCTTAACTGGTAGTTACTCCTGAGTTCTTGCGGGTATTCTTCCGGAGTTCTTTCATCAATTCTTCAAGATTTTATCCAGCATCTCTTCCGAAGTTTCTCCAGTGCTCCATCGGGAATTAGTTTGGATTTCCTCCGTAGTTCCTTTTGGAACTAGGTACTTCTTTAAGGAATTACTCCAGAGTTTCTCCAAGAATTTTACGGATTTCTCGCATGAATTCTTTGGGAGTTCCTTCAGCAAGTTTTCCGGAGTTCCTCCAGGAAATCCTCAAGAACTCCTCCAGGAATTCCTTCAGATTCTCCTGGAATTCTCTCGGAGTTTCTCCAGAAGTTCCTCGGAATTCCTCCAGGAGCTCCTTTCGAGAACCTCCAGAAATTTCTTCCGAGTTCCTCCGGAATTTCCACCATAGTTCCTTCAGGAACTACTCCAGAGTTCCTCCAAGAATTTTACGGATTTCTCGCATGAATTCCTCGGGAGTTCCTTCAGCAAGTTTTTCGGAGTTCCTCCAAGAATTCCTTAAGAACCCCTCCAGGAATTTCTTAAGAATTCCTCCAGGAATTCCTTAAGAGCTCCTCCAGGAATTCCTTCGGATTCTCCTGGAATTCTCTCGGAGTTCCTCCAGAAGTTCCTCGGAATTCCTTCAGGAGTTCCTTCCGAAAACCTCCAGAAATTTCTTCCGAGTTCCTCCGGAATTTCCACCATAGGAATTTCTCCGTAGTTTCTTTAAAAAAATATTCGGCAATTCCTCCAGCAAATCCTTCGGAGTTCCTCCAGGAATTCCTATGGAGGTCCTCAAAGATTTTTTTCAGAGTTCCTCATGGAATTTCTTCTGAGTTCGTTGGTGGAGTTTGGGGCTCTACGGGGATTTCCTTCGGTTTTCCTGGTTTTCCTCCTGGAACTCTTCGAGGAATTTTATCGGAGTTTCTCCAGGAATTCTTCAGAGTTCCTACAGTAATTTCGAGAAAAACCTCCGGGGTTTCACTAAGAATTCTTCTGGAGTTACTCCGAGAATTCCCATAGATTTCCTCCGGGAAATTCTCCAGAGTTCCTTCTGGAATTTCTCCAGAGTTCCTTCCAGAATTCCTCCGGAGTGCCTTCAGAGTTCCTCATGGAATCTTTCTTCCAGAAATTCCACTTGAGTTCTTCCCGCAATTCCTCTGGATTTCATCCAGCAACTCCTCTGGCATCCAGCAATTCCTCTGGCATCCAGCTATTCCTCGGAAGCTCCTCCGGAGTCCCACGAAGAATTGTTCTTCCACAAATCCTTCAGGAGTTCCTCTGGCGATTCCTTTGGGTTTGATCTAGCAATTCCTCGGTAATTCTACCTTTGGAGCTCCATTCGGAATTCCTTTGGATTTCCTCCATAGTTTCTCCTGGAATCCCTTCAGATTTACTACAGAAATTCTTTCGCAGCTCCAATAGGAATTCCGTCATAGTTCTTCCAGGAATTCCTTGAGGAATTTTATCGGAGTTTCTCCAGGAATTCTTTAAAGTTCCTACAGTAATTCTTCGGAAATCCTCCGGAGTTCCACTAAGAATTCTATTGGAGTTACTCCGAGGATTCTCCTAGATTTCCTTATGGAAATCCTCCAGTTCCTTCGAGACATCCTACAAAGTTCCTTCTGGAATTTCTCAAGAGTTTCTTTTAGGTTTTCTCCGGAGTGCCTTCAGAGTTTTGCATAGAATCCCTCCGAAGCTCCTACAGCAATCCCTCTGGCATCCAGCAATTTTCCGCTGGAGTTGCATCTAAAATTCTTCCATCAATTCTTTGTGAGTTTATCCGGCAATTCTTTTGAATATTCTTCGGCACTACCTCGGAAGTTCCGTTGGAGCTCCACTGGCAATTCCTTTGAGTTTCCTCTATAGTTTCTCCAGGAATATTTCCGGACTTCGTCAAGCAATTACCTTGGAGTTCCTACAGAAACGTCTCCAAAATTCCTCCAAGATTTTTTGCTGAAGTCTTCCAGGAACTTCTTCAGAGTTCCTACGGAAAGTCCTTTGGAGCCCCACCGGTAGTTCCCTCAGATTTTCTTTATGGTTCCCCCAGGAATTCCTCGGGATTCCTCCAGGAATTCTTCAGAGTTCCTACAGTAATTCCTCGGAAAACCTCTGGAGTTTCACTAAGAATTCTTCTGGAGTTACTCCGAGATTTCTCCAGATTTCCTTCGGTAAATCCTCCAGAGTTCCTTCGAGAAATCCTAGAGAGTGTCGTCGGGAATTTCTCAAGAGTTTCTTCTAGAATTCCTCCGTAGTTTCTTCAGAGTTCTTCATGGACTCCCTCCGGAGTTCCTACAGCAATTCCTTTGGATTTCATCCAGCAATTCCTCTGGCACCCAGAATTTTTTTGCAAGTTACTCTGAAGTCCCTCTTGATTTTCTACACCGAATACTCAGGAGTTCCTCCAGGATTTTTTTCAGATATCCTCCAGGAATTCCTTCAGAGTTCCTCCGGGAAGTACCCTCAGATTTTCTTCATGGTTTCTCCAGAAATTCCTCGGGAGCTCCTCTAGGAGTTCCTCCTGGAATTATTGCGGAGATCATCCAGAAATTCCTTTGAAATTCCTCCAGCAATTCTTGCGGAGTTACTCCAGGAATAACTCAGAAGTTTATCTAAGAATTCATTCAAATTTCCTTCGGAAAATACTTCAGAGTTCCTCCTGGAAAACACCATAAACTCCCTCGAAAATTTCTTTCAGAAATTAGTCCGGGGATTTCCTCCAGGGATTTCTCCATAAATTTCTGCAGGGAGTTCTTACAGAAATTCCTCCGGGAATCCCTCTAAGAACTGTTCTGGAGATTTCCTCCAGGGATTTACTTCAGAAATTCATCTGGAGATTCCCTCTAGGAACTGCGTTAAGGATTTTCTCCAGGAATCAATCCAGGGATTTCTCCCAGGAACTCCTCTAATGGTTTTCACAAGGATTCCCTTTGGGGCCGAGGAGTATCTTCAGGGATTTCCTCCAGAAATGATTTTTTCCAACAAGAATTCCCCCGGGAATCCCTGTGGAGTTTTTCCAGGAATTTGTTTCTTTCAGAAATTCCTCCGGAGTTCTTCCAGAAATTCATTGGAAGGTCCTTCGGATCATCAAGCAATTACCCCGGAGTTCCTCTAGAAACGCCTCCGGAGTTCTTCCAGAAACAGATTTGGAGTTTTACAGTGAACGCTTCCGGAGTTCGTTCAGAATTTCCTTTATAGCTCTAGGAAATTTTTCAGAGTTTCGGAGTTCCTCCAGGAATTCTTTTGGAGGTCCTCCCAGAATTTCTTCGTAATTCCTTATGAAATTTCTTTAGAGATCATCCTGCAATTCCTCTGGAGCTCCACCGAGAATTCCTTCGGATTTCCGCCATAGTTCCTCCAGGAATTTAATTGGAGTTTCTCAAGGAATTCTTTAGAGTTCTCCAGTGATTTCAATGGAGTTTCACTAGGAGTTCATCTGGAGTTACTCCAAGAATTCCCCTAGACGTCCTCCGGGAAATCCTCTAGAGTTTCCCCGAGAAATCCTCTGGAGTTCCTTCAGAGTTCCTCCTGGAATCCCTATGGAGTTCCTCCAGGAATTTATTTCTTTCAGAAATTTCTCCGGAGTTCTTCCAGCAATTCATTGGAAGATCCTTCGGAGTTTCACCGGGAATTGCTTGGAAGTTCTTCCAGAAATTTCTCTGGAGTTGCTATAACGATTTCTCTGGATTTTTTTAAAGGAATTCCTGGAAAGTTCCCCCGGAGCTCCATCGGGAATTCCTTAGAATTTGTTCCTTAGTTTCTCCAGGAATTTCTCCAGAATTCGTCAAGCAATTACCCCGGAGTTTATCTAGAAATGCCTCCAGAGTTCCTCCAGAAACACATCCGGAGTTTTACAAGGAACGCCTCCGAATTTCTTTCAGGATTTCCTTTATAGATTCTCAAAGAAATCTTTCAGGGTTTCGGAGTTCCTCCAGGAATTCTTTTGGAAGCCCTACAAGAGTTTCATTATACTTCCTCATGGAATTTCTTCGGAGTTCCTTCCGCAATTCTTTCAGATTTCCTCTGGAGCTCCACTGAGACTTCCTCTGGAGCTCCACTGAGACTTCCTTCAGAGTTCCTCCTGCAATTCCTCTGGAGCTTTACCGAGAATTCCTTCGGAGTTTCTCAAGGAATTCATTAGAGTTCCTCCAGCAATTTCTAATGAGTTCTTTTTGGAGTTCATCTGGAGTTACTTCGAGTATTCCCCTAGATGTCCTCCGGGAAATCCTCTAGAGTTGCTCCGAGAAATCCTCCAGAATTCCTCCAGGAATTTCTCAAGTATTTCTCCTAGAATTTCTCCGGAGTTCCTTCAGAGTTCCTCCTGGAATCCCTGTGGAGTTCCTCCAGGAATTTGTTTCTTTCGAAAACTCCTCCGGAGTTCTTCCAGCAATTCATTGGAATATCCTTCGGAGTTTCACCGGGAATTGCTTCAAAGTTCTTCCAGAAATTTCTCTGGAGTTCCTACAGCGATTCCTCTGGATTTCATCAAGGAATTCCTGGAAAGTTCCTCCGGAGCTCCATCGGGAATTGCTTAGAATTTTTTCCTTAGTTTCTCCAGGAATTTCTCCGAAGTTCGTCAAGCAATTACCCCGGAGTTCTTCTAGAAACGCCTCCGGAGTACCTCCGGAAACATATCCAGAGTTTTCCAAGGAACGCCTCCAGATTTCTTTCAGGATTCTCAAAGGAATATTTCAGAGTTTCGGAGTTCCCCAAGGAACTCTTTTGGAGGTCCTACCAGAGTTTCATCATACTTCCTCATGGAATTTCTTTGGAGTTCCTTCAGCAATTCTTTCAGATTTCCTCTGGAGCTCCACTGAGACTTCCTCTGGTGCTCCACTGAGACTTCCTTCAGAGTTCCTCCAGCAATTCTTCGAAGTTCCACTAGGAGTTCATCTGGAGTTACTCCGAGAATTCCCCTAGATTTCTTCCGGTATATCCTCTAGAGTTGCTCCGAGAAATCCTCCAGAATTCCTCCGGGAATTGCTCAAGTAGAATTCCTCCGGAGTTCCTTCAGAGTTCCTCCTGGAATCCCTCCGGAGATCTTCCAGGAATTTGTTTCTTTCAGAAATTCCTCCGGAGTTCTTCCAGCAATTCATTGGAATATCCTTCGGAGATTCACCGGGAATTGCTTCGAAGTTCTTCCAGAAATTTCTATGGAGTTCCTACAGCGATTCCTCTGGATTTCATCTAATAATTCCTGGAAAGTTCCTCCGGAGCTCCATCGGCAATTCCTTCGAATTTCTTTCTTAGTTTCTCCAGGAATTTCTCCGGAGTTCATCAAGCCGGAGTTCTTCTAGAAACGCCTCCGAAGTTCCTCCTGAACACATGCGGAATTTTTCAAGGAACGTCTCCAGAGTTCCTTCAGGTTTTTCTTTGTGGATTATCTAGGAAATCTTTCAAATTTTCGGAGTTCCTCCAGGAATTCTTTTCGAGGTCCTCCCAGAGTTTCATCATAATTCCTCATGGGTTTTTTCGGAGATCCTCCTGAAATTACTCTGGAGCTCCACCGAGAATTCCTTCGGAGGTCCGCCATAGTTCCTCTAGGAATTTTATTGGAGTTTCTCAAAGAACTCTTTAGAGTTCCTCCAGTAATTCATCGGAGTTCCACTAGAAGTTCATCTGGAGTTACTCCGAGAATTCCTCTAGGTTTCTTCCAGGATATCCTCTAGAGCTGCTCCAAGAAATCCTCCAGAATTCCTCCGGGAATTTCTCAAAAAGTTGTAGTAGAATTCCTCCAGAGTTCCTTCTGGAATCCTTCCGGAGTTCTTCCAGGAATTTGTTTCATTCAGAAATTCCTCCGGAGCTCTTCAGCAATTCATTGGAAGATCCTTCGGAGTTTCACCGGGAATTGCTTCGAAGTTCTGCCAGAAATTTCTCTGGAGTTCCTACAGCGATTCCTCTGGATTTCATCTAGTAATTCCTGGAAAGATCCTCTGGAGCTCCATCGGGAATTGCTTCGAATTTCTTCCTTAGTTTCTTCAGGAGTTTCTCCGAAGTTCATCAAGCAATTACCTCGAAGTTCTTCTAGGAACGCCTCCGCAGTTCTTCCAGAAACACATCCGGAGTTTTTCAAAGAACGCCTCCGACTTTCCTTCAGGATTTCCTTTGTAGATTGTCTAGGAAATCGTTCAGAGTTTCGGAGTTTCTCCAAGAATTCTTTTGGAGGTCCTACCAGAGTTTCTTCATAATATCTCAGGAAGCAGAAATTCGTTTGGAGCTCCACCGAAACTTCCTTCGGATTTCCGCCATAGATCTTCCAGGAATTTTATCGGAATTTCTCTAGAATATTTTTAGAGTTCCTCCAGTAATCTCTACCGAGTTCCATTAGGAGTTCATCCTAGAATTCCCCTAGATTTCCTCCGGGAAATCCTCTAGAATTCCTCCGGGAATTTCGCCTAGAATTCCTCCGCAGTTCCTTCAAAGCAATTCCTCGGAAGATCCTCCGGAGTTTCACCGGAAACTGCTTCAAAGCTCTTCCAGAAATTCTTCCGGAATTTTCCCTGAAATTACTCTGGATTTGATCCATCGATTCCCCGGTAGTTTCTTTGGAGCTCCACCAAGAATTCCTTCGGGGTTCCTCCATAGTTTCTCCAGGAATTTAACCGGAGTTCCTTAAGTAATTACCTTTGAGTTCGTACAGGAACGCCTCTGGAGCTATTTAGGAATGGCTCCAAAGTTTCTCTATCGCCACGTTTCTCAACAGGGGTTCCGCAGACCACCGACCATGTAAAAAGCACGCTGAAACGAACACCTCAATGCGAGCCGTTTTTTCACCGTTACCAGGGTTGAGAAACAGTGCTCTACAGATTCCTCCGGAGTTGCTAAGGATTTTTTTTCAGATATCCTGCAAGAATTCCTTTAGAGTTCGTTCTAGAAGTCCTTTAGAGCACCACCGGTAGTACTCTCAGATTTTCTTCATGGTTCCTAAAGCAATTCCTCTGGAGTTCCTCTAGTAATTCCTTTGGAGCTTCTCTAGGAATTCCTTCGGAGTTTCTCTCGAATTTCTTCCGGGGTTTTTCCAGGATTTTTTTTGAATTTCTTTAAGAATTTTTTTAGACTTCCTCCAGGAAATCCTTCAGAATATCTTAAGCAATTCCTCCAAAGTTGATCTGGGAGTTCTTCCAGAGTTTATTCACGACTTTCTCCAGATTTTAACGAGGAATTCTTCAACACTCCTTCTAGGAATTCCTCCGAAGCTCCTCAGGAGATGCACCGGAAATTTCTCAGCAGTTCTTCCGGGAAAGTCTCCAGATCTCCGAGTATTCCTTCGGAGCTACGCCGCAAATTGTATCGGCATTTCTCCGGGAATCCCGTTGGGGTTCATCCATCATCATTTATTTGTTTTTGTTGATCACATTCGAAACGGATTGTTGAAAAAAAAAAAAAATACATCAACCGATAGCGCGTGTGGTTTGGTATATTTCTACTGATCTATCTATTTTTGACAGGTCTATTTCTGGTATAAATTTACACCAACAAATGGACCATCTGTCAAGTTGCCCTAAGTCTTCTTACCAGTAATGATTTCTCGTTGAACTTTTCTAAACGACCTGTTTTAGATTGCGAACCTCTCTTTGTTTGCCTTATTTTTCACCAATATCTAAGCCACATTTTCATCTTCCGATGCGCTTTTTTTTACGGATCGCTATTTATTAATATTGCCTTATGACGTTTAAACGATGTCAATTATAATAAATATATCCTTCCTAAAGTCTGATTTACTGCTGGCAAGTAATTTCTTAACCTATCTCGATCTAGAAGAAAACGATCAAGAAAGCGTTTTTTTCTGATCGCAGTACGCATTTGAAAAGAAAATGACAGTTCTAACGGGAGTCGCTGTAGAAAACTTCTTCGAGGAATCGGCGAGACATTTTTTTTAGCGATTTCTTTTCAGCAGCAAATCAGACTTAAGTTTGAATGATTTCGAAGATATTTTTGCACACTACTGATTTAGAAAATGCATGTACGAAACATAGCCTACTTGATGAAATTCAAGGCTTTGAAAGAGGGCCATTTACTATCCTAAAGATGATCATTCAATTACTTTCAAAGCAACACTGTTTTGCAGTAGAACGAAGTGTAGTAAACCATCGATGGTAAACCCTTTCATTCCTTATGTCCACCCTGATCGCAACACATAGGCCTTTTCATGTGACAGATCCGTCTATGTATTTGTTTACATCAGTGGAGGACCGGTGCTAACACGGGCCTGTTATTTTCATAGAAGAAATGTCAAAGTGCTTCCCGATCAACTGATTTCAGACGTCATTTGAATAGGCCTATAGTCAGGGATGCCAGGTGATTTTTTCCAATGTCTTCCAATTGCATGGAAAAATGTCTTCCTCTTAAAACTTTTCAATTATCATGGTTACTTTATAAAGTTCAAACTTATGTGTGTGTTTTTTTTTTAATTTGTTTATTTTAACGGAGAAAATTGCTCTTTCAGTTGTGACATTTGCTCCATTTTTAGTTAAGTCTGGTTAGTCAAAAAATTAGGCTCTTCTTTATTATGTTTGACATTATTGTTGAGGAATATCTTAAAAAAAAAACCCTCCACAGCTAATTCCTCTAGGATATTGTTTTAAAACCATGCTTGTCAGGCAATAGCTGACCTGTGCATTGTTTTATTTTCAACCAGATTTCAATTTAATCGGAAGTTCCCTTGGTTATGAATAATTATTCTTGAGAGTTTATCAGGAGTTCAACCAGAAACTCGTCTAAGAATACCTTAACACATTGCTACATGGACCCCTAAAAATATATATACATTAATTTATTCATGGATTTCTTCAGTGATACATGAAATGTATCTTAAAGAATATTGAAGGATTCCTCCCAGATAATATTAATGTATTCCTCTAAGCATTTCAAAAAGGATAAATTGAATGAACAAATCAATTAATAATATTTCTAGCAGAATACTTCTTTACGAATTCCTTTAGAAATTTTCTATGATATTCCAAGCCAATCATCGAGAAACTTTTTATTCTTCGTCCAAGAATTTATTCAAATGTTTAATCAGGGATTTCTGCATTAATTTATCCAGGAATTCCTCCAGAAATTTTTATAAATATTTTCTAAACACGCGTACTTTTTCCTTCAGCAATTTCCAGAAACTCTAGCATAAATATAACAACTTTTCATGGTTTTATTCAGACTCTTTAGCAAATTTCTTAATCTCATGTACTCTTTTATGAATTCTTCTCGCAATTTTGAAAAAATCGTAAACAGTTTTCAAACAAGTTACCCTAGGACTCCTCTTATTATTCTTTAGAAACTATCTGTACTATTAAGTTCAGGAACACCTCCCTGAATTTCCTGCCATAGATTCCACCAAGGATTGTATTCGCTAGAGATTTCTCTGTAGGTTCCTGATGAAAAGCATTGAGGGATTTGTCCACAGGTAGTATATGAAATATCCCTGAAAATTCTTTAATTTTTTCATAACACTTCAATCGTCGCGCTTTCCGGTGGAAAAACTCTGGAGGAATTCCTGGAGAAACCCTGGAAAAATTCCCAGATCAATTGTGAAGGAATTCCCTTAGTAACTGTGGACGATTTCCGGAGGAACTCTGGAGGAATTCCTAGATGAACCCCGTAAGTATTTCTGGAGAAGCTACGAAGAAATTACTGGAAGTATTTTTGAAAGTAAGGAATCCGTAGGGATTTCAGATAGAACTCTGATGGAATTCTAGGAGAAACTCGTAATAAATTCCTAGACGAATTTTGAAGGATTTCTTTGAGAAACTCTGGAGGATTTCCCGAGGAGTTACTGGTGGGTTCCTTGAAAAACTCCGATTAAATTCATGGAGGAACTATGGTGAAAATCCGAAGATATCTCCGTTGGAGCTCCAAAGGAATTTCCGATGGAGCTACCAGTGGAGCTCGAATGGAATTCTCGATTGAGCCCTCCAGAAATTCCTCGGGAGATTTTTTCCAAGAATTCCCCCGGAGATTCCCCTTAAAACTCCTCCGGGATTTTCTCCAGGAATTTCTCATGTGATTTCCAATAGCAATCCCTCTGTAGATTTCATCCACGATTTGCACCAGGAATTCCTCAGAGGATTTCGGTTAGCAATTTCAGCGGGAATTTGGGCCAGGATTTTCTCTGGGGATTTCGTCCAGAAATTCATTAAGGGATTCCTGTGAGGATTTTCTCCAGAAACTCTTTCAGGGATTTTTCAGGAGATTTCCTCAAGGTATTTCTTTAAAGATTTAAACCAGGAGTTTCTCCGATTATTTTCCCCAGGAATTCCTCTAGGGTTACCTTTGGGGATTTCAAGGATACCTCCGGCGATACTCCTCCGGAAATTTTCTCCATGAATTTCTCAGAGGATTTTCTAAAGCTATTACACTAGGGATTTTGTCAAGAAATTCTTCCGGGGATTTCCTTCAAGAATATCTCTGGGGATTTCCTCAA